>NC_134568.1:47539604-48163354 GCF_050947875.1 Dermacentor variabilis
TCACAATCGGGCACAGGAAAAGATGATAGCAAATCAATGAAAGTCAAGGCTTTAGGTGACAGGCGGACGAAGGCGGTCGTTCTAAACTTGTTCGGCAGTTCGGCACGAATATGCGCGAGTAGTGGAAGTTCGAGGCAAAGGGTATCGGCATCTCTGAATGCGCCTTAATCTGAATGCGCCGTAACAAAGTCGAGTCCGAGGATTAGGTCATGGGGACGATTGGTCAGCACCGTAAAAAGAACAGGAACGTGGCGGTCGGCGATACTGATGCGGGAAGTACACATTCCAGTGACGTCAACATTGCTACCATCAGCCACGCGTACGGCTCGAGTAGTAGGAGGCGTGAGAACTTTCCTCAGTCGATGACGGAAGTTACAACTCATTATGGACAGCTGGGCTGCAGTATCTATTAACGCCATCAAAGGGACACCGTCGACGTGAACATCAAGTAAGTTCTGGTTCTTTGGGAGCGTCAAATGAGGATTTCGACACGACGAAGATAATGTCGCACTTACCCCCAGGAGCTGCATGGTCTAGTTTTCCGTCCTGGAGAGGGCATAATTGGTCGGTGACGAATGACGTCGTGGCTGGGGCAACGGGGACCGACGGCGCTGAGGTGACGGCGAGCGAGCAGGATGACTGTCATCGACAGATACGCCTGAGGTAGGAGGCATACGGCGAGGCGAGTAACGGCGCGAGTCGGCGTATGGACGAGGAGACGGGGAAAAGGAATTCGAATGCGGCTACGTCTAGGAGTTTCGGCAGTGGCGAGTGACGTGGCCAGTGCGGAGGCAACGGAAGCAAATGGGTTTGTCGTACACAGTTCTCCACTCAGTACGGATGCGGTATCTGGGAGGGGAATACAGATCGCTGTGAGGCGTAGCTGTCGGCACCGGTTGGGTGTCAGGTCGGGGGACGAAGCAGGCAGCAGGCAAACAGAGGTTGGCTAATTCTTGCCGCACAACTGCCTGATTGAGAGAGATCGCTGGGGCTGGTTGGTCAACGGTGGGGTCAGGTGGGCGTGGATGGAATGGCGGAGGACTTGTAGCCTCGAGCTCGCGGCGAACAATACGTGTGACGCGCTTATTTAATGGTGGTGAAGCGGTAAGGTCGACGCAAGACGACGTCGCAGCCGTGTTAGGGATCCGGGAGAACTGTACGTGGAATGACGTTGAGGCTTTTGGCGAGTTTAAAGCGGCGGCATTCCTTGACAATGACGTCGATGGTGGACACATTGTTGAAGACCAAGAAGTTTAACGCGTCGTCCGCGATCACTTTGAGTACGTGGCCGACTTTGTCAACCTCGGCCACTTTGTCGTCGACTTTCCAGAAAAGAGCGAGCACGTCTTGTATGTACGAGACATACGATTCAGCAGAAGACTAAACTCGGGTAGCAAGCTCTTTTCTAGCAGCCAGCTGCCGACCGGTGGGATTTCCAAAGAGGTCGCTGAGCTTCTCCTTGAAAGCATCCAAGCTAGAGATCTCATCTTCGTGTGCTCGGAAGCAGACACGAGGAGTTCCGCCCAAGTAGAATAGGACATTCGCTAGCATAATGGTAGGGTCCCAGTGGTTGTTTTGGCTAACACACTCATACAGGTTTAGCCAGTCCTGAACGTCGATATTATCTTGGCCGGATAATATTCCAGGATCGCGGTGGTTGGTAACCGCAACGTACGTCGATGGGGGGGGGGGTCGCAGGAATCGAAGCAGACGAAGTGTCGTCACCAGGAGCCGTGGCGGAAAGCAGGACGGTGCGGCCGCTGCGGAGCTCCGTGGTGAGGACGGGGAACGGCACCCTCCACGAAAATGTTACGCGAACGAAGGATTAAGAACTGGAGACTATTTACAACGTATATTTACAAAGGATAATGCAGCGCTGGCCAGTTCAGCCGACAGCTGATGATGATGATGAAGCCTCAATGAATGGCACAAACCCACCATGGGGGATAGGCCCCGAATCGGGTGGTAATATGATTAAATAAATAAAAGAAATTTGTTAATAAACAACTAACACAAGAATTAAAATAAATAAAATCCAAGATGGAAAATAAACTGTGCATACATGAGTAAAAGTAGTGATCAATACTATAGTAAGCCTTGCGTTGATAGGAATATTAAAAAAGAAAGAATAAAAAAAGCATATATCTGAACTTGAGTAAGGTAAATTTTGAGTAATAATACTAGTAAGATTTAAACTGTGCATTTGTGCTTTTACTTTTTAAATTTTCTAAACTGAACTAGAATTAAATCAATTATGGAAACTAAGAACTATTCACAAGGCATTATTTTCGTGCCACATAGAAAATTATAAATGGCTAGGGAAAGGTTCCTGTGGCTGTATCCCAATACTGTTGCTCCAAGGGAGAGAATAACAGTACTGCTTCAAGTGGGATTTTCAAGTGGGATTTCTAGACATAGCTTTCGATGAGCAGAAAAGCGCCGACAGGATAATAAAATATGATCTATAGATAGATCCGGTTCATTGCAGAGGTAGCATAGAGGGGATACCGCCAGACCACATCTGTGCAAGTAAAAATTAACTGTTGGAATACGACAACGCAGCTTAGTAAATGAAACTTCAAATTTCCGGTTAGGAGACCATTTCCGGTTCCAAGAATAATTTAGGTGCAAAAAATTGGTACATTTTGCTAATGAAAGGACTTTTTGTCTTCGCTCAAAGAAAAGTGCCTATATCTGGCTGCAGCGATGTGCGCCGTTGCCGGCAGCACAGATAGCAGAGGACCTGTTAAAGAAGCTCGTACTAAGGAATCGGCTACTTCATTAATATGAATGTCTCGGTGGTCTGGGACCCATACCATATGAACGAAACTTAAGTGAGGCGGAGCTAATGAATAAAACGTGTTCGATGTTGTCGACTTTGTAGACGCAGTAAGTGCGCTGCATACAGATAGAGAATCTGCGACGATAATAGGTCTTGTAGTATGGAGGGGTAATTTCCGCAAGATAAGAACTATTGCCAGAAGTTCGGTATGAAAAACTGATGTGTAATCTGGTAGACGAAGAGAAAAAGACCAATCGAGGGATGGTGAGTAGATACCCACGCCTGCCTTCTCTTCACACAAAGAAGCATCAGTCGTTATTGCATTTATCTTGAAATGGGCCAAACATTCTTGTAAACGGTCATTCAAATGTGTTGTGGGCAGAAATTTTGCATTGTTTGGAAAAATGTCTGCAAATTTCGAGAGCCAGAGAGCGTTCGTCGTCTTCGTCGGGGGGCCCACGTGCATCGTCCACAAGAAACGCTCAATATGCATGTATCAATATTCTGGGTCACCGCTGCGTCGCGCGCTAAACAGCTTCGCTGGTCATCCACCTTGACATAGTGGAATGGTTCATGAATTCCTTTTGGTTGCAAATACTCTGCCCTTGCTAGGAATAGCAAAGTGCTTATTGCGGAAGCCCAATTTTTCAATCTCTCTCGACTTACTATTTCCTTTAGTGTCGCTTTACGACGTAGTTATGCGCGGTCCTGACATGCCCGGTTTCGGTTTTTCGCGCTGAATGGAGCAGAATTCTTCGCGTAATCGTGCTTTACATAAGGGTTTTTAAGCTGCTCAGAAGCTTAATTGTTATGAGCTTACTACAAGCTACAACACCGATTTGGAACAGACGGCTTAACATTGGATGACTGAAAAGTGTATTACAAAATTTCAGTTAAACCTATACATAATCCGTGAGGAATATTTCATTTGTCGACCCCACCGGTGAATCGTGACCTGCAAAGGCTATCATCGTTCATCGAATCCACCCGGTAGAACACCTGGTAAAATTACTTTTGCGACAAATAAAATGATTTTTGGTGAGCTGCTATAGCTTCATTATTGTTCCATTTAAAAAAAAATGCCCTTAAGGATGTTTATCGTATCCTTTGATTTCTTTTATTCGGTTTATAACAGCTGAATCATTTAAACATTCATGCGAACAGCGATTAGAATTGTAGATATTGTGGATTACAGAGGACCCAGGTAAGAAAATTTGTAGCTTGTATGCTTTGGAACACAGAATAAACGGAAATTCGTTAATTAACATTTATTTAATGACATTAATGCGCGCACTTACACTATAATAGTAAAAGGCCAACTAAAAACACAATTATAAAGCTGTAGCGGTAGATATTCAGTCATCGTTAGCCCAAACACACGGCAATCACAGATCACGGGCTGTAGTCACAAGGGCGCATCGATGTTATCTAACCGACAACACCACGGCAGCCGGTGCAAGTCACCCATCAACAAAACACGACGTACCACAGTTTCAGCACTAAATACTGCTCGGGATGAGGGACTTGATCTAGGCAACCGAAGCCATGCTGTTAATATCACGAAGAGGCTTCATGGCTGAAGCTTTGACAAGCCTCATGACTGGTGACTTTGGGCTTGATCGCGGCCGTGGTGCAAAGTGGCGGTGTTGGCAACCTCCAAGCCCACGGCGCCTTGTGAGCCACGCTGCAGTGATGGTGTGGACAGCTCCAGCCCAACGCTTACCGATGTCATTGGTTGAGTCACAGTTGGCTGTGCGGATGGTGGGGCAAAAGACTCGGGCTGGAGCAGGGCCAACCAAGCTTCGCATTCTGGCTGGGAAGACGAAGACTTCAGAAAGGGCAACGATGGAGCCTGTAGCGCCGCTGGGTAGAAACCACGGTAGCGCAAGGGCTCCGGGAATAGCTGGAAGGACCA
The DNA here is from genome assembly GCF_050947875.1 of Dermacentor variabilis. Lineage (NCBI taxonomy): Eukaryota > Metazoa > Arthropoda > Arachnida > Ixodida > Ixodidae > Dermacentor > Dermacentor variabilis. The sequence goes on from NC_134568.1 coordinate 47,544,302, forward strand.
GCGTTCAGCTGCAGCTTCAGAGGTGCCAGCAGCTACGGCTCGGTCTAAGGCAGGTCGAGTGGCGGTGATGGACCGTGGGCTAAACCCGACGAGGAAGGACACGCAAGTCGTCATTGTCTTCCGCAGAGGCGGAACACGTCCTTGCGTGATGTCTCGTGCAGAAAAGAATGGAACACGGCGGTGATGATGATGCTGACGACGACGATGATTATTATTATATGCGCCATCAAAACATTGCTTGTACATCCTATGGAGTTAGGCCAAGACTCGGGTAATCATATGCACAGCTAATGAATTAAGAAAAATGAACTTGAGAATGTGAAACTGCAAATAAAAGATTAGCGGGTAATTGAGAAGTGAGAACAGATGAATGGGCTCTAATATCTTTAAAGGAAAAAAAAAGAGAATTCATTGAACAAGTTCGAATGGAAGGAATTTAGAAAAATAAATTATAGGCATATAGGCAGATCGGAATAGTGTTCTTCTACTTTTTCTTATATCAGATGTGGTTTCTACCCACTATGAGGAATTGGCCAAGAAATGGAAGTCTTCTATCTCTGCAAAGCGAGCCAACGTCGTCTTCGTCGTTCACTTTTTTTTGTCACAGTATTCGTGGCGTATTCAAGTTGTAATGTCTGTTCGTTTTTCTTTTTCTTTCTCTTCTTCTTCTTATTATATGTAAATATAGGAACCAGGTGTACACCCAGTCATTGTTTTATAATATTTGCTTTAGGCTTCTGATTTTAGCACTTTGCGTGTCTATCGGTGAATATGTTTTTGCTATAGAAGACACTTGTATTACAAGAACAAATGAAAAGAAAATTGAAAATTAAATTATGGGGTTTTACGTGCCAAAACCACTTTCTGATTATGAGGCACGCTGTAGTGGAGGACTCCGGAAATTTCGACCACCTGTGGTTCTTTAACGTGCAACTAAATCTAAGTACACGGGTGTTTTCGCATTTCGCCCCCACCGAAATGCGGCCGCCGCGGCCGGGATTCGATCCAGCGACCTCGTGCTCAGCAGCCTAACACCATAGCCACTGAGCAACCACGGCGGGTAAGAGCAAATGAATTCTTTATTGATTGGTACATTTAGCAATGTACACATTGCGAAAAGGCCGCCATTGGAATCTGAACCTGGCAACGTTTAACGCTAGAACGTTATCTAGTGAGGCGAGTCTAGCAGTGCTATTGGAGGAATTAGATGGCAGTAAATGGGACATGATAGGGCTCAGTGAAGTTAGGAGGACGAAAGAAGGATATACAGTGTTGAAAAGCGGGCACGTCCTGTGCTGCCGGGGCTTTGCGGAGAGACGAGAACTAGGAGTCGGATTCCTGATTAATAAGGATATAGCTGGTAACATACAGAAATTCTATAGCATTAACGAGAGGGTGGCATGTCTTGATGTGAAACTTAATAAGATGTTCAAATTGAAGGTCATACAGGTCTACGCATACTCTGCGCTAACCCTGGCATCATACAAGATGTGGACGTGCTCAGCAAGGTGCGCTGCAGTGACCATAGGATGGTAAGAACTCGAATTAACCTAGACCTGAGGAGGGCACGGAAGAAACTGGCACATAAGAAGCCGATCAATGAGTTAGCCGTAAGAGGAAAAATAGAGAAGTTCCAGATCAAGCTACAGAACAGGTATTCGGCTTTAACTCAGAAAGAGGACCTTAGTGTTGAAGCAATGAATGACAATCTTGTGGGCATCATTAAGGAGTGTGCAATGGAAGTCGGTGGCAGCACTGTTAGACAGGTTACCAGTAAACTATCGCAGGAGACGAAAGATCTGATCAAGAAACGCCAATGTATGAAAGCCTCTAACCGTACAGCTGGAATAGAACTGGCAGAACTTTCGAAGTTAATCAACAAGCGTAAGACAGCTGAAATAAGGAAGTATAATATGGATAGAATTGAACATGCTTTGAGGAACGGAGGAAGCCTAAAAACACTGAAGAAGAAACTAGGAATTGGCAAGAATCAGATGTACGCATTAAAAGACAAAGCCGGCAATATCATCACTAATATGCATGAGATAGTTCAAGTGGCTGAGGAGTTCTATAGAGATTTATACAGTACCAGTGGCACCCACGACGATAATGGAAGAGAAAATAGTCTAGAGGAATTCGAAATCCTACAGGTAACGCCGGAAGAAGTAAAGAAAGCCTTGGGAGATATGCAAAGAGGGAAGGCAGCTGGGGAGGATCAGGTAACAGCAGATTTGTTGAAGGATGGTGGGCAGATTGTTCTAGAGAAACTAGCCACCCTGTATACGCAATGCCTCATGACCTCGAGCGTACTGGAATCTTGGAAGAACGCTAAAATAATCCTAATCCATAAGAAAGGGGACGCCAAAGACTTGAAAAATTATAGACCGATCAGCTTACTGTCCGTTGCCTACAAAGTATTTACTAAGGTAATCGCAAATAGAATCAGGAACACCTTAGACATCTGTCAACCAAAGGACCGGGCAGGGTTCCATAAAGGCTACTCAACAGTAGACCATATTCACACTATCAATCAGGTGATAGAGAAATGTGCGGAATATAACCAACCCTTGTATATATATAGCTTTCATTGATTACGAGAAAGCGTTTGATTCAATCGAAACCTCAGCAGTCACGGAGGCATTGCGGAATCATGGTGTAGACGAGCCGTATGTAAAAATACCGAAAGATACCTATAGCGGCTCCACAGCCATCGTAGTCCTCCATAAAGAAAGCAACAAAATCCCAATGAAGAAAGGCGTCAGATAGGGAGATACGATCTCTCCAATGCTATTCACAGCGTGTTTACAGGAGGTATTCAGAGACCTGGATTGGGAAGAACTGGGGATTAGAGTTAATGAAGAATACCTTAGTAACTTGCGATTTGGTTATGATATTTTTTTTTCTTGATACTGTCAACCCTCTGCTGAGGGTTCTTACAGGGAGGGTTTAAATACAGGCAGACCATATATACAGGTGCATCAAGCGGCAGCGGAATCACAAAAATAGATGTTTAACTATTTTTCAAATTTACAAACATCACTGGCATCTGTCACAAAGCTTGGTATCGCGTTCCAGAGTTCAATCACGGCAGGGAAGAAAGAAAAGCGGAACACATCACTGTGAGCAAAGTATGGGCGTAAAACATATTGATGATTAACACGACTGCTTCGTTTACCTGGAAGCTGCACATACTCATCTTTGTTGATTTTTAAATGTCCATGTAGTATTCTAAAAACACTTTCAGACGATTTTTTTGACTTCGTACTTCTAGTGTTTCCAGTTCACAAGACTGCAACATCAGTGTAACGGAATCTAAACTGCGGTACTTTGAGCATATGAAGCGCGCGGCACTACGTTGAACTTTTTCTAACTTTGTAGTCATTTCTTTCTGATGAGGGCTACAGATGACTGAGGCATATTCAAGTAAAGGTCTAACAAAAGTTTTATAAGCTATCAGCTTTACATCTCGCGAAGCTTGACCTAGTTTTTGCCTTAAGAAACCTAATCTCTGATTCGCCTTCGAGCACACATTTTCTATGTGCGTATGCCATGTCAGATTATGCGTGACTGTAACACCTAAATATTTAAACTGTTTAGCACGAACTAACAAATTACCATCGATGTAATAGTTAAAAGGCAGAACGTTTACTTTCTTAGTCATATGTGTGTATGTTGATTTAATGTAGTTTATATGCATACCCCATAATTTACACCATCGGCTGAAATTTTCTAAACAACGACTAATTCTGAGTTGATCCTGAACATTGGTTACGGTAGAATAAATTAGGCAATCATCTGCAAAACGCTTCATTGTTACCGGTTCTTCAACAACAGAAGAGATATCGTTTATATATATAAGAAATAACAGTGGGCCCAAGACTGACCCGTGAGGAACACCTGAAAGCACTTGGAGTGGACTCGACAGGCTGCAATCTAAACTTACAGTCTGTTTACGATCACTTAAATATTCTTTTATCCATAGCACTAATCTTTCGTCAATACCTATTTCTCTCAGTTTAAAGATCAGCTTATTATGCGGAACCTTGTCGAAGGCTTTCGCAAAATATATACAAATGACGTCAATCTGGTGCTTCTCATCTAAGGCGGCAGCGAGATCATGAACTACTTCAATTAATTGTGTAATGGTTGTGGGGATGCGTGACTCTCACGCCTCCCCTGAGATCTAGTTTTCCCGCATAGCTCATCTCCTGCAATCCCGCTTCGCCGCGTGGCCTGCGTGAAGCCCGCGGTGGTCGATGTGGTTGGGGCGCAGTGCGAGAGATGGCGAGAGTGTTGCGTTGCTAACGCCGCCTCACGGCAGGGTTACTTGGGGGCGCAGTGGAGGACGGGCTGCCTCTTTCCCGGCGGGTCGGCGCACGGCGCGGACATCCCGCGCGCGCGCGGCGGCCCATGCTTCTGCGAGACCGCCTCGCGTGGCCGCCTTCGAACGCGCCACGATTCGCGTGACCATACACGCGAAGGACCAGGCGTTGGGATCCAGCATGGGGCGAACATATTCGCTCGCAAACCGGTCGCGGTGAGTCGGACTTCTAGATTTGTCGCGCGCCCATCGGCATGTTTTGTGGATAGCAACTCGGCTAGCAGGCATTGATCTATGAAAGGTGCAATAAATGCCCTTGTGATTGTTTGCACTACTGTGTTGTCGTTCCTTTGTCCCAAAAGCACGGGTGTGAGTACCCCTCATGGTAGATAGTCCAGTACGGAAGCCATGCTGGTATGAGTAAACTATTCACTTCTAGAAATTGTAAAATATGTTTTGCGATGATGTGTTCCAGAAGTTTACAACTGATACATGTGAGTGAAATAGGACGGTAATTATTTACAAGTGTGCGATCACCGCCTTTATGCACTGGTATAACTACGGCCCTGCGCCAGTCTGTGGGTAGAGAATGCGTATGTAATGATTTCTCGAAAATTATCGTTAAGAAGTATGACATCCATTCAGCATAGCGTTTCAGAAATTCAGGACAAAATCTGTCAGGTCCACTAGATTTTTTTTCATCTAAACTCAGCAGCAATTGCAACACCCCTTCTTGTTTGATTTCCAGATTTTGCATTGGGTAACGTGTAATATATGGTAAATGCTCGTCTGTATTCATGTTTGTATTATTAGTAAACACAGATTGAAAGAAGTAATTAAAATGTTCGGCAATGTCCGCAGACTTTGTTAACTTTATGTTGTCCTTTACGATTTCTTCAATTTTATCTTTCCTACTGCTGAGATATCTCCAGAATTTTTGTGGAGAACTTTTTAGAAACCCTGTCAGTGTTTGTTCAAAGAATTGCTTTTTGGATAGTGTCAGAGTATGCCTCAACTCTGCGCTAAGTGTCGGTAATTCGTCCGAACCCTTTTTCTTTTTACGCAGTCGCTTTAGTTTTCTTTTCTTGTGAATAATGCCGCGGTTAATCCAAGGTTGGCGTTGTTTAGACTTTTTTTCGAGTTGGCACAAATCGGTCCACACAATGGTTTACTATATCCTTAAATTCATTCCAAAGCTCATCTACAGTTTTTTCCTTTGCATGGTTCTCAAATTGGTCAAACGAGAATTCCAAAAAATCTAATATTGAATTGTCATCAGCATGTTTGTAGTCCTTTACCGTAATTACAGGGGAGCATTTCATACGGGACATACTGCTAGTAGCCACATTCACTACAATCACTCTGTGATCGGAAATACCGTCTTCAATTGTCAACAAATGATGTTCCATATTATTGGATAGGAACACTAGGTCCAACAATGACCGCGACCTAGAAGTTTTTCTTGTGTCCTTTTGAACGATTTGATTTAGATTAAAAGAAGACATTATATCTAGTAGTTTATCAGCGCTGGATGCTTCAGCGCCGCTGCAGAGTAGGTCTTGCCAGTTAATGTGCGGTAAATTGAAGTCTCCGGCCATAATTGACCGCGTGTTCCTATGTACATGGTTGCACAAGAATGTATTCAATCGGTTTAGGAAGTCAAGCGAAGTCGAAGGTGGCCGATATATTGCACCGACTAGATAAACGACACTTTGAAAGAAAATTCTGCACCAAACTGTTTCAGGGATGTCACTATCAATTAGAGCCGCGTGGACAGAATTCTTTATTATGATACACAGCCCATATACATACATATTGCCTTGCTTAGGGGATCACTCAGGGGATCAATTGCGATGCATGCTCACTATTGGACAGGCAAAGCAGAAGGGTGGGTCTGAAAATTAATCTGTAGAAAACTAAAGCAATGTTTAACAGTCTCGGAAGAGAACAGCAGTTTATGATAGGTAGCGAGGCACTGGAAGTGGTAAGGGAATACATATACATAGGGCAGATAGTGACCGCGGATCCTGATCATGAGATTGAAATAAATAGAAAAATAAAAATGGGCTGAGGTGAGTTTGGCAGGCATTCTCTGATCATGAACGGCAGGTTGCCACTATCACTCAAGAGTAAAGTGTATAAACAGCTGTGTCTTAACAAGGCACGTATCCCGAATTTTTTTTCGGTGGGGGCCCAAAATAGGGGAACTTTTCTATGAAAATGAGGGAGGGGGTACTTTTACTAGTACAAATGTCAATAATGCCCGCATTCGTCATAAAGACGCATAAACCCGCAAAAGATAAATGAAATAAGGTGTATATCACAGGTACGCTTATGAGATACACCTCTCCTTTACTTGTATTTGGATCTGACTGCTGGTACGATCTGTTGGGAACTCGGCGCTGACGCCCGTGGTTGTACCTGGGTCGCAAGCCCCAAGGGTAGCGTTGGCCTGGCGGCCTGGGGTACAACTGCAAGCATCCGAAGGTCCCGGCAAAGCATGCGTCGACAGGTAACAACGAAACAACTTGTTTATTTTAACATCGCAAAGAGTTGGCGGTCAGGTTTGACCGAAGTAGAGAGACGGGAGAGCACTTCACTCAACGGAAGAAATCGGAGCCCTCTTCTGGCGTCCGGGGGCAGCTGTTTTTATACTCTCGCAGTTGAGGGCAAGAAGGAACCCCTCAAAAGACGAGCACGTGAATGTACAATGGGCTAATGGTGACGCACACTGTCGTAGCGATGCCGTAGCACCATGTCGTGGCGCTGCGCACGATCTCGTAGCACCTGGTCGTGGCGCTGCGCAGCACACTGTCGTGGCGCTGCGCAGCACACTGTCGTGGCGCTGCCGGTCGGACACAATGACTGTAACGAGAAGATGGTCCCTGCTTTGGCATCGCCTGTTTCGGGCACAATGACTGGAACGAGATCCCTGCTTTGGCATCGCCTGTTTCGGGCCCAATAACTGGAATGAGATCCCTGCTTTGGCATCGCCTGTTTCGGGCACAATGACTGGAACGAAATCCCTAGGCGGTCGCATCGCCGCAGACGCGCCTGGAAACACCTGGCGATGAGTGTTGCGGTGACGACGATCGGGCCAAAATGTCCGCCGCCCCGCCGCCGTCGCGCCGGCAAAACCACGTGTCGCAGGCGAAACGCAACAGACCGCCCCGCCGGGGAAAGGAGATCCCGATGGACAGGGGACTGCATCCGCTGTCCGGAGGGATGTCGCTCGATGATGCTCATAACCGAAGTCGGGCGTCCCTTGACGTTTCTTGAGCGCAGCGCACAGAGAAGGCCTCGTTCTCTCGTTCAGGTTCGCACGGGACACTGCAAAGTGACTTCGGGAGAGTTCACATTTTTGTTCTCGTTCCCGGCAAGCGTTAGAACTACGCTGAAAACTCAACCGCTCAGTCAGCAAGCACGGCACAACCCTCACTAAGCCCCGCCAGGCTCTTTCCCCTTTTTATACCACTGCCTAGTTCCTTACAGTAGTCTAGCATCACTCAGAACGCGTCCACAAATTGAAAAATTGCACTAGAAAGCATATCATCACTTTGAAACACTAAACAAAAGCAATATGTTAAAAAAAATCCTGCCTCAGGAAGAAAAACATCAGTAACAAACAATTTTGAGGCTGATTCCTACGTTAGGGGCTTCGACTTAAGCCATCGGCGTTACCGTTGAGACTCCCCTTTTTGTAACGCACCTCAAAGGAATATTGTTGTAAAGCGAGGCTCCAGCGCAGGAGGCGGCCATTTTTGGGAGAGATGGTCTGCAGCCATTGGAGAGGGCAGTGATCTGTCTCAATGATAAACCTCGAGCCGGCTAGATAGCATGACAATTTCTGAACGGCCCACACGAGACATGCACACTCTTTCTCGGTGGCGCTATACGCCTGCTCACGACTGGTCAGCTTACGACTAGCATACAGGACGGGGTGTTCTACTTCTCCATTTTCCCGTTGGCACAGTACAACGCCCATGCCTCGCTCACTAGCATCGCACTGAACAATGAACCCTTTTGTATAGTCTGGCGATCGTAGCACAGGCTGGCTTGTTAGGGCACTCTTTAGGGCGCTAAAAGCTCTTTCCTTTGTCTCGTCCCAGACGACTGTTTGAGGCTCTGTCTTTCTTAGAGCATCCGTCAGGGGAGCCGCGATATCAGAGTACCTAGGGATGTACCTGTGATAGTAGCCGGCGACACCTAAGAACGACCGAATATCGGTCTTTGTGCGCGGTTGCGGAAAGTCTCGCACAGCGGCCACTTTTATTTCAGAGGGGCGGCGACGACCCTGACCAATCACGTGACCGAGGTAGACAACCTCGGCCTGTGCTAACTGGCACTTAGGAGCCTTGACTGTCAAGCCCACTTCGCGCAGGCGGGTTAGCACTGCCCGCAAGTGTGTCATATGCTCAGACCAGGATGCGGAGAATATCGCTACGTCGTCTAGATACGGTAAAGCGAATTCTTGCTGTCCCCGCAACACTTTATCCATGAGACTTGAAAAACAGTATGGCGCGTTCTTCAAACCAAAACTCAACACTTTAGGACGGAATGTTCCCATTGGTGAAATGAACGCCGCATACCTACTAGCCTCTTCTGTAAGTGGAACCTGCCAATAACCCCTGACAAGATCTAGGGTGGAAATAAACTGAGCGCTACTAACTTTCTCAAGGCGCTCCTCGATGTTAGGGATCGGATAAATTTGATCCTTAGTGATGGAATTAAGCCTGCGGTAGTCGACGCAAGGACGAGGTTCCTTGCCCGGTACCTCAACTAAAATCAAAGGGGAGGTATAATCACTCTCACCTGCCTCAATAACACCGAGCTGTAGCATTTTCTTTACCTCAGCCTCCATAATATCGCTCTGGCGGGGTGACACCCGATACGCCTTGGATCGTACTGGCTCTGTGGAGGTAAGTTCTATATCATGAGTAAGTACAGAAGTCCTACCAGGCCTCTCAGAGAACAGACCTTGAAACTCTTGTAATAGCTGGTGTAGTTCGGTTTTCTGCTCAGGCGACAGCGGTGCTTTACTGATAAGGTCACTAATGACTTGACCGGTGTCTTCCCTGTTCGTCACTGAGCCTAGTCCCGGAAGCTCGACTGGAAGCTCTTCAGGAACGTTTACCATCATGCACACCACTGCTTCCCTTTGTCTATAAGGTTTGAGCAGATTACAGTGGTAAACTTGCTGTGCTTTCCGCTTTCCTGGCAGACTTACCACGTAGTTAACGTCCGACAGTTTCTGAACAATTCGCGCTGGGCCCTCCCACTGCACGTCTAGTTTGTTGTTTAGCGATGTGCGCAATATCATGACCTCATCGCCAACCTCAAAACGACGGGCCCTGGCTGTCCGATCATAATAAACCTTGGCCCTCTGCTGGGCCTTTGTCATTGCTTCACCTGACAACTCCTGTGCCCTTCTTAAGCGTTCGAGGAGCTTAAGCACGTACTCCACCACGACTGGGTCGTCGCCCCTACCTTCCCATGATTCTCGAAGCATGCGAAGCGGAGATCGAAGCGAGCGACCGTACACCAGTTCAGCTGGCGAAAACCCCGTAGCCGCATGCGGCGCGGTCCTTAAAGCAAACATCACCCCAGGCAGACACAGCTCCCAGTCAGTTTGATGTTCAAAACACAAGGCTCTCAACACGCGCTTCATGACGGAGTGGAGCTTCTCAACGGAATTCGACTGTGGGTGGTACACTGAGCTGTGTAGCAGCTTTACCCCACACCTTTCGAGAAAAGTTGTCGTCAAAGCGCTAGTAAACACTGTGCCCTGATCTGATTGAATTTCTGCAGGAAAACCAACTCGCGCAAATATGGACAGTAGTGCATTAACTATCTCAACTGAGCTGAGTTCTTTAAGCGGCACTGCTTCAGGGAACTTTGTCGCTGGGCAGATCACAGTCAAAATGTGTCTGTACCCCGTGGCTGTTACCGGCAGAGGTCCCACTGTATCAATAACGAGCCGTCTAAAAGGCTCCGTAATGATAGGTACCAATTTCAACGGCGCCCTCGATTTGTCCCCTGGTTTGCCCACCCGCTGACAAGTGTCACATGTCCTCACGAAATGGTCTGCGTCCCGAAAACACCCTGGCCAATAGTACTCTTGCAAGAGACGGTCCTTAGTTTTCTTAACTCCTAGGTGTCCGGACCACGAACCCCCATGTGACAAGCGCAACAGATCCTGACGATAGCATTGAGGCACGACCAGCTGATCGAACTCCACTCCTCGGCGGTCTAGATACTTCCGGTACAGGACTCCACCTCTTTCCACAAAACGCGCAGTTTTCCTGGCGATACCTTCTTTGACATTGCAGCGCACGTTTTCCAGGCTGCCATCCTTTTTTTGCTCGGCTATCAAAGCCGTCCGGCTGACTTTTAGCAACCTATCAAGTCCGTCTGACGTAGGCGCGATGAGCAAATCAGTAGATAGCTCTTCTAACTTTCCCGCGTCGGGATTTTCCTCTCCAGTATCTGGCGCCTTCAACGCTACAGACTCAATTCTATTCTGTTCGGGCGTGCTCTGAATATCAGCTTGCTGCGCCTCTGACCCTTTTTCGTTGTTTGATAACGTCGGCCCCGCAACTACCGCCTTTGCAGCGAGCTCCCGAACCTTCGATCTGGTTAAGGCCTGAACACTAGCTTCACCAAACAAAAGCCCCTTCTCGCGCAGGAGGTGATCGGACCTGTTTGAAAATAGGTACGGGTACTGGGGTGGCAGCATAGATGACACTGCCGCCTCCGTCTCAAGCGCTCCGAAAGGTCCTTCAATAAGCACTTTTGCTACCGGCAGACACACGCTATGAGCTTCCACGGCTTGCTTGATCCACGCGCACTCGCCCGTGAACATATGGGGTTCTACGTAAGACGGGTGAACTACATCCATCGTAGCTGCGGAATCGCGAAGCACTCGGCACTCTTTCCCGTTTACGAGGAGGTCTCGCATGTAAGGCTCAAGAAGCTTCATGTTCTCGTCAGTGCTGCCTATTGAAAAAAACACAACTTTTGGTGTTGTTTCCGGACACTGCGCCGAAAAGTGACCCGGCTTCTGGCACGTATAACAAACGCCCGCTCGCCTCATCTCGAACCGCTTTCTGCGTTCGGCTTCGGCTGCCGTCTCTTTACGTTTGGTCGGATTGCTTTCACTCGCATCCTCACTACGCGTGTCCCCCTTAAATCTCATGGGCGTGAACCTTGGCCTCTCAGACTTGGAGCCAAATTCACCCTTTTGACCGTCCTTAGCTCCGCGAGCTCGACGCGTCACAAACTCCTCGGCTAGCTCAGCGGCTCTAGCCACCGTACTCACGTCTGGCCTATCCAAGACCCAGTATCGCACGTTCTCCGGTAACCGACTATAAAACTGTTCTAGCCCGAAACACTGCAGAACTTTATCGTGGTCACCAAACGCTTTCTCTTCTTTGAGCCACTCCTGCATGTTCGACATAAGCCTATACGCAAACTCTGTATATGACTCACTTTTGCCTTTCTCATTTTCCCGAAACTTCCGACGGAACGCTTCCGCAGACAGCCGGTACTTTTTTAGCAGACTCGATTTTACTTTGTCGAAATCCTCTGCTTCCTCTCTATCCAAGCGAGCGACTACGTCGGCCGCCTCGCCGGGTAACAAAGTGAGCAAGCGCTGTGGCCACGTTTCCCGAGAGAACCCCTGCTTCTCGCACGTTCGCTCAAAGTTAACCAGGAACAAACCAATGTCCTCTCCAAGCTTAAACGGCCGCATCAGGTCAGTCATTTTGAACAATACGCGTTCTCCTGCACCGTGTGCCTGACTTCCATTACGAGCGCGTTCCATCTCTACCTCGAGACGCTTCATTTCCAAAGCGTGTTCGCGCTCTTCTTTTTCTTTCTGCTCTTTAAGTTCGCGCTCCTGTCTTTTTGACCTCTCCTCAATAGTCTCAAGGCATTCCGACAGCTCGTCATCCTCAGCCTCTAACTCAAGAATAGCCGTTATCAGTTCCGGTTTTCTTAGTTTGTCTGAGACATCCAGACCCAACTCTCTTGCAAGCTCCAACAATTTCGGTTTGCGCAACGACTTCAAATCCATGGCTGCTCTGAATGCTGCTTTCTCTACTGCTTACTATTGTCTTGCCGCAAACTAACCCGGCAGCAACGACAACCACAATTACCAGCTCTGTTTCTGACACTAACAAAAAGCCTGGCAAAGCTCAGTAGAAGAAAGTCCCGCACTCACCAAACCTCGCAGGCAGGAATTCCGCGCAGTCGTTCCGCTGCAGGCAACCAGTCGTCACACAGGGCTCGTTGCACTGCTCCCGGATCGTCGTTGAGCTGCTCAGCATACTGTCAACTGCATCTCTTTGCTGCTGGCCTCCGTTGTCGTGATCTCGCCGCTGGCAGACAGTTGTTTGAAGTCGTAGGCGATCCCACCGCTGCCACCAGATATTTGGATCTGACTGCTGGTACGATCTGTTGGGAACTCGGCGCTGACGCCCGTGGTTGTACCTGGGTCGCAAGCCCCAAGGGTAGCGTTGGCCTGGCGGCCTGGGGTACAACTGCAAGCATCCGAAGGTCCCGGCAAAGCATGAGTCGACAGGTAACAACGAAACAACTTGTTTATTTTAACATCGCAAAGAGTTGGCGGTCAGGTTTGACCGAAGTAGAGAGACGGGAGAGCACTTCACTCAACGGAAGAAATCGGAGCCCTCTTCTGGCGTCCGGGGGCAGCTGTTTTTATACTCTCGCAGTTGAGGGCAAGAAGGAACCCCTCAAAAGACGAGCACGTGAATGTACAATGGGCTAATGGTGACGCACACTGTCGTAGCGATGCCGTAGCACCATGTCGTGGCGCTGCGCACGATCTCGTAGCACCTGGTCGTGGCGCTGCGCAGCACACTGTCGTGGCGCTGCGCAGCACACTGTCGTGGCGCTGCCGGTCGGACACAATGACTGTAACGAGAAGATGGTCCCTGCTTTGGCATCGCCTGTTTCGGGCACAATGACTGGAACGAGATCCCTGCTTTGGCATCGCCTGTTTCGGGCCCAATAACTGGAATGAGATCCCTGCTTTGGCATCGCCTGTTTCGGGCACAATGACTGGAACGAAATCCCTAGGCGGTCGCATCGCCGCAGACGCGCCTGGAAACACCTGGCGATGAGTGTTGCGGTGACGACGATCGGGCCAAAATGTCCGCCGCCCCGCCGCCGTCGCGCCGGCAAAACCACGTGTCGCAGGCGAAACGCAACACTTGGCAAACAACGTACTACGTCAAATGAACTCACGAATGAAAGAAGCGCAGGAGGAACACTGCCAAGAACAACTAAAGAAGCGAAAGTATAAAATACAGATTTCTAGTCACGTTTTCTTGAATTAGCTCTGTAAGAATTATAGAGAAACATTTATTTGCGGAACAATCACAGTCAGTTCTTTTGGATCCCTCGTTTACTGCTCTACCAAGTTCAGTGCCAAAACCGACTCATCATCATCATCATCATCAACATCATCATCATGTTTTGTGTTGTGCTCACTGCAGGACGAAGGCCTCACCCTGCGATCTCCAACTACCCCTGTCCTGCGCCAACCGATTCCAACTAGCGCCTTCGAATTTCCTAATTTCATCGCTCCACCTAGTCATCTGTCGTCCTCGATGGCGTTTTCCTTCTCTTGGTACCCATTCTGTAACCCGAATGGTCCAACGGTTATCTTACCTGCGCAATACATGACCTGCCCAGCTCGATTTTTTCCTCTTGATGTCGATTAGAATATCGTCTATACCCGTTTGCTCTCTTATCCAAACCGCTCTCTTTCTTTCTCTTAACTTATGCCTAGCAATCTTCGTTCCATCGCTCTTTGCGCGGTCCTTAATTTGTTCTCAAGCTTCTTTGTCAGCCTCCAAGTCTCTGCCCCATATATGTCAGCACCGGTAAAATGCACAGATTATACACTTTCCTTTTCAATGATAATGGAAAGATTCCAGTCAGGTGCTGGCAATGTCTGCCATATGCGATACAACCCATTCTTATTCTTCTGTGAATTTCCTTCTCATGATCAGGGTTTCCTGTGATTAATTGACCAAGGTAAATGTACTCCTTCACCGACTCTAGAGGGCGACTGGCGATTCTGATCTCTTGTTACTTTGCCCGGCTATTTATCGTTATCTTTGTCTTCTGCATATTAATCTTCAATCCCACTCTTACACCCTGTCTGTTAACGTCCTCAATCATTTGTTGTAACTCGTCTGCATTGTTGCTGAATAGAACAATGTCATCGGCAAACCGAAGGTTGCTGAGATATTCGCCGTCGATCTTTACTCCTAAGCCTTCCCAGTTTAATAGCTTTAATACTTTTTCCAAGCACGCAGTGAATAGCATTGGAGAGATTGCGTCTCCCTGTCTGACCCCTTTCTTTATAGGTATCTTCCTACTTTTCTTGTGTAGAATTAAGGTAGCAGTAGAACCTCTGTAGATATTTTCCAAGGTATTTACGTAAGCGTTCTGTACTCCTTGATTACGTAATGCCGCTATGACTGTTGGTATCTCTACTGAATCAAACGCATTTTCGTAATCTATGAAAGCCATTTAGAGAGGCTTATTGTACTCTGCGGATTTCTCGATTATCTAATTAATGACATGAATGTGATCCATTGTAGAGTATCCATTCCTGAAGCCAGCCTGTTCCCTTGGTTTAATAAAGTCCAGTGTTGCCCTTATTCTATTGGAGATTGTTTTGATAAATATTTTATATAATACTGGGAGTGAGCTAACGGGCCCATAATTTTTCAATTCTTTAACGTCTCCCTTTTTGTGGATTAGCATAATGTTTGCATTCTTCCAGTTTTCTGGGGCCCTTGCAGTCGATAGAGACTTCGTATTAAGACCCGACAGTTTTCCAAGCATTATGTCTCCTCCATTTTTGATTAAATCGACAGTTATTCCATCTTCTCATGCCGCTCATCCTCGTTTCATGTCTTGCAAACTCATTTTGACCTCATAGCTGGTTATAGGAGGAGTTTCTTTATCCTGTTCATTACTGTTTCTAATGGAGGTATCCTGACTCCTCTGGGTACTGTACAGGTCAGTATAGAATTCTTCCGCTGCTTTTACTATATCTTCGAGATTGCTGATGATATTACCCTGCTTATCTTTCAGTGCATACATCTTGGTGTGTCCTATGCCAAGTTTCTTTCTCCCTGATTTCAGGATGCGTCCATTTTTTACGGCTTCTTCAGTCTTTTTCGCGTTATTGCTTCGAATACCACTTATTTTCGCCTTGTTGATCAGTTTTGACAGTTCCCCGAATTCTATCTTATGTCTTGAGTTGGACACGTTCATTTCTTGTCGTTTCTTTTTTAGGTCCTTCGTTACATGGGAGAGCTTGCCTACTGGTTGCCTTGGGGCCTTGCCTCCCACTTCAATTTCTGCCTCTGAAGCCAAACTAGTTACAGTTTCATTCGTATGCTTTATGTCATCATCATCTCTCTGTTCTAAGGCTGCATATTTGTTTGCAATTCATCATCTACCGTGCGTTTTCGATTATATGCTATGAATCTACCTTTTTTCAAATGTTCCACTAGTTACTGAAGTGAATTGTCCATTGCCAATGTTTCTTCTCTTCGGCCAAAATAATTAGAGTTTGTTTGCTTCTAATTCACAATTTGTCGCGAGTACGTATTTTTTTATGCAGGGTATGTACTACTTTTCAAATGTCCCGTTTGTTATCACGCTGAATTGTCGTTGCATGATATACCCCACTCCTTATGCAACACCCCTAATAAAGGGGTCTTTAAGGAAATAAACTCACCTGACCTGACCTGTCAAGGAGCTGAAAAAAAAACTGTCCGAGATAAAAACAAATCATGTGGGCCGATCCCGGTGATAGTGCAGAAAGGGTCGAAGCTCAATGGCACATATCCATAAGGGCTCGGGAGCCTGTACCACGCCCCTGAACTACCCGTGTCACATGTGGTACCCAAAGAGGTCCCAGGCACAAGGGTAACAACACCTGTTTAAAAAAATGTTTTTTACGACTTATTCAAAAAGGACTCTTAAAGAATTCTCGGAGCCAATCGCGGAAATCCACTAGCGCCGCTGCTCACGCGTTCGTCATCTTCTTCCACAGTTTGTTCATTTCTGCAAAAAACTATCATCATCAGTAATCGCTCGAGCGTCATCGTCTCCCAGAGCTGGATCCGTTGCCGCTCATCATTCCAGCGTAGAATTTCCCGTCTGTTGTAACGGGGAGGCCGCGTTTACGGAGTATGATCCATTGCTTAAGGGGGTATGGGCCATTCATTGTCGTACGTGACGGACACATTTATTAACATAGGTGATAGCGAATTTGTGGGCGTACTTATATCGCCACGATGACCACAGGTTAAGACAATAAACATGTTCGTACGTTTCTTCAATAATCTGGGTCACCCGGACTCACCCCTGTGTTGCGCGTTAAACAACTTCGCTGGTCATCCCCCTTCAGATTGGAATGGCTCATGAATTTTTTTTTGTTAGAAATGCTCCGCCCTCACTAGGAATAACGAACTATTTATTACAGAAGACAAATTTTTCAATCTATCTCGGCTTACTATTTCCTTTAGTGTCACTTTAAGACGTAGTTACGCGCGCTCCTGACACGCACGGCTCCGGTTTTTGACGCAAAATGGAGCAGAATTCTTCGAGTAATCGTGCTTTAAATAAGCGCTTTTAATCTGCTTAAAAGCTTAATTGTTAAGAGCTGACTAGAAGCTACAAACACCAACTTGGAACAGACGGCTTAACATTTGAGGATTGAAAAGTGTATTACCAAATTTTAGTTAAAGCGCCTATAAATGATCCGTAAGGGATATTTCTTTTGTCGACCCATTGTTAGACATTGTTGTCGACATTGTTCATCGAATCCACCCGCTAGAAAAACTGCTAAAATCACTTTTGTGACAATTAAAATGAAGAGTTTTTGTGAGCTGCTAGCTGTATTATTGTTCCATTTTTGAAAAAGAAATGTCCTTAAACATGTTTATCGCACCCTTTGACTTATTTGATTCGGTTTAAAACAGCTGAATCATCTAAACATTCTGGCGAAAGGCGATTAGAATTGTAGATACTGTGGATTACAGAAGACCCAGGGAACAAGATTTGCAGGTTGTATGCTTTCGAACATCAAAAAACGAAAATTTGTTAATTAACATTTATTTATAGACATTAATGCTTGCACTTAAAACTATAAAGGTAAGAGACCAACAAAAACAGAAATATTAAGCTGTAGCGGTAGAGATTGTCATCGTCGACCAGAATACACAACGACCACAGATCACAGGCCCTAGTCACAAGGGCGCATCGATACTGGCTCACCGGCCACACTACGGCAAATGGTGCAAGTCACCCATCAACAAAACACGAAGCACTAAGTTTTCAACACTAAGTACCGCTCGTGGTGAGGGACTTTATCCAGGCAACCGTAGCGATGGCGTCACAATCCTGATGGAGGCTTCATGGCTGAAGCGTTGACGGGTCTCACAACTGGTGCCATTGGGCTGGATCGTGGCCGTGGTGGAAAGGGGCGGTGTTAGCAACCTCCAAGCCCACGGGGGTCTGGTGCTCCACGCTGTAGTGACCATGTGGACAGCTCCAACACAATGCTTACCGATGACTTTGGTTGAGTCACCGTTGGCGGCGCGGATGGTGCGGCAACAGAATCGGGCTGGAGCAGTGCCAACCATGCTTCGCATTCTGGCTGGGACGACGAAGACTTCAGAAAGGGCAACAATGAAGCCTGCAGCGCCGCTGGGTAGGAACCACGCCAGCGTAAGGAATCCGGGAGTAGCTGGAAGGAGCAGCGTTGAGCTGCAGCTGCCGAGGCGCTAGCAGCTTCGGCAGGGTCTAAGGCAACTCGAGTGGCGGCGGTGTACCGCGTCCTACACCTGACGAGGAAGGACACGCAAGTCGTCACTGTCCTCTCCAGAGGCAGAACACGTCCTTGCGTGATGTCTCGTGCAGAAAATAATGGAACACGGCAGTGATGATAATGCTGACGGCGACGATGATGATGACAATGCGCCTTCAAAACATGGCTAGTACTTCCTATGGGGGATGGGGCAAGACTCGGGTGATCGTACGTGCAGCTAACGAATTCAGAGAAATGATCTTGAAAATGTGAAACTGCAAAGAAAAGATTAACGTGTAATTGACAAGTGAGAACAGATGAATAGGTTCTATTATCTTTAAAGGAAATGAAACAATTCATTGAACAAGCTAGAATGGAAGGAATTTAGAAAAATTATAATACAGGCATATAGGCAGACCGGAACAGTCTTGTTCTACTTCTTCCTATCTCGTATGCGGCTCCTTCCCACTATGGTGGATTGGCCAAGAAATGGAAGTCTTCTATCTCTGAAAAGCGAGCGAACGTCGTCTTCGTCGTTCACTTTTTTTTGTCACAGTATACGTGGCGTATTCCAGTTGTGATGTCTGTTCTTTTCTTCTTCTTCTTCTTCTTCTTCTTTTTTTGTAAATAAAGGAACCAGGTGTACCTCCTGTCATTGTTTCATAATGTTTGCTTCAGACTTTTCATTTTAGCACTTTGCGTGTCTAGCGTTAAATATGTTTTTGCTATATATTATATTACACTTATATCATATACTTATATTACAAGAAAAAATTAATTCTTTATTGATTCGTACGCTTAGCAGTATCTCGCGGACAGGAAGAAGCGCGCTGAAATGAAAGATCGAACGTAATATGACGAGCTTTAGGCACAGCCACCAGCCTGTCTGCATGACGGTGCGGTTTGAACACATGTAAGAGATCGCCAATTGACCACGCAAAAGATCTTGGGATCATCACAACAAGGGCTGCAGCTTATGAAGACGTTTTAATAAGTGTTATTACGAGCATTGCAAGGAAAAGGCTGACAAAATAAAAACTGTGCCGTTCATTGGCACGCTAAGGCCAGATGAGGTGACATTATTGTTTCTCATGGTCACTAATGAGCATTTTTGGCCAACCAGACGAAATGTGCCGTTCGTGATTATTATTATTATTATTATTATTATTATTATTATTATTATTATTATTATTATTATTATTATTATTATTATTATTATTATTATTATTATTATCTTCTTGCTGCTGTTTACTCTCTAGTGTGTTCGCGTTGTCCTTTTCTTCTCTTGCAGAGAGATTTTCACTTAGGTATAGTCGGGTACAACTTAACTCATAAAAGCAGAAATATCCATTCGCTGTACCACAAAAGAGCAAATATCTAAGACATTTAGCGACGCCTAGTTCACATCTATAATATGTTCCTCTAGTACATGGCAGTCAGAGGTCATCCAAAGGACGTCAAATGCCTTTGTGATTTGGACATCTCTTGCACATCCATAGCTTCTGCGCATTGATCGTACGTAGTGCAATGTAACTAGATGAAAGCACCATGCTGCAGAAATATAAGGAAATTGTCCCTAATGCCTAACAATAAGTACCTGCGAAAGGCAAAATCGGTCTATTGTCTGTTCCAGCACTATGGCTGGGCACTTACATTGCTTTTCCACATCATCCGCTTGTTCGAGATTTATCCTACGAGAGAGAAAATGTACTCTTGAATTCCAAAATGTCCATCTGTTCAACGTGAAAAGATGCAAGTTGAACTGTCAAAGCTCACAATTTCAGTTATGACCGCATTTATTTTTTTAACGGAGTTATTAGTAGCAATTTTATACGACCTCCAACGCACTGCTGGACACCGCGCATCAAAAGAGAAAACTTTCGGTTTCGGGTACGTAATTTTTTTTGTCGTACCTAAAGGCTTTCTTTTTTATATCTATTAGTAGACTGTTAAAAGTATGTTATCTTTAACTTGCGGATAAATTTGGACAGATTATAAAGAAGCTTCAACTCGCAACACCTTCGACTTCACATCGCCACGGGCATCAAATCAGCAGGCGCCTCGACGCAAGTGCAGGGTTATTTATCGCGGGTGAGCACCATGAAGTGTGCTTCATTGGTGTTTGTTTTCCACTTTTCTTCGGTTTCCCATGGCCCAAGAACTGCACAGAAGTCTAGAGCTGTGCTTCTGACTGCTATTTGTGGTGCGATTGACGGCCTTGTGGAGCGCTTATAGAAATGTCCTTAGGGTAAAGCTTTTGGTAGTTCACTTTCAGACATGCTTGGTTTCTAGTGCTCCTCTTGTGAGAGATATTTACCATATGCTATAAGTGTGAGAGATATTTACCATATGCAATGCTTATCTCGTAGTCTCTAGGAACATTAGCTTTTTGGCACTTTCCCGCTGTGAGAAGCTGCCTGAGCAAGTTGCTTATTATGATGAACATTCCATCTCGGCATTCTGCTTGTGTGGATTTTCTTTTAGTATATATTTTTAAATATAGCTAGAAAGTACTGGCTTTCTATCTTAAATGTTGTGGCCCCAGATGCACGTGCTGGCATGCCGGTCCTACCCTTCTGGTAATTCACTAGTATGCGATGTTATTACCTCCTATTAATCAGTTTTAATCTTTTAAATACATCTGTGGCATTGGGACTGCTAGTCCTTTGCTGAGCGTTGACACCCTTTTCTCATTACTCTTGTTTTAGTCAAATTGAATTTCCAAAAACTTTTTGTTGAAGTTCTTTATGTTTTTAGGTCCACGTTTAACTTCTTGTATAACGCTAGCACTTAAATGAATATTTTCAGACATGTGCCGGCTTGGATTCCAATCATTTTTGCAATAAAGGTTTATCACTTGTATAAACAAAAAGTAACGTTGATATGACATGGCTCGTCTCACTTGTGTGCTTCACCTAGTGCTTATTGCGCTCACTTTTTTCATGAAGCCACTGCAGGATTTGCAGTAATTCATAAGGATCAAAACACATCTACGATTTTGTGAGCGCAGTTTCCGCATCTTAATGAGCGCTAGGACTATATATAGAAGTTTACAGTCACTTTAGCATACGTTAAAGAGGATGAAGGCAAAAGTCTGAGCGTACACTACACATTCATTAAATTGCTTGCCATTCTCAGTCGAGTGCATTTGCTGTTACTGGTTTTCTCCCACCAAACATTATTTTACGGATTGGGATGCCTTCCGTAGCCTGTTACCAACGGAGATGGAGGAAATCAATAACATAGAAGAATGGTCAGCTCACATCGCGGGGAAGGTCAAGGAGGCGACCAAAATCATAGAAACGGATGAGCAGGTCGACAAGGTTGACAGCCGTCTCGCGCAATTATTCGAAGCAAAGCAATCTATCCTAAACAGGTGGAAGAAACAACGACTAAATCGGCGCCTAAGGAAGAAGGTGGCGGAGCTGAATCGCGCCATCGAAGTTCATTGTCGGCTGCTCTGCACGCAACAATGGAACGAAATCTGTAATGCTGCGGACGGGCAGATGCATAGCGGCAAAACCTGGAACTTGATGCGGCATCTGCTCGACGAGACTAAAACAAAGTCCCACCAACGCGACCGCCTCGCAAAGATCATTCACAGAGCAGTCAAGGAAAACGGGGAAACTGAAGTAATCAGACGCATAAACAGCAAGTATCTTCCGGTTACACCCACGGAAAGGCATCCTGAGTACGGCGGTCAAGCCAACGAGAAGCTTGACCGCGACATCAGCGTCGAGGAGGTGCGAGCGGCCCTGCACGAACTAAACAGCAAGTCGGCGGCCGGCCCGGATCACATCTCGAACAGAGCGCTCAAGAACCTCAGCGATGTGGCCATCGAAAACCTCACCGGTTACTACAACAAGTGCTGGAGTGCGGGGTCACTGCCCCAGCAGTGGAAGACTGCCAAGACCATACTCATCCCCAAACCAGGCAAGCCGCCGAGCACGGACAACCTCCGGCCCATCTCGCTCACTTCCTGCGTGGGCAAGGTGTTGGAGCACGTCCTCATGTGTAGGTGGCAGGATTACCTGGAGGAGTCGGGACTATACCCCACCACGATCATCGGGTTTCGGCGTTCCCTCGGCACCCAAAACGCAATGATTCTGTTGAAGAAAGATATAATTGACGAAGATACCCTAACGAAAGACAACAAGGCCATTCTGGGGCTGGACCTGCAGAGCGCCTTCGACAAGGTGAAGCACTCTGCCATCCTAGCCCAGGTGTCCAGACTCAACATGGGTGCAAGAACATACAATTATATCAAGGACTTTCTGACGGGACGGACTACTGAGCTCTGCGCCGGCGATCTACGGCTCCAAGAGAAGAGGCTTGGCAGTGTCGGGACCCCCCAAGGCTCGGTCATCTCGCCGTTGTTATTCAACCTCGTCATGATCGGGGTGGCCAAGCGACTCTCTCGCGTCGAGGGCGTCCGGCACACCATCTACGCCGATGACATCACGCTGTGGGTTCCGGGAGGCAGCGATGGTCACATTGAGAGCACGCTGCAAGAAGCCGTCGACGCGATTGAAGACCAGCTGAACGGTTCTGGTTTGATCTGCTCACCGAGCAAGTCAGAACTGCTGGTGTTACCACCGAAATACGTCAGACGTAAGAGGAGCGAAGCGAGGGATTACGAGGCCATCAAGATCGTGACGAGGAACGGCCACGTGATCCCGGAGGTCGACAAAATCCGGGTGCTCGGCATGATCATAGACAAGCGACGGGGCAACGGCGAGACTATTTCCCGCCTTACAGCCAAGATTACCAACGCAATACGTCTCATCAGACGGGTCGCCAACCGCAAGGCCGGGATGAAGGAGGAAAGCTTGATTCGGCTTGTGCACTCCTTCGTAATCAGCCACGTCACCTACGTTGCAGCCTTCCACAACTGGATGCAATGTGAAAGGAATAAAATCGACGCCCTGATACGCCGAGCTTACAAGGCGGCGCTCGGACTACTCGAGTGTGCGAGCACCAACAAGCTCCTGAGCCTGGGGGTACACAATACCCTCGACGAAATTGCGGAAGCGCAACGAACCGCCCAGCTGGAGCGGCTCTCTATGACCGAAGCCGGCAGGCGCATACTTCAATACTTGGGCTTCACGCCCGGAGCGAAAGCGGCGAGTAGCGACGTTTCTGTCCCGGACGGAACCCGGCGCCGGATTCGGGTAGACCTCATCCCGAGAAACATGAACCCGGAGTACAACAAGGAGAGAAGAGCGGCGAGGGCCAAGGCCCTCATCGACTTTCACGCCAAGGACGAGCACGCAAGGTTCGTGGATGCGGCAGAATACCAGGGAGACTGCGCGGCGTTCGTAGCTACCGTCATCGAGGCGTCGCCCGGCGCGATGAGGGCAGCGGCGAGCTTACGGGTCCGCGAGGCGTGTCAGGCGGAGGAGGTGGCCATTGCCCTGGCCATTGCCGACCCCGGGTGCCAGACGGTGTTGTGCGATTCCCGAAGTGCAGTGCGGAATTATGCAAAGGGCAAAGTGTGTGGTGAGGCTGTGCGCGTTCTGTGCTCGGCTGACCTGCAACGACAGAATCGGTGTGTTAGAATCAAGTGGTTCCCGGCGCACGCGGGCACCGATGCGTCCGAGAAGCACGATAACCACAACGAGACGGCACACGCAGTGGCGCGAGCGCTAACCAACCGCGCCGCTGCAACCGACCGTCCAACGTGGTGTAGTGCCAAGGACCGCATTACGACGTTCAACGAACTTACCCAGTTCTACCGCCTCGCTCGAAGGACTTTCCCACCCCCGCACCCGGGGCTGAGCCGAGCGGAGGCGGTGCTGTTCAGACAATTGCAAACTGGTTCTTTACCCACCCCAGTATTAATGACTCATCTATACCCTAAATTATATGTGAGTGATGTGTGCCGCGTGTGCCAGCGGGAGAGGGCCACCCTGACGCACATCCTATGGGATTGCACCAAGTTCCCCAATGAGGCTTCGACAAGTACAACGATTCCTCCGCGACTCGCGGCTGCGGCGGAATGCTACGACCACGAAAGCCAAACCTGGGCCGTCCAGCAGGTCTCGGCGGCTCTTGAAAGACAAAGGCCGAGCGAAACCGACGGAACGTTGCCCCACAGGGCGACCAACCGCGGGAGTAACACGCGCTGGAGTTGAGTAGAGACCACCCGCTGAGAAGACGTCAGGGCCCGCGTCACGGCGCCATTTAGTCATGGTGTCGTTCTGCAGGCGACTACATGAAGTTGTCTCTCTCTCTCTCTCTCTCTCTCCCACCAAAGACAGTAGGTACGAGTGCCTTAATTAACGCGACATTAATTACATGTGTCTTAATTACATTTACCCCAATTAACTCCAGATGTCATTGGTTCGACTCCCACCAAAGTTCGAGGGTTGGAATGTCTTAATTAAATCTACCTTTATTAACTGTTCCTTAGTTAATTTTGCCATATATAACACGACATGTTGTGGGTTCGAATGACTTCATTACCTCTATATAAATTAACTTCGCCATACATGCTTGTGGGTTCGACGCTTGACTTTCACCATATCAATAAGGAATCCAACTTGGAGGTATGGCCGATTTGCCCATATCTCCAAGTGGATACGACTCCCACAACAGGCCGTAGGTTAGATTGCCCTATTTACCTCTATCTTAATGAACTGTGCCTTAATTCGCTTCACCCTATTTAACACCAAAGGTCGATGGTTCCAGCCGAAATGTTGGTTCCATTCACTTTTGGTGCAATAACGCGGGACATAAGATTTTTCTACTCATGAGCCATTCAAGGATTTCGCCCTACTAATAATGATACTTCATGAGTGTTTCAATTTATATTTCGACGTTTACACGTTCAGATGTTAAACCAACATTCCAAACAAGTTCATCAGCTACTTGCCGACAATGGTGGAAACTGTGGCATTAGTGTGCCTCATCAGATGTACCACTGAGGATAAATGAAATGCGAACAGCAGAACGTGTCCCCAAAGCATAACTAAAGGTACAGTGCATGTCGTCGGCCAGTCATTGTGCACGTGCGCGGGCATGTGGTTCTTGCGCAGAGTGTATTGCTGCTCGCCCTACTATGATAAACGTCACCCTTGTTTTGTGGGAAAGTTGCTTTCACATCTCTCCGCGGCAGTGCTATTCCCACCTGGCAGCGCACTCTTATGGTGGCTAGCAGCATCACCGCATCTGTAGCATGATAAAGCTGGCATGCACCCAGTCTCCTAACGTCCGTTGCTTTGCTTTTGTTACCACCGTGAAAGCTCCCAGTGTCTAATCGTAATTTGAATAGCACCAAAAATGTATTGCACTGGAGGATATAGGATTGGGCTTATTGGTAAGACATGCTTTAAAGTTTGAATAAGAGCGCAAGGACAGCAGAGGGCACAGAAGACAGAAGAGAGCGCTTTGTATGGCTTTGTCGCGGCGTCGCGCATAGTTGGTGTCCTAGTACGTGGCTATATAACTTGCTATGCTTTCTGAAAAGAAAAGAAAATTGAGCTGTGTTCTCTCTTCTGTGTCCTCTGCTGTCCTTGCGCTGTTTCTCAAACTTTAAAGCACTAGAGGAGCAACAGCAGTGCTAGCCGCGTTGACAGTAATCGCAGATAGGAATGACACTGCAATGACAGGGTGAGACCACAAGTTTCAGACAAAATACAGGCGACGTAATCGCACTAGGACAAACGGCCCGGCATTCCGCGTCGAGACCACATGCACGTGCATGTGTGCAATGATGGATGGCCGACGCCGCCCACTGTGTGTTCAGCTATGCTTCGTCCACACGCTCTGCTGTTCGCATTTCATTTGTACTAGGTAGTGCATCTGCTGTGGCACTTGCAGGTATGCAGCTCACTAGAGTGAGAACGGGAAAGATCCATTCGATGTTCTATGAACCTCCTGTATCCCTAAAAGGAACATCTATTAGAGATCACTGATGTCCAGCTGTGAAGTCGTTTCAACGTTACAGCAACGTGGTCTGGATGGGACTGTGATTATCTATAGTATCTATTTGTGATGTTGTTTCGAGAAATATGGAGATCTATAAGATGTGTGCAATGTCTAAAACATGATGTTATATGGTCATCTATGGGCCAAAAATGGTTCATTTGGCTGGCTGCGGGGAGCGAATGCTTCGCCTGCCTCTCGCTAGAACAGGTCACCGAAACTCAAGATTACGCAACCTCCAATACTAAACGCGCGGTACGGGAGCTTACATGCTGCCACGCCGTCGCGACACGCTCGCTCTTTGCACACGCGGCAGAGTACCTCTAAAAGCAAGGTGCGCGGCTTACAGCCATGCGCAGCCACGGCAGACACGCGCGCCAACTTACCCCCCACTCCACCCCCTCGCACGCGGTTGATCAAGTTATCGCGAACTCGCTACCACCCTCTCGCTAAGCTCGCGTGGGAAGGCGGCACTCGTGAAGCCACCATCTTTTTTCCACTACCACTCGCACCTAAGGCACACAGTGCCGGACAGGATATTACCGCACCTGGACTTTATGCGGTTAATGATGCGGCTTCACTTCGGCGGTCGCTCTTGTCTCACGGCGCGCGATTTGAGAGGTGCGTTTGCAAGCAGCCGTTTCTAATTGAATCATTTGACCATCTGCGTCCGCGGAAGTTTCAATTTATTGTCTTGGCATTCCTTAACGGCGGCAGGGAAATTTCGTTATATTGAAAACATATACAAACACACTTCGTTACATTGAAGTCCCAAATACATGAGGTTCTATGAGCAATAGGTTATGAAAAGTTAAATACTTCGTTATATAGAGGTTTAGCTGTGTATGTATTTCTAGTGATCAAATGGCATCGGCACTAACCAACTTTAATGTGTACCATAGGTGGTGATGAAACATTACTGGAGGTTTTCATACAAAGTACGACGTCTGCCTCGTGGCATGTGCAGCAGAACAAGTGGCTTTACATGATGCCTCTGCATTAAAAGAAAAAAAAAGACTAAGAAACAACTTCAACAAGTATAGCAGTTCAATCTAAGCACACACTTATTGCACATGATACATTGCAGTCCAGTCACGTTGTTCAGCGATTATCAATGTTCGAGTACTATGCCTGTAAATAGTTCTACATCTTCAGTCAGAAAGGACCATTGTTTTGGGATAGTAGGGGATCAGTATTAGCATACTGTACCATGGATGCTGGCTACAGCAGTGCACTTAATTTGCATGTCTGTGTGAAATAGAACAACAGATGTACGATTCTATTTCTCTTGTTCCACAGGCCATGAGTAGGTTCCACTGCATGTGCATATTATGTGCAGTAGACTTGCACTGGTATGAGAATGCCTGATCCATATGCGAATGCTTCACGTGCCATTTCCACGACCGAGTACAGCCAATAAATACTGCATTCACCTCAGGTAAACTACGCTCTAAATGGTTGTATGCAGTACTAAAAACAGCAGATCTGAGTGCAAATGTTTGGAGAGTGCATTTTAATGAAGAGAAAACCGCATGCAGAAAGGCCCTACTTCCTGTCTCTACAGAGACACAATCTTGCACAATAGCTCATCGATGCTTAATGGAGCGGTAAAAAAAAAGCTGCCTATTTCATAAATACCAATGTGGTTCAATATGGTTGCTGTGAATATGACTAATAGAGCGGGTCCATAGTAAATGCGATTTCTTCACAAAGAATTTTGAAATTTTAATTATCAATGCACCAAAAATAAAAAAAATTTCTTGTTAAAATGGTAATTCGAATACTTATGAAATGGCTACAGGAACTAATGAGCTTTTTTTGAGAGCATCACTAAATGTAGTAGACATCAGTTCCAAATAAAGCAAACAGTGCAGAGACAGAACAGGCTATGACTTGGACGTAATTGTAAGCTTGAAAGGCAGAAACGGCGCATTGGTAGTGCTCTTTTGAGTGTATCTTTCTAGTAACCAATGTTCTAAAGACTTGTTTTGCTTAAATGATGGCCACAAAAACTATATCATTCTCACACCACACACACACACACACAGAAAACTGATTTGTGGTGCCTTCAAAAGTTACCAATGGGAATTACAAGAACTGTGGCTGACCTACCAGGAAGAGCTCGCTGTGGCCATGTAGCCATGTATTGATTAGCAGGCCCACCATTTCTACCAAGCAAAAAGGCTTGATTTTCACCCTGGAATACTTTGTTGCAATCTTCTACTATAACTGGGACTCCCGTGCAGAAAGTTGGCCTCTGAGATCACAGCTACAGAACTCCCTTTTTCGTGCCACTTCAGGGAAAGATACAGCTGCATACACAGGGATTGACGGGCTCAATGGTTTTTAGTATTCTGCAGGAGTTAAAATAAGACATCAACAATGTAAACGAAATTGTGTGTCAGAATTATTACTCTCTTTTAAAATCAATTATTGCACCTAGGCAGTTACGGCCCTTTACTTTTCACTGCCCTTCAAGAACTACTCACACCTACTGAATTATCTGCTTGCAGCGCGGTAAAGAGGTACCGGCAGGAAGAGAGGCCCCTCGGCCTGGTCTTCGACTCGAATAGTCAATATTCGTAAAGGCGAATATTTTTGAATACTTTTCGAATATTTCAAAACGTCAACTGGGCCTAAATAAACATAACATTGGAGCTAAAGTGCAGCAAATTTTCACTCCCTGGATAGTATAGACATAAAACTTGAGAACTTTCTCAGTGCAGCAGGCTACGTCCCTTGGGTAGCCATACTTTACAGGCTGCACAGTGATGATTCGCGCCCTGAAAAGCCCTGTGCATGCGAATATGTTTTGTTTGCTCCTAATGCTCCGTTTGTTCTTTTCATATACAACGTTTCATAACGCACTTAATTAATTGTGATAGCGGTTGCTTATTATGCAAACACTATTCGAAAAGTATTCGATATTCGATTCGCTTATGGCACTATTCGATTCGAATTCGATTCGGTTTCATAAATCACTACGGCATAACCCTATTAAAAAAGTAAATAGGTTTTCCAATCGTCAAAACTCACCGCCGCTCCGTCTTCTTTAGTTTGAACTGGCACACTTGTACAAACGCCTTCTCGTGCGCTGCTGTGATTTCGTTTGACTAAAGTTTCAGTTATATAGACTGATTCAGACGATAACGAATGCGCACATTGTGGAACCGTAAGCCTTGGAATCTGCGTGATGCACTTTGCCTGATTGTGATTAAAAGCTAATCTACGAAGATGACGTGATCGCGGAACAAAAGTGCAGCAATACTGTTGTCACAATCACCCCATCACTCCCATGACGTACACGTGCGACCCGTAAGTAAATCTGTGGTAGGTATATATGCTTATGCTTTGCCATATTTTACCATGTATTGTATGGAGCTACTGTCCAACACTTCCGGGACAATTCTTTTTTTCTTTCTTATAAACCATTGATTTCAAAGTGTTGGCCTTTGACCTTTTCTTGGAATGTTTATTGCTCATTTACCACGTTTGCACGATTCTTCCGCGCCCCCGAGTGTAACACGTAGTTATATTACAGCCAACATGTGCAGAAAAATAACTTGGTGCCGATTCAACCGCGCACATCATGTAGCGAAACCTGAAACGACACGTACCGCGTAGAAATAATTTTGTGAAACATACAAAGGCACACAGACAGGCACACAGATGAGTAAGCTTAGCGGCTAGTTGCTATTGGAGTCCGAGGACACCTCCTTTTCGCTGTCCACAGTTACTGCAACCAACCACAGAAAGTCATCTTCAATTCCCTCTAATGCACTATAAATGCCACACACCAAGGTAGAAGAAAAAAAAAATGTACGTTCGATGGCAGTGTGGCTATCTACCTTGCATTAAGCGCCTTTCTTTAATAAGAGCCGGTTTCCTTTTTGATTTTGAGTAGAAGTAGAATTATTTACGGTTGTAACGCGTAGGCAAAGTTGAACGTACCTTTTATTTAAAAGAAAGTGGGCGTTACAATCGTGCAAATGCGGTATATTTTCTTTTGTATCTAGGTGAAGTTTGTGTTGGTTACCTCTGCATTAACCTCTTGCCTCTGCTTCTCTTCTCTGTAGTGTACAACAGTTCTTGGAGGGCATAATAAAGAAATAAATACTGCAAATACTCAAATAAAGGTGCTAGTGGCGACGGGGTAGAGTTGGGGTGACTGTGTCGCTATCTATCGTATGCTACAACTCAGTTCGGCGATCGCTTTTTGTTTGGCGATTCATCTTTGCTCATAGCACAAGAGACGTACCAGGCTAGCGTCGAATACAAGAGCTTCAATAGCCTCTCTTTTTTTTTACTTCCTGGTAGAGGTTTTCACGAAAAGCAGGAACGGTAGCAACTTATGAGAATTAAGCCGCTTTTATGCATCAGCTCCTTGTAAGAAAGAAACGCGTGTTCGTATTCTTAATTAAAATAGCGCACGGACGGAAGACGACAGCATAACTTTTCTTGAACGTCAATTCGGCTGCATTCATTAACAGAGCTTGCGACACCGCCAGGGTGACGGCTGCTTTCGGTATGTGCCTCTTTGCCGCTAGAGTGAAAATAAGTGTACTAATATTAAAGAGTAATAATAAATAAATAAATAAATAAATAAATAAATAAGAACACGAGGACAAGCTGTGACCTCATTTCTATTTATTTTTTTTTGTTCACGCTGTGCACCTATACCATGCAGTCATACAACCTCGCCCTGGCTTCCCTGCTTCTAAAGAATCACTTACTTGCTCAGTGTCGCATTTCACATTGCAAAAGGAAGCGTAGGTTAAGTAGAACTATCTTAAAAAGCACGCTGCCGCATCTTTCTCCTCGCTTTACTAACTTTGAGAGGGTGAAAATAAGAGTCACGCTTTGAGAATCAGCGATATGTTGTTTCAACGGCTCGTGACAAGTTATTCACTGCAAATTATAAAACACATCGCTGAGAATGAATGCTTTCATAACCTTGGAGCAGTATAACGGAACCCGAACGCCCAAAGAAAATCTGAGGAGAAGTCAGCGTTTGAACAAGAGCACTGACTTCATCTGTCATTAACTCCAGCGGAGAAACGACGAAACCACGATTAAAGAATTAAAGAAGAAGAAAAAGGAGAAAAAAAGCAAAGCCAGCAGTTGCTGTTTTACAAACGGATTTTCTTCCTAATGTGTCGCTTGCCTAACCGAGTAAACACGTACAAGATGACATAAAATGTAATCAAGCTTCTGTCGAATACTTACTTTCTATGGAATCTGAGGAAGCAGCCGCCGTCGTCAAGCGGTCATGCAGCATCCTTACAACTGTTCCGTGACGGATACGCTTCAAAATACTCTAAAGAATTCAGAACGTCTGAGAGCGCTTCCGACTTCGTTGTTTCTCACCTAAAGTATGATGCACCATGTTGACAGTGTGTTAGCATGGAGTAGCGCGGGAGGTGTTCTGAAGAAGAGCTCCCGTGAAGTGCGCTTGTCCTCGGCACTCTTGCTGCGCTGTGTTCTGCCCGGAGTTATCACTCGCAATAGCTCTTAACACGTTTCAGGGGTGCTCGGCATAGGATAAATTCAGGCCGGGCATCAGTAGCGCCGAGTAAAAGAAGAACGCTTTCCGCTGGCGGAGCATACGGGGAAATATTCTTGCAGGATAGGTGGCACCATGCATTACGAGAGCGATGATCAGCAGTAGCCATAAGGCGGTGCGCGTTGAATGTGGCCAGAGCTCCAGTGCGGCTTCTTCAGTACGCTTCGTACAATGTACGACGCCCTGGTCGGCATACCGGGATCCTTGCCGTGGAGTCAGTGTGCGGTCTTCGTGCGTCGCACCTCGCGCTGTATCCTTCGCGGAGGCGTTAATACAGCTCAGTCTTTGATCAGTGCGATGGCAGTACGTGCGCGCACAGCCTCCGTGGTGGAAAGTTTGCTTTTACCGGTCACTGCATATACTGGACGCGGTATAGTATCGTAGCCGTAATGTGCTAAGCGTGATCGGACGCAGGAAATTGTCAGAGACAGACAAAGGAGTCAGTCAAATCGTGTATTAGCAGACGTCGTGTGTCTATGTATATAGTGCAAGGTCATCTCCTTTGCCTACTGTGGTATTCTCCGCTATGTGATATGTGAAACGTCAATAATGCAACCCTTTGTTAGCAATTAAAGGATGCCCGTGAAATCTCTACCAATGGACGGATTTCACAGCGAATTTTACTACGTCGCCACTGTCGGCAAGGATGCCAGTAGTATTAGTCGTCAGCGGGCTGCAGAGCAGCTGTGCTAAGAAGGGTGTTGTGTTGGCATTATAACGAACCCTCAAGCTCGAAAGGCAGGAAGGTGAGAATAAAGGGATTGTGCAGTAGGAGTAGGGTAGAGCAGACGTACCTTGCAACTTCCCCGTAAAATTCAATGAAAGAAAAAGCCACAGCCGAACTTTGTTCCACAGACATCACCGCGCTTTATTAAAGGGAACACGAACGCGTTGCACATGGCCTGGTAAAAGTACTGACGACGATGCACTGCGGCCGAAATTGATAATAAATGGAGAGCTAGGGGTACAGAGCTGAAGGCCTGACCTGAAGAATAGCCGCGAAAGATGCGCACAAAGAAATAGTGCACATAAATACAAGCACCGCCGTGCTGGTATCGTGCGTTTCTTTGTCCACGGCTTTTATGAAGAATTTTGCGAAGAATGTTTTCGCTCGGTGATAAACTGAAGGCTCAGAAATGCGCGCTAAATGTGTACATGTTATCATTTCAGTTTATTATAAACACGTAACTTTGGCAAAATTATGCTGTCATAAAGTCAACTAAACAGTCTAGACCACAACAATGACATTTACTCGAGTGAATTTTCATCTATTAAAATTCAAAGCAACGAAATAATCCGCGAATTTCGTCAGGGGACAAACTGAACTCGCTAGCACGCGGACGCACAGTTCTACAAGATGCGAAGTAGCGCACAAACAAAGAAATCAAAGCCCCTTTGTTAAAGGAAGATGGTTGAACGCGAAGCTTTCCCTCAATGCAAACTGAATCAAAGTCAAAGCCCAAAGCCCACGAACACGCAGTGAACCCCAGGAATGCAGAGCGACCCGATGCTATGCATATGGGATTTAATTGCTTGTTTACGATTGTATTTTTTGAACGTTGAAGTTTAATGAAGACACATTTGGTTAAGTTGCATAGCCTATATTTTAGATAATGTAGCCGTTGATTACACGCACACACTTACACATTCACGGACGACTCTACACTTGCACAGTATTGACTTGTATTCGCTGTGGTAGACGGTCAGAGGCTTTGCCATCGTAACGTGACGCAGCCTGCTTGCAAACGGGAGATCAAAGCAGGAACTTTGCTGCGTCGTGGGTCTCTGTAGCTCAGGACAACATTCATTTGGTCTAGATGGCGCATACTTGAATTATGAAGGAACAGCGCCAACTAAGACGATCACAAGTGGGGAGAACGACACAGGACAAGCGTATTTGTAGCGTCTTAAGTTTCATCGAGTAGCAATCTAGCATGAAACTCTCGATCCATTTGCCATGCTATATGGCCACATCGATGTTAAAGTGACCGCGCACGAGGGTTGGCGTACTATGTGGCTTCAAGAGCTTCATCGTTTCTGCCAGGAACGTTTCCGCGTCAGAACGAGACCTGTTCGGTCTGATGCACGTACACGCTGACGATCAGAAGACCAGTAGGCATCTCGACTGCACAAGCGTCTCGCACTTGGCTTCTGCATGCCGTTGCCGATACACGGGATCGGCCTTACGGGCACGATCGCCCTCGCGCTTACGTTCGCGTACGGCAGCCTGTTCTTCTGCCGTGCGCTGCACCCGCTGCCTATCCACGGTGGCAGCTGGGAATGCATTGCGTGACGCGCGTAATGCAATGTACGTAGGTATACACAGCTCGTCTAGGTAGCGTGGTGTCCGCAGCCATCTTTCTTTATGAAAGGGATTTCAATTTTTTCCCCAGATCCTAAGACGAGCCCATGTTCACGCGCACTTGCTGTCTCCGATAACGGCCGATCGACACGACGGACCAAATTGCTCTTTTGGACAGTGGTCCGCGCATCACGTGATAGGACGTCACCAGTTCGTGCGGACCACCGTTGGCCCTCGCGGTCCAACAAATTGCCGAGGCTTTTCCCGCTTCAGTTTTGGCGGCGGACTGCATGCAAACCGCAGCGATTTTGGCGTAGCCAACGAATGTTGTCCGGCAACAGAGTGTCTTCAGCCAAATCCAGTCTAGTTTTCGGCTCAGCAAAAGCCAGTCGTTTCATGTCCGCCGTTTTGCCTGCACGTGCGTGCAGCATATATATTTTTTAAACACCATGTCCTCTTGGAGTGACGAGGAGTTTTTTGTTTTGTGTCCCTCGTTGAGGAGTTCCCGGCTTTGGGGGACTCGAGCCGGAATGTGTAGAGTGTAGCTGGTTGGTCTGCTCTGCCGTCTGCTATGGCGGTCCGCCGTGTGGATGTGCTCTGCGCCGGACCGGACCGCGGCGGGCCGTGACGTCGCATCACGTGACCGATCGGCCCGCAGACAGGGTCCATCGTGTGGATCGGCCTTAAGCAGGGAAGCTCAGTTAATCGCAACAGGGGTGGTGCCATGCCTAACAGACGCAACTGGCGCTTCCAGTGAACTTTCTGCGCATGCGCTACTCTTGCTGAGCTCGTCGCTTCGCGCCGTTATCAGGCACTGACCGGCCGGCCAGTCGAGGCTGGGACGGTACTGTGATTGTAAACTGTAGTGTTCTATGCGGATTTTTAAGTTGGCTTTGCTGCAGTTCGTTTTCAGTGCTCATCGACGAATCAGTGAAACATAGAAAGCTTCGCTTTAAAAACCCAGTTTTCCTTGCTGCATTCCCAGCCGCTCCAGGCGCAAACGAAGCTTCCGTGACACGCATGACTTGCGCCAAAAAGCAGCTTGATCGCCTATACACAAGTTGGAACGTATTATGAGGCGAGTCAGCGCTACGGTCTGTCTTTGCTTCGGCGCCCAAAGTTCACGGAACTGAGGTCACGTGGTACATACCGCACAAAACTTTTTGCCTTTTTGAAGCGACGATGCAGACAAAACGAAAGAGGGACGAATTCGCCGACAGTATAGCACGTATAAGCTTTCATTAAGGGCAGTCGTACCTATGTACCATGATATTGAAACCGGGCGACTCGAAATGCATATCATGTAAGAAATTGCGACGAGAACATGTGCCCGAAGGAAAGCTCAAGATATCAGCGTGGTCAATGCGCGCCGTTGGCCAGTCGTCCATGCTGATGATGATGATGATACCAAGACCGAAGAATGTAGCAATGCACAAATGGAATTATTGTAGTATCAGTGATAATGGAAGCGCGAACAGCGGAGTACGTGTCTGAAGCATAAGGGAAGGTATACACTGCGCGCAGTCGGCCATGCAGTCATCGCAATCGTCACCAAAGGCAGCGCGCGCGCACAACCGGTTTGCTCGCGTGGTGCCAGGATACTCGCCCTACTACGACAGCTTTAGTTGTTTTGTTTGAATTTCGTTTTGTCCTTTTCAAATAGCAAAAGAAGAATAAGCATTACTGTCGCTCTCGCGCATTCAGTTATGCTTGACACGTGATCCGCTGTTCGCTCTTCAATTTTTTGTTGATAATGTAATTCCATCTTGCATTGCTACTCTTCGGTCTTGGCATCATCATCATCATCATCATCATCACCATCATCATCATCATCATCATCATCATCATCATCATCATCGTCGTCGTCGTCGTCGTCGTCATCATCATCATCATCATCATCAGCATCATCATATTTTCATGTGCACTGAAGGGTAACACCTCTCCCGGCGATCTCGAATCACCTCTGTCTTGCGCTACGTGATTCCAACTTCTACTTGCAAATTTCCTAATTTCATCACTGCACCTAATTCTCTGCCGTCCTTGACTGCGCTTTGCTTTGTACCCGCTCTGTAACTTAATGGTCCACCGGTTATTATTCCTCAGCATTACATGGTCTGTCCGGCTGTATTTTCTTTCTGTTAATGACAAGTTGAATATTCGCTATCCCCGTGTGCTCTCTGATCCATACCGCGCTCTTCCTGTATCTTAACGTTACGCCTAACGTTCTTCGTTCCATCGCTCTTTGCGCGGTCCTTAACTTGTTCTCGAGCTTCTTTGCTAACATTCAATTTTCTGCCCCATATGTTAGCACCTGTTTAATGCAATGGTTATTTTACTTTTATTTTCAACAACAGTGGTAAACTCACAGTCAGGATTTTGTAATGCCTACCGTTTACACTACACTCCATTTTTATTCTGTTGTAAACTTCTTTGTTATGATCATGGTCACATGTGAGTAATTGGCCTAGATAAACGTGCTCGTGAACATAATCAAGAGGCTGACTGGCGATCGTGAATTCCTATTCCCTTGCCAGGCTATTGGACATCACCTCTGTAATTTATATATTAATCTTGAGCCCTATTCTTACTCTTTCACGGTTAAGGCCCTCAATCATTTGTTGAAACTCATCCCCAGTGTTCCTGAACAGGAAAATATTGTCACGTAGTGGTAACGGCAGTCACAGGGACGATGAGGACGGAGAAAAGTTTGTCGAAAGAAGACTGTTTATTGGGCTGACTTGCGCCCACAATGCCGTGAATTACCCGGCGACGGCGAATCGACCAGCGTGCTCGGCGGTCGTCGAACAGAATGCCCGCCGCTGTCGTCTGCGCTCAATTTAAAGCGCGTCTTGGCGCGTGTCAACTGGGCGCGCCTTGCGTCGCATGGCGGCAGCGCGTCTTGCGTTGCGTCGCGTGGCGGCAGACTTGAAGAGTGAGCAAGCACTGCATAGATTCGCGGCAATATCATCTTCAAACAGAAGGTTGTTGAGATATTCGCCTTTTGTTCTCACTCCTAAGCCTTCACAGTCTAATAGCTTAAATACTTATTCTAAGTATCCAGTGAATAGCAGTGGAGGGAATGTGTCTATTTGCCTGATCCCTTTCATGATAGGAAGTTTTCTACATTTCTCGCGGAAAAGCAAAGCATCTGTGGAATATTTCTAAATATTTCCCAAGGTATTCACGTATGCTACCTGCACTCCTTGATTACGCAATGCCTCATTGACTACTGGTATCTCAACTGAATCAAAGGCCGTTTCCTATTCTATGAAAGTCATAAAGAGAGGTTGATTGCACTCCGCATATTTACCAATTACCTGACTGGTGACATGGACATGATCCTTTGTAGAATATCCCTTCCTAAAGGCATCCTCTTCTCATGGTTGATTGAAGTCAAGCATTACCCTTATTTTATTGGAAATTATCTTGGTAAATATTTTATATTATGCTGAAAGCAAACTAGTGGGCCTTTAATTCTTCAATTCCTTAACGTCTCCCTTCTTGTGGATTAGTGTAATCTTGGCATTCGTCCAGTTCTCTGGTACACTTGAAGTCGCGACGCATAGGGTAT
Organism: Dermacentor variabilis; assembly: GCF_050947875.1. Lineage (NCBI taxonomy): Eukaryota > Metazoa > Arthropoda > Arachnida > Ixodida > Ixodidae > Dermacentor > Dermacentor variabilis. Next base: position 47,581,846 of record NC_134568.1, read on the forward strand.
TAAGGGCCGGAAGCTTTTCAAGCATAATATCTCCTCCATCTTTGATTAAATCGACTGTTATTCCATCTCCTGCCGTTTTTTCCCGGAACATGTCTTGCAAGGCCCTTCTAACTTGATAGATACTTATAGAAGGGGCTTCTGTATCCAGCTAATAACTATTTCCAACGAACATTGCGTGGCTGGTCTGGGTACTGTGCAATGTCAGTATAGAATTCTTCTGCTGCTTTTACTATATAATTGAAACTGCTGATGACATTACCCTGATTATATTTCACTGGATACATCTTGCCCTGTCCTATGCCAAGTTTCCTTTTCACTGACTTTATGCTATGCCATGTTTTATTGCTTCTTGAATATTTTTCCACTCTGGGTATCATCATTATCATCATCATCATATTCATGTCCACTGCAAGACGAAGGCCTCTCTCTCCCTGCGATCTCCAATTACCCCTGTCCTGCGCCAACCGACTCCAAATATCACCAGCAAATTTCCTAATTTCGTCACTCCATCTAGTCTTCTGCCGTCCTCTACTGCGCTTCCCTTCTCTTGGTACCCATTCTGTTACCCTAATGGTCCAACGGTTATCTAGTCTGCGCATTACATGACCTGCCCAGCACCATTTTTTTCTCTTAATGTCTATTAGAATATCGTCTATGCCCGTTCGCTCTCTGATCCAAACTGCTATCTTTCTGTCTCTTAAAGTTGTGCCTAGCATTCTTCGTTCCATCGCTTTTTGTGCGGTCCTTAACTTGTGCTCAAGCTTCTTTGTCAGCCTCCAAGTCTCTGCGCCCTATGTCAGCACCGGTAAAACGCACCGATTGTATACTTTCCTTTTCAATGATAACAGAAAGCTCCCATTCAGGAGCTCACGATGTCTGCCGTATGCGATCCAACCAATTTTCATTTTTCTGTGAATTTCCTTCTCATGGTCCGGGTTCCCTGTGATTAGTTCACCTAGGTAAACGTACTCCTCCACAGGCTGACCTGCGATCTTGAAATTTTGTTCCCTTGTCAGGTTATTTATCATTATATTTGTCTTCTGGATATTAATCTTCAGTCGCCCTCTTACGCTTTCTCTGTTAAGGTCCTCAATCATTTGTTGTAACTCGTCTGCATTGTTGCTGAATAGAACAATGTCATCGGCGAACCGAAGGCTGTTCAGGTATTCGCCGTCGATCTTTACTCCTAAGCCTTCCCAGTTTAATAGCTTGAATACTTCTTCTAAGCACGCAGTGAATAGCATTGGAGAGATTGTGTTTCCTTGTCTGACTCCTTTCTTTATGGGTATCTTCCTACTTTTCTTGTGTAGAATTAAGGCGGCTGTGGAATCTCTGTAGATATTTTCTAGGGTATTTACGTAAGCGGTCTGTACTCCTTGATTACGCAATGCCTTTATGACTGCTGGTATTTCTACTAAATCAAACGCTTTTTTCGTAAACTATGAAAGCCATACAGAGAGGTTTATTGTACGATGCGGATTTCTTGATAACCTGGTTAATGACGTGAATGTGATCCATTGTAGAGTAACCTTTCCTGAAGCCAGCCTGCTCCCTTGGTTGACTATATTCCAGTGTTGTCCTTGTTCTGTTGGAGATTATTTTGGTAAATATTTTATATAATACTGGGAGTAAGCTAATGTGCCTATAATTTTTCAGTTCTTTAACGTCGCCCTTTTTGTGGATTAGTATACTGTTCGCATTCTTCCAGTTTTCTGAGACCCTTGCAGTCGATAGACACTTCATATAGAGAGCCGCCAGTTTTCCTAGCATTATGTCTGCTCCATCTTTGATGAAATCGACTGTTATTTCATCCTCTCCTGCCGACTTTCCCCGTTTCATGCCTTGCAAGTCCTTTCTGACCTCATATCTAGTTATAGGCGGAGTTTCTGTATACTGTTCATTATTGTTTTGAATAGAGCGCTCCTGAGTCGTCTGGGTACTGTAAAGGTCAGTATAGAATTCTTCCGCTGCTTTTACTATATCTTTCAGATTGCGGACGATATTATTCTGCTTATCTTTTAGCGCATACATCTTGGTTTGTCGTATGCCAAGTTTACTTCTCACTGATTTCAGGCTGCGTCCATTTTTTACGTCTTCTTCAGTCTTTCTCACGTTATAGTTTCGAATATCACTTATTTTCGCCTTGTTGATCAGTTTTGACGATTCCTCGAATTCTATCTTATCTCTTGAGTTGGACACTCTCATTCTTTGTCGTTTCTTTATTAGGCATTTGTTACTTGGGAGAGCTTGCCTACTGGTTGCCTTGGTGTCTTGCCTCCAACTTCAATTGCTGCCTTTTAAGCCAGCAGGCTACGGTTTCATTCATTAGCTCTATGTCATCATCATCTCTCTGTTCTAACGCTGCATATTTGTTTGCAATTCCTCTTTTATCGTGCGTTTTCGATTGTATGCAGTGAATCTACTTTCTTTTTCAAATGTTCCACTAGTTACTGAAGTGAACTGTCCATTGCCAATGTTTCTTCTCTTCAGCCAAAATAATTACTGTATTTTTTCTTCTAATTCACAATTTGTCGCGAGCATGTATTTGTTTATGCAGGGTATCTACTACTTTTCAAACGTCCCGTTTGTTATCACGCTGAATTGCCGTTGAATGATATACCCCCCCCACCCCCCCCCCCGTTATGTAGCACCCCTAATAAGGGGCCATTAAGGAAATAAACTGAGCTGACCTGGCTAGGAGCTGGAAAAGAAAAACTGTCCCCCTCGAGATGCTGACAAAAACAAGTCATCATGTGGGCCGATCTCGGTCATAGGGCAGAAAGGGTGCAAGCTCAATGGCGCATACCCATAAGGGCTCGGGGACCTGCACCGCGCCCTTGAACTACCCGTGTTCCCGGGTGGCTGTTCAGAATGTTCAGTCGCAAAACTGATAGGGGAAAAAATACTAAATTTATCTAAATATGTGGTTAGATGCTTTTCGATAAGTTTTCCAATAACTTTATTAGAAACTGGAAGAACGCAAATGAGTCTATCATTCTGCCTAAGTGTGCGATCACCCTTTTTAAAACAAGAATGACTCAACCGCGTTTGAGTTCACGTGGGAAAACACCGGTTTTAAAAATCAGGTTAATGATAGCTGACAGAACGTTAGCAAAATTATGTGCGATCATTTTAATACGGTAACCATTAATGTTATCGAGGCCAGCGCTATTGGCGGTAAGGATCCTAATTATTGAAATTACTTCATCAGGCGTTGTTGGGAAAAGGAAAAATGAATGGGGTTGGCGGTTGAAGGATATGAGTGAAAGCTGTTCCGTAAATCTCTCCTGAATTGAGACGGCAGACAATACTTCTTCGAAAATACGAAAGAAGTGCTGTAACGAAACATAAGGTGGTAACTTTTACTAAAGAAATCGACCTATTGTGGCACGCTGGAACGCATTATGAGGATACTAAATCACTGTTCAGCTTGTTGGCGGATTTAGCTACCGCAGAAATTCCGGGTCGCATGCTAGCACCAGGTTCTGCGATAGGTTAGAGAAAGCCTCGAGTAAAACATGTATCATGATGCAGCAAATATGTGGGGACAAAGCGTTTTCGAGGAGAAGTGTTTTTAAATGGCACGGGCAGTTACGGGAGTGAGTGAAATAACTTTATTAGGTCCAGAGAAGATGCAGGGGAGACCCCGCGCCACCCTGCTAGTCCCACGTAGGAACCGCCAAGCCGAGCTTGACGGCCCGATCGCGGGCACTCTGGACGGCCGGGGTTTGGTCGTTGAGTTCGGGGCTGGCCAAGAGCATAGCCCACCTTTTCTCGCTGAAGGAGGGACGATATTCAGTCCAAGGCGATCCCAGAGTCGGCTGCGCGTCAAGGTCGTATACGGTTGAAAAATGTGGAACGTGCGAGGCGGTTGATGTATTATAACTGTCGTATTACGGTGCGCCTGATATCTGAGGATTTGAAATTGAACAGGAATGAGCGTGTCAACAGATGTCAACAATTTAAGCAAACAAAGGACTAAAATCGCAAAATACACACATAACGACGAACATATTGGACGTCAGCACAGGAGAGGGCACGTAAGGTGCTCTTCGTGCGTCGCTCGCTTGGGGGCTACGCCCCGCCAGGCCGCAGGCACTGCGCTTTCTCCTCGTCCTCTCTCGCTCCTCGTCCGCATATCGTGCCAGGAAAAAGACGTTCGCTTGCTTAAACTACAGAACATGAACGCCTATGTGCGAATGCCACTAGGAGACACTTAAGTCAAAGATTGGGGTCGCCTACCATTTCTTTGTTTTTGTTATGCGTTGAAAACATCACAGTAGGCAGTAGAGGAAAATAATTAACTGCAATTTTTTTTTTCTGCGCTGTATTCAGGTGCAAGATTAGTAACCTGTTTATAACATGTTTAACACCAAGTGTAAGATAGCATGTTTATTAACTTGCGCATTGCATGGAAAGCTGCCGGCATTCTTATTTAAATGGGAAACTAACTAAAAAAATATTTCTAGGGTTGCGGTCGCTGGAAATTTCATTCCTAGAGATGTCATTCAGACTAAATGTGTGTTGATTTCCATTGTGTTGATTCTATTAGGTGAGAGACAGTCCTTCTAAAGTTTATGGAATTTTTAAATGTCGCCAGTGCCAGGTAGCCTAATTCTTCTTTTTGAGCTACATTATAGCGAAGAGGCGGGCATTACTAGCACGAGAAATCAAAACATGTTCAACAAATTAAATAAGAATTAGAAATTAACTTTTTAATTGATTACTTTATAGCACATATTGCAATTTACGAGTTGAAGTCGCTGAGCTTGAACGACGAATTCACTTGAAAATAATTTACAGGATGACACCAGTTTCGAGATATTATTTCCCAAAATGTGGAACGAAACGCAAGGTTACTTTTGCGCTTCAATGTATAAATGGACCTTTCTTAGAAAAGTAAGTGGAACAACAGTGCGTTTTTACGGCAAGCTTGCTGGCGCATATCTCCAAACTAGTGTCAGTCTAGAAATTCATTCCAAGCGGACACGCCTTGCAATCTCACTGGCTACAATTCGTAAGTTGCAATATTTGCCGTAAACTAATCAATTCAAAATATAATTAGCCGATTTTCGTTAGTAAGTTGAATATGTGTTGCGGTTTCTCGTGAAAGTAATGTCCACCTCACTGAATAATCTAGCTCAAGGAGTAGAATTACGCTATCTGCTACAGGATATTTTTAAAAATTCCGCAAAACTTGAAAGTGAACACCATGTACGTATGACATGTGTGATACACCATTCAGTAAGGGGTTATATGGGTGCAACGCTGCCACATACGTGCACCATGCATGAAATTCAACAGAACTCTGTAATGAGGATTCTCTTGAGCTCCTGTGTTGTAGTATGTATGCAGATGAAGAACACTTGCCAGGCTTAATAACCTAATTCGAAGCTTGCATTTGCATTGCCCGAGTTAGAGTAGATGCTTTGAAGTCACTTTCATTTTTCGCAGTGCTTTGTTTTCTAGATTGCTCTTTCGGCCCATCTACTAAGCTCCCGCAAAGTGTTGTAACGGACGCAGCTAATGCTACCAAGGACCTAGTACCTAATCCTTGACACCGGAGTGCCTCAAACTTCTTATTGCGGTAGCAATTATACGGACATTGTAGGTCATTTTCGCCGTTGCCGCAGTGCCGCCATGCTGTCTTCGAGTACGAGGCGCACGCGTTCGTCGAGCTCGTTTGACTCACGCGCAGAGCGTTGGTAGTCAAGTGATCTGCTAAGGGTACTATTACGGTACGATGGAGAGGATGCCAGGCCTAACCGAGAGGGTTGGAGGCTTCATGCATACTGCCTTCCCGCGCACCCGGTATTGGACGTCTCGACATGGAGCGCGCTCTGCCTGCGCGGCCGTGTTTGGAGACAACGCGATGTGCAGTCGGGGCCAGGGCGAGGAGCAGGGAAGGCTAGGGCCTCCATCCATGCAGTCTTCCAGAGCGCCCAGTGCTACAGGCTACGTGATCGGCCGAGTTTTGGGCAAATGGCACGGTGAAATGGGGAAGGGAACGTCAGCACATAACATTCGCTTCAGGACAAGCACGCACGCACTTCATCATGCCAGCATTGTGAAAGCGAGTGCTCGCGATAATCGAGAAAAACCTGTTCATGTCTATTTGGGCGCTTAGCAACACACTCGAATAGTTAATGCGCATGTTTACTGAAATCTATAGTGCCCTTAAACTACAAGTTTTACTTCGTATATTAGTGTATTTTCCTCTCGCAGTCATTGCTCTGCCTTTCAGGTGAAAGTGATATTTTTACAGCCCTTTGCAGTAGCACCCACGGATGGCAACATATTTTCAAGTAAAGAAGTCCCAAATTGTAATAACTGTGAGAAAAATAACATATGGGGAACAAGAATGCTGGCATGAGTACAGGAATGAATCGACCGTTAATCTAGAATAACTATTTCTATATTTGTCTAATACCGTCGCTGTTTTATTATTAATAAGTTGTATGAAAATGTTTTCTGCAGCAACGCAGAGAGGCTCCTTCCCTTGCGTATCGGCAAAATCTGCAACCGTTCCATCCGAAGCTTGTCAGTCTTATCGTTCTACATCATTTCTATGTATAAGTCTTGTCGTTCTGGGCTTAAATAATTTGCCGACTGTGCACGACCCCTTCAATGGTACACAAAGGACGAGCGAGGGCCACCGCGGATACCGCGACGCCAACAACGGATCGCCCAGGACTGGTCCTGTTGGTTTTCCTTGTCTGCAATCTTTGTCCGCCACTTGCGCTCGGCACCACCAACCACACACAAAGGGCAAGCGACCCCCATTGAGGCTATCGCGGCAGCGACAGTGCGTCGTTCAGGATTCGTAAAGTTGGCTTTGTTCATCTTTGCTCTGGGTGCACCACTTTCGCCCGACGCCTCCAACAGAACACACAGAACGGCGGACCCCCAAAGAGGGTACAGCGGAAGCGACAGCAGGTAGTCCGGTAGTGGCGGCACTGGCGTTCCTTTGCTGTGAGTTGGGCCCACCGCATGCATCGAACGCCTCCTAGAGTGCACACAGGACGCGCGAGCCCAGCGCAGGCAAAGCGGGTCATCTAGCATCAGCTGCATTAACGTTCTTCGCGGTGGGCCCAGCACGCAGGCGCTGGGTGGGCCGACCGCTGGGCCGACTCGGCGTCTCCTTGGGTGCCCACAGGCCAGCTGACAACCTCGGAGGGCGCCATGCAAGCGACAGCGGCTCATCCAGCAGCGGCTGTGTTGGCGTTCGTCCCCGGCGCGCTGGGCCCAGCGCATGATCCCGGCTCCTCCAAGGCTGCAGAAAAGTCGGTGACCCCTAAAAACGGTGCCGCGCAGGTGACAGCGGGTCGTCCAGCAGCGCCTGAGTTGCCGCTATTCGCCGGCGCACTGGCACCACCGCATGCACCCGACGCCTCCAAGGGTGCAGACAAGTCGGGCGACACCCATGGAGGGTACCATCGAGGCGACAGCGGGTCGTCCAGCCGCGCCTGAGTTGGCGTTCTTGGCCGGCGAGCTGGGCCCACCGCAAGCACCCGACGCCTCCAAGCTCCAAGGGTGCAGACAAGTCGTGCGACACCCAAGGAGGGTACCATCGAGGCGACAGCGGGTCGTCCAGCCGCGCCTGAGTTGGCGTTCTTGGCCGGCGAGCTGGGCCCACCGCATGCACCCGACGCCTCCAAGGGTGCAGACAAGTCGGGCGACACCCATGGAGGGTACCATCCAGGCGACAGGGGGTCGTCCAGCAGCTCCTGAGTTGGCGTTCTTGGCCGGCGAGCTGGGCCCACCGCATGCACCCGACGCCTCCAAGGGTGCAGACAAGTCGGGCGACACCCAAGGAGGGTACCATCGAGGCGACAGCGGGTCGTCCAGCCGTGCCTGAGTTGGCGTTCTTGGCCGGCGAGCTGGGCCCACCGCATGCACCCTACGCGTCCAAGGGTGCAGACAAGTCGGGCGACACCCAAGGAGGGTACCATCGAGGCGACAGCGGGTCGTCCAGCCGCGCCTGAGTTGGCGTTCTTGGCCGGTGAGCTGGGCCCACCGCATGCACCCGACGCCTCCAAGGGTGCAGACAAGTCGGGCGACACCCATGGAGGGTACCATCGAGGCGACAGCGGGTCGTCCAGCCGCGCCTGAGTTGGCGTTCTTGGCCGGCGAGCTGGGCCCACCGCAAGCACCCGACGCCTCCAAGCTCCAAGGGTGCAGACAAGCCGGGCGACTCCCAAGGATGGTACCACCTCGGCGACAGCGGGTCGTCCAGCAGCGCCTGAGTTGGCGTTCTTGGCCGGCGAGCTGCGCCAACCGCACGCACCCGACACCTCCAAGGGTACAGACAAGTCGGGCGACACCCAAGGAGGGTACCATCCAGGCGACAGCGAGTCGTCCAGCCGCGCCTGAGTTGGCGTTCTTGGCCCAGGCTAGTTCTTGGTGTCGCCCGGTAATTGCGCTTGCGTGATCCACTATTCCGGTAGCAAGTGGGAGGGACGTTACGCCAGCTTGTGGACGACGTGATGTGCCTTAAAATTTAGTACAGGCCATTTATTTCGACGGGAACAATGATATTTGAACAAAACGTTGATTTTTGACGACCGCATAGATACAGTATTTCGGAGGTAATTGGTGCACTTTAACGCATGTAAGATACTTTCCTTGCATGAATGGAACATTTGTATGAGATGTATGCATGATTCTAACAGATGTTTAGTCATAGCAGCGTGAGTCATTTCCTCATTTCAAGCACTTCGCCAGCGAAACGCAGACATTTGAGGAGAATGATTCCCTGCGATTATATGACGAACATGGCTCAGTGACATAAACAGAAAGCTGCCAAACGACAATTTGGAGTCTTGGAGCTATCGTGTAAAGAAATCTTTATTCTGCGAGACGCGCTCAGGACCTGCCTGAGGAGATGCTAAGTTCTTTATGAGCATTTAAAACATAAGACAATGTCTCTTGGCACCTACGTATGACGCACTGATGTCTCATATTAATTCTACGTCTAGGGATATGTTTAGAGACATTTTAGATATCTGTAACGGATATTATGCAGCCTCTTAAAGACTATGCCAACATGCCATCTCACAGGACGAAGTTAGTACACAGGACGTAGTTAGTACACAGGACGCAGTTAGTTCATGAAACCGCGAGAGAATGCTCTATGAGTCCATGTATTGAGACGTGCAGCGGTTGAAGCATGGGTAAAAGAGAACTATAATGCACGGAGTAGTTCTCAATTCAAAGTGGAAGTGCAGGATGCATTTTGAAGAGGGGAATGAGGGGAAAAATCTTGGTAGCTGTACTTCCAAAGCATTTGACCGTTAAAGTATTGGCAGGCCGTCATTTTTCAAGGCGTACACCAAAAGGTAGTCGAAACCGTAGCCAATCGAATCAAATTATAACAAGTAAATAGTCTTTCTGTTGTAATTCTCGTCGGTGTCCCTTTTTAAAATTTTTGTTCATAGTGATAGCAATGCCGTGTCAGTATATGACACCGATTGCTTGTCAAAACTGATAAAAATATGGCAGTCTAATAGGCGGCGTAATATACGTCGCGTCGCAGTGAGTGAGCTAAACACGCTCTTAACATGAACGCCAGTTTCTGGTTTGAGAACCTGCTTTCGTCAGCTGGTGAAGCAAATATCCATCTTTACCCCTTACGTCACTTAATGTACAGCGTTTATCAGTCGGGAGCAAGGTTGATATTAAGTCGCCCAAGGGCTTTGTAAATACAGCTTTTGACCGTGCACTGCACACGCACGCACACGCACGCTCGTACGCACGCACGCACGCACGCACGCACGCACGCACGCACGCACGCACGCACGCACGCACACACACACACACACACACACACACACACACACACACACACACACACACACCCACACACACACACACACACACACACACACACACACACACACACACACACACACACACACACACACACACACACACACACACACACACATGTATAAAAGAATTTTAGTACAATACGTGTGTTGCTTACAAAGGCGGTTGTCATCTTTAAAAGCGCCCAGAACACTCTTGTTTAGGGCGTCCCAGCTAACGTTAGCCAAGGTGTTTAGCGAAAAAAAAAGACTGACGGTTAGAATTACGAAATTACGATTTTAAGACCTAGATGGTGTTCGGTCGTCAGCCCTCTGACGACTGAACACCATAGGTGTGAGACCTATGTCGTCTTCTTCGATGGCCTAATCGCCAACACTCGGAAGAAGCTGAAGTGAACAGAGCTCTCGCGCCACTGGCCTTGCGCCTGTGAGGCATTCTGTCTAACAGAAGGTCTTTCAATGGTATCCTGCATCATGTTTAGCAAATAACTTTTTTTGTGAAACAGCTCTGCTAACGTTAGCTGGGGGACACCGTATTATATATGAGGCGCGATTCTCTTCTATCGCTTCGGGCTCGAGGAGGCCTGATTTCGCTGTCGGCTGTATATGAAACGCAATGTCAGCAAAACGCAGTTGCATGTCGAGTCCGGCAGCTTACAAGTTCGGGAACATTGTTGATATCATCCTAATGGATCTGAATGAGGTATATTGGCACCAATTCGCGTGAACATTAGAAGAAATTCGCCTACACGTTCTCTCACAAATATAGCTGGCTATCCGGCTCGCGACGCTGGCGAACTGTCCAACGGAGCTATTTCGTGCTGCATCAAAAACATGATTCTATTGTCTGTTTTAATCCATCGGAATCCCGAGCGGAAAGTTAACTATAATCACGAAAAACAGTCACACATTCGCAGAAACGTCCTTTCTTATAATATAAGCTTCGAACTATAGGAGTGAGTCCCAAGGCGTCTTACCTGGCGGCTAGTCGAGCTTCTTCTTCGTTGTTCTTTTTCAGCTCCTCGTCTTCTATGGCTAAGAGTTTCGACTGCTGCATTTATTTTGTATTCACGAATGGCATTCAACTATTAGTGCATCATTCAACTCATCTATTCCCCATACACTGGGTGTTTTTTTAGCTGCACCAAATTTTTAAATATTGCTCGTGGCAAATCATGCAGTTTAAACTCTTGATCTAAATTACTCGATGATGTGACCGTTACCTCTACGAGAAATAAATAATGACTTCATTGAATAAATAATTTAGTTACGCTCATTATATGTCTAATTATATATTTCGCGCCACACATTTCAATCTATGAACAGGCGCCGGCAACACCTTTTTCTAAGTTTCTCTCCGAAAGGGGCACGCTCCTTGCTCCCAGCATAGCAGTCCTGATACCTTGGATTTAATTTTCAACCAATTAATCGTTTGTTTACTTGCTACAGCAAGTGGGGGGTTCTAAAGCGGGATTTTTTAAATCGCCTCTCTCTCCACGCCTCAGATATACTTGCAAGCAATAAGGTCAGGCTTCGCATCTCTTATTCACGGAGGATCTCATCAGTGGTGAACGTTTTGTTCAAAACCAGTGACAGGCACAAAGCAAGAGCTGGTGGTCGTTCTCCAAAGAATGACAGTCATCATTTTTGCAACTGAGAAAAATGCGCGCTTGCTTCAGGCACATTTTGGCATGATTGTGAGTTTTCACTTCAGTAAGGTTTTTCGTTCTCTCTGCTACCGTAGTCGTTGTGTACCTGTCGTAGGCATACGCGCCGGGGGGAGCAGCGACGCGAATGAACTAGCGCGTTAAGTTCGGAAATGACTCGACTCCGGTCGTGATCGAAATAAAAGGCCCCCGAAAACTTCTGGAATATTACTAGATAGCATAGGCCTACGGCCTGGGCTTCTTGTAATGGGCTCTCTTGTCTTTTCGCCCCATTAATGCCTTCTAGCCGGTGTTTCGCTTGCATGGGAGGCGAAGTGTCCGAGGAAATTTCGCTAATGTTCACTACTGTAAATACAGTAATTAATGTAAATAGGCCCCCTGTAATTTTCTTTTGCTCCTCATCATGTGCTTTCTCCAATTCTGTTCCCTCTTCATTGTACCATCCCCCTTTCCGACCAATTTTCGGGCTCCAGCCATCGTCAGTGCGGCCAGCAAAATTATGTTTAGTTCTTCCAACAAATGTGTAGTCGCTTTTTCCGCAATCAGACGCGAGCTGACATGGACGCATAGTAAGCCGCACCTTTCGCCCATTTGTTGCTTGGCGCGATGGCGAAGACGTTTTGTGCGTGTACAAGGGAAAGGGGATCGCACCCAAGACAATCCCTCCCCTCCCTACGGACCACCAATAGAGTCGCTAGTCCTCAACTTGCTTTCACACTCATCATATCCCTTTCAGCCATGTCGCTCATTTTGAGCTCGCTTCCTGAGGCATTCTGTACCGTGGTAAAGGGTGGAAGGGGGCGGGTTCGTCAGAAAATTTAATTCCGCATAATCAGATAATTAGTCTTGATTACTTATTCAACTTAACAAATGTTATATTTAGATGAAAAGCGTCAATCAGAATGGGGAAATTGTAGAGCGACATGAAAAACTCCCGATACAGTTTCCTGTTGCTCAATACGTGCTACAGAGTGAGCGACCGAAGCAACTTGATCAGGAATGCCTGCAAAACGATTAGCCTTCCCCTTTAAGGGAGGCGTTGCTACAGAAAAGTATCTTTTTTTTTTTGAAAGAAGCCCGCGAATACACGCAGAGTGCTTAGCGCGGCCAGGTGCGCGGCAATTTTGCGTGCATTTACGGGCTTCTTTCGCGCTCGGAAAAACCCGTATCGGGAGTTTTTCATGTTGGTCTACAATTTTTCTTATTGACACTTTTCATATAATTAAAATACTTCAAAAGGTAAATAAGTAATTAAGACTAATTATCTTATTAGGTGGAATGGAAAAAAAATAATTTGAGTATCTCCAAGCGGCGGCAGACTACATTTCCTTGGTTCTGTCCGGCTACGTGGTATTCTCATATATTTAAACTCTGGCGTAAGTTAGCTGGGACACCCACTATACTCATGTAAGTTCTTATTTGTGTGGCCAGTTCCCCTCGTAAGTATGTCTCATGTGGAAAAAAAATCAACAACATGGGTTCTCTAGGCGAATATAGAACATTGCTTCCCGTAGTGTATCAACAATTTCATTGATGGAGGCAGTGGACATGAATGAGTGTCTTTCATTGCATAGCGCTCTGATCCTTTTTTTTTGTTTGCTAAAATTTAGGAAAGTCTTAAGTGAAATTTAATGGAACCCGTGCACTGTATTGAAACAAGTCTTATTATTCCAAAACTGTCCGAAAATATTGGATTATATTCGTATTCGATTCGGTGTCATCACTATAAGACCGAATTCAATTCGGACTTAAAAATTTGTATTCGCATACCGCTATAGTTACCTCTCAGGCTTTGAATCAGGGTTGGAATCAGGCTTTGAATGTTAAAGTAACAAGGTCATAACCTTTTGCTGTTAAAAAAGAGGAAAACAGGGGAACAATTCACAACCAAATATCTACAGTTAAGTGTCAAAAGCTTGAAGACTAAATTTTAGGTTTCCAACACAATTTCTAACCTTGTGTAAACTTAGGACCATACTATTTAATGACTGTGTCATCGTATCCGTGAGTGAAAACAAATGCAGTAATCGAAATGGTGATGTCATAGAAGCGTATAAGGAGCAAAAGAAAAGCACGAAGAAGAAGTTCGACTTGCCGCCTGGTAAGACGCTTTCGGCATTGCTTCCCTAACTCGAATGTTATATTGGTTATATAGGTGAAAGTGCCCAGTCGTGTGAACTGCGTATAACCTTTATGATGCTTTTTGTGTACTATGCCGCTCGGGGTTCCAAGTGTTTATGCAATGAAATCATGTTTTCCTCGCCAGCTGGATCACGAGTGTCGTGGGCGAGATAGGAGGCCCCATATGTAAGCGTGTATGCGGGTAACTCGTAGCAATATTCTTCCGTCCAACTATTACCTTAATGATAGTCCCCTAGAGGTCTGACGTAATAGTTCTGCGGAAGCCCGCAAGGTGCAGAGAAGTAATTATTAAAGGGAAAATGAGACATCGACCCGTTTGTAGCAATTGCCCTGAATTGCAATTGCTACGAACTGGTGGATGTCCCATTTTCCCTTTAAATAATTAGTTATCTCCACCTTGCGGGCTTCCGCAGAACTATTACGTCAAACTGTTGCCCTTGCCTCGAATTGTTGACAAATTCGACTTCGCCCTGCCATCTGCTAGCCACCTGGTTAGCGGCTACCCCGGAAAGGCGGTGGTCTCGGTTTCGAGTCCCGGACCAGGACGAATTTTTCTTCGCCTGTGAGGCTTTTCTTTCGAGATCCCCTAGAGGTTGTAACCTCCTATACATACCTAGGCGTCCACATAACCTCGTCACTTTCCTGGTCGTTGCACATCGATAAGGTAATTAACAATATTATCCGCATGCTAGGTTATCTTCGCCGAAATTTTTCTTCTGCTCCTACATCATTAAAATTAGTCCTATACAAAACGCTTATGCGGAGTAAAATGGAGTACGCCTCATCCATCTGGGACCCGCACCTCGAAACCTTTATTCATTCACTTGAAATAATCCAAAACAATGCCGCGCGTCTCATTCATAGCAATTACAACCGCACATCAAGCGTAACAGCCATAAAAAACTCTTTGCTACTTGCTCCTCTCTCAGCCCGGCGTAAGTGCTTTCGCCTTGCTTTCTTTCATAAACTATATTTCCACAATTCCTACCTGCGCGATAATCTTATATCATCTCCTACCTACATTTCCTCTCGCATTGATCATAGCCATAAGGTTGGAATCATTCAGTGCCGCACCAGAACCTGTAACGAATCCCTTACTCCTAGGACCTCTCAGGAATGAAACCACCTTCCCGGCGCAGTTGTCGCAATCAAGGACAGCTCAAAGTTTCGTTTGGCCTTATCAGACATATACATTAACTAATCAATTAACTAAAACAGATACAATTAACTAATCAATTTTGCTGTAATAACTGGAGTGTGGCCTGATCCCGGTGGCCAGAACCGGTAACGCACTCCCTCACCAGAGCAGGATTGGCCACCCTGGTGCAGTACTTGGCCACATCCTCCTAAATGAACACAACAATCAAACCCCCGCCCTCAGTCCCCAGCAGCTGCGAAGCAACTGACCACGGCGGCGGTCAGACCTGCGACGTAGCAGAGGGTGCGAAAAATGCCTGGCTCCGGACAGGCCGCCATTGGAATATGAACCTGGCAACGTTTAACGCTGGAACGTTCTCTAGTGAGGCGAGTCTAGCAGTGCTATTGGAGGAATTAGAGGGCAGTAAATTGGATATAATAGGGCTCAGTGAAGTTAGGAGGCCAAAAGAAGCATATACAGTGCTAAAAAGCGGGCACGTCCTGTGCTACCGGGGCTTAGCGGAGAGACGAGAACTAGGAGTTGGATTCCTGATTAATAAGAATATAGCTGGTAACATACATGAATTCTATAGCATTAACGAGAGGGTGGCAGGTCTTGTTGTAAAACTTAATAAGAGGTACAAAATGAAGGTTGTACAGGTCTACGCCCCTACATTCAGTCATGATGACCGGGAAGTCGAAAGCTTCTATGAAGACGTGGAATCGGCGATGGGTAGAGTGAAAACAATACACTATACTAATGGGCGACTTTAATGCCAAGGTAGGCAAGAAGCAGGCTGGAGACAAGGCAGCGGGGGAATATGGCATAGGCACTAGGAATAGCAGGGGAGAGTTATTAATAGAGTTTGTGGAACAGAATAATATGCAGATAATGAATACCTTCTTGCGCAAGCGGGATAGTCGAAAGTGGACGTGGAGGAGCCCGAACGGCGAGACTAGAAATGAAACGGACTTCATACTCTGCGCTAACCCTGGCATCATACAAAATGTGGACGTGCTCAGCAAGGTGCGCTGCAGTGACCATAGGATGGTAAGAACTCGAATTAACCTAGGCCTGAGGAGGGCACGGAAGAAACTGGCACATAAGAAGCCGATCAATGAGTTAGCGGTAAGAGGGAAACTAGGGGAATTCCAGATCAAGCTACAGAACAGGTATTCGGCTTTAACTCAGGAAGAGGACCTTAGTGTTGAAGTAATGAACGACAATCTTGTTGGCATCATTAAGGAGTGTGCAATAGAAGTCGGTGGTAACTCCGTTAGACAGGATACCAGTAAGCTATCGCAGGAGACGAAATATCTGATCAAGAAACGCCAATGTATGAAATCCTCTAACCCTACAGCTAGAATAGAACTGGCAGAACTTTCGAAGTTAATCAACAAGCGTAAGACAGCTGACATAAGGAAGTATAATATGGATACAATTGAACATGCTCTCAGGAACGGAGGAAGCCTAAAAACAATGAAGAAGAAACTAGGAATTGGCAAGAATCAGATGTACGCATTAAGAGACAAACCCGGGCAATATCATTACTAATATGCATGAGATTGTTCAAGTGACTGAGGAGTTCTATAGAGATTTATACAGTAGCAGTGGCACCCACGATGATAATGGAAGAGAAAATAGTCTAGAGGAATTCGAAATCCTACAGGTAACGCTGGAAGAAGTAAAGAAAGCCTTGGGAGATATGCAAAGGGGGAAGGCAGCTGGGGAGGATCAGGTAACAGCAGATTTGTTGAAGGATGGTGGGCAGATTGTTCTAGAGAAACTGGCCGCCCGGTACACGCAATGCCTCATGACCTCGAGCGTACCGGAATCTTGGAAGAACGCTAACATAATCCTAATCCATAAGAAAGGGGACGCCAAAGACTTGAAAAATTATAGAGCGATCAGCTTACTGTCAGTTGCCTACAAAGTATTTACTAAGGTATTCGCAAATTGAATCAGGAACACCTTAGACTTCTGTCAAGCAAAGGACCAGGCAGGATTCCGTAAAGGCTACTCTACAATAGACCATATTCACACTATCAATCAGGTGATAGAGAAATGTGCGGAATACAACCAAGCCCTATATATAGCTTTCATTGATTACGAGAAAGCGTTTGATGCTGTCGAAACCTCAGCAGTCATGGAGGCATTACGGAATCAGGGTGTAGACGAGCCGTATGTAAAGGTACTGAAAGATATATATAGCGGCTGCACAGCCACCATAGTCCTCCATAAGCAAAGCAAAAATATCCCAATAAAGAAAGGCGTCAGGCAGGGAGATGCGATCTCTCCAATGCTATTCAGAGCGTGTTTACAGGAGGTATTCGGAGACCTGGATTGGGAAGAATGGGGGATAAAAGCTAATGAAGACTACCTTAGTAACTTGCGATTCGCTGATGATATTGCCTTGCTTAGTAACTCAGGGGACCAATTGCATTGCATACTCACTGACCTGGAGAGGCAAAGCAGAAGGGTGGGTCTAAAAATTAATCTACAAAAAACTAAAGTAATGTTTAACAGTCTCGGAAGACAACAGCAATTTACAATAGGTAGCGAGGCACTGGAAGTGGTAAGGGAATACATCTACTTAGGGCAGGGGGTAACGGCGGATCCGGATCATGAGACGGAAATAATCAGAAAAATAAGAATGGGCTGGGGTGCGTTTGGCAGGCATTCTCAGATCATGAACAGCAGGTTGCCATTATCCCTCAAGAGAAAAGTCCACAACAGCTGTGTCTTACCAGTACTCACCTACAGAGCAGAAACCTGGAGGCTTACGAAAATGGTTCTACTTAAATTGAGGACGACACACTGAGCTGTGGAAAGAAGAATGATGGGTGTAACGTTAAGGGGATAAGAAGAGAGCAGATTGGGTAAGGGAACAAACGCGAGTTCATGACATCTTAGTTGAAATAAAGAAAAAGAAATGGGGGGCATGGGCAGGGCATGCAATGAGGAGGGAAGATAACCGATGGTCATTAAGGGTTACGGACTGGATTCCAAGGGAAG
This sequence comes from Dermacentor variabilis, assembly GCF_050947875.1. Classification (NCBI taxonomy): domain Eukaryota; kingdom Metazoa; phylum Arthropoda; class Arachnida; order Ixodida; family Ixodidae; genus Dermacentor; species Dermacentor variabilis. The sequence continues at coordinate 47,599,635 of NC_134568.1, forward strand.
GGAAGCGTAGCAGGGTGCGGCATAAAGTTAGGTTGGCGGATGAGATTAAGAAGTTTGCAGGGACGACATTTCCACAATTAGTACATTACCGGGGTTGTTGGAAAAGTACGGGAGAGGCGTTTTCCCTGCAGTGAGCGTAACCAGGCTGCTGCTGATGAACTAATAATTTTTGCTGCTTTACTTCCCTTCACTTCACTTTATTACCTTAAAGACCCCGGTTAGGGGGTATTTCATAAGGAGTGTGTTTACAAATAAAGGTTTCAGAGAGGGATCTTCTTGAGAAACCAATGTAGTTAAGTTTTCCGCAAAAGTTGATGAACACGTGATGGCTGCAATGTCACGGGGAAGGCCGTTCCATACCACTGCTGTGCGAAGAAAAAATGAGGCCGCAAAAGTAGTGGTGCGAGCACGTGCTCGAGCGATTGAGTAAGGATGGGACGGCGGCATGATGTACGGTGCTTGATTGAGGGAACTGTGAAATAATTTGTCAAACAAACAAAGACTGGCAATGCGGCGACGCACAGAAAGATTAGAAAGATCAGTTTTACGTTTTAGGGATGATGTGCTTATGTCGGGGGTATGAATATGAAGAATGGATGAACCTAGTGGCACGATTTTGTACTGATTCAGATGGGCGCTGCATATTCTAGTTTCGATCTGATGAGTGATTTGTACGCGAGAAGTTTTATGTCTGATGGTGCTTGACGCAAATGACGCTTTAAATAACCGAGGGATCTGCTCGCGGATGATATATTGCTGATGTGTGGGTTCCATGAAAGGTCAGAGGATAAGGTAACGCCTAGGTATTTTTATGATCGAACTTGTTCGACTGTGGAGTGAGAGATTAGGTATGAAAATGATAAGTGATAAGCTTGCGATGAAACGAAACGAGCTTGCATTTAGTGGGATTAGGCTTCATTACCCAAAGATCACACCACTGTTGTACAAGGTTAAGGTCATGTTGCAGTGCAGTTTGATCAGAAATTTTTGTAATTGTGCGATAGATGACACAGTCGTCGGCAAATAAACGGATATGAGAGGATACATGTACAGGCAGGTCGTTAATATCTATGAGGAATAAGAGGGGTGCGAGTACAGATCTTTGGGGGACGCCGGATGTTACAGGGAGAGAGCTGGAACGGCTAGTTTTATTTGAAAAAAACTGGGAGCGTTTGTTGCGAAATGCTGTGATCCATGCGAGAAGGTTAGGGTGCAAATTCAGCTGGGAGAGTTTTAGTATAAGGCGTTCAGTGGTACTGTATCGAATGCTTTTGCGAAGTGGAGAAAGATTGCATCGGTCTGAAGGTTGAGGTCGAGATAAGAATGTAGATCATGAAGAAATATAGCAAGTTAGGTTTCACAAGATAAAGATTTACGGAATCTGTGATGGGAGTGGTGAAAAAAATTGTTAGTGTCAAGGAAGTGCATAATGTGAGAGTATATGACGTGTTCCATGAATTTGCATGGGACACTTGTTAGAGAAATGAGGCGGTAATTTAAGGAGGATTGTTTGTTACCTGAGTTGTGGACTGGAATGACCTTGCCCTCCTTCCAGTCGTCTGGTAAAATTCCTGTTTCGAATGAAAGTGAGAAGAGCATCGAAAAATACACACCAAAAATTTCTTTAGTATTTTTTAACAGTTTGAGTTAATATCGTCGACACCAGCCGATGATGAAAGTTTTAATTTGTCAATGAGTGATGAACTGCCAGCGACAAAAATTTCAACAAGGGCCATCATTGGTAGTGTCGCAGTAGCTGGCGTAGGAAGAGGCAAGTCGGCTTCTTCAGTGAACACGGATGAAAACGTGATGTTAAAGGTGTCAGCACAAACAGCGTCGCTTATAATATCGTCCTTATCGCTTGTAAATGGGACGACATGTTTTTGTTGCGGGTTTATGACTTCCCAAAAATGTTCTAGGGTTAGTTTTTAGAATTTTAGATAAGTCATTATAATAAAATGTCTCTTTCGCTTTCCGAATTGCAGTATAGTAAGCGTCTTCCGCAGAACACTACCTGTCTCATACGCTCGGACTTCCATCTCATTTGGCAGTACGAAAAAGGCGCTTCTTCTTATTTTCGAGTGTCTTTAAGTTTTTAGAGAACCATGGTTTATTTTTATTGGCAAGAAACCTCACAGTGGGGATGAATTTATTAGGCCAGTAATTTTGTCCTTAAGCACTAGCCTGTTGTCATTGAGAGAACGCGAACCGATACTGGATTGGAAAACAGGCAGAAAATCTCGTAATTCATTATTAATTTCTTCATAGTTAGCCTTATCGTTCACGTGAATTGTTGCGGAATCGGGACGTGTTTTGGGGACGAAATTAAAGGTGGTATGAATGACTTTGTGATCGCTGATTTCCCGTAAATATACGATAGATTTTAAGCTTTAGGGGCTATTCGTTAGTACAAGGTCTAGAATGTTTGAGGATTCACAAGTGACGCGCGTCGGTTCTTTTACTTGTTGGATGAGGTCAAAGTTGAGACAAACATTGTTAAATTCGCTGGCTTCAGTATTTCGACGTCGCTATTCAAATAGGTTCACGTAAAACACAGAAAAAAGCAGAAAGAATTTCCCGAACGTCAGTAAGTAAAAAACAAAAACAAATATGACAAGAGTTCGCAAATATGCAGCTCTTTACGAAAGGCAGACATCGCCCTTCTGTAAACTGCAATTGTTAGAGCTTCTAAAGCGGAGAAACTTGATATACTTGGCAGGGTGGCTGATAAGGCAAGTTGGTCATCCATAATCGTGAGTGTACAGCATGAAAGTTAAACGTGGACGACGCAACTGACATGGAGAATCGCTGACTGCCAACTGAAGTTCTATTATCGATGCGCGGAATTTCTGTAAGAAAGTGAAATAGCTATCCGAAAAACATGAACTACTGCAGACGAAAGGCCAGAAAATCAGACGAGTGAGTAGTGAGAGGGGACCAGGCTACTCTATTGGGTTTCTTGACGTCAGACGTATACGTTTTATGTAGACCACACTCGGCTGGATGTATGCGCGTCACGCCATGAAACCAATTCTGCCATACAACTCGGCGCGTAGTAACTTGGCACTAGGAGGCAATGTCAACTCCTACTTCTCTAACTGCCCTTGTCCTATCATGACATCATCCAATGGGCACCATCTTCAAAACTCAAGTGGTTTACCTTAAGGCTGCAGGACATCCGGGTCCTTTATTAGTGTTGGTAACTGACTCTATCCGCAGGGAAAGGAAGGACCGGGGCAATAACAGCAGCGATGCGAATGGGACGAATACACGAAAGGACGACAAAGTTGCACCGATCCCATACACGCATCAGTTGTCCGATCACTTGAAGAAGGTCGGCCAAAGCGTCGATGACAGGTAGTTTTTAGAGCGCAGCTCTTAGGCGCCCGTTCCAGCATTGATCTTCGGCGTCCTTCGCCGTACCTCAGCCTGGCACCTCGGCGTAACCGAGCGGACGCGTAGTGCCGCGCTTAAAGGCAGACAGCGAGAGGGAAGAGAGGGCGAGGAGGAAAGCGGAGGAGGAGGGCGCAGTGGAAGCATCAGGAGGAAAGTGAAGCAAGCCACTTCGAAGCACCGCCAGATGGCGCTCACTTCCGCGCATCCGAGGCAGCGTCGGAACCGGCCGTACGTGAATAAAAAAAGAATCAGAAAGCTTGCCTTCGCGCAAAGCTTTCGCCGCAAGCGTTTCCCGGTAAAGATAAGGGTTGCATAAATTGCGCTTGCGGGGAAGCGGCAAACGGGTGGCTGGTATATTATACGCAGAGCGCTGCACGTCGCGGCTCTGCCAGTCGGTGCGCTTATCGGCGTAATGCCACTATATAGCGCGAATTAAAAACACGCACAGAACTGCTTTCAAATTTCGCCTTTGGGAGCATAGTAATCGTCGCTGAATTTTTTTTCAGATTTGAAAGACTTACTGTGACGAAATCACTAAAGGCTACTACAGCGTCAAACACAGGACCAAGTATGGTGACTGTACACAGAAGGTTGTGTACAGAATTTACCATTCCTGTGGTGCTTGTTACATGGGGCAGACTGGCAGATGCGCAAGGGCAATGCAGCTCTTGTTTTTTTGCACAGCATACTAGCACGTGCAGCTGTACGGCTTGGTTCGAAAGAAGCTTAGTTATTAACAAACACCAGGATGATCGTACCTGCATCACTCCTATGTAATGCCTGATTCTGGGCCTTTGGGGTAAATAAATGAAATCAAATGAAATTCTCAAAGTTGCCCAGTTATCTCTAGAAAAAATGCGCATGCGTCGGAAAGCCATCCACTGCTTTCACAAAAAAGAACTAACTTTTTTGGGAAGTCGTGCGTACGATTGTGATGCAGCTTTACAATGCTTTGCGTATTTCTTATTTTTTCTGTTTGTTGATTTTTTTGCGACTGTCTATTTCTCTCCTTCCGTCTTGAGCAGTTTGTTTTTCATGTAGCTCTATCACAGCCTCGCGGAAGTTCCGCGCACTGATAATAAAACCTTATTTTGGTAGCCAGCGTTCTTCCTTTTCAATTGGCTCGTTCACTAACCTTAGCGCTGTACACTCACGATTATGACCCGCCGCGGTGGCTTAGAAGCTATGGTGTTGCGATCCTAAGCACGAGGTCGCTTGATTAAATGCCGGCCGCGGCGACCACATTTCGATGGGGCGAAATGCATAAACACCCGTGACCCGTGCCTTGGGGGCGCATTAAAGATCCCTTGGTGGTGAAAATTAATCCGGAGTCTTCCACTACGGCATGCATCACAATCAAATGGTGGTTGTGGCACGTAAAACCCAAGAATTCAATTCAGTCACGATAATTGATTATGAGTTTACATATTACGTGGCATTGTCACAATGTATGCGAGGGTTTTGCGAAAGTTATGTTCAGAAAATGGCAGTATATATACGGCCCGAGAGCGATGTATAATGCAAAAATGTTCTTCTTTTTAGATATTTTACTAGGTGCAGTTCGCAGAATTGTGATACCGTTGTGCATTACAGATTTAGAGTTAAAAACTCAATAGTTGAGTTTTCTGTAATTTTCCAATTTTTCTAAAGTTTCGTAAACAAAACAATATCGTAAATACTAATTATGCTTCCAGCAGCCACTGACTTTTAACGTATGTTTAACATAACGAACCTTATACATACGGTGAAGTGGCTACCGGAGAAAGGTTCCTCCGTTCCCTTGTACTTAGGAGCACGCGAGGCAAATCTTCCATTAAAGTTGGAATTCTGTATATCTGCGTACTGCGATTTTCGTGACAGTGCCCCAAACATTCAGTAATTTGTAGCGGATTATCCTCGAACAGCGTACATATTTCTCTTTGCAAATAGCTTTTGCTTCCCAACGTTTCAACCACGACACGTCATGTTTACATCGAGGATTGCAAGCGGACGCTTTCACATTACGAAATGCTTCCTGCTAGAGAGGGGATTTCTTCTGCAGTAGGCTGAATATGTAGCTGCTGCAAAGCCACCTTTATGATTATACGATTTGTGTAACTTGCTACGCTCCTTATTTAGCGCATTCTAGTTTTAGCTACGGTATAGCGGGAAGCCCCAATCAGTTAGGTGCCACAAGCGAGGTTTATTTTACGTCAGTATCAATTAGCATTGTTTCTTTGCGGTCAATTTTCTTTCGTTTGTCTTTTACATGGGCTAGCTGTTCTTTCCACGTCTCGGTTCTGTTGATATCGGGGTAGCATTCGGTGGAGCCCCAAGCCACTGCGTTTTTTTAGCGCTTACACAGTACCTCGGGATGACCATTCGTGTTTTCACGGAAAAGCGCGTTGTATATATGCCATCAATTCCAGGCTCGAAATCTATTTTTGTTTATCTCTGGGTATTTGTCCCTGAATCCTCCAGTAATTCGGCGGCTCGCCTTCTCCTTATCTGCCTGCTGTTGCTGCATGGAGAACCTCATAAATATAGGTAAAACGACAAGCGCTGATGTGACTCAACGTTTGCATCACATTAACGCGTTTATGTGACACAAATGTATGAAAATTGAGAGGAAAGCATCTAGATGCCTTATCCCGCACTAATGCCCTTCAAAGTATTCTATTGGTGGGGTATTTCAAAGTTAGGAATTTCTTGAAAACATTTGTTTCTACCTAAAAATCCGCCTCTCCTTAAATAAGGCTGATGACTTGCACCAAGGCTTCGCTGGATACCGCCCTATACCGGCCGTCACAGGGTGTCACGGAAGGACTATCACAAAGCGATAGCGGGCCAGATCGTGCTTCACGCTTCACGCGTCGGCCGTCCTGGGCGTATCATGGCCGGTGTGAAGCGTATGCGCTGGGTCAACCACACAGGCATCGCCGAGACTCCTGCTGGACGACCCGCTGTCAGCCACCCTGGCGGACCATGGCAGTCGTCGGCAGCATGCACTGGGCCAAGGGCGCAGGCAAAGAACACCGCGGCGACCCCTGCTGGACGACCCGCTGTCGGCCACCCTGGCGGCCCATGGCCGTCGTAGGGGGCATCCGCTGGGCCAAGTGCGCAGGGAAACAACGCCGCGATCCCTGCTGGATGATCCGCTGTCGGCCGTCCTGGGTATATCTTTGCAAGCGTCGGAAATACGGGCTGGGCCTAGCGAGCAGGCAAAGAACACCGCCACGACGCCTGCGGAACGATCAGCTGTCGCTCATTTTGCGCGTGCCATTGCAGGCGTATTGAGAAGGCGCTGGATGTGGTAATGATACTCTGAGAAATGGGGGACGGGAAACATTCTTTCTATTAGTGCTATAATAATTTTTCCCGTAATTTAGTGTCCACGAAGGCTTAGTCGGTCACTAGTTTCCATTTTCGTCAATCACCTTGTCGACTATGTATTCACTGTGTGAACAAACTTGTATTGCATTGTATTAATAAAAGCAACACTTCTGCGATACTTTCAAAATCCTTCAATCCGACGCCGCCGATGTGTATCCACGTCTCGGGCGAGCACTTCGATATCGGTCACCCGGCACAGCCGTTTAATCTCTAAAACTGGTGCAGCGCAACGTAGGAAGAAACAAGCCGAGCAGGCCAGATGAACGAACAGAGCTGATCTCATAGCTAGAGCTGGCAGCACGTGTGTTAGTGCGCCACCTTTGTGCCTATCTTCACAGGAAGTAAGATTTCTTGATCAACTTAACCGTGCATGAGAGGATTGCGCGTTCTGTGACTCATGATGGTGCAGTCTTATATAGGTGTGGCGTTTTGTGAAGTGTTTTGACGACATTTCGTGACATGTAGCTATACATTTCGTGCAACTTGCCAATAAACCAGTTGGAATACAGCTCTCTGTTCCTTCATCTGGCTGGCTCGGCTAGTTCCTTCCTTTCTATGTTGCGCTGTACCAATTTTAGAATGCAATACCAACTCGCCCAATCCTCAACACTAGTGAACTTCGTTCAAACTCAGCATTTCTGTCGTGCAGCTCGGTGTGGGCCCCCCGACGACGAGCCCGTTTAGAAGCCAACTCTTGCTGACGCTCGCGGTAGGCAGCTACTTCTTCAGGAGTGTGCACTGCTCGTGGTCTTCCCATAGTTGTAGCTGGGATGGAATATGCGGGAGCACTAATCCAAAGCTCCTATATTGGGCGCGAGGCCCACTACTGTAAATGCGGGCTCTGTAATCGTTTTGACGATTGGTTCGATTGATTTGATGATTGTCGTCTTTGTGTTTTCGAATGAGGTTGGACACATGTTCGGCAGCGAAGGAGAGAACGGCGTCCGTGACGGTATACCCCCACTCCGCGGTTGTCGCTTACGTTGGATGTCTCGAGTTTGCTCTGTGGCGTGGTTAGCAGCATCCGCCCGGCATAGTCGCTTGTGATTCTTCAAAATTAACTTGCTTCAAAATTTAATCTCTCCGTCACGTAAGACGGACAGATTAAATTCACGGACAGATTAATCACGTAATGTACGCACTGTTCGCTTCCCTTTGCTGACTGCTTGAAGTCTCTGCCTAACGGGGGTACCAGCCACTGCTCCTGGCCCTGCACTGCCGCCGCGATCGTCTCACACTTTTGCTGACGGACGCGGACACAAAAAATGACGACCAAAGATAGGCTATAACAGCTTCGCTGTAACATGACCACCAATCAAACTGCGGTGTCTTATGTGTTGGAGAGCATCCTGAATGAAGGTGTCTGTGCTTGCTGCCATGATTTCCAGAAACGGCGTTAGCTGTGCATAGAAGAGACCTATTTGACAAGACGAAGACTCATTAGTTTGCATGCTGTATAAATTATTTTTACGAGCTCAGTCCTGAAACTTTCTTGAAGATGGCTGTACTTTAAGCCTTAAACGCAGGGCCATTAGTTCTCTCTTGAAAAAGAAATAGGCAGCTGTTCGTTTATGCCAAAAATTCTCAAAGAATTTTTCGAAAGAAACGCATAGCTGTGATTTTATGAACTGTAGTTCTCCTGTGTCGCATAGATACAATATACATTCACGGATACAGAAATAGGTTTGAATCGAAGAAAACCATCATAAAATATCACAACCACGGAAAAACCCTTAGTGCACTTCCTTTCATATGAATATTTAATTGAGTCAGTTTTAGGATCTTGTAGCAAGCTGGCAGAATGCCAGACTTATCTTTCTCCGAAAGAGAGCGAGAGTGAGTGAGTGAGTGAAACAACTTTATTTTGTCCACTATAGACGTAAGAAAACTCCACGCCACCTGGCTAGGCCCACTCGGGGACCATCAGGTGGAACCTGACGGCCCTGTCGCGAGCCCTCTGGACTACCAGGATTTGAGAGGTCTGATCCTGGGCCCTAATTAGCTTCATCATTTCCTCTTAACTGAAAGGGGTTCCGGCAGAGGCGCAGCCCCACAGGACATGTTTGAAGTCCGCATGATCACCACACAGAGGGCAGTACGTCCGGGCTTGGAAAGAGCAATTTTTTTGGAGCAAGGTCAGTGAGGCGTGGTTAGCTTCTCAGCAGAGGGCTAACAATACTTCAATCCGCGAGATTGTTGTTCCTGATCTTGTCTTTAGTTCCTGAAGCACTTCAGTGCCGGAATTTTCATGTTCTGACATATTCATCACAATAATCGTGTTAAAAACATGATACTCTTGAAAAATTCTAAATTTTGCTATCAAGTTTGTTTTCTCGCAGCGAGACAAATCCCTGCTCTCGTTCGCAACCATAACTGCACGCTGTAACATACGATACAACAATTATTGCTTCCATCATAGGACCACAAATATATCTTTTCCGTTGAAAACGTCACATTAGGCTGATCAAGAGCAAACGAATTACCTGCAATTCTTTTCTGCGCCGTTTTCAAATGTAAAATTTGTAAGCTGTTTATAACCTGTTGATAACCAAGTGTAAGATAACTTTCTTATGAATTTACGCAATGTATGAACAGCTGCCCCCATTCTTATTTAGGGAAAAAACACTCAAAAATTTTTTTGAACGGTAGCAGTCGCTTTAAATTTCATTGCTAGACATGACATTTAGGCTAAATATGTGTTGATTTCCTTTGTGTTGCTTCTATTAGGTTACAGAAAGTCATTCTACAGGCTGATCATCTTTAACTTTTATATAATCTTTAAAGGTTGCCTATGTCAAATAGCATAATTCTGCTCCTTGAGCAGGATTATTCTAAAAGAAAATCAACACATATTTACCTAAATAACAAAATTCCCTTAACTTTTTAATTACGGCATATATTTCAATTTATGAATTGTAGCCGGCGAGCTTGAAAGACGAATCTACTTGAATTAATTTCCAGGATGACGGTAGTTCCGAGATATTATTTCCAAAAATGTGGAACGAAATACATAAGCGTTCCAGTTACTTTCGTGCTTTAAGTAATGAAAACGCGTTTTATTAAAGAAGTGAGTGGAACAACAGTGTATTCTTACGCCTAGTTTGATGGCGCATACACCTTGCAAACTCACCAGCTACAATTCGTAAATTGCAAGATTTGCCATAAGGTAACTAAATCAAAAGATAATTAGTGGATTTTCGTTAATAAGTTGAATATATGTTTACATTCCTGGTGAAAATAATGTACGCCTCTCTGAGTAATCCAGCTCAAGCAAAATAATTATCTTTTCTGCAACACTTTATTTTTCCTTGAGACAGGAGTGCCTCAGACTTATTGCGGTCGCAATTATACGGACTATATAAGCGATTTTCGCTGCCGCCGCGGTGTAGCCATACGGTCTTTGAGTGCAAGGCGCACTCCGCTCGCGCGCAGTGCGTTGGTGGCCACACGAAGGCGCCACGTGAACTGCTACGGGTGAAGTCTCCAACCGAGGGGGTTGGAGGCTTCATGCATGCTGCCTTCCCGCGCACCCGGAATTAGACCGTCATGCAGCGCGCTCTGTCCGCACGGCCGTGTGTGGAAATAACATGATCTGCAGTCGGTGCCGGGGCGAGGAGCCGGGAAGGCTAGGGGCTCCATCCACGCAGTCTTCCAGCGTGCCCAGCGTTACAGGACACGTGATCGGCCGAGTTTTGGACACACGGCACGGTTGAAATGAGGAAGGGAGTGTCAGCACGTAACATTTGCTTCGGGACAAGCACGCACCCACTTTATCACGCCAGCGTTGTGAAGGCGAGTGCTCGCAGTAATGAGGCACATCTGTTCATATCCATTTGGGCGTATAGCAAAACTCTTGTATTGTTAATGGACAGACTTACTGTAATCTACAGTGCCCTTAAACTACGAGCTTTACTTCTCGTATTAGTCATATATTTTCACCATTGCAATCACTGCTTTGCATTTCAGGTGAATTTCAAGTGGTTGCATTTCAGTGATGATAATGCTGACGGCGACGATGATGATGATAATGCGCCTTCAAAACATGGCTAGTACTTCCTATGGGGGATGGGGCAAGACTCGGGTGATCGTACGCGCAGCTAATGAATTCATAGAAATGATCTTGAAAATGTGAAACTGCAAAGAAAAGATTAACGTGTAATTGACAAGTGAAGAACAGATGAATAGGTTTTAATATGTTTAAAAGAAATGAAACAATTCATTGAACAAGTTAGAATGGAAGGAATTTAGAAAAATTTTAATACAGGCATATAGGCAGACCGGAACAGTCTTGTTCTACTTCTTCCTATCTCGTATGCGGCTCCTTCCCACTATGGTGGATTGCCCAAGAAATGGAAGTCTTCTATCTCTGCAAAGCGAGCGAACGTCGTCTTCGTCGTTCACTTTTTTTGTCACAGTATACGCGGCGTATTCCAGTCGTAATGTCTGTTCGTTTCTTCTTCTTCTTATTCTTCTTCTTTTTTTTTTTTGTAAATAAAGGAACCAAGTGTACCTCCTGTCATTGTTTCATAATATTTGCTTCAGACTTTTCATTTTAGCACTTTGCGTGTCTAGCGTTAAATATGTTTTTGCTATATATTATATTACACTTATATCATATACTTAAATTACAAGAAAAATATAATTCTTTATTGATTCGTACGTTTAGCAGTAGCTCGCGGACAGGAAGAAGCGCGCTGCAATGAAAGATCGAACTTAATATGACGAGCTTTAGGCACAGCCCCCATCCTGTCTGCATGACGGTGCGGTTCGAACACATGTAAGAGATCGCCAATGGACCACGTAAGAGATCTTGGGATCATCACGCAAGGGCTGCAGCTTATGAAGACGTTTTAATAAGTGTTATTACGAGCATTGCAGGGAAAAGGCTGACAAAATAAAAACTGTGCCGTTCATTGGCACGGTAAGGCCAGATGAGGTGACATTATTGTTTCTCATGGTCACTAATGAGCATCCGAGATACCATTTTTGTCCAACCAGACGAAATGTGCCGTTAATTATTATTATTATTATTAATATTATTATTATTATTATTATTATTATTATTATTATTATCATCATCATCTTGCTGCTGTTTTCCCTCTAGTGTGTTCGCGTTGTCCTTTTCCTCTGTTGCAGAGATATTTTCACTTAGGTATAGTCGGGTACAACTTAACTCATCAAAGCAACAAATATCCATTGGCTGTACCACAAAAGAGCAAATATCTAAGACATTTAGCGACGTCTAGTTCACATCTATAATATGTTCCTCTAGTACATGGCAGTCAGAGGTCATCCAAAGGACGTCAAATGCCTTTGTGATTTGGACATCTCTTGCACATCCATAGCTTCTGCGCATTGATCGTACGTTGTGCAATGTAACTAGATGAACGCACCATGCTGCAGAAATATAAGCAAATTGACCCTAATGCCTAACAATGAGTACCTGCGAAAGGCGAAATCGGGCTATTGTCTGTTCCAGCACTATGGCTGGGCACTTACATTGCTTTTCCTCATCATCCGCTTGTTCGAGATTTATCCTATGAGAAAGAGAATGTACTCTTGAATTGCGAAATATCCATCTGTTCAACTTGAAATGATTCAAGTTGAACTGTTAAAGCCCACAATATCAGTTATGACCGCATTTATTTTTTGTAACGGAGTTATTAGTAGCAATTTTATACGACCTCCTTACGCACTGCTGGACACCGCGCGTCGAAAGAGAAAACTTTCGGTTTCGGTTACGTAATTTTTTGTCGTACCTAAAGGCTTTCTTTTTTATATCTATTAGTAGACTGTTAAAAATATGTTATCTTTAACTTGCGGATGTATTTGGACAGATTATAAAGAAGCTTCAACTCGCAACACCTTCGACTTCACATCGCCACGGGCATCAAATCAGCAGGCGCCTCGCCGCAAGTGCAGGGTTATTTATCGCGGGCGAGCACCATGAAGTGTGCTTCATTGGTGCTTCTTTTCCACTTTTGTTCGGTTGCCCATGGCCCAAGAACTCCACAGAAGTCTAGAGCTGTGCTTCTGACTGCTATTTGTGGTGCAATTGACGGCCTTGTGGTGCGCTTATAGAAATGTCCTTAGGGTAAAGCTTTTGGTAGTTCACTTACAGACATGCTTGGTTTCTAGTGCTCCTCTTGTGAGAGATATTTACCATATGCAATGCTTATCTCGTAGCCTCTAGGAGCATTAGGTTTTTGGCACTTTCCTGCTGTGAGAAGCTGCCTGAGCAAGTTGCTTATTATGATGAACATTCCATCTCGGGATTCTGCTTGTGTGGATTTTCCTTTAGTATATATTTTTAAATATAGCTAGAAAGTACTAGCTTTCTATCTTGAATGTTGTGGCCCCAGATGCACGTGCTGGCATGCCGGTCCTACCCCATTTGGTAATTCATTAGTATGCGATGTTATTGCCTCCTACTAATCAGTTTTAATCTTTTAAATACACTTGTGGCATTGTGACTGCTAGTCCTTTTCTGAGTGTTAACACCCTTTTCTCATTACTCTTGTTTTAGTCAAGTTGAACTTTCAAAAATTTTTCGTTGAAGTTATTTATGTTTTTTTAGGTCCACGTTTAACTTGTTTGTATAACGCTAGCACTATAATGATTATTTTCATACATGTGCCGGGTTGGGTTCCAATCATTTTTGCAATAAAGCTTTATCACTTGTATAAAGAAAAAATAACGTTGATATGACATGGCTCGTCTCACTTGTGTGCTTCACCTAGTGCTTATTGCACTCACTTTTTTCATGAAGCCACTGCAGGATTTGTAGTAATTCATAAGGATCAAAACACATCTACGATTTTGTGAGCGCAGTTTTCGCACTTTGATGAGCGCTAGGACTATATATAACAGTTGACAGTCACTTTAGCATACGTTAAAGAGGATGAAGGCAAAATCCTGAGCGTATACTATACATTCATTAAATTGCTTGCCATTCTCAGTCGAGTGCATTTCGTGTTACTTGCTTTCTCCCGCCAAAGATTGTGGGTACGAGTGCCTTAATTAACGCGGCATTAATTACATGTGTCTTAATTACATTTACCCTAATTAACTCCTAATGTCATTGGTTCGACTCCCACCAAAGTTCGAGGGTTGGAATGTCTTAATTTAATCTACCTTTATTAACTGTTCCTTAGTTAATTTTGCCATATATAACACGACATGTCGTGGGTTCGAATGACTTCATTAACTCTATATAAATTAACTTCGCCATACATGGTTGTGGGTTCGACTCTTGACTTTCACCATATCAATAAGGAATCCAACTTGGAGGTATGGCCGATTTGCCCATATCTCCTAGTGGATACGACTCCCACAACAGGCCGTAGGTTAGATTGCCCTATTTACCTCTATCTTAGTGAACTTAATTCGCTTCACCCCATTTAACACCAAAAGTCGACGGTTACAGCCGCAATGTTGGTTCCATTGAATTTTGGTGCAATAACGCCGGACATAAGATTTTTCTACTCATGAGCCATTCAAGGATTTCGCCCTACTAATAAAGATACTTCATGAGTGTTTCAATTTATATTTCGACGTTTACACGTTTAGATGTTAATAAAACATTCCAAACAAGTTCATCAGCTACTTGCCGAATGTGGTGGAGACTGTGGCATTAGTGTGCCTCATCAGATGTACCACTGAGGATAAATGAAATGCGAACAGCAGAACGCGTGCCCAAAGCATAACTAAACGTACAGTGCATGTCGTCGGCCAGTCATTGTGCACGTGCCTGGGCATGTGGTTCTTGCGCAGAGTGTATCGCTGCTCGCCCTACTATGATAAACGTGATCCTTGTTTTGTGGGAAAGTTGCTTTCACATCTCTCCGCGGCAGTGTTATTCCCACCTGGCAGCGCACTCTTATGGTGGCTAGCACCATCCCCGCATCTGTAGCATGATAAAGCTGGCATGCACCCAGTCTCCTAACGTCCGTTGCTTTGCTTTTGTTACCACCGTGAAAGCTCCCAGTGTCTAATCGTAATTTGAATAGCACCAAAAATGTATTGCACTGGAGGATATAGGATTGGGCTTGTTGGTAAGACATGCTTTAAAGTTTGAATAAGAGCGCAAGGACAGCAGAGGGGACTGAAGAAAGAAGAGAGCGCTTTGTATGGCTTTGTCGCGGCATCGCGCATAGTTGGTGTCCTAGTAGGTGGCTATATAACTTGCTATGCTTTCTGAAAAGAAAAGAAAATTGAGCTGTGTTCTCTCTTCTGTGTCCTCTGCTGTCCTTGAGCTGTTTCTCAAACTTTAAAACACTAGAGGAGCAACAGCAGTGCTAGCCGCGTTGACAGTAATCGCAGACAGGAATGACAGTGCAATGACAGGGTGAGACCACAAGTATCAGACAAAATACAGGCGACGTAATCGCACTAGGACAAACGGCCCTGCATTCCGCGTCAAAACGACATGCACGTGCATGTGTACAATTATGGATGGCCGACGCCGCGCACGGTGTGTTCAGCTATGCTTCGTCCACACGCTCTGCTGTTCACATTTCATTTGTACAAGGTAGTGAATCTGCTGTGGCACTTGCAGGTATGCAGTTCACTATAGTTTAAAAAACAGGAAAGATACATTAGATGTTCTATGAACCTCCTTTATTCCTAAAAGGAACATCTATTAGAGATCACTGATGTCCAGCTGTGAAGTCGTGTCAACGTTACAGCAACGTGGTCTGGATGTGACTGTGATTATCTATAGTATCTATTTGTGATGTTGTTTCGAGAAATATGGAGATCTATAAGATGTGTGCAATGTCTAAAACATGATGCTATATGGGCATCTATGGGTCAAAAATGGTTCATTTGGCTGGCTGCGGGGAGCGAATGCTTCGCCTGCCTCTCGCTACAACAGGTCACCGAAACTCAAGATTACGCAACCTACAGTACTAAAGGCGCGGTACGGGAGCTTACATGCTGCCACGCCGTCGCGACACGCTCGCTCTTTGCACACGCGGCAGAGTACCACTAAAAGCAAGGTGCGCGGCTCACAGCCATGCGCAGCCACGGCAGGCACGCGCGCCAACTTACCCCCCACTCCACCTCCTCGCGCGCGCTTGATCACGTTATCGCGAACTCGCTACCACCCTCTCGCTAAGCTCGCGTGGGAAGGCGGAACTCGTGAAGTCATCATCTTTCTTGTCTCATCCTAGTGCACTTTCACTAGCACCTAAAGCACACAGTGCCGGACAGGATATTACCGCACCTGGACTTTATGTGGTTCATGATGCGGCTTCACTTCGGCGGCCGCTCTTGTCTCACGGCTTGCGATTTGAGAGGTGCGTTTGCAAGCAGCCGTTTCTAATTGAATCATTTGACCATCTGCGTCCGCGGAAGTTTCAATTTATTGTCTTGGCATTCCTTAACGGCGGCAGTGAAATTTCGTTATATTCAAAACATATACAAACACACTTCGTTACATTGAAGTCCCAAATACATGGTGTTCTATGAACAATAGGTTATGAAAAGTTAAATACTTCGTTATATAGAGGTTTAGCTGTGTATGGTATTTCTAGTGATCAAATGGCATCGGCACTAACCAAATTTAATGTGTACCATAGGTGGTGATGAAACAACACTGGAGGTTTTCATACAAAGTACGACGTCTGCTTCGTGGCATGTGCAGCAGAACAAGTGGCTTTACATGATGCATGAAAAAAAACAAACAAACTAAGAAACAACTTCAACAAGTATAGCAGTTCAATCAAAGCACACACTTAGTGCACATAATGCATTGCAGTCCAGTCATGTTGTTCAGCGATTATCAATGTTCGAGTACTATGCCTGTAAATAGTTCTACATCTTCAGTCAGAAAGGACCATCGTTTTGGGATAATAGTGGATCAGTATTAGCTTACTGTACCATGGATGCTGGCTACAGCAGTGCACTTAATTTACATGTCTGTGTGAAATAGAACAACAAATGTACGATTCTATTTCTCCTGTTCCACAGGCCATGAGTAGGTTTCACTGCATGTGCATCTTATGTGCAGTAGACTTGCAGTGGTATGAGAATGCCTGATCCATATGCGAATGCTTCACGTGCCATTTCCACGAGCGAGTACAGCCAATAAATACTGCATTCACCTCAGGTAAACTACGCTCTAAATGGTTGTATGCAGTACTAAAAACAGCAGATCTGAGTGCAAATGTTTGGAGAGTGCATTTTAATGAAGAGAAAACCGCATGCAGAAAGGTCCTACTTCCTGTCTTTACAGAGACACAATCTTGCATAATAGCCCATCGATGCTTAAGGGAGCAGTAAAAAAAAAAGCTGCCTATTTCATAAATACCAATGTGGTTCAATATGGTTGCTGTGAATATGACTAATAGAGCGGTTCCATAGTAAATGCGATTTCTTCACAAAGAATTTTGAAATTTTAATTATCAATGCACCAAAAATAAAAAAAATTCTCTTGTTAAAATGGTAATTCGAATACTTATGAAATGGCTGCAGGAACTAATGAGCTTTTTTTGAGAGCATCACTAAATGTAGTAGACATCAGTTTCAAATAAAGCAAACAGTGCAGAGACAGAACAGGCTATGACTTGGACGTAATTGTAAGCTTGAAAGGCAGAAACGGCGCATTGGTAGTGCTCTTTTGAGTGTATCTTTCTAGTAACCAATGTTCTAAAGACTTATTTTGCTTAACTGATGGCCACAAAAACTATATCATTCTCACACCACACACAAACACACACAGAAAACTGATTTGTGGTGCCTTCAAAAGTTACCAATTGGAATTACAAGAACTGTGGCTGTTCTACCAGGAAGAGCTCGCTGTGGCCATGTAGCCATGTATTGATTAGCAGGCCCACCATTTCTACCAAGCAAAAAGGCTTGATTTTCACCCTGGAATACTTTGTTGCAATCTTCTACTATAACTGGGACTCCCATGCAGAAAGTTGATCTCTGAGATCACAGCTGCAGAACTTCCTTCTTCGTGCCACTTCAGGGAAAGATACAGCTGCATACACAGGGATTGACGGGGTCAATGGTTTTTAGTATTCTGCACGAGTTAAAATAAGACATCAACAATGTAAACGAAATTGTGTGTCAGAATTATTACTCTCTTTTAAAATCAATTATTGCACCTAGGCAGTTACGGCCCTGTACTTTTCACTGCCCTTCAAGAACTACTCACACCTACTGAATTATCTGCTTGCAGCGCGGGAAAGAGGTACCGGCAGGAAGAGAGGCCCCTCGGCCTGGTCTTCGACTCGAATAGTCACTATTCGTAAAGGCGAAAATTTTTGAATACTTTTCGAATATTTCAAAACGTCAACTGGGCCTAAATAAACATAACATTGGAGCTAAAGTGCAGCTAATTTTCACTCCCTGGATAGTATAGACATAAAACTTGAGAACTTTCTCAGTGCAGCAGGCTACGTCCCTTGGGTAGCCATACTTTACAGGCTGCACAGCGATGATTCGCGCCCTGAAAAGACCTGTGCATGCGAATATGTTTTGTTTGCTCCTAATGCTCCGTTTGTTCTTTTCATATACAACGTTTCATAACGCACTTAATTAATTGTGATAGCGGTTGCTTATTATGCGAACACTATTCGAAAAGTATTCGATATTCGATTCGCTTATGGCACTATTCGATTCGAATTCGATTTGGTTTCATAAATCACTACGGCATACCCCTATTAAGAAGGTAAATAGGTTGTCCAATCGTCAAAACTCACCGCCGCTCCGTCTTCTTTAGCTTGAACTGGCACGCTTGAACAAACGCCTTCTCGTGCGCTGCTGTGATTTCGTTTGACTAAAGTTTCAGTTATATAGACTGATTCAGACGATAACGAATGCGCACATTGTGGAACAGTTAGCCTTGGAATCTGCGTGATGCACTTTGCCTGATTGTGATTAAAAGCTAATCTACAAACTTGACGTGATCGCGGAACGAAAGTGCAGCAATACTGTTGTCACAATCACCCCATCACTCCCATGACGTACACGTGCGACCCGTTCGTAAATCTGTGGTAGGTATATATGCTCATGCTTTGCCACATTTTGCCATGTATTCTATGGAGCTACTGTCTAACACTTCCGGGACAATTCTTTTTTTCTTTTTTATTAACCATTAATTTCAACGTGTTGGCCTTTGACCTTTTCTTGGAATGTTTATTGCTCATTTACCACATTTACACGATTCTTCCGCGCCCCCGAGTGTAACACGTAGTTATATTACAGCCAACAAGTGGAGAAAAATAACTTGGTGCTGATTCAACCGCGCACATCATGTAGCGAAACCTGAAACGACACGTACCGCGTAGAAATAATTTTGTGAAACATACAAAGGCACACAGACAGGCACACAGATGAGTAAGCTTAGCGGCTAGTTGCTATTGGAGTCCGAGGACACCTCCTTTTCGCTGTCCACAGTTACTGCAACCAACCACAGAAAGTTATCTTCAGTTCCCTCTAATGCACTATAAATGCCACACACCAAGGCAGAAGAAAAAAAAATGTCCGTTCGATGGCAGTGTGGCTATCTACCTTGCATTAAGCGCCTTTCTTTAATAAGAGCCGGTTTCCTTTTTGATTTTGAGTAGAAGTAGAATTATTTACGGTTGTAACGCGTAGGCAAAGTTGAACGTACCTTTTATTTAAAAGAAAGTGGGCGTTACAATCGTGCAAATGCGGTATATTTTCTTTTGTATCTAGGTGAAGTTTGTGTTGGTTACCTCTGCATTAACCTCTTGCCTCTGCTTCTCCTCTCTGTAATGTACAACAGTTCTTGGAGGGCATAATAAAGAAATAAATACTGCAAATACTCAAATAAAGGTGCTAGTGGCGACGGGGTAGAGTTGGGGTGACTGTGTCGCTATCTATCGTATGCTACAACTCAGTTCGGCAATCGCTTTTTGTTTGGCGATTCATCTTTGCTCATAGCACAAGAGACGTACCAGGCTAGCGTCGAATACAAAGGCTTCAATAGCCTCATTGTTTTTTTTTTTACTTCCTGGTAGAGGTTTTCACGAAAAGCGGGAACGGTAGCAAATTATGAGAATTAAGCCGCTTTTATGCATCAGCTCCTTGTAAGGAAGAAACGCGTGTTCGTATTCCTAATTAAAATGGCGCACGGACAGAAAACGACAGCATAACTTTTCTTGAACGTCAATTCGGCTGCATTCATTAACAGAGCCTGCGACACCGCCAGGGTGACGGCTGCTTTCGGTATGTGCCTCTTTGCCGCTAGAGTGAAAATAAGTGTACTAATATTAAAGAGTAATAATAAATAAATAAATAAATAAATAAATAAATAAATAAATAAATAAGAACACGAGGACAAGCTGTGACCTCATTTCTATTTATTTTTTTTTGTTCACGCTGTGCACCTATACCATGCAGTCATACAACCTCGCCCTGGCTTCCCTGCTTCTAAAGAATCACTTACTTGCTCAGTGTCGCATTTCACATTGCAAAAGGAAGCGTAGGTTAAGTAGAACTATCTTAAAAAGCACGCTGCCGTATCTTTCTCCTCGCTTTACTAACTTTGAGAGGGTGAAAATAAGAGTCACGCTTTGGGAATCAGCGATATGTTGTTTCAACGGCTCCTGACAAGTTATTCACTGCAAATTATCCTTCGCGGAGGCGTTAATACAGCTCAGTCTTTGATCAGTGCGATGGCAGTACGTGCGCGCGCAGCCTCCGTGGTCGAAAGTTTGCTTTTACCGGTCACTGCATATACTGGACGCGGTATAGTATCGTAGCCGTAATGTGCTAAGCGTGATCGGACGCAGGAAATTGTCCGAAACAGACAAAGGAGTCAGTCAAATCGTGTATTAGCAGACATGGTGTGTCTATGTATATAGTGCAAGATCGTCTACTTTGCCTACAGTGGTATTGTCCGCTATGTGATATGTGAAACGTCAGTAATGCAACCCTTTGTTAGAAATTAAAGGATGCCCGTGAAATCTCTAGCAATGCACGGATTTTACAGCGAATTTTACTACGTCGCCACTGTCAGCAAGGATGCCAGTAGTATTAGTCGTCAGCGGGCTGCAGGGCAGCTGTGCAAAGAAGAGTGTTGTATTTGCATTATAACGAATCCTCAAGCTCGAAAGGCAGGAAGGTGAGAATAAAGGGATTCTGCAGTAGGGGTAGGGTAGAGCAGACGTACCTTGCAACTTCCCCATAAAATTCATTGAAAAAAAAAAGCCACAGCCGAACTTTGTTCCACAGACATCACCGCGCTTTATTAAAGGGAACACGAACGCGTTGCACATGGCCTGGTAAAAGTACTGACGACGATGCACTGCGGCCGAAGTTGATAATAAATGGAGAGCTAGGGGTTCAGAGCTGAAGGCTTGACCTGAAGAATAGCCGCGAAAGATGCGCACAAAGAAATAGTGCGCATAAATACAAGCACCGCCGCGCTGGTATCGTGCGTTTCTTTGTCCACGGCTTTTACGAAGAATTTTGCGAAGAATGTTTTCGCTCGGTTATAAACTGAAGGCTAAGAAATGCGCGCTAAATGTCTACATGTTATCATTTCAGTTTATTATAAACACGTAACTTTGGCAAAATTATGCTGTCATAAAGTCAACTAAACAGTCTAGACCATAACAATGACATTTACACTAGTGAATTTTCATCTATTAAAATTCAAAGCAACGAAATAATCAGCGAATTTCGTCAGGGGACAAACTGAACTCGCTAGCACGCGGACGCACAGTTCTACAAGATGCGAAGTAGCGCACAAACAAAGAAATCAAAGCCCCTTTGTTAAAGGAAGATGGTTGAACGCGAAGCTTTCCCCCAATGCAAACTGAATCAAAGTCAAAGCCCAAAGCCAACGAACACGCAGTGAACCCCAGGAATGCAGAGCGACCCGATGCTATGCATATGGGATTTAATTGCTTGTTTACGATTGTATTTTTTTAACGTTGAAGTTTAATGAAGACACATTTGGTTAAGTTGCATAGCCTTTATTTTAGATAATGTAGCCGTTGATTACACGCACACACTTACACATTCACGGATGACTCTACACTTGCACAGTATTGACTTGTGATCGCTGTGGTAGACGGTCAGAGGCTTTGCCATCGTAACGTGACGCAGCCTGCTTGCAAACGGGAGATCAAAGCAGGAACTTTGCTGCGTCGTGGGTCTCTGGAGCTCAGGACAACATTCATTTGGGCTAGATGGTGCATACTTGAATTAGGAAGGAACAGCGCCAACTAAGACGATCACAAGTGGGGAGAACGACACAGGACAAGCGTGTTTGTAGCGTCTTAAGTTTCATCGAGTAGCAATCTAGCATGAAACTCTCGATCCATTTGCCGTGCTATTTGGCCACATCGATGTTAAATTGACCGCGCACGAGGGTTGGCGTACTATGTGGCTTCAAGGGCTTCATCGTTTCTGCCAGGAACGTTTCCGCGTCACAACGAGACCTGTTCGGTCTGATGCACGTACACGCTGACGATCAGAAGACCAGTAGGCATCTCGACTGCACAAGCGTCTCGCACTTGGCTTCTGCATGCCGTTGCCGATACACCGGATCGGCCTTACGGGCACGATCGCCCTCGCGCTTACGTTCGCGTACGGCAGCCTGTTCTGCCGTGCGCTGCACCCGCGGCCTATCCACGGTGACGGCTGGGAATGCATTGCGTGACGCGCGTAATGCAATGTACGTAGGTATACACAGCTCGTCTAGGTAGCGTGGTGTCCAGCCATCTTTCGTTAAGAAAGGCATTTCAATTTTTTCCCCAGATCCTAAGACGAGCCTGTGTCCACGCGCACTTGCTCTCTCCGATAACGGCCGATTCACACGACGGACCAAATTGCTCTTTTGGACAGTGGTCCACGCATCACGTGATAGGACGTCACCAGTTCGTGCGGACCACCGTTGGCCTGCGCAAGACCGCGGCCCTCGCGGTCCAACAAATTGCCGAGGCTTTTCCCGCTTCAGTTTTGGCGGCAGACTGCTTGCAAACCGCAGCGATTTTGGCGTAGCCAACGAATGTTGTCCGGCAAGAGAGTGTCTTCAGCCAAATCCAGTCTAGTTTTCGGCTCAGCAAAAGCCAGTCGTTTCATGTCCGCCGTTTTGCCTGCACGTGCTTGCAGCAGATATATTTTTTAAACACCATGTCCTCTTGGAGTGACGAGGAGTTTTTTTTGTTTTGTGTCCCTCGTTGAGCAGTTCCCGGCTTTGTGGGACTCGAGCCGGAATGTGTAGAGTGTAGCTGGTTGGTCTGCTCTGCCGTCTGCTATGGCGGTCCGCCGTGTGGATGTGCCCTGCGCCGGACCGGACCGCGGCGGGCCGTGACGTCGCATCACGTGACCGATCGGCCCGCAGACTGGGTCCATCGTGTGGATCGGCCTTAAGCAGGGAAGCTCAGTTAATCGCAACAGGCCTGGTGCCATGCCTAACAGACGCAACTGGCGCTTCCAGTTAACTTTCTGCGCATGCGCTACTCTTGCTGAGCTCGTCGCTTCGCGCCGTTATCAGGCACTGACCGGCCGGCCAGTCGAGGCTGGGACGGTACTGTGATTGTAAACTGTAGTGTTCTATGCGGATTTTTAAGTTGGCTTTGCTGCAGTTCGTTTTCAGTGCTCATGGACGAATCAGTGAAACATAGAAAGCTTCGCTTTAAAAACCCAGTTTTCCTTGCTGCATTCCCAGCCGCTCCAGGCGCAAACGAAGCTTCCGTGACACGCATGATTTGCGCCAAAAAGCAGCTGGATCGCCTATACACAAGTTGGAACGTATTATGAGGCGAGTCAGCGCTACGGTCTGTCTTTGCTTCGGCGCCCAAAGTTCACGGAACTGAGGTCACGTGGTACATACCGCACAAAACTTTCTGCCTTTTTGAAGCGACGATGCAGACAAAACGAAAGAGGGACGAATTCGCCGACAGTATAGCACGTATCAGCTTTCATTCAGGGCAGTCGTACCTATGTACCATGATATTGAAACCGGGCGACTCGAAATGCATATCATGTAAGTAATTGCGACGAGAACATGGGCCCGAAGGAAAGCTCAAGATATCAGCGTGGTCAATGCGCGCCGTTGGCCAGTCGTCCATGCTGATGATGATGATGATACCAAGACCGAAGAATGCAGCAATGCACAAATGGAATTATTGTAGTATCAGCGATAATGGAAGCGCGAACAGCGGAGTACGTGTCTGAAGCATAAGGGAAGGTATACACTGCGCGCAGTCGGCCATGCAGTCGTCGCAATCGTCACCAAAGGCAGCGCGCGCGCACATCCGGTTTGCTCGGATGGTGCCAGGATACTCGCCCTACTACAACAGCTTTAGTTGTTTTGTTTGAATTTCGTTTTCTCCTTTTCAAATAGCAAAAGAAGAATAAGCATTACTGTCGCTCTCGCGCATTCAGTTATGATTGACACGTGATCCGCTGTTCGCTCTTCAATTTTTTGTTGATAATGTAATTCCATCGTGCATTGCTACACTCTTCGGTCTTGGCATCATCATCATCATCATCATCATATTTTCATGTGCACTGAAGGGTAACACCTCTCCCGGCGATCTCGAATCACCTCTGTCTTGCGCTACGTGATTCCAACTTCTACTTGCAAATTTCCTAATTTCATCACTGCACCTAATTCTCTGCCGTCCTTGACTGCGCTTTGCTTTGTACCCGCTCTGTAACTTAATGGTCCACCGGTTATTATTCCTCAGCATTACATGGTCTGTCCGGCTGTATTTTCTTTCTGTTAATGACAAGTTGAATATTCGCTGTACCCGTGTGCTCTCTGATCCATACCGCGCTCTTCCTGTATCTTAACGTTACGCCTAACGTTCTTCGTTCCATCGCTCTTTGCGCGGTCCTGAACTTGTTCTCGAGCTTCTTTGCTAACATTCAATTTTCTGCCCCATATGTTAGCACCTGTATAATGCAATGATTGTTTTACTTTTATTTTCAACAACAGTGGTAAACTCACAGTCAGGATTTTGTAATGCCTACCGTTTGCACTATACCCCATTTTTATTCTGTTGTAAACTTCTTTGTTATGATCAGGGTCACATGTGAGTAATTGACCTAGATAAAAGTGCTCTTGAACAGAATCAAGAGGCTGACTGGCGATCGTGAATTCCTGTTCCCTTGCCAGGCTATTGGACATCACCTCTGTAATTTATATATTAATCTTGAGCCCTATTCTTACTCTTTCACGGTTAAGGCCCTCAATCATTTGTTGAAACTCATCCCCAGTGTTCCTGAACAGGAAAATATTGTCACGTAGTGGTGACGGCAGTCACAGGGTCGATGAGGACGGAGAAAAGTTTGTCGAAAGAAGACTGTTTATTGGGCTGACTTGCGCCCACAATGCCGTGAATTACCCGGCGACGGCGAATCGACCAGCGTGCTCGGCGGTCGTCGAACAGAATGCCCGCCGCTGTCGTCTGCGCTCAATTTAAAGCGCGTCTTGGCGCGTCTCAACTGGGCGCGCCTTGCGTCGCATGGCGGCAGTGCGTCTTGCGTTGCGTCGCGTGGCGGCAGACTTGAAGAGTGAGCAAGCACTGCATAGATTTGCGGCAATATCAACTTCAAACAGAAGGTTGTTGAGATATTCGCCTTTTATTCCCACTCCTAAGCCTTCACAGTCTAATAGCTTAAATACTTATTCTAAGTATCCAGTGAATAGCAGTGGAGGGAATGTGTCTATTTGCCTGATCCCTTTCATGATAGGAAGTTTTCTACATTTCTCGTGGAAAAGCAAAGTATCTGTGGAATGTTTCTAAATATTTCCCAAGATATTCACGTATGCTATCTGTACTCCTTGATTACGCAATGCCTCATTGACTGCTGGTATCTCAACTGAATCAAAGGCCGTTTCCTATTCTATGAAAGTCATAAAGAGAGGTTGATTGCACTCCGCATATTTACCAATTACCTGACTGGTGACATGGACATGATCCTTTGTAGAATATCCCTTCCTAAAGGCATCCTCTTCTCATGGTTGATTGAAGTCAAGTATTACCCTTATATTATTGGAAATTACCTTGTATATATTTTATATTATGCTGAAAGCAAACTAGTGGGCCTTTAATTCTTCAATTCCTTGACGTCTCCCTTCTTGTGGATTAGTGTAATGTTGGCATTCGTCCAGTTCTCTGGTACACTTGAAGTCGCGAGGCATAGGGTATTAAGGGCCGGAAGCTTTTCAAGCATAATATCTCCTCCATCTTTGATTAAATCGACTGTTATTCCATCTCCTGGCGTTTTTTCCCGGAACATGTCTTGCAAGGCCCTTCTAACTTGATAGATACTTATAGAAGGGGCTTCTGTATCCAGCTAATAACTATTTCCAACGAACATTGCGTGGCTGGTCTGGGTACTGTGCAAAGTCAGTATAGAATTCTTCTGCTGCTTTTACTATATAATCGAAACTGCTGATGACATTACCCTGATTATATTTCGCTGGATACATCTTGCCCTGTCCTATGCCAAGTTTCCTTTGCACTGATTTTATGCTATGCCATGTTTTATTGCTTCTTGAATATTTTTCACTCTTGGTACCACCACCACCACCACCACCACCACCACCACAATCATCATCATCATCATCATCATCATCATCATCATCATCATCATCATCATCATAATCACCACCACCACCACCACCACCATCATCAACAACAACATCATCATCATCATCATCATCAACATCATCATCATATTCATGTCCACTGCCGGACGAAGGCCTCTCTCTCCCTGCGATCTCCAATTACCCCTGTCCTGCGCCAACCGACTCCAAACTTCACCAGCAAATTTCCTTATTTCGTAACTCCATCTAGTCTTCTGCCGTCCTCTACTGCGCTTCCCTTCTCTTGGTACCCATTCTGTTACCCTAATGGTCCAACAGTTATCTAGTCTGCGCATTACATGACCTGCCCAGCACCATTTTTTTCTCTTAATGTCTATTAGAATATCGTCTATGCCCGTTTGCTCTCTGATCCAAACTGCTATCTTTCTGTCTCTTAAAGTTGTCCCTAGCATTCTTCGTTCCATCGCTTTTTGTGCGGTCCTTAACTTGTGCTAAAGCTTCTTTGTCAGCCTCCAAGTCTCTGCGCCCTATGTCAGCACCGGTAAAACGCACCGATTGTATACTTTCCTTTTCAATGATAACAGTAAGCTCCCATTCAGGAGCTGACGATGTCTGCCGTATGCAATCCAACCAATTTTTATTTTTCTGTGAATTTCCTTCTCATGGTCCGGGTTCCCTGTGATTAGTTCACCTAGGTAAACGTACTCCTCCACAGGCTGACCTGCGATCTTGAAATTTTGTTCCCTTGTCAGGTTATTTATCATTATCTTTGTCTTCTGCATATTAATCTTCAGTCGCACTCTTACGCTTTCTCTGTTAAGGTCCTCAATCATTTGTTGTAACTCGTCTACATTGTTGCTGAATAGAACAATGTCATCGGCCAACCGAAGGCTGTTCAGGTATTCGCCGTCGATCTTTACTCCTAAGCCTTCCCAGTTTAATAGCTTGAATACTTCTTCTAAGCACGCAGTGAATAGCATTGGAGAGATTGTGTTTCCTTGTCTGACTCCTTTCTTTATGGGTATCTTCCTACTTTTCTTGTGTAGAATTAAGGCGGCTGTGGAATCTCTGTAGATATTTTCTAGGGTATTTACGTAAGCGGTCTGTACTCCTTGATTACGCAATGCCTTTATGACTGCTGGTATCTCTACTAAATCAAATGCTTTTCGTAAACTATGAAAGCCATATAGAGAGGTTTATTGTACTCTGCGAATTTCTTCATAACCTGGTTAATGACATGAATGTGATCCATCGTAGAGTAACCTTTCTTGAAGGCAGCCTGCTCCCTTGGTTGACTATATTCCAGTGTTGTCCTTGTTCTGTTGGAGATTATTTTGGTAAATATTTTATATAATACTTGGAGTAAGCTAATGTGCCTATAATTTTTCAGTTCTTTAACGTCGCCCTTTTTGTGGATTAGTATAATGTTTGCATTCTTCCAGTTTTCTGAGACTCTTGCAGTCGATAGACACTTCATATAGAGAGCCGCCAGTTTTCCTAGCATTATGTCTGCTCCATCTTTGATGAAATCGACTGTTATTTCATCCTCTCCTGCCGACTTTCCCGTTTCATGCCTTGCAAGGCCTTTCTGACCTCATATCTAGTTATAGGCGGAGTTTCTGTATACTGTTCATTATTGTTTTGAATAGAGCGCTCCTGAGTCGTCTGGGTACTGTAAAGGTCGGTATATAATTCTTCCGCTGCTTTTACTATATCTTTCAGATTGCTGACGATATTATTCTGCTTATCTTTTAGCGCATACATCTTCGTTTGTCCTATGCCAAGTTTCCTTCTCACTGATTTCAGGCTGCCTCAATTTTTTACGTCTTCTTCAGTCTTTCTCACGTTATAGTTTCGAATATCACTTATTTTCGCCTTGTTGATCAGTTTTGACGATTCCGCGAATTCTATCTTATCTCTTGAGTTGGACACTCTCATTCTTTGTCGTTTCTTTATTAGGCATTTGTTACTTGGGAGAGCTTGCCCACTGGTTGCCTTGGTGTCTTGCCTCCAACTTCAATTGCTGCCTTATAAGCCAGCCTAGTTACGGTTCCATTCATTAGCTCTATGTCATCATCATCTCTCTGTTCTAACGCTGCATATTTGTTTGCAATTCCTCATTTATCTTGCGTTTTAGATTGTATGCAGTGAATCTACTTTTTTTCAAATGTTCCACTAGTTACTGAAGTGAACTGTCCATTGCCAATGTTTCTTCTCTTCAGCCAATATAATCACTGTATTTTTTCTTCTAATTCACAATGTGCCGCGAGCATGTATTTGTTTATGCAGGGTATCTACTACTTTTCAAACGTCCCGTTTGTTATCACGCTGAATTGCCGTTGAATGATATACCCCCCCCCCCCCCTTATGTAGCACCCCTAATAAAGGGGCATTTAAGGAAATATACTGACCTGACCTGGCTAGGAGCTGGAAAAGAAAAACTGTCCCCCTCGAGATGCTGACAAAAACAAGTCATCATGTGGGTCGATACCGGTGATAGGGCAGAAAGGGTCCAAGCTCAATGGCACATGCTCATAAGGGCTCGGGGACCTGCACCACGCCCTTGAACTACCCGTGTTCCCGGGTAGCTGTTCAGAATGTTCAGTCGCACTACCGCGCTGAGATTCGCACAAAGCAGGCGACCTTGACGGCTCTCGGTGGTGTCTTCATCCTTTCTACAGCTTTGGACAGTGATTATAATAGAGCACCATGTAACATAAACAATATCAATGGCATGAGCCACCGTGAAAGTTACACGCAAAACAACACAGTTGTAATGTACGATGCCTGAAGAACGGACACAGCGAGGAGGAAAATGCTTTCGCGAAATTGTGGATTTTCTTCACCGAGAACAGAGCGAGCGCAACCACGTAACTACTCTCGAATCTTCTGCCGTCACTGTCATGAAGATAACAGGATTACGCTACCCCTAGTTCATTCAGGAGGTTTAGTGGGGAATAAGGCTTTTAGGGGATACCTCGGGGTGACTAAGTGCTGAAACTGAAGGAAGCGTCAGCAATTCTTCATGGAAGAAAGACAAATGAAAAACAAAGAAAAAACTAAATTATTGCGCTCATAAATTACTGCTGCACCAGGTAAGGTAGCCTCCTATTCCCTAGCTGCCACTAGCTTATCTCGTTCTCTACTGTGTTTTCACTTTATCAGCCGGGGTCCTATTGACCCGTCCTTTGAATATTGAAGATGAGCTGGTGTGCTCATCAAATTTTGGTATTATCACTGTATTGTGCAATGATCAACTGCAGTTGTTAGGTGATTGTCGATGGAAATGCACTGAAGGAGCTCAGGCTATCGCTGATGCGAGCTAAAGACGATAAATTGGTCTTATTATGGTTAATCTGCAGTTTATTAAGTTCCCACTGTGTGGAAATTTTCACGAGATCTTTGTTTAGCTTATTTGTTAGCGTTGTTTCACAATTGTCAGAATTAAACGCAGTAGTGTCGTCAGCGTGCAGAATGCACTTCGATGAGCAGAGGCAACTAATCAAGTCATTAGTATAAATTAGGGAAAGTAGGTGGTCGAATATGGAGCGCTGCGGTACACCTATGTTAGTAGTAGCTTCTTTAGAGTGGTATCCAGAAATGTTAACGACTTGTTTTATATCTTGCAAGTAACTGCGGATTGGAAGTAGTGGCGGACCAGTTATTCCAATGGGTTTAAGTTTAGCGCAAAGAATTGTATGATCAATTATGTCGAAGGCCTTGGATAGGTCAACGAATATAGAGGCTGCAAATTTACCTTCTTTAATCGCTTCTTAAAGATAATCAATAAGAGATATAAGTGTAGATTAGTTGAAAAGCCAGAACGAAAGCAAAACTGATAGGGGAAAGAATACTAAATTTATCCAAATATCTGGTTAGATGCTTTTCGATAAGTTTTCCAATAACTTTATTAGAAACTGGAAGAGCGCAAATGGGTCTATCATTCTGCCTAAGCGTGCGATCACCCTTTTTAAAGCAAGAATGACTCAACCGCGTTTGAGTTCACGTGGGAAAACACCGGTTTTAAAAATCAGGTTAATGATAGCTGAGAGAACGTTAGCAATATTATGTGCGATCATTTTAATATGGTAACCATTAATGTTATCGAGGCCAGCGCTATTGGCGGTAAGGATCCTAATTATTGAAATTACTTCATCAGGCGTTGTTGGGAAAAGGAAAAATGAATGGGGTTGGCGGTTGAAGGATATGAGTGAAAGCTGTTCCGTAAATCTCTCTTGAATTGAGACGGCAGACAATACTTCTTCGAAAATACGAAAGAAGCGCTGTAACGAAACATAAGGTAGTAACTTTTACTAAAGAAATCGACCTATTGTGGCATGCTGGAACGCATTATGAGGATACTAAATCACTGTTCAGCTTGTTGGCGGATTTAGCTACCGCAGAAATTCCGGGTCGCATGCTAGCACCAGGTTCTGCGATAGGTTAGAGAAAGCCTCGAGTAAAACATGTATCATGATTCAGCAAATATGTGGGGACAAAGTGTTTTCGACGGGAGGTGTTTTTAAATGGCACGGGCAGTTACGGGAGTGAGTGAAATAACTTTATTAGGTCCAGGGAAGATGCAGGGGAGACCCCGCGCCACCCTGCTAGTCCGACGTAGGAACCGCCAAGCCGAGCTTGACGGCCCGATCGCGGGCACTCTGGACGGCCGGGGTTTGGTCGTTGAGTTCGGGGCTGGCCAAGAGCATAGCCCACCTATCCTCGCTGAAAGAGGGACGATATTCAGTCCAAGGCGATCCCAGAGTCGGCTGCGCGTCAAGGTCGTATACGGTTGAAAAATGTGGAACGTGCGAGGCGGTTGCCGTATTAAAACTGTCGTATTACGGTGCGCCTGATATCTGAGGATTTGAAATTGAACAGGAATGAGCATGTCAACAGATGTCAACAATTTAAGCAAACAAAGAACTAAAATCACAAAATACACACATAACGACGAACATATTGGACGTCAGCACAGGAGAGGGCACGTAAGGTGCGCTTCGTGCGCCGCTCGCTTGGGGGCTACGCCCCGCCAGGCCGCAGCCACTGCGCTTTCTCCTCGTCCTCTCTCGCTCCTCGTCCGCATATCGTGCCAGGAAAAAGACGTTCGCTTGCTTAACCTACAGAACACAAACGCCTATGTGCGAATGCCACTAGGAGACACTTAAGTCAAAGATTGGGGTCGCCTACCATTTCTTTGTTTTTGTTATGCGTTGAAAACATCACAGTAGGCAGTAGAGGAAAGTAATTAACTGCAATTTTTTTCTGCACTGTATTCAGGTGCAAAATTCGTAACCTTTTTATAAAATGTTTAACACCAAGTGTACGATAGCATGTTTATGAACTTGCGCATTGCACGGAAAGCTGCCGGCATTCTTATTTAAATGGGAAACTAACTAAAAAAATATTTCCAGGGTTGCAGTCGGTGGAAATTTCATTCCTAGAGATGTCATTCAGACTAAATGTGTGTTGATTTCCCTTGTGTTGATTATATTAGGTGATAGAAAGTCGTTCTAAAGGGTGATCATTTTTATCTTTATGGAATCTTTAAATGTCGCCAGTGCCAGGTAGCATAATTCTTCTTCTTGAGCTACATTATAGCGAAGAGGCGGGCATTACTAGCACGAGAAATCAAAACATATTCAACAAATTAAATAAAAATTAGAAATTAACCTTTTATATAATTACTTTATAGCACATATTGCAATTTACGAGTTGAAGTCGCTGAGCTTGAACGACGAATTCACGTGACAATAATGTACAGGATGACACCAGTTTCGAGATATTATTTCCCAAAATGTGGAACGAAACGCAAGGTTACTTTTGTGCTTCAATGTATAAAAGGACCTTTCTTAGAAAAGTAAGTGGAACAACAGTGCATTTTTACGGCAAGCTTGCTGGCGCATGTCTCCAAAGTAGTGTCAATCTCGAAATTCATTCCAAGTGGACACGCCTTGCAATCCCACTGGCTACAATTCGTAAGTTGCAATATTTGCCGTAAACTAATCAATTCAAAATATAATTAGCCGATTTTCGTTAGTAAGTTGAATATGTGTTGCGATTTTTCGTGAAAGTAATGTCCACCTCACTGAATAATCCAGCTCAAGGAGTAGAATTACGCTATCTGCTACAGGATATTTTTAAAAATTCCGCAAAACTTGAAAGTGAACACCATGTACGTATGACATGTGTCATACACCGTTCAGTAAGGGGTTATATGGGTGCAACGCTGCCACATACGTGCAGCATGCATGAAGTTCAACAGAACTCTGTAATGAGGATTCTCTTGAGCTCCTGTGCTGTAGTATGTATGCAGATGAAGAACACTTGCCAGGCTTAATAACCTAATTCGAAGCTTGCATTTGCATTGCCCGAGTTTAGAGTACATGCGCTCAAGTCACTTTCATTTTTCGCAGTGCTTTGTTTTCTAGATTGCTCTTTCTGCCCATCTAATAAACTCCCGCAAAGTGTTGTAACGGACGCAGCTATTGCTACCAAGGACCTAGTACCGAATCCTTGACACCGGAGTGCCTCAAGCTTTTTATTGCGGTAGCAATTATACGGACATTGTAGGTCATTTTCGCCGTTGCCGCAGTGCCGCCATGCTGTCTTCG
Source organism: Dermacentor variabilis (assembly GCF_050947875.1). Classification (NCBI taxonomy): domain Eukaryota; kingdom Metazoa; phylum Arthropoda; class Arachnida; order Ixodida; family Ixodidae; genus Dermacentor; species Dermacentor variabilis. The sequence continues at coordinate 47,632,566 of NC_134568.1, forward strand.
AGTACGAGGCGCACGCGTTCGTCGAGCTCGTTTGACTCGCGCGAAGAGCGTTGGTAGTCAAGTGATCTGCTAAGGGTACTATGACGGTACGATGGCGAGGATGCCAGGCCTAACCGAGAGGGTTGGAGGCTTCATGCATACTGCCTTCCCGCGCACCCGGTATTGGACGTCTCGTCATGGAGCGCGCTCTGCCCGCGCGGCCGTGTTTGGAGACAACGCGTTGTGCAGTCGCGGCCTGGGCGACGAGCAGGGAAGGCTAGGGCCTCCATCTATGCAGTCTTCCAGAGCGCCCAGTGCTACAGGTTACGTGATCGGCCGAGTTTCGGGCAAACGGCACGGTGAAATGGGGAAGGGAACGTCAGCACATAACATTCGCTTCGGGACAAGCACGCACGCACTTCATCATGCCAGCATTGTGAAAGCGAGTGCTCGTGGTAATCGAGAAAAACCTGTTCATGTCTATTTGGGCGCTTAGCAACACACTCGAATAGTTAATGCGCATGTTTACTGAAATCTATAGTGCCCTTAAACTACGAGCTTTACTTCGTATATTAGTGTATTCTCCTCTCGCACTCATTGCTCTGCCTTTCAGGTGAAAGTGATATTTTTACAGCCCTTTGCAGTAGCACCCACGGATGGCAACATAGTTTCAAGTAAAGAAGTCCCAAATTGTAATAACTGTGAGAAAAATAACATATTGGGGACAAGAATGCTGGTATGAGTACAGGAGTGAATAGACGATTAATCTAGAATAACTATTTCTATATTTGTCTAATACCGTCTCTGTTTTATTATTAATAAGTTGTATGAAAATGTTTTCTGCAGCAACGCAGACAGGCTCCTTCCCATGCGTATCGGCAAAACGCGCAACCGTTCCATCCGAAGCTTGTCAGTCTTATCGTTCTACATCATTTCTATGTATCAGTCTTGTCGTTCTGGGCTTAAATAATTTGCCGACTGTGCACGACGCCTTCAATGGTACACAAAGGACGAGCGAGGGCCACCGCGGATACCGCGACGCCAAGAACGGATCGCCCCGGACCGGTCCTGTTGGTTTTCCTTGTCTGCACTCTTTGTCCGCCACTTGCGCTCGGCACCACCAACCACACACAAAGGACAAGCGACCCCCATTGAGGCTATCGCAGCGGCGACAGTGCGTCGTTCAGGATTCGTAAAGTTGGCTTTGTTCATCTTTGCTCTGGGTACACCACTTTCGCCCGACGCCTCCAACAGAATACACAGAACGGCGGACCCCCAAAGAGGGTACAGCGGAAGCGACAGCAGGTAGTCCGGTAGTGGCGGCAATGGCGTTCCTTTCCTGTGAGTTGGGCCCACCGCATGCATCCAACGCCTCCTAGACTGCACACAGGACGCGCGACCCCAGCGCAGGCAAAGCGGGTCTTCTAGCATCAGCTGCATTAACGTTCTTCGCGGTGGGCCCAGCACGCAGGTGCTGGGTGGGCCCACCGCTGGGCCCACCCGGAGTCTGCTTAGGTGCACACAGGCCAGCTGACAACCTCGGAGGGCGCCATGCAATCGACAGCGGCTCATCCAGCAGCGGCTCTGTTGGCGTTATTCCCCAGCGCGCTGGGCCCAGCGCATGATCCCGGCTCCTCCAACGGTGCAGACAAGTCGGTGACCCCTAAAAACGGTGCCGCGCAGGTGACAGCGGGTCGTCCAGCAGCGCCTGAGTTGCCGCTACACGCCGGCGCACTGGCATCACCGCATGCACCCGACGCCTCCAAGGGTGCAGACAAGTCGGGCGACACCAAAGGAGGGTACCATCCAGGTGACAGCGGGTCGTCCAGCAGCGCCTGAGTTGGCGCTCTTGGCCGGCGAGCTGGGCCCACCGCATGCACCCGGCGCCTCCAAGGGTGCACAAAATTCGGGCGACATCCAAGGAGGGTACCATCCAGGCGACAGCGGGTCGTCCAGCAGCGCCTGAGTTGGCGTTCTTGGCCGGCGAGCTGGGCCACCGCATGCACCCGGCACCTCCAAGGCTGCAGACAAGCCGGGCGACCCCCAAGGATGGTACCATCCAGGCGACAGCGGGTCGTCCAGCAGCGCCTCAGTTGGCGTTCTTGGCCGGCGAGCTGGGCCAACCGCATGCACCCGGCGCCTCCAAGGGTGCAGACAAGCCGGGTGACCCCCAAGGATGGTACCATCCAGGCGACAGCGGGTCGTCCAGCAGCGCCCGAGTTGGCGTTCTTGGCCGGCGAGCTGGGCCAACCGCATGCACCCGGCGTCTCCAAGGGTGCAGACAAGCCGGGCGACCCCCAAGGATGGTACCATCCAGGCGACAGCGGGTCGTCCAGCAGCGCCCGAGTTGGCATTCTTGGCCGGCGAGCTGGGCCAACCGCATGCACCCGGGGCCTCCAAGGGTGCAGACAAGCCGGGCGACCCCCAAGGATGGTACCATCCAGGCGACAGCGGGTCGTCCAGCAGCGCCTGAGTTGGCGTTCTTGGCCGGCGAGGTGGGCCAACCGCATGCACCCGGCGCCTCCAAGGGTGCAGACAAGCCGGGCGACCCCCAAGGATGGTACCATCCAGGCGACAGCGGGTCGTCCAGCAGCGCCCGAGTTGGCGTTCTTGGCCGGCGAGCTGGGCCAACCGCATGCACCCGGCGTCTCCAAGGGTGCAGACAAGCCGGGCGACCCCCAAGGATGGTACCATCCAGGCGACAGCGGGTCGTCCAGCAGCGCCCGAGTTGGCGTTCTTGGCCGGCGAGCTGGGCCAACCGCATGCACCCGGCGTCTCCAAGGGTGCAGACAAGCCGGGCGACCCCCAAGGATGGTACCATGCAGGCGACAGCGGGTCGTCCAGCAGCGCCCGAGTTGGCGTTCTTGGCCGGCGAGCTGGGCCGACCGCATGCACCCGGCGCCTCCAAGGGTGCAGACAAGCCGGGCGACCCCCAAGGATGGTAACGCCTAGGCGACAGCGGGTCGTCCAGCAGAGGCTGCGTGGCCCAGGGTGGCGCGAAGGCTAGGTCTTTGTGTCGCCCGGTAATTGCGCTTGCGTGATCCACTATGCCGGTAGCAAGAGGGAGGGACGTGACGCCAGCTTGTGGACGACGTGATGTGCCTAAAAATTTAGTACAGACCATTTATTTCGACGGGAACAATGATATTTGAACAAAACGTTGATTTTCGACGACAGCATAGATACAGTATTTCGTAGGTAAATGGTGCACTTCCGAATCCGGCAGCTTACAAGTTCGGGAACATTGTTAATATAATCCTAATGGATCTGAATGAGTTATATTGGCACCAATTCGCGTGAACATTAGAAGAAATTCGCCTACACGTTCTCTCACAAATATAGCTTGCTATCCGGCTCGCGACGCTGGCGAACTGTCCAAAGGAGCTATTTCGTGCTGCATCAAAAACATGATTCCATTGTCTGTTTTAATCCAGCGGAATCCCGAGCGGCTAGTTAACTATAATCGCGAAAAACAGTCACACATTCGCAGAAACGTCCTTTCTTATAATATAAGCTTCGAACTACACGACTGAGTCCCAAGGCGTCTTACCTGGCGGCAAGTCGAGCTTCTTCTTCGTTGTTCTTTTTCAGCTCCTTGTCTTGTATGGCATAAGAGTTTCGACTGCTGCATTTATTTTGTATTCACGAATGGCATTCAACTATTAGTGCATCATTCAACTCATATATTCCCCATATACAGGGTGTTTTTAGCTGCACCAAATTTTTAAATATTGCTCACGGCAAATCATGCAGTTTTAACTCTTGACCTAAATTACTCGATGATGTGGCCATTACCCCTACAAGAAATAAAAAAAAGGTTTTATTGAATAAATTATTTAGTTACGCTCATTATATGTTTAATTATATATTTTGCGCCACATATTTCAATCTATGAACAGGCGCCGGCAACACCTTTTTCTAAGTTTCTGTCCGAAAGGGGCACGCTCCTTGCGGCCAGCATAGCAGTCCTGATACCTTTGATTTAATTTTCAACCAATTAATGGTTTCTTTATTTGCGACAGCAAGTGGGGGGTTCTAAAGCGGGATTTTTTAAATTGCCTCTCTCTCCACGCCTCAGATATACTTTCAAGCAACAAGGTCTGGCTGTGCTTCTCTTATTCACGGAGGATCTCATCAGTGGAGAACGTTTTGTTCACAACCAGTGACAGGCACAAAGCAAGACCTGGTGGTCGTTCTCCAGAGAACGATAAAGTCATCATTTTTGCAACAGAGAAGAATGCGCGGTTGCTTCAGGCACATTTTGGCATAATTGTCACTTTTCACTTCAATAAGGTTTTTCGCTCTCTCTGCTACCGTAATCGCTGTGTGCCTGCCATAGGCATACGCGCCGGGGGGAGCAGCGACGCGAATGAACTTGCGCGTTAAGTTCGGAAATGACTCGACACCGGTCGTGATCAAAATAAAAGGCCCCCGAAAACTTCTGGAATATTACTAGATAGAACAGCCCGTCGGCCTGGGCTGCTTGTAATGGGCTCTCTTGTCTTTTCGCCCCATTAATGCCTACTAGCCGGTGTTTCGCTTGCATGGGAGGCGAAGTCTCCGAGGAAATTTCGCTAATATTCACTACTGTAAATACAGTAATTAATATAAATAGGCCCCCTGTAATTTTCTTTCGCTCCTCATTGTGTGCTTTCTCCAATTCTGTTCCCTCTTCATTGTACCATCCGTCTTTCCGATCAATGTTCAGGCTTCAGCCATCGTCAGTGCGGCCAGCAAAATTATTTTTAGTTCTTCCAACAAATTTGTAGTCGCTTTTTCCGCAATCAGACGTGAGCTGACGTGGACGCATAGTAAGCCGCACCTTTCGCCGATTTGTTGCTTGGCGCGATGGCGAAGACGTTTTGTGCGTGTACAAGGGAAAGGGGATCGCACCCAAGACAATCCCTCCCCTCCCTACGGACCACCAATAGAGTCACTAGTCCTCAACTTGCTTTCACACTCATCATATCCCTTTCAGCCATGTCGCTCATTTTGAGCTCGCTTCCTGAGGCTTTCTGTTTCGTGGTAAAGGGTGGAAGGGGGTGGGTTCGTCAGAAAATTTAATCCCGCCTAATTAGATAATTAGTCTTAATTATTTATTCAACTTATCCAATATTTTAATTAGATGAAAAGCGTCAATGAGAATGGGAAAATTGTAGAGCGACATGAAAAACTCCCGATACAGTTTCCTGTTGCTCAATAGGTGCTACAGAGCGAGCGACCGAAGCAACATTATCAGGAATGCCTGCAGAACGATTAGCCTTCCCCTTTAAGGGAGGCGTTGCTACAGAAAAGTTTTTTCTGAGCTTGAAAGAAGCCCGCGAATACACGCAGAGTGCTTCGCGCGGCCAGGTGCGCGGCAATTTTGCATGCATTTACGTGCTTCTTTCGCGCTCGGAAAAACACGTATCGGGAGTTTTTCATGTTGGTCTACAATTTTCTCATTGACACTTTTCATGTAATTAAAATACTTCAGAAGTTGAATAAGTAATTAAGACTAATTATCTTATTAGACGGAATGGAAAAAAACAATTTGAGTATCTCCAAGCGGCGTTAAACTACATTTCCTTGGTTCTGTCCGGCTACGTGGTATTCGCATATTTTTAAACTCTGGCGTAAGTTAGCTGGGACACCCAGTATACTCACGTAAGTTCTTATTTGTGTGGCCAATTCCCCTCGTAAGTATGTGTCACGTGGAAAAAAAAATCAACAACATGGGTTCTCTAGGCGAATATGGAACATTGCTTCCCGTAGTGTGTCAACAATTTCATTGATGGAGGCAGTGGACATGAATGAGCGTCTTTCATTGCATAGCGCTCTGATCCTTTTTTTGTTTGTTAAAATTTAGGAAAGTCTTAAGTGAAATTTAGTGGAACCCGTGCAGTGTATTGAAGCAAGTCTTATTATTCCAAAACTGTCCGAAAATATTGGAAATATATTCGTATTCGATTCGGTGTCATCACTATAAGACCGATTTCAATTCGGACTTAAAAATTTGTATTCGCATACCGCTATAGTTACCTATCAGGCTTTGAATCAGGGTTGGAATCAGGCTTTGAATGTTAAAGTAACAAGGTCATAACCTTTTGCTGTTAAAAAAGAGGAAGACAGGGGAACAATTCACAACCAAATATCTACAGTTAAGTGTCAAAAGCTTGAAGACTAAGTTTTATGTTTCCAACACAATTTCTAACCTTGTATAAACTTAGGACCATACTATTTAATGACTATGTCATCGTATCCGTGAGTGCAAATAAATGCAGTAATCGAAACGGTGATGTCATAGAAGCGGACAAGGAGCAAAAGAAGAGCACGAAGACGAAGTTCGACTTGCCGCCTGGTAGGACGCTTTCGGCATCACTTCCCTAACTCGAATGTTATATTGGTTATATCGGTGAAAGTGCCCAGTCGTGTGAACTGCGTATAACCTTTATGATGCTTTTTGTGTACTATGCCGCTCGGGGTTCCAAGTGTTTATGAAATGAAATCATGTTTTCCTCGCTAGCCGGATCACGAGTCATGGGCGAGATAGGAGGCCCCATATATGTAAGCGTGAATGCGGGTAACTCGTAGCACTATTCATCCGCCCAACTATTACCTTAATGATGCTCCCCTAGAGGTCTGACGTAATAGTTCTGCGGAAGCCCGCAAGGTGCAGAAAAGTAATTAATAAAGGGAAAATGGGACATCCACCAGTTCGTAGCAATTGCAATTCAGAGCAATTGCTACGAACTGGTGGATGTCCCATTTTCCCTTTAAATAATTGGTTCTCTCCACCTTGCAGGCTTCCGCAGAACTATTACGTCAAACTGTTGCCCTTGCCTCGAATTGTTGACAAATTGGACTTCGCCCTGCCATCTGCTAGCCACCTGGTTAGCGGCTACCCCGAAAAGGCGGTGGTCTCGGCTTCGAGTCCAGGGCCGGGACGAATTTTTCTTCGCCTGTGAGGCTTTTCTTTCGAGATCCACTAGAGGTCGTAACCTCCTATACATACCTAGGCGTCTACATAACCTCGTCACTTTCCTGGTCGTTGCACATCGATAAGGTAATTAACAATATTACCTGCATGCTAGGTTATCTTCGCCAAAATTTTTCTTCTGCTCCTACATCATTAAAATTAGTCCTATACAAAACGCTTATGCGGAGTAAAATGGAGTACGCCTCATCCATCTGGGACCCGCACCTCGAAACCTTTATTCATTCACTTGAACTAATCCAAAACAATGCCGCGCGTCTCATTCATAGCAATTACAACCGCACATCAAGCGTAACAGCCATGAAAAACTCTTTGCTACTTGCTCCTCTCTCAGCCCGGCGTAAGTGCTTTCGCCTTGCTTTCTTTCATAAACTATATTTCCACAAATCCTACCTGCGCGATAATCTTATATAATCTCCTACCTACATTTCCTATCGCATTGATCATAGCCATAAGGTTGGAATCATTCAGTGCAGCACCAGAACCTGTAACGAATCATTTACTCCTAGGACCTCTCAGGAATGGAACCACCTTCCCGGTGCAGTTGCCGCAATCAAGGACAGCTCAAAGTTTCGTTTGGCCTTATCAGACATATCCATTAACTAATCAATTAACTAAGACAGATACAATTAACTAATCAATTTTGCTATAATAACTGGAGTGTGGCCTGATCCCGCTTGCCAGACGCGGTAACGCGCTCCCTCACCAGAGCAGGATTGGCCATCCTGGTGCAGTACTTGGCCACAACCTCCTATATGAACACAACAATCAAACCCCGGCCCTCAGTCCCCAGCAGCTGCGAAGCAACTGACCACGGCGGCGGTCAGACCTGCGACGCAGCAGAGGGTACGAAGAATCCCTGGCTCCGGACAGGCCGCCATTGGAATATGAACCTGGCAACGTTTAACGCTAGAACGTTATCTAGTGAGGCGAGTCTAGCAGTGCTATTGGAGGAATTATAGGGCAGTAAATGGGATATAATAGGGCTCAGTGAAGTTAGGAGGCCAAAAGAAGCATATAGAGTGCTAAAAAGCGGGCACGTCCTGTGCTACTGGGGCTTAGCGGAGTGACGAGAGCTAGGAGTTGGATTCCTGATTAATAAGAATATAGTTGGTAACATACATGAATTCTATAGCATTAACGAGAGGGTGGCAGGTCTTGTTGTGAAACTTAAGAGGTACAAAATGAAGGTTGTACAGGTCTACGCCCCTACATCCAGTCATGATGACCAGGAAGTCGAAAGCTTCCATGAAGACGTAGAAACGGAGATGGGTAGAGTGAAAACAAAATACACTATACTAATTGGCGACTTTAATGCCAAGGTAAGCAAGAAGGAGGCTGGAGACAAGGCAGTGGGGGAATATGGCATAGGCACTAGGAATAGTAGGGAGAGTTAATAGTAGAGTTTGCGGAACAGAATAATATGCGGATAATGAATACCTTCTTGCGCAAGCGGGATAGCCGAAAGTGGACGTGGAGGAGCCCGAACGGCGAGACTAGAAATGAAATAGACTTCATACTCTGCGCTAACCCTGGCATCATACAAGATGTGGACGTGCTCAGCAAGGTGCGCTGCAGTGACCATAGGATGGTAAGAACTCGAATTAACCTAGACCTGAGGAGGGCACGGAAGAAACTGGCTCATAAGAAGCCGATCAATGCGTTAGCGGTAAGAGGGAAAATAGAGGAGTTCCAGATCAAGCTACAGAACAGGTATTCGGCTTTAAGTCAGGAAGAGGACCTTAGTGTTGAAGCAATGAACGAAAATCTTGTGGGCATCATTAAGGAGTCTGCAATGGAAGTCGGTGGTAACTACGTTAGGCAGGATACCAGTAAACTATCGCAGGAGACGAAAGATCTGATAAAGAAACGCCAACGTAGGAAAGCCTCTAACCGTACAGCTAGAACAGAACTGGCAGAACTTTCAAAGTTAATCAACAAGCGTAAGACAGCTGACATAAGGAAGTATAATATGGATAGAATTGAACATGCTCTCAGGAACGGAGGAAGCCTAAAAACAGTGAAGAAGAAACTAGGAATTGGCAAGAATCAGATGTACGCATTAAGAGACAAAGCCGGAAATATCATTACTAATATGCATGAGATAGTTCAAGTGGCTGAGGAGTTCTATAGAGATCTATACAGTACCAGTGGCACCCACGACGATAATGGAAGAGAAAATAGTGTAGAGGAATTCGAAATCCTACAGCTAACGCCGGAAGAAGTAAAGAAAGCCTTGGGAGATATGCAAAGGGGGAAGGCAGCCGGGGAGGATCAGGTAACAGCAGATTTGTTGAAGGATGGTGGGCAGATTGTTCTAGAGAAACTGGCCACCCTGTATACGCAATGCCTCATGACCTCGAGCGTACCGGAATCTTGTAAGAACGCTAACATAATCCTAATCCATAAGAAAGGGGACGCCAAAGACTTGAAAAAATTATAGACCGATCAGCTTACTGTCAGTTGCCTACAAACTATTTACTAAGGTAATCGCAAATTGAATCAGGAACACCTTAGACTTCTGTCAAGCAAAGGACCAGGCAGGATTCCGTAAAGGCTACTCTACAATAGACCATATTCACACTATCAATCAGGTGATGGAGAAATGTTCGGAATACAACCAAGCCTTATATATAGCTTTCATTGATTACGAGACAGCGTTTGACTGTTGAAACCTCAGCAGTCATGGAGGCATTACGGAATCAGGGTGTAGACGAGCCGCATGTAAAGATACTGAAAGATATCTATAGCGGCTCCTCAGCCACCATAGTCCTCCATAAGCAAAGCAAAAAAAATCCCAATAAAGAAAGGCGTCAGGCAGGGAGATGCGATCTCTCCAATGCTATTTAGAGCGTGTTTACAGGAGGTATTCAGAGACCTGGATTAGGAAGAATTGGGGATAAAAGTTGATGGAGAATACCTTAGCAACTTGGGATTCGCTGATGAGATTGCCTTGCTTAGCAACTCAGGGGACCAATTGCAATGCATGCTCACTGACCTGGAGAGGCAAAGAAGAAGGGTGGGTCTAAAAATTTATCTGCAGGAAACTAAAGTAATGCTTAACAGTCTCGGAAGAGAACAGCAATTTACAATAGGTAGCGAGGCACTGGAAGTAATAAGGGAATACATCTACTTAGGGCAGGTGGTAACGGCGGATCCGGATCATGAGACGGAAATAATCAGAAGAATAAGAATGGGCTGGGGGTACGTTTGGCAGGCATTCTCAGATCATGAACAGCAGGTTGCTATTATCCCTCAAGAGAAAAGTGTATAATAACTGTGTCTTAGCAGTACTCACCTACGGGGCAGAAGCCTGGAGGCTTACGCAAAGGGTTCTACTCAATTGAGGACGACGCAACGAGCTATGGAAAGAAGAATGATGGGTGTAACGTTAAGGGATAAGAAAAAAGCAGATTGGGTGAGGGAACAAACGCGAGTTAATGACATCTTAGTTGAAATCATGAAAAAGAAATGGGAGGCATGGGCAGGACATGTAATGAGGAGGGAAGATAACCGATGGTAATTAAGGGTTACGGACTGGATTCCAAGGGAAGGGAAGCGTAGCAGGGTGCGGCAGAAAGTTAGGTGGGCGGATGAGATTAAGAAGTTTGCAGGGACGACATGGCCAGAATTAGTACATTACCGGGGTTGTTGGAGAAGTATGGGAGAGGCGTTTTCCCTGCAGTGGGCGTTACCAGGCTGCTGCTGATGAACTAACCATTTTTGCTGCTTTACTTCCCTTCACTTCACTTTATTACCGTAAAGACCCCAGTTAGGGGGTATTTCATAAGGAGTGTGTTTACAAATAAAAGTTACAGAGAGGATCTTCTTGAGAAACAAATGTAGTTAAGCTTTCCGCAAAAGTTTATGAGCACGTGATGGCTGCAATGTTACCGGGAAGGCCATTCCAGACCACTGCTGTGCGAAAAAATGAGGTCGCAAAAGTAGTGCGAGCACTTGCTCGTGCGATTGAGTAAGGATGGGACGGTGGGATGATATACGGTGCTCGATTGAGGGAACTGTGAAATAATTTGTGAAACAAACAAAGACTGGCGATGCGGCGACGCACAGAAAGATTAGCAAGATCAGTTTTACGTTTTAGGGATTATGTGCTTATGTCGGGGGTATGATTATGAAGAATGGATGAACCTAGTAGCACGATTTTGTACTGATTCAGATGGGCGCTGCATATTCTAGTTTCGATCTGATGAGTGATTTGTACGCGAGAAGTTTTATGTCTGATGGTGCGTGACGCAAATGACGCTTTAAAAAACCGAGGGATCTGCTCGCGTATGATATGATATTGCTGATGTTTGGGTTCCATGAAAGGTCAGAGGATAAGGTAACGCCTAGGTATTTGTATGATCGAACTTGTTGGACTGTGGAGTGAGAGATTAGGTATGAAAACGATAAGTGATAAGCTTGCGATGAAACGAAACGAGCTTGCATTTAGTGGAATTACGCTTCATTACCCAAAAATCACACCACTGTTGTACAAGGTTAAGGTCATGTTGGAGTGCAGTTTGATCAGAAATCTTTGTAATTGTGCGATAGATGACACAGTCGTCGGCAAATAAACGGATATGAGAGGATACATGTACAGGCAGGTCGTTAATATATATGAGGAATCAGAGGGGTGAGAGTACAGATCCTTGGGGGAGCCGGATGTTACAGGGAGAGAGCTGGAACGGCTATTTTTAATTGAAACAAACTGGGAGCGTTTGTTGCGAAATGCTGTCATCCATTCGAGAAGGTTAGGGTGCAAATTCAGTTGAGAGAGTTTTAGTATAAGGCGTTTAATGGTACTGTATCGAATGCTTTTGCGAAGTGGAGAAAGATTGCATCGGTCTGAAGGTTGAGGTCGAGATAATGATGTAGATCATGAAGAAATATAGCAAGTTAGGTTTCACAAGATAAAGATTTACGGAATCTGTGCTGGGAAGGGTGAAAAAAATTGTTAGTGTCAAGGAAGTGCATAATGTGAGAGTATATTACGTGTTCCAAGAATTTGCATGGGGCACTTGTTAGAGAAATGAGGCGCTAAATTAAGGGGGATTGTTTGTTACCTGAGTTGTGGACTGGAATGACCTTGCCCTCCTTCCAGTCGTCTGGTAAAATTCCTGTTTCGAGTGAAAGTGAGAAGAGCATCGAAAAATACACTCCAAAAATTTTTTCAGTATTTTTTAACAGTTTGTGTTAATATCGTCGACACCAGCCGATGATGAAAGGTTTAATTTGTCAATGAGTGATGAAATGCCAGCGACAAAAATTTCAACAGGGGCCATCATTGGTAGTGTCGCAGTAGGTGGCGTAGGAAGAGGCAAGTCGGCTTCTTCAGCGAACACGGATGAAAACGTGATGTTAAAGGTGTCAGCACAAACAGCGTCGCTTATGATTTCGTCCTTATCGCTTATAAGTGTGACGACATGTGTTTGTTGCGGGTTTATTACTTCCCAAGAATTTTCTAGGGTTAGTTTTTAGAATTTTAGATAAGTCATTATGATGATAAAATGTCTCTTTCGCTTTCCGAATTGCAGTATAATAAGCGTCTTCCACAGAACAGTACCTGTCCCATGCGCTCGGACTTCCATCTCATTTGGCAGTAAGAAAAAGGCGCTTCTTCTTATTTTCGAGTCTATTTAGGTTTTTAGAGAACCATGGTTTATTTTTATTGGCAAGAAAGCTCACCGTGGGGATGAATTCATTAGTCAGGCCAGTAATTTTGTCCTTAAGCCCTAGCCTGTTGTCATTGAGAGAACGGGAACCGATACTGGATTGGAAAACAGGCAGAAAATCTCGTAATTCATTATTAATTGCTTCATAGTTAGCCTTATCGTTCACATGAATTGTTTTGCGGAATCGGGACGTGTTTTGGGGACGAAATTAAAAGTGGTATGAATGACTTTGTGATCGCTGATTTCCCGTAAATATACGATAGATCTTAAGCTTTCGGGGCTATTCGTTAGTACAAGGTCTAGAATGTTTGAGGATTCACAAGTGACCCGCGTCGGTTCTTTTACTTGTTGGATGAGGTCAAAGTTGAGACAAACAATGACAAATTCGCTTGCTTCAGTATTTCGACGTCGCTATTCAAATAGGTTCACGTAAAACGCAGAAAAAAGCAGAAAGAATTTCCCGAACGTCAGTAAGTAAAAAAAAAACAAAAACAAATATTACAAGAGTTCGCAAATATGCAGCTCTTTACGAAACGCAGACATCGCCCTTCTGTAAACTGCAATTGTTAGAGCTTCTAAAGCGGAGAAACTTGATATACTTGGCAGCGTGGCTGATTAGGCGAGTTGGTCATACATAATCGTGAGTGTACAGATTGAAACTTGAACGTGGACGACGCAACTGACATGGAGAATCGCTGACTGCCAACTAAAGTTCTATTATCAATGCGCGGAATTTCTGTAAGAAAGTGAAATAGCTATCCGAAAAACATGAACTACTGCAGACGAAAGGCCTGAAAATCAGACGAGTGAGTAGTGAGAGGGGACCAGGCTACTCTATTCGGTGTCTTGACATCAGACGTATACGTTTTATGTAGACCACACTTGGGTGGATGTATGAGCGTCACGCCATGAAACAAATTCTGCCATACAACTCGGCGCGTAGTAACTTGGCACAAGGAGGCAATGTCAACTCCTACTTCTCTAATTGCCCTTGTCCTATCATGACGTCATCCAATGGGCATCATCTTCAAAACTCAACTGGTTTACCTTAAGGTTGCAGGACATCCGAGTTCACTATTAGTGTTGGTAACTGACTCTATCCGCAGGGAAAGGAGGGACCGGGGCAATAACAGCAACGATGCGAATGGGAAGAATACACGAAAGGACAACAAAGTTGCACCGATCCCATACACGCATCAGTTGTCCGATCACTTGAAGAAGGTCGGCCAAAGCGTCGATGACAGGTAGTTTTTAGAGCGCAGCTCTTAGGCGCCCGTTCCAGCATTGAGCTTCGGCGACGCTCTCCGACCCTCAGCCTGGCATCTCGGCGTAACCGAGCGGACGAGGACAGCGAGGGATTAAAGAGCGGCCGCGTAGTGCCGCAGTTAAAGGCAGACAGCGAGAGGGAAGAGAGGGCGAGGAGGAAAGCGGAGGAGGAGGGCGCAGTGGAAGCATCAGGAGGAAAGTGAAGCAAGCCACTTCGAAGCACCGCCAGATGGCGCTCCCTTCCGCGCATCCGAGGCAGCGTCGGAACCGGCCGTACGTGAATAAAAAAAGAATCAGAAAGCTTGCCTTCGCGCAAAGCGTTCGCCGCAAGCGTTTCCCGGTAAAGATAACGGTTGCATAAATTGCAGTTGCGGGGAAGCGGCAAACGTGTGGCCGGTATATTATACGCAGAGCGCTGCACGTCGGGGCTCTGCCAGTCGGTGCGGTTATCGGCGTAATGCCACTATATAGCGCGAATTAAAAACACGCACATAACTGCTTCAAATTTCCCCTTCGGGAGCATAGTAATCGTCGCTGAATTTTTTTTTCAGATTTGAAAGACTTACTGTGACGAAATCACTAAAGACTACTACAGCATCCAACACAGGACCAAGTATGGTGACTGTACACAGAAGGTTGTGTACAGAATTTACCTTTCCTGTGGTGCTTGTTACATGGGGCAGACTGGCAGATGCGCAAGGGCAATGCAGCTCTTTCTTTTTGCACAGCATACTAGCACGTGCAGCTGTACTGCTTGGTTCGAAAGAAGCTTAGTTATTAACAAGCACTAGGATGATCGTACCTGCATCACTCCTATGTAATGCCTGATTCTGGGCCTTTAGGGTAAATAAATGAAATCAAATGAAGTTCTCGAAGTTGCCCAATTATCTCTAGAAAAAATGCGCATGCGTCGGAAAGCCATCCACTGCTTTCCGACGCAGAACTAACGTTTTTGGGAGGTCGTACGTACGGTCGTGATGCAGCTTTACAATGCTTTGCGTATATCTTGTTTTTTTCTGTTTCTTGATTTTTTATGACTGTCTATTTCTCTCCTTCCGTCTTGAGCTGTTTGTTTTTCATGTAGCTCTATGACAGCTTAGCGTAAGTTCCGCGCACTGATTATAAAACCTTATTTTGGTAGCCAGCGTTTTTCCTTT
Source organism: Dermacentor variabilis (assembly GCF_050947875.1). NCBI lineage: Eukaryota > Metazoa > Arthropoda > Arachnida > Ixodida > Ixodidae > Dermacentor > Dermacentor variabilis. The sequence continues at coordinate 47,647,619 of NC_134568.1, forward strand.
TTAATTGGCTCGTTCACTAAGAGTATCGCTGTACACTCACGATTAGGACCCGCCGCGGTGGCTTAGCAGCTATGGTGTTGCGATCCTAACCACGAGGTCGCCTGATTAAATCCCGGCCGTGGCGACCGCATTTCGATGGGGGCGCAATGCATAAACACCCGTGTCTCGTGCATTGGGGGCGCATTAAAGATCCCTTGGTGGTGAAAATTAACCCGGAGTCTTCCACTACGGCATGCATCACAATCAAATGGTGGTTGTGGCACGTAAAACCCAAGAATTCAATTCAGTCAAGATAATTGATTATGAGTTTACATCTTACGTGGCATTGTCACAATGTCTGCGAGGGTTTTGCGAAAGTTATGTTCAGAAAATGGCGGATATATACGGCCCGATAGCGATCTATAATGCAAAAATTTTCTTCTTTTTAGATATTTTACTAGGTGCAGTTCGCAATTGTGATACTATGCTGCATTACTGATTTAGAGTTAAAAACTGAATAGCTGAGTTTTCTGTAATTTTCCAATTTTTCTAAAGTTTCGTACACAAAACGATATCGTAAATTCTAATTATGCTTCCAGCAGCCACTGACATTTAACGTAACTTTAACGTAACGAACCTTATAAATACGGTGAAGTGGCTACCGGAGAAAGGTTCCTCCGTTCCCATGTACTTAGGAGCACCCGAGGCAAATCTTCCATTAAAGTTGGAATTCTGTATATCTGCGTACTGCGATTTTTGTAACAGTGCTCTAAACATTCAGTAATTTGTAGCGGATTATCCTCGAACAGCGTACATATTTCTCTTTGCAAATAGCTTTTGCTTCCCAACGTTTCAACCTCGTCATGTTTACATCCAGGATTGTAAGCGGACGCTTTCACATTACGAAATGCTTCCTGCTAGAGAGGGGGTTTCTTCTGCAGTAGGCTGGATATGTAGCTGCTGCAAAGCCACCTTTATGATTATACGATTTGTGTAACTTGCTACGCTCCTTTTTTCGCGCATTCTAGATTTAGCTACGGTATAGCGGGAAGCCTCAAACAGTTAGGTGCTACAAGCGGGGTTTATTTTACGTCACAATCAATTAGCATTGTTTCTTTGGGGTCAATTTTCTGGCGTTTGTCTTTTACATGGGCTAGCTGTTCTTTCCACGTCTCAGTTCTGTTGATATCGGGGTAGCATTCGGTGGAGCCACAGGCCACTGCGTTTTTTTAGCGCTTGCACAGTACCTCGGAATGGCCATTCGTGTTTTCATGGAAAAGAGCGTTGTATACATGCCATATATTCTAGGCTCGAATGCTTATTCTTGTTTAGATCTGGGTTTTTGTCCCTGAGTCCTCCAATAATTCGGCGGCTGGCCTTCTCCTTATCTGTCTGCTGTTGTTGCATGGAGAACCTCATAAATATAGGTAAAACGACTAGCGCTGATATGACTCAACGTTTGTATCACAATAACGCCTTTATGTGACACAAATGTATGAAAATCTAGATGCCTTATCCCGCACTAGTGCCCTTCAAAGTATTCTATTGGTGTGGTGTTTCAAAGTTAGGAATTCCTTGAAAAATATTTGTTTCTACCCAAAAATCCGCCTCTCCTTAAATAAGGCTGATGACTTGGACCAAGGCTTCGCTGGATACCGCCCTATACCGGCCGTCACAGGGTGTCACGGAAGGACGATCACACAGCGATGGCGGGCCAGATCGTGCTTCGTCGGCCGTCCTGGGCGAATCATGGCCGGCGTCAAGCGTATGCGTTGGGTCAAGCGCACAGGCATCGCAGAGACTCCTGCTGGACGACCCGCTGTCGGCCACCCTGGTGGACCATGGCAGTCGTCGGGAGCATGCGCTGGGCCAAGGGCGCAGGCAAATAACACCGCCGCGACCCCTGCAGGACGACCCGCTGTCGGCCACCTTGGCGGACCATGGCAGTCGTCCGCACCATGCGCTGGGCCAAGGGCGCAGGCAAAGAACACCGCCGCGACCCCTGCTGGACGACCCGCTGTCGGCCACCCTGGCGGACCATGGCAGTCGTCCGCAGCATGCGCTGGGCCAAGGGCGCAGGCAAAGAACACCGCCGCGACCCCTGGTGGACGACCCGCTGTCGGCCACCTTGGCAGACCATGGCAGTCGTCGGGAACATGCGCTCGGCCAAGGGCGCCGGCAAAAAACACCGCCGCCACCCCTGCTGGACGACCCGCTGTCGGCCACCCTGGCGGACCATGGCATTCGTCGGAAGCATTCGCTTGGCCAAGGGCGCACTAAAGGTGCATCGCCGAGAGCCCTGCTGGACGACCCGCAGTCGACCACCCTGGCGGACCATGGCAGTCGTCGGAAGCATGCGCTCGGCCAAGGGCGCTCTAAAAGTGCATCGCCTAGACCCGTGCTGGACGACCCGCTGTCGACCACCTTGGGCGGACCATGGCCGTCGTAAGGGGCATGCGCTGGGCCAAGCGCGCAGGGAAACAGCGCCGCGATCCCTTCTGGATGATCCGGTGTCGGCCGTCCTGGGCATATCTTTGCAAGCGTCGGAAATACGCGGTGGGCCTAGCGAGCAGGCAAAGAACACCGCCACGACGCCTGCGGAACGACCAGCTGTCGCTCATATTGCGCAGGCCATTGCAGGCGCAGGGAGAAGGCGCTGGAGGTGGTATTGGTACTCTGAGAAATGGTGGACGGGAAACATTCTTTCTCTTAGTGCTATAATAATTTTTTCCCGTAATTTAGTGTCCACGAAGGTTTAGTCGGTCACTAGTTTCCGTTTTCGTCAATCACCTTGTCGAATATGTATTCACTCTGTGAACAAACTTGTATTGCATTGTATTAATTAAACCTACACTTCTGCGATACTTTCAAGATCTTTCAATCCGACGCCGCCGATGTGTATCTACGTCTCGGGCGAGCTCTTCGGTATCGGTCGCCCGGCACAGCCATTTAATCTGTAAAACTGGTACAGCACAACATAGGAAGAAACAAGCCGAGCAGGCCATGGAGATGAACGAACAGAGCTGATCTCATAGCTAGAGCTGGCAGCACGTGTGTTAGCGCGCTATCTTTGTGCCTATCTTCGCAGGAAGTAAGATTTCTTGATCAGTTTAACCGTGCATGAGAGGATTGCGCGTTCTGTGACTCATGATGGTGCAGTCTTATATAGGTGTGACGTTTTGTGAAGTGTTTGACATTTGTTGACATGTAGCTATACATTTCGTGTAACTTGCCAATAAACCAGTTGGAATACAGCTCTCTGTTCCTTCATCTCGCTGGTTCGGCTAGTTTCTTCCTCTCTATGTTGCGCTGTACCAATTTTAGAATGCAATACTAACTCGCCCAATCCTCAACACTAGTGAACTTCGTTCAAACTCAGCATCTCTCGCGTGCAGCTCGGGGTGGGCCTCCTACGACGAGCCCGTTTACAAGCCAACTCTTGCTGACGCTCGCGGTAGGCAGCTACTTCTTCAGGAGTATGCACTGCTCGTGGTCTTCCCATAGTTGTAGCTGGGACGGAATATGCGGGAGCACTAATCCAAAGCTCCTATATTGGGCGCGAGGCCCACTACTGGAAATGCGGGCTCTGTAATCGTTTTGACGATTGGTTCGATTGATTTGATGATTGACGTCTTTGTGTTTTCGAATGAGGTTGCACACATGTTCGGCTGCGAAAGAGAACGGCTTACGTGATGGTATGCCCCCAGTCCGCGCTTGTCGCTTACGTTGGATGTCTCGAGTTTGCTCGGTGGCGTGGTTAGCAGCATCCACCCGGCATAGCCGCTTGTGATCCTTCAAAATTAACTTGCTTCAAAAATTAATTTATCCGTCACGTAAGACGGACCGATTAAATTCACGGACAGATTAATCACGTAATAATGTACGCACTGTTCGCTTCCCTTTGCTGACTGCTTGAAGTCTCTGCCTAATGGGGGTACCAGCCACTGCTCCTGGCCCTGCACGGCCGCCGCGAGCGGCTCACACTTTTGCTGACGGACGCGGACACAAAAAAGGACGACCAAAGATAGGCTATAACAGCTTCGCTGTAAAATGACCACCAATCAAACAGCGGTTTCTTATGTGTTGGAGAGCATCCTGAATGAAGGTGTCTATGCTTGCTTCCATGATTTCCAGAAACGGCGTTAGCTGTGCATAAAAGAGACCTATTTGACAAGACGAAGACTCACTACGAAGACTGACTCACGAGCTCAGCCCTGAAACTTTTTTGAAGATGGCTGTACTTTAAGCCCTAAACGCAGGGCCTTTAGTTCTCTCTTGAAAAAAAAATAGGTAACTCTTCGTTTATGCCAAAAATTCCCAAAGAATTTTTTGAAAGAAACGCATAGCTGTGATTTTATGAACTGTAGTCCTCGCGTGTCGCATAGATACAATATACATTCACGGATACAGAAATAGGTTTGAATCGAAGAAAACCATAATAAAATATCACAACTACTGAAAAACCCTTAGTGCACTTCCTTTCATATGAATATTTAATTGTGTCAGTTTTAGGATCTTGTCGCAAGCTGACAGAATGCCAGATTTATCTTTCTCCGAAAGAGAGCGGGAGAGCAATTTTTTTAGAACCGTGAGGCGTGGTTAGCTTCCCAGCAGAGGGCTAACAATCCTTCAATCCGCGAGCTTGTTGTTGCTGATCTTGTCTTTAGTTCCTGAAGCACTTCAGTACCGGAATTTTCATGTTCTGACATATTCATCACAATAATCGTGTTAAAAACATGATACTCTGTAAAAATTCTAAATTTTGCTATCAAGTGCGGTTTCTTTTAAAACGTAACCGAAACGCCAATGCACTTTTTCGAGCTCATCGAAATTTACTACCTCGAAAATAGGAAAGACACAAGGGCACAGTCTCTTCTTTCGTCCTAGTGAAGCCTCGCGCTGCAAGCATAGTTAAGGCATAGCAGCTCCGAGAAATTTGAAAGTGTCGTGTCTCCTGACACCGAGCTGTTCTGAAGACTGCAGAGACGTTATGTTAGGACTCGTGGCTCTCAGCAGCAAGCAACGCGTGTTAGACGGGTAGGGGAACCTCAGCTAAGCCACTGGTCACGGCTGTCTGGTGTCGAGGGATCGGACAGCGACAAGAGGCTTTTCCTTTCTCCATAATTTCTTTTATGATCGCCTCGCCCCCGTCCTCCTCGTATCTATTAGCCCATTCCCCACCATAAAACTTTTTTTCGCAAGTCACTGTCCCACTCTTCAACATTCACCAAACGGCGCGGTGGCCCCTAACCTTAGCATATTTCTGTTTACTTTTTCAAAGCGGGGCCACTGCGCGGACGCCACTGCCATTCACCTACCTCCCCTTCCACCTGCTTGTTGTGGCTGTTTCCTAGCTTGACTAGCCCTGTACGCCCGTCCTTTATATACCAGCTGTTTCTGCGAGCATTCAAAAATTTTAATGGGTGGCTGTGGCAGATGGCACCATTCTAGCTCTTGAGCTGGTCTACTCGAAGAGGCGGGTTTCACTTGCGCAAAAAAAAAAAAATGAAATCCATAATCGACCATTTAAGAAAAAATCACAGATTAAAATTTTAACTATTTTTCTTATGGTCCAGATTGCAATTTACATATTCTTGCCGTAAAATTCGCAAGGCGGATCCGCTTGGAACGAATTCCCTGGATGATACCAGTTCCGAGATATTAATTCCTTAACTTTGCGGACAAATGCACTGCCGTTCCAGTTACTTTCTTAAGAAAACGTCGTTTTATGCATTCAAACACAAAAGTAACTGGAACGCCAATGCATTTCTCCGCAAAGTTCGGGAAATAATAGCTTGAAACTGGTGCCATCCTGAGAATTCCTTTCAAGTGCCTTGCGAGCTCCATGGCTAAAATTTGTAAATTGCAATATGGGCCATAAGGTAATAGTTAAAAAGTTAATAAGTGAATTTCCTGAATTAGTTGACTACGTATTTCAATGTTTAATGTAAGTAGTGTCCGTCACTGCGAGTAGAACACCTGATGAACTAGATTTGTGCAATCTACCACAGGCAACATTTAACATTTTTGTTAATGTTCGCTGAAGCACCCTATATTTTGCCGGGTGCAAATCATCGTCCTGTAGGTCTTTTTTTGCTCCCCCATTTTTTGCGCAGTATACATTCTTGACACGGTTTAGAAATGAGCCCAGTATGATGCTCAAGTTTATTTGTACAACGGAAGTCAGAGACAAGAGAAATAAAGAGGAAGAAAGACAGAGGGAGGGGGATTGTTATTATGAGTTTCCTAGACAAGCAAGTCGCAATATTTTCGGAACGCTTTCCTTTCGCCTAGTATGGTTGACGCTTGGATCAATTACCTTAAACTAGAAGCCCTTCCAGGACACGCAGGCCTGGCGGTGAGAAGCATTGTGCTCGTCTCTCCTCTGTCTCTGTGTGTCTAATTGTTAGCGCTGATCCCCCCTTCAACAGTTATGGTTGACCCAATCCCGAACAAGGTAAAGGCACGGCTTGGGCGAGGAGGTGGGTTGGGGGGTCGGGATCGCAATGTTCTGCCTGCTACAGGCGCCGGCAACACCTTCTTCTACGTTTCTAACAGAAAGGGGCACACTCCTTGCACCCAGCATAGCATTCCTCAGCACTGGATTCAATTTTCACCCAATTAATTGCTTCTTTATATCCAGCAGCAAGAGGGGGTTCTAAAGCGGACATTTTTTTTAATCGCCTTCTCACCACGCCTCAGATATACTTGCAAGCTAGAAGGTCTGGCTGTGCTTCTCTTATTCACGGAGGATCTCATCAGTCGTGAACGTCTTGTGCACAACCAGTAACAGGCCCAAAGCAAGGGCTGGTCGTTCTCCATAGAACGACAAAGTCGTCATTTCTACAACTGAGAAAAATGTGCGGTTGCTGCAGGCACCTTTTGGCATGATTTTCACTTTTCCCTTCAGTAAAGTTTTTCCTTCTCTCCGCTACCGTAGTCGCGGTGTGCCTGTCATAGGCATACGCGCCGGGGGGAGCAGCGACGCGAATGAACTTGCGTGTTAAGTTTGGAAAGGACTCGACACCGGTCGTGATCAAAATAAAAGGCCCCCGAAAACTTCTGGAATATTACTAGATAGAATAGCCCGTCGGCCTGGGCTGCTTGCAATGGGGTTTCTTGTCTTTTCGCCCCATTAATGCCCTCTAGCCGGTGTTTCGCTTGCATGGGAGGCGAAGTCTCCGAGGAAATTTCGCTAATATTCACTACTGTAAATACAGTAATTAATGTAAATACGCCCTCTGTAATTTTCCTTTTCTCCTCACTGTGTGCTTTCTCCAATTCTGTTCCTTCTTCATTGTACCATCCTCCTTTCCGACCAATGTTCAGGTTTCAGTCATCGCCAGTGCGACCAGCAAAATTCTCTTTCGTTCTTACAACAAACGCAGTCACTTTTTCCTCAATCAGACGCGAACTGAAGCGGACGCGTAGTAAGCCGCACCTTTCGCCTATATGTTTATTGGTGCAACGGCGAAGACGGTTTATGCGTGTTCAAGGGGATCGCCCACATGACAACCCCTCCCTTCCCTTCGGACCACCACCAGCCTCACTTGTGTTCAACTTGCTTTCACAATCAACATAACCCTTTCCCTCATGTCGCTCTTTTTGAGCGTGCCTCCTGAAACTTTCTGTTCCGTGGTAACGGGGAGAAGGGGGCGGGGTTCGTAAAAAAAAAAAAAATCACCGCCCCTTCCAGTTCATGCAGATGGTCGAAAGCGAAGCTGTGTTAGTTTCACCGAGTGTTACACCATGCAAGTCAAACTTCGCAAGCACTCTATATTGTAAATATTTTGTTTCACCATTCTTTTACATCATTTTCGTTTTCGCGTGCTTCGCGTAGATAGCATGCTTTAGGAGTGCTTTTTTTATGGTTCTCCCAGTGTTTTCTTTTTCTTTTCCTGCGCGTGAGGTTTCTGTGTGTGCTTTGCTGTGCTTTTTTCCGCCTGCAAGTTGATCCGCCCCTTTTTTGCGCGCCAGTAATGAGAGCAAGGTTCCCATTGTTGTAACTGGGATGGAATGTGCGGAATCACTAATCCAAAGCTCTCTGCATTGGGCGCAAGGTTTCGTTTGCTCGATGTCTCGAGTTTGTTCGGTGGCGTGGTTAGCAGCATTCGCCCGGCATTGCTGCTAGCAATTCTTCAAAATTAAATTGCTTAAACATTAATCAGTCCGTCACGTAAGACAGTGAATGGCTCATACCCCCGTAAACGTGGCCTCCCCATTACGACGACAGTAGAGAAGTGAATTTTACGCTGGAATGACGAGCGGCCACGGAGCCAGCTGCAGAAGAAAACGACGACGCTCAAGCCATTCCTGGTGATGATAGCTTTAACGAAGTCCGGCAACGACGCCACGGGGTCCGCATATGCAGCTTCGCTGTAAAAATTTCGGAGAGGGGGAAGGCTTGTAGCCCCCGCCCGCCCTCCGCCCAGTTTACGCACCCTGTACTCTACGAAGTAGCGATAAATTGTTTCGGGACGTGTACTGGCAACCTTTAACACCCGATCTCTGTCGAGTGAGGCTAGCTTAGCAGGACTCTTTGAGGAACTATCAGGCATTGTTTGGGACATCATTGTCCTTAGTGAGATTAGAAGAACTGATGATGCTTATACACTGCTGTCTAACGGCCATGTCCTCTGCTACAGAGCTCTCCAAGAAAAGAAGCAATACAGGCTAGGACTGCTAATCCATAAGTACGTAGAAGGCAAGATTGACGAATTCTACAGCATTTATGAGAAGGCAGCAGTAGTCTTAATCAAACTTAATAAGAGGTATACATTAAAGGTTGTACAACCCTACGCATCCAGTCATGATGATGAAGTCGGTCAGTTTTATGAAGGCGTTGAATTAGCGATGAGAAAAGTGCTAATTCAGTATACTGTACTTATAGGCGACTTCAATGCAAAAGTGGTGAAAAAGCAGGATGGTGAACAGGCAATTGGTCACTACGGCGTCGATTCTAGAAACGCTAGAGGAGAGATGCTGGTAGAATTCGCGGAAAGGAATAAGCTGAGAATAATGACCACCTTGTTCAGGAAACCTAGCAACATAAAGTGGACCTGGAAAAGCCCTAATGGTAAAACAAGAAATGAAATTGATTTCATGCTTTCTGCCTATCCAGCATAGTGCAGGATGTAGAAGTGATAGGTAAGGTAAAGTGCAGTAATCATAGGTTAGTTAAGGTTAGGATCCACCTCAATTTGAAGAGAGAAGAGTTAAATTGGTCAAGAAAATATGGGCCGACCAAGAGGCAGTAATGGTGAAAGCAGACAAATTCAGGCTGGTACTTGCAAACAAATATGCAGCGTTAGAACAGAGAGATGATGATGACATAGAGCTAATGAATGAAACCGTAACTAGGCTGGCTTCATAGGCAGCTATTGAAGTTGGAGGCAATGCACCAAGGCAACCAGTAGGAAAGCTCTCCCTAGTAACGAAAAATTTAATAAAGAAACAACAAAGAATGAAAGTGTCCAACTCAAGAGATAAGATAGAAGTCGCGGAACTGTCAAAACTAATCAACAAGGCGAAAATAAGTGACATTCGAAATTATAACGTGAGAAAGACTGAAGAAGCCGTAAAAAATGGACGCAGCCTGAAATCAATGAGAACGAAACTTGGCATAGGACAAACGAAGATGCATGCACTGAAAGATAAGCAGGGTAATATCATCAGCAATCTCAAAGGTATAGTAAAAGAAGCGGAAGAATTCTATACTGACCTGTACAGTACCCATAGAAGCCATGATACTTCGATTCAAAGCAGTAATGGACCGTATACAGAGCCTCCTTCTATAACTAGCGATGAAGTTAGCAGGGCCTTGCAAGACATGAAACAGGGCAAAGCGGCCGGAGTGGATGGATTACCAGTCGATTTAATTAAAGATGGTGGAGACATAATGCTTGAAGAACTAGCGTCCCTTTATACGAACTGCCTATCGACTTCAAGGGTCCCAGAGAACTGGAAGAATGCCAACATTATACTAATCCACAAAAAGGGAGACGTTAAATAATTGAAAAAAATAGGTCCATTAGCCTACTTCCAATGTATAAAATATTCACAAAGATAATCTCCAATAGCATAAGAGCCCCACTGGACATTAGTCAACCAAGGGAACAGGCAGGTTTCAGGCAAGGTACTCTACAATGGATCACATCCATGCCTTCAATAAGGTAATCGAGAAATCCGCAGCGTACAATCAGCTATCTATATGGCATGCGTAGATTACGAAAATGCATTTGATTCAATAGAGACACCAGCAGTCATAGAGGCATTACGTCATCAAATAGCACAGACAGCTTACTTAAATATCTTCGAGAATATCTACAGAGATTCCACAGCTACCTTAATTATACACAATAGGAAGATACCTATAAAGAAAGGAGTCAGACAAGGAGACACAATCTCTCCAATGTTATTCACTGTGTGATTGGAAGAAGAAGACTGGGAAGGCTGTGTAAGGATCAACGGGAAATATCTCAGCAACCTTTGGTTTGTAGATGGCAATGTTCTGTTCAGCAACACTGGAGACGATTTAGAAGAAATTATTGATGACCTTAACAGAGAGAGTGTAAGAGTAGGTTAAACAATACTATGCAGAAGACAAAGATAACGATAAATAGCCGGGCAAAGTAACAAGAGTTCAGGATCGCCAGTAAGCCTCTAGAGTCTGTGACAGAGTACGCTTAGCTGGGTCAATTACTCACAGGGATCCCTGATCAGCAGAAGGAAATTTACTGAAGAATTAAAATGGGTTGGAACGCATACTGCAGACATTGTCAGAGCCTGAGTAGAAGCTTATATTTATCATTGAAAAGGAAGGTGCACAATCAGTGCATTTTAGCGGTGCTGACATATGGCGCAGCAACTAGGAGACAGACAAAGAAAGCTTCAGAACAAATTAAGGACCGTGCAAAAAGCGATGGACCGAAAAATGCTAGGCAGAACGTTAAGAGACAGATAGAGAGCGGTTTGGATCAGAGAGAAAACGGGTATAGCCGATATTTTAATTGACATTAAAAGAAAAAATGGAGGTGGGCCGGTCATGTAATGTATAGTTTAGATAACCGGAGGACAATTAGGGTTACAGAATGGGTGCGAAGAGAAGGGAAGCGCAGTCGAGGACGGCAGAAGACTAGGTGGTGCGATGATATTAGGAAATTCACCGGCGCTACTTAGAAACGGTTGGCGCAGGACAGGGGTAATAGGAGATTGCAGGGAGAGGCCTTCGTCCAGCGGTGAACATAAAATAGGCTGATGCTGATGATGGTGACAACACGAGCGGCAGTTGTTGACGTTTATACCTTTGCAATTGGGCAGTATCGCCAAGAGGGGAAGTCGCCACATAAATGAGAGTATAAATGAATCTCCTAAACAAGGAAAGTGAGAAAATGAAAACAGATCAATTTGGTGAGGAAATATAACAAATATGGAAAAGTAGTCATTAATAGAATATGTGACAAAAACAGCAGATAGGTATAACCCTTAGCAACGTAACCGGCTGCATGGTTCTATAAACTTATGAAGGTCGTTGCAAATTGCGCCTGTTATAAACGACACGAAACATCATTTTTTTCTGATAAGGCTTTAACTGGTATGGTTGCCAAATGTAACTTTTCAAAAACATGTTGACCAAGGAAAGAAAGGGCATTTAACATGCAGACTGATGGTTAATTTGCTAATGAATTTGCAAGAACGTTCCGCGACAAAGGGAAATGCATGAAGCCTTCTTGCCGCCGACATCAATTCGCGTAAAATTGTAAAAAAAGGAAGAACGCACCTCTACATTTAGTCAGATTGGGACACCAAATGACGGACACTCGATGTGGTGGAGAATAGTGGTTAAAATTCTGGAGGAGCCGCGACTCCAAAATAGCGCTTGCAAATGAGTTTCACTCCTTGTTCTTTTTCAAAATTTATTATTTATGTGTACTCGTGTATGCTCTCATTTGTGCGGCCACTTCCCCTCGTAAGCATGTATCGTGTAAAAAAAATATCAGCAACGTGGGTTCTCTAGGCGAATAGCGACCATTGCCTCTCGTAGTGTAGCAACAATTTCATTCATGGAGGCCGTGGACATAAAGGAGCCCACTTCAATGCATAGCACTCTGATCTTTTGTTGTTGGTTAAAATTTAGGAACGTTTTAATAAACTTTTGTGGAACTCGGCCACTGTATTGAAACAAGTTGTCTTGTTATTCTAAAACTGTTCGAAATGTATTCGATACGTATTCGTATTCGATTCGGTTTCATCACAACATGATCGAATTCAATTCGGACTTAATTTGTACTCGCATGCCCCTAGCTATTTCCATAGCTTCATCAGGCTTGGAATGTCAAAGTTACAAGGTCATAACCCATTGCTGCTACTAAAATAAGAAAGCAGGAGAACAGTTCACACCGAATATTAATAGGTTAGCTTCAAACTCCTTAAGTCTAAGTTTTACGTTTCCAACAGAATTTCTAGCCTCGTACAAAATTCGGACAGTGATATTTAACGAATATGTTAGCTTATACATGAGTACAAATAAATGCACCAATCGAAGCGGCGATGTCAGAGAAGCAGACAAGGAGCAAAAGAAGAACACGAAGAAGAAGCTCGACTTGCCACCTGGTAAGACGCTTTTGGCATCGCTTCCCTAGCTCGAAGGTTATATTGGTTATATTGGTGAAAGCGCCCAGTCGTGTGAACTGCATGTAACCTTTATGATGCTTTCATGTACTATGCCGTTCGGGGGTTCCAAGTGCTTATGCAATTAAATTATGTTTTCCTCACCAGCCGGATCACGAGTGTCGCGGGCGAGATGGCAGGCCCCATATGTAAGAAATTGGGTGGGCGAACTGCTGATGCGCCTGGACACAGGACAATTATCTCATTCAAAGAAATAAAATGACGCAGTGAAAGGTCCTGCTTGATAATCGTCGATAAGTTGCTCCTTTTTTCTGACTGACAGGCACACGAGAGAGGTAGAAATAAAGACTCCTTGAGCTCAAGCTGATAGTGAAGGATCGCGTCGGCTTTGTAATGTGAACAAGGGCTTTTTGTGAGGCTTTTAAAGAGGACAATCGCTTCCGTATATCATATAAATATTGCGCTGACGTCCTGCCATGTGGTACAGCAAGCTTTGAAGCGCGGTCTTTACAAAGCCCTTGGAAGACGTCAGTGACCGTGGTCCTGCCTAGTGGCTTAAAGAATTATGAAAGATTTTTTCATATAAACGTGGGACCCTACACCAGCTTACTAGTGTAGAGGCGCAAAATAGTTTACATGATAAGACTCTTGTTTAGTGTACACTCGCTCGACCCGTAAGAGGAAGCTTTAGCTTTGGGGCCAACTCCGACATCGCTACTAATAGGTCCGTGTGAAAGGCAGAAACACGCAGAATAAATTTCCCGAATGTATTAAGTAAAAAAAAAATGAGACAAGGGTTCGCAAATATGCAGCTCTTTACTACAGGCAGACATCCTAGTTCTGTAAACTGCAACTGTTAGAGCTTCTAAAGCGGAGAAACTTGATATACTTGGCAGGGTGGCTGATAGGGCAAGTTGGTATAATCCATAATCGTGAGTGTACAGCACGAAAGTTGAACGTGGACGATGCACCTGACGTGAAGAAGTGCTGACTGCCAATTATTATCAATTTTATTATCCAAGTTTTATTATCAACGCGGGACATTTATGCAAGGCAGTGAAATAGCTATCCTAAAAGCATGAGCTATTGCAAACGGAAGCAAAAAAAGAAATCAAACGAGTAAATAGTGAGAGTGAGTCCGGCAACTCTATTTGGTTTCTTGACATCAGACGTATGCGTTTTATGTAGACCACACTTGGCTGGGTGCATGAGTGTTGCGCAATGAAACCGCTTCTGCCATTCAACCCGGCTAATAGTAAATTGGCAAAAGGAGGCAATGTCAACTCCTACTTCTCTGGCTGCCCTTGTTCTATCATGACATCATCCAATGGGTACCATCTTCAAAACTCAAGTCGTTTACCTTAATGCTGCAGGCCATCCGGGTCCACTATTAGTGTTGGTAACTGACTCTATCCGCAGGGAAAGGAGGGACCGGGGCAATAACAGCAGCGATGCGAATGGGAAGAATACACGACAGGACGACAATGTTGCACCGATCCCATACACGCATCAGTTGTCCGATCACTTGAAGAAGGTCGGCCAAAGCGTCGATGACAGGTAGTTTTTAGAGCGCAGCTCTTAGGCGCCCGTTCCAGCATTGAGCTTCGGCGTCCCTCGCCGTCCCTCAGCCTGGTACCTCGGCGTAAACGAACGGACGAGGACAGCGAGGGATTAAAGAGCGGACGCGTAGTGCCGCGGTTAAAGGCAGACAGCGAGAGGGAAGAGAGGGCGAGGAGGAAAGCGGAGGAGGAGGGCGCAGTGGAAGCATCAGGAGGAAAGTGAAGGAAGCCACTTTGAAGCACCACCAGATGGCGCTCACTTCCGCGCATCCGAGGCAGCGTCGGAACCGGCTGTACGTGAATAAAAAAAGAATAAAAAAGCTTGCCTTTGCGCAAAGCGTTCGCCGCAAGCGTTTCCCGGTAAAGATAACGGTTGCATAAATTGCGATTGCGGGGAAGCGGCAACGCCCCACGTTGCGTCCCGCCGCGGTGGCTTATCGGCGATGGTGTTGCACTGCTAAGCACGAGGCTGCTGGATGAAATCCCTGTTGTGGGGGCCACATTTTGATGGGGGCGGATTCAAAAGCCTGTATTCCGTTCATTGGGGCCATGGTAAGGACCTCCTGTTGGTCAAAAATTATCCGGAGTCCTCCACTACGTTGTGACTCATAATCAAATGGTAGTTTTGGCACGCGAACACCCGGAATTCAATTCACGCGCGATTAATTATATATGAGTTTACATCTTACGTGTAATTGCAGAAATGCCTGTGAGAGTTTTGCGGAAGTTATATTCTTAAATTAGCGGTAGATACGCTCCGAGAGCGATGTGTACTGCAAAAATTATGTCACCTTTAAATATTTTACTAGGTGCCGTTTGCAGAGTTGGGATACCGTTGTATATTACTTATTTACAGTGATATACTTGATAGTCGAGCTTTCTGAAATTTTGAGAGGTTCTAAAATTTTGCATACAGAACGAATATCCTAAATAGTAATTGTGTTTCTTACAGCCACTGACCTTTCACGCTTTTTTTTCAGTGCGACAAACCTTATCAAATATGGTGAAGCGGCTACTACAAAAATGATTCCTCCGTTCCCATGTACTTGACAGGAGCACCCGATACAAAGCTTTTTCTTACGCTGTAATTCTGTTTGTCTGCATGGTGCGATTTTCTTGGAAGTGTCCTAAACATTCCGTAATTTCATTCCGATTCTGATTCTTCCACGGTATGATTCTCAAGTCATCAATAAAGTATTATTATTATTATTATTATTATTATTATTATTATTATTATTATTATTATTATTATTATTGTCGCGGATTATGGTCGAACAAAGTACATATTTCTCTTTGGAAATAGCTTTTCCTACGCAACGTTGCAATCATGGCACGTCATGTTTACATAGAGGACCGTAAGCAGATGTCTTCGCGTTACAAAATGCCTCTCGCTAGACACGGTATTTGTTCTGCAGGATGCCGGATATGTAGGGGCTACGAAGGCATCTTAACAATTACACGCTTTCTGTAACGGGGTACGCTACTCTTTTGACGCATTCAAGTTTCAGCAACGATAGCGGGAAGCCTCAATCAGTTGTTAGGTCCTTTAAGCGAGGTTTATTTTACGTCACAATGAATGCGCATTGTTCCTTTGCGGTCAAATTTCTGGCGTTTCTCTTTTACATGGGCTAGCCGTTCTTTCCACGTCTCAGTTCTGTAGATATCGGAGTAGCATTCAGTGGAGCCATGAGCTGCTGCTTTTTCCCGAGTGCTTACACAGTACTTGGGCGCTATAACGTAGAGCTATTCCAAACTTTTCTATTTCGATTCTGCCATCAGCCCTACGCGATTGGTGACATACCTTATTGGACCGCCCCCACTTCGCCGTTTTGTCACGCAATGTCCCGAAAACCGCGATAGCTCCCCTCCCCATCTGATATGTCGTGTACACACTGATTATGAATGATTGGACCGAACAAATGAAAAATAGTTATTTCTGATTCGACGTCCTTTCACCATTAGACCTCGGCGAATGGTCAAAAGATTTAGGGCTGCATCCACTTCGCCTGCCTGTGACGCGACGTCCCAAAACCGCAAAAACTTACCGCATCAAAGTGACATGTACGCGTTAAAGATGCATTAATATGCGGAACAAAACTGAACTTTTTCTGAATAGCCGCAGGCTGCCCCACTCGGAAAGGAATGAAAGATGGCTACCGGCGATGGCTCAGGCACTGCCTACTGGCACCTGCCGGACAGCATGGGTTTCTTTGCGTACAATAATAATTTTTGCGTGGCCGTGTAATTGCGTGGCCGTGTAACGTTTTCGAGCACTTTCGGCGCGTTTACGACCTCGCTCTGCCAGCTCTTCCTTGCTGAGGATCCGTTTTAACAGCATTCTTAACCTTCCGTTGCATGCCGTAGCGATTTTCGTCCAGCCACCGAAAGCTAAGTAATGGCAAGCGGACCAATCGCAGACGTCGGCGCCACCCTCTTCGTATGATTATCAAATTTCATTTCACCGGCTCGGCCCCATCAAATCCCTCTCCACTTGAGCGTGCTACTCGCCTATTGTCAGCCAATTAGATAAGACAAGCCTCTCTGTGTATTCAATGGTATTCGTTTTAAAGCAAGCAAAAGTGACTCCTATAAATCAGGAAAGCGTTTGACTGGTTTCTTCACACAGCCCTGGCTGGTCACTGCCAGATGATTGCGTCGGCGGGTACGCAACTTTCACGTCAGGAGATTGGATTAAAAATATATTGGAATAGTTTTACGTTATAGGGCCCCTTAGTACGTGTTCTCGGTATGATCATTCGTGATTTTCAAAGAAAAGCGAGTTGTATATGCCTTGAATTGCGGACTCGAATGCCTCTTTTTCTTTCGATTTGTATTTATGTCGTTCAGTACCGTAGTAGTACGAGGGATCGCTCTTCCTTATCTGTCTGCTGTTGGTAATTGCGAAACCGCACAAATACAGCTAATGTGGCTAGCGCTGATGTAACTCAACCTTTCTGTTACAATAACACGTTTATGTGACACAAATGTATGAGTAATGATGGGAAAGCATCTTAGATGCTTTATCCCGTACTAGTGCACTTCATAGTACTGTATTCGGGTGGTATTTCAATGTTACGAATTTCTTAAGGTATTTTTCTTTCAAACGAGAAATCTGCCAGTCCTCAAAACGGCTACTTATTTGCAGCAAGCGAACACTGCATTCCGCCTCATGCCTGCCGTCACGAAGTAACACAGAAGCATGATCACAAGGCGATGGCGGGACCAGATTGCGCTTGAGCCTTGTAAAAACGAGCACTGCTGGACGAGTCGTTGTCGCATCAACGCTGCCTTCCTGGGGTTCATCCCTCCTGAGCGAACGGTAGCAGGCGTTGGGAGCATCCGCTGGGCCGAGCGCGCAGGCAAAGGGCACTGCTGCACCTGCTGGAGGACCCGCTGTCCGCGGTCCGCCGTCCTGGGCAGACCATGGCAGTCGTCAGCAGCATTTGCTGGGCCAAGCGCACAGGCAAAGAACACCGCCGCGACCCGCGCTGGACAAACCGCTGTCGGCCACCCTGGGCGGACCCTGGAATGCATCGGGAGCGTGGGCTGGGTCAAGCGCGCCGGCAAAGAACACCACCGCGACCCCTACTGGACGACCCGCTGTCTGCCACCCTCCGCGGACCCTGGAAGCCGTCCGGAGCATGCGCTGTGCCAAGCGCGCAGGCAAAGAACACCATCGCGATCTCTGCTGGACGACTCGCTGTCGGCCACACTGGGCGGACCATGGCAGGTGCCGGGTGCATGTGCTGGGCTGAGTGCGCCGGCAAACAACACCGCCGCGGCGCCTGCTGGACGACCCGCTGTCGGCCCACCCTGGGCGGACCAAGGCAGTTGTCGGGAGCATGCGCTGTGCCAAGCGCGCCGGCAAGAACACCGCTGCTACCCCTGCTGGACGACCCGCTGTCGGTCACACTGGGCGGACCCTGGCAGGCGTCGGGAGCATGCGCTGGGCCAAACGCGCCGGCAAGAACACCGCTGCTACCCCTGCTGGACGACCAGCTGTCGGTCACACTGGGCGGACCCTGGCAGGCGTCGGGAGCATGCGCTGGGCCAAGCGCGCCGGCATGAACACCGCAGCTACCCCTGCTGGACGACCCGCTGTCGGTCACACTGGGCGGACCCTGGCAGGCGTCGGGAGCATGCGCTGTGCCAAGCGCGCCGGCAAGAACACCGCTGCTATATCCCTGCTGGACAACCCGCTGTCGGTCACACTGGGCGGACCCTGGCAGGCGTCGGGAGCATGCGCTGGGCCGAGTGCGCAGGCAAACAACACTGCCGCGACCACTGCTGGACGACCCACTGTCGGTCACACCGGGCGGACCCTGGCAGGCGTCGGGAGCGTGCGCTGGGCCAAGCGCGCCGGCAAGAACACCGCTGCTACCCCTGCTGGACGACCCGCTGTCGGTCACACTGGGCGGACCCTGGCAGGAGTCGGGAGCATGCGCTGGGCCAAGCGCGCAGGCAAACAACACCGCCGCGACCACTGCTGGACGTCCCACTGTCGTGCACCCTGGGAAGACCAAGACAGTCGTCGGCAGCGTGCGCTGGGCGAAGTGCGCCTGAAAGAACACCGCTGCTTCCCCTGCTGGACGACCCGCTGTCGGTCACACTGGGCGGACCCTGGCAGGCGTCGGGAGCATGCGCTGGGCCGAGTACGCAGGCAAACAACACCGCGTCGACTCCTCCTGGACGACCCGCTGTCGGCCACCCTGGGCGGACCATGGCAATCGTCGGTAGCGTGCGCTGGGAAAAGGGTGCCGGCAGAGAATATCGCTGCGACCCCTACACTGCTGGACGACCCGCTGTCGGCCACTCTGGGCGGACCCGTGCAGGCGTCAGGAACATGCGCTGTGCCAAGCGTTCCGCCAGAGAACACCGCTGCGACTCCTGCTGGACGACCCGCTGTCGACTGTTCTGGGCGTATCGTTGCAAGCGTTGGAATCATGGGGTGGGCGCAGCGCGCAGGCAAATAATACCGCCACACCCCTCGCGGGACGAACAGCTCTCGGTCTTTTCGGACGGGCCCTTGGGGGCGTAGGGCTTTAAAAACAAACATTCTCAGCAATTTCCTTCAGGACACCCTGAGGGGCTTTCGCCTGAGTTTAGCAGGTTACAACATTGGTTCATTTTGAAGGTAGTTGCGCGACCGAATCTGTGATATTCCTTTGAGAAATGAAACTAGCCGGAGGTTCCAATATCATGGAATGCCAGTATTGGAATCACTGATATAAGGGCATTCCTAATCGGTGCGCCATTACGCATACAGTACTAAATATCAGTGGGACGTATACGTGCGCTTTTGTAATAGATAGGAACAATGTGGTTAAATTCCATGCTCAAATTCCTTGTTTTGCAGCTTGTGTTTGTGTAATGAAACGTAATTAAATAATTCCATCGAATTTTAAACTGTCTGCGGATCGCTGCAGTGGGCAAGGCCTACAATTAGAAATCCGACCGTTGGTCCCATGGTGAACGCGTTTCGAAGTCAAGTATTCCTCTGACACGAATTTCTGAGATAAAGTTTATCCTTTGACGGAAGCCCGTCTGGTCGGGATGAAACATTGGTTAAAGTAGACAAAAACCGGGGCACTACGCTGCCCAAAGTAAAATTTTAGAAGAAAAGACGTTCCTTAGAATTTCTGAGATATTAGGGGAAAGCGAAAGCACGCGCATTTGAGCCCAGTCTTAACCTACATACTGTCATATATGTTTGGTCTTTAGAAATCCAGCTTTTTAAAGTCATTTTAATGTTACCGAGGGTGTTATGACATTAAAGTAATCCAGTCTGTTTCTATTTCATTTCCGCCATTAGAACTCCACAATTGGTGAATTTGGTTGGGCCACGACCATTTCGCTTGTCTGTGATGCGACGTCAGAAAGCCAAGAAATCTTCCCGCATTGACGTGATGTGTACATATTAATTATGTATGATTCTGCTGAACAAACGAAAAAGTCATTTGTGATTCTGCACCTTGATCAAAATTAGCCATCCGCCATTGATCTGAAATTTTCTGTCCGCGCACACTTTGCCTCACTGTCATGTGACATGACATAACCGTGAAAGCTCCCCTCCTCAAAGAAAAGTGCGTGGACTAAGCATATATTATGACGCCGCAAAAAGAAAGGTTCTTTTTAATAGATCCGGCCCTATAACATGAGCTATTCCAGTCTGTTTCTCTTCCATTGGATTCGCTATCCCTCCTAGATTGGTGAAACATTTTGGGGGGCGCGCCCACTTAGCATGTCTGTCATGAGACGTCACGGAAACGGCGAAAACTCCCAATTTAAAATGACGAGTACAGATTGAATATGCATGATTAAACCGAACGAAGAAACGAACTTTTTTCAAGTGCTACGCCGCTGTAATTATTAGCCATCCGCGATTGATGAAATTGTTTTCGGACCTCGTCTTGTGCACTTTTCTGCCACGCGACGTTACCAAACCACGAAGACTTACCCGTAGAAGTTACGTGTACGCGCTAAAGATGCATTAGTATGCCGAACAAAACTGACAGTTTTTTGCAATTACCAGAGACTACTCAGTTTCAAAATGAATACAGCTCCGCCACTGATTCATCATCATCATCAGCCTGGTTGCGCCCACTGCGGGGCAAAGGCCTCTCCTACACTTCTCCAACTACCCCGGTCATGTACTAGTTGTGGCAATGTTGTCCCTGCAAACTCCTTAATCTCATCCGCCCACCTAACTTTCTGTCGCCCCCTGCTACGCTTCCCTTCCCTTGGAATCCAATCCGTAACCCTTAATGACCATCGGTAATCTTCCCGCCTCATTACATGTCCTGCCCATGCCCCCTCATTTCTTTTTCTTGATTTCAACTAAGATGTCATTAACTCGCGTTTGTTCCCTCACCGCCACTGATTGGTGTAGTACTAATCGCTGCGATGAGCGCCACTCAGGGCAGCCGACGAGAATTGATTCCTTTGCGTATAAAGAATTGCGTGGCAGTATAGCGTTGACGAGCTCTTTCGCCACGTATACGTCATCGCAGGGCCATATCTTGACTGGGCAGCTGTTTAAGCGGCTTTTTTAGCGGCCCGTTACGCGCCGCCGCAATCTTCCATGAACCACCGCAAGATAAGCAAGGGAAAAGTGACCAATCAGAGAAGCCGGCACCCCTATCCTCAATATGTCATCCACTTAAACTGCGCTAGCTGGATAGCTCGGCACTCCCCGAAACCCTCTCCTGCGCGCTCTTCACCTCTCGTCATTAAAATAAATAAGGAAAACATATATCTGTGGGCAATTTGCTATTCGCTGGAAAGGCAAAGAAAAGGCACATTCTATAAACAAGGAGACCGTTTGATTGGGCGGTTGAAACAGCCTTGCGGTTTAGTGCGCTTATTTGCGTGGGCGGTTACGTAAATTTGATGTCAGGATTGTGGTTTGCACGAAATCAAGTGCGCCAAAAGAAAAAGGGCCTTTTTTGAACGGAGCACTCATACATACTATCAAAGGGGGCGTTAGAGCCAACTGAGTGCGCATGTGCATGACACTGCATTGCGTCACATTTCTCTCTTTTTTTGTAAATCAAAATCACTGAAGTTCTAGCATCGGGTATCTTCGTGCTGGTCGGCAGTTGCGTTCGCTTCTACGCAGTTGAGGCTTTGTGGTTCCCACCGCGAGATCGATGTTCTCGTGTGGGCGCCAATGAGTCGGCCGCAGGAGTGGGTGCGAGACGGAGGTGTTCTCTGGTGCGCTGCAACTGGAGCCTGTTTTCGGTCTCGATAATGCTCGGGCTGTTGGCAGGCTTAACTGTAGCAGGGGACCTGGGGGGGGGTACTCTGTAAGAGCGAGGAGGAGACGATCGGCCCTAACTAATCAGGAAGGGGCGAAATGGACAGTCAACTAGGTGGACTCTTACAGAATAGCTCCCCAGGTTTTTGATGGAACGCTGTACATTGTGAGCAGGCAGGATTCCGTAAAGGTTACTCAACAATAGACCATATTCACACTATCAATCAGGTGATAGAGAAATGTGCGGAATATAACCAACCGTTATATACAGCTTTCATTGATTACGAGAAAGAGTTTGATTCAGTCGAAACCTCAGCAGTCAAGGAGGCATTACGGAATCAGGGTGTAGACGAGCCATACGTAAAAATACTGAAAGATATCTATAGCGGCTCCACAGCCACCGTAGTCCTCCATAAAGAAAGCAACAAAATCCCAATAAAGAAAGGCGTCCGGCAGGGAGATACGAATAGATACAGGGCGATATCTTTCCAATGCTATTCACAGCGTGTTTACAGGAGGTATTCAGAGACCTGGATTGGGAAGAATTGGCGATAAGAGTTAATGGAGAATACCTTAGTAACTTGCGATTCGCTGATGATATTGTCTTGCATTTGGTCCCCTGAGTTACTAAGCAATGCATGCTCACTGATCTGGAGAGGCAAAGCAGAGGGGTGTGTCTAAAAGTTAATCTGCAGAAAACAAAAGTGATGTTTAACAGTCTCGGTAGAGAACACCAGTTTACGATAGGCAGCGAGGCACTGGAAGTGGTAAGGGAATACATCTACTGAGGGTAGGTAGTGACCGCGGATCCGGATCATCAGACTGAAATAATCAGAAGAATAAGAATGGGCTGGGGTGCGTTCGGCAGGCATTCTCAGATCATGAACAGCAGGTTACCATTATCCCTCAAGAGGCAAGTGTATAAAAGCTGTGTTTACCAGTACTCACGTATGGGGCAGATCAACCTGGAGGCTTACGAAAAGGGTTCTACTTAAATTGAGGAAGACGCAACGAGCTATGGAAGGAAGAACGATGGGTGTAACGTTAAGGGATAAGAAAAGAGCAGATGGGGTGAGGGAACAAACGCGAGTTAATGACATCTTAGTCGAAATCAAGCAAAAGAAATGGTCATGGGCAGGACATGTATTAAGGAGGGAAGATAACTGATGGTCATTAAGGGTTACGGACTGGATTCCAAGGGAAGGGAAGCGTAGCAGGGGGCGGCAGAAAGTTAGGTGGGCGGATGAGATTAAGGAGTTTGCAGGGACGACATGGCCACAATTAGTACATGGCCGGGGCAGTTGGAGAAGTATTGGAGAGGCCTTTGCCCTGCAGTGGGCGTAACCAGGCTGATTATGATGATGATGTACATTGTGACGCGGAAGCCATCAGGAAGCCCTGGTAGCGGCCTTGTGCCTCGGTTCTAGAATGGTCGTTTACTCCTGATGTCGTGGAGCTGCTGTTTCACGTCTTGAGGGGGCATGGTTTGCGGAGGCAGGTGGCTTTCTGTGACTGGTAGTAGCATCCTCACCTGTCAGCCCATAAGTCTCTGCATCGGAGACCCAAAGTAAGAATCGCGAGGTGTATTTCTCCACTCAAGCAATGCAGCACAAAAATCTCCTGTACCATACCGATGCCGCTTCAGTAGTTATATTGGCTTCTTGAATGGCACGTTCAGCCATTCCGTTTGATAGAGGGTAATAAGTATTGGAACGGATGTGGAGCAAGCGACTCTCACCGACAAAAATGACGGAAGTTCTGGTTGCTCAATGGCGGGCCATTCTCGGTGCATATTCGCTGCGGGAAGCCGTGTGTTGCGTATATTTTGGCGCAAGCAGGGCCAGTATTTTGTAGGGATGCCTTTTCCGATTCTATGCCTTTTCAGGCTTTTCGCACTTGGCCAGTGGTCAGAGCGACGGTCTGCCCACATTATCAACGGAATCAGGCGGCCGTGTGTGGTGGATGATAAGAATAGCATAGAATAAGGCATAAGGCACCGCTACAAAATAGCGGCCCAGCAATCACCTTGTCGGCGGTTGTCTGCACGGGCCTTAGTTCGAAAAAGAAAGAATAAAAGTCAACCACCAAATATTCTATGTCATTGTGATAGCAAATGTCGGCTCCTACAACTTCCCGAGGTAGTCTTGGAATTTCATGATTCGCAAGCGTTGATGTCGTGGCTTGTGTTTCTGGCAGGTCTCGCAGCGCCGGGCAACTTTTATATCGCTGTTTATAGAAGGCCAAAAGAGCACAGTTCAGGCACGTGCCTTCATCTTGTCTGCTCCTCCGCGCGCGACATGAAGGCAGGCGAGTACTTTTCTTCGCATCTTGACAGGAATGATGAGGCGGTTGCTCCGGAACACGATACTGTCTTACTTATGTAGTTTTGCCCGGATGCGCCAGCAGCAACGTAGTTAGCCACTGATAACAGCTTTGCTGTCCGGCCACTGCGTGCTAGCATACTGTCGAAGTTGCATCACTGGGTCCTCGTCGGTCTCTTGGAGATCTTGGCTCAGCCGACTGTCTGAAACCTGAAGGCAAGCAACGGTATTCACATGGTAATTCAAGCATTGTTCTTTCAGTAGCACTTTGCTCGGGAATCACAATAAAGCGTCAGCGACAAACAGCTGCTTTCCAGTTGTATATCTGACGACCATCGGGTAGCTCTATAAGCTGAGGCGCATGTGCTGTAGTTGTAGAGGACATTGGCATAACGGCTTCTTAAATATCATTTCTAGGGGTTTATGATACGATTGTAGTACAACTTCAGGCTGTCAGAAAAGATAGTCGAGAAATTTTACAGCCGTGAACGATTACCAGCCTTTTTTTAAATCTGGGCATACCTTTGCTGCCTTTCTGTCAGCGAACGTGAAGAGTATGCTAGCGGATGCCCATCCTGTATAATTATTTCGACAATTCCGTTCTGGTTGGCGTCTAGCAATAGCTTGATTGGTTTGCCCTTCTGGTAGTAGTTTAACTCGGGAGCTGTGGCAAGCGCTTCCTGTATAGCCTTGAAGCTTGCTTCTTGACGGTCTTCCCAAACCCACGCGACATCCTTTCGTAGTTCTCGGAGTGGCGCTGTTAGGTTTGACATATTCGGAATAAAGGGGGAGACAACATTTACCATGACCAAGAACGTATGCAGCTCCTTGCTGCTTGGCGTCTGAACTTGCAAAATGTCTTCTAGCCGCTGTGGATACAAACTCGGCCCGTCACGTGTCAGCACGTGTCCTAGGTGCCGGACAGATTCCGTCTCTCCTTTAGTGACGAAGACCATGTTGCTGGCCCACTCCGTCGACTTGTTTCGTTGCTTATTTCTGGGAGCCAAAGAACGTGTGTAAAACTACGTTACAGTAGTGTGGCTTCTGGTTTGTTATTTTCTGTAGCTGGCGGTGCGCGATAATTGAGCAGGTTGTGCCTGTGACCACCTTGCAAAAAAATTGGTTTTCCTTCTATCTCAACGGTAGCCGTCCAGCGATAGCGTTTCCCTGGGCATGCGATACTGTTTCCAACTAGAAAACGCCCAGCGTTTCGCCGTCTTGCGTTCCAATAGATGCTACCTTTTGCTCTTGCGGGTAAAATTTTTTTGGCATCTTCTTGCAGGCTTTGGCGAAGCGATTCCTTCCACCGCCTTTCCTGCATGTGCATTCTTTTGCGGGGCAGACATGGTCAGTCTTATGAACCTTTGCGCACTTAGTGCAACGCCGACCTTTTATTTCAGATACTGCGTTCATCTCGGCAGCGTAATGGCTTTTGGGGCGTGCCTGTATTTCTTCGCACTATACCTTGCCATGTTCTCGCGATTGGCACGTTTCTACCCTCTTTGCAAATGAAGCATTTTCAGAGACGAGCTTTTCTTGGAGACTTTTGTGTCTTATTCCGTGAATAATACGACTTCTTAGCGTACGCACTTCGAGTTCCCCAAACTCGAAAGGTTTTGCTAGCACTAGTAGGTGTGTTAACCAGCCCTTGAAGTTTTCGCCCTCATTTTGGTCGCGCTTGCCAAAACGAAACTCGCGTAGGCTAGGTTTAGTGCGGGCTTGTAAAATGCCTCAATCTAAACTTTCAGGACTTCTACCTCCGACTTCTCTTCATCCGGTGCAAAGGCAAAAGTGCTATACGTCTTGCGCGCGTCTTCTCCGATAATCATGAGAAAAGTGGCTGCCTGTACCTCTTTGGGTTGCTGGTTTAGGTACGTTGCCGTTGCGAAGAGCTCGAACTCCTGACGCCACGTCTTCCAACTTTGCCATACGTCTCCTGTCGTGTCCAGGACTCTCGGCGGTGGTAGTAGCGTTTTGGCTGGGGCGCTGGTCTGCCCTGGCGCTGTTCCTCGTTCTCCATTGTCGTACTAGTTCGGTCTTTCGAGCCGCCCTAGTTTGCTTGCTACCCTTCCGCTTTTATATCACCAACTGCGCACATCGGCCACACTCCGACCACTTCTCACACCATGTAGTTTGCACGAAATCAACTGGGTCAACAGAAAAAGGGCCTTTATTGAACGCAACACACTCTTATACATATACTATCAAAGGGGGCGCTACAGCCAAGTGAGTGCGCGTGTGCATGACAGTGCATTACGTCACAAGGAGATCGGAATAAAGTCAGAAGGGAAGAACTTAATGGTACAGGCGTCCTTGGACGCTGCCCAGTTGTGAAAGGAATAGAAAATGGCCACCCATCGATCACACCGTAGTGCTGGCTGCTAAGAGCCACTGGCTAGAACGTATTTCTTTGCGTATAACAAAATTCGAACACGAAACATCAAGCAACTATTAGAATATGCTGTGAGCGAAACACCGGACACTTATTTAGCTTAGGCCGGCGCGAAACGCCAGTTACGTGAATCGATGTTTACTTCCCTCGTATACTCTTTCACAGTTTCCTACTTGATTGCACCGAATACAATACTCCTTGATAGAAAGTGCACCACTTTAGCCGAGAAATTATTTCAGATCGCAGCGCTGCAGGCGGAAGCAAAAGTAACGCGGTTCGTAGATCCGATCAGCCGTTTCCAGAAAGGCTGCCATATTTTTAACACTGAATGGCATGATTAATTTTGATGTGGAATCGGTGAACATGCCACTACGGCAGTTAAAATTGGAGTGCTTTACTTCATTTTGAAATATATTCGAACCGTTTTTGCTATGAAAAGTCATGAAACGGCGTTGTTTTCCATAGCACGCAAATGTTTACTAAGCTTCGAAAACGAAGTTGATATGCATCTCTTATAAGAAACAAATATCACGCAGAAACCATCGAAGGGTGGCCCCCAAGGATGGTACCGCACAGGTGACAGCGGGTGGTCCAGCAGCGGCAGAGTTGGTGCTCTTGGCCGGCGAGCTGGCCCCACCGCATGCACCTGACTCCTCTAAGAGTGCAGAAAAGTCGGGCGACACCCATGAGGGTACCATCCAGGCTACAGCGGGTCGTCCAGCCGCGCCTGAGTTGGCGTTCTTGGCCGGCGAGCTGGGCCAACCTCATGAACCCGGCGCCTCCAAGGGTGCAGACAAGCCGGGCGACCCCCAAGGATGGTACCGCCTCGGCGACAGCGGGTCGTCCAGCCGCGCCTGAGTTGGCGTTCTTGGCCGGCGAGCTGGGCCCACCGCATGCACCCGGCGCCTCCAAGGGTGCAGACAAGCCGGACGACCCCCAAAGATGGTACCGCCTCGGCGACAGCGGGTCGTCCAGCCGCGCCTGAGTTGGCGTTCTTGGCCGGCGAGTTGGGCCCACCGCATGCACCCGGCGCCTCCAAGGGTGCAGACAAGCCGGGCGTCCCCCAAGGATGGTACCGCCTCGGCGACAGTGGGTCGTCCAGCCGCGCCTGAGTTGGCGTTCTTGGCCGCCGAGCTGGGCCAACCGCATGAACCCGGCGCCTCCAAGGGTGCAGACAAGCCGGCCGACTCCCAAAGATGGTACCGCCTCGGCCACAGCGGGTCGTCCAGCCGCGCCATATTGGTGTTCTTGGCCGGCGAGCAAGGCCAACCGCATGAACCCGGCGCCTCCAAGGGTGCAGACAAGCCGGGGGACCCCCAAGGATGGTACCGCCTCGGCGACAGCGGGTCGTCCAGCCGCGCCATATTGGTGTTCTTGGCCGGCGAGCAAGGCCAACCGCATGAACCCGGCGCCTCCAAGGGTGCAGACAAGCCGGGGGACCCCCAAGGATGGTACCGTCTCGGCGACAGCGGGTCGTCCAGCCGCGCCTGAGTTGGCGTTCTCGGCCGGCGAGCTGGGCCCACCGCATGAACCCGGCGCCTCCATGGGTGCAGACAAGCCGGGCGACCCCCAAGGATGGTACCGCCTCGGCGACAGCGGGTCGTCCAGCCGCGCCGTAGTTGGCGTTCTTGGCCGGCGAGCTGGGCCCACCGCATGCACCCGGCGCCTCCAAGGGTGCAGACAAGTCGGGGGACCCCCAAGGATGGTACCGCCTCGGCGACAGCGGGTCGTCCAGCCGCGCCTGAGTTGGCGTTCTTGGCCGGCGAGCTGGGCCCACCGCATGAACCCGGCGCCTCCATGGGTGCAGACAAGCCGGGCGACCCCCAAGGATGGTACCGCCTCGGCGACAGCGGGTCGTCCAGCCGCGCCGTAGTTGGCGTTCTTGGCCGGCGAGCTGGGCCCACCGCATGCACCCGGCGCCTCCAAGGGTGCAGACAAGTCGGGCGATACCCAAGGAGGGTACCACCCAGCCGACAGCGGGTCGTCCAGCCGCGCCTGAGTTGGCGTTCTTGGCCCAGCGTGGCGCGAAGGCTAGTTCTTGGTGTCGCCCGGTAATTGCGCTTGCGTGATCCACTATGCCGGTAGCAAGAGGGAGGGACGTGACGCCAGCTTGTGGACGACGTGATGTGCCTAAAAATTTAGTACAGGCCATTTATTTCGACGGGAACAGTGATATTTGAACAAAACGCTGATTTTCGACGACCGCATAGATACAGTACTTCGTAGGTAAATGGTGCACTTTAACGCATGTAAGATACTTTCCTTGCATGAATGGAACATTTGTATCAGATGTATGCATGATCCTAACAGATATTTAGCCATAGCAGCGTGAGTCATTTCCTCATTTCAAGCACTTCGCCAGCGAAACGCAGACATTTGAGGAGAATGATTCCCTGTTTTGCTGTTCACATGCTTGCTTTTGCCTTTAGTCGTTTTGTTCATATTGCTTCTTTTTATGTATTCTCATGTTTTTTGTGTCTGTTGAAATTTTGTATATGTATATTTCTAGCCCACTTATATTTTTACTTCATGTTCATCTCGGCCTGCCGATCATATTTTTCTCTATTTCGTTCTGTCCTTCTTTACATAATTTACAGGTTGTGTTGTACGCCGATATTATTTTTATTTTTTGTTAGTAGTACTGTACATTGTAATCATATTCACTTTTCTGTTGTTGCACTAGAGCTCTTCGTTTCTGTAAGTGTACATTCTATAAATTTTATTTCTGTCCTGCCACCTATGTAATTTTTTTTCTTATAATTACCCACCGAGGGTCCCGGTTACAGTCTTCGACTTTGGGACCCTCGTCTGTAAAACGAAAATGTAACCGTTTCTTTGTGTGTAATGAATAAACTTGATTTGATTTGATTTGATTTGATTATATGACGAACACGGTTCAGAGACATAAACAGAAAGCTGCCAAACGACAATTTGGAGTCTAGGAGCTATCGTGGAAAGAAATCTTTATTCTGCGAGGCGCGCTCAGGACCTGCCTGAGGAGATGCTAAGTTCTTTATGAGCATTTAAAATATAAGACAACGTCTCCTGGCACCTACGTATGACGCACTGATGTCTCATATCAATTCTACGTCTAGGGATACGCCTAGGGATATGTTTAGATATTTTAGATATCTGTAACGGATATTTTGCAGCCTCTTAAAGACTATACCAACATGCTATCTCACAGGACGGAGTTAGTACACAGGACGCAGTTTGTTCACGAAACCGCGAGAGAATTCTCTATGAGTCCATGTATTGAGACGTGCCGCGGTTGAAGCATGGGTAAAAGAGAACCATAATCCACGGAGTAGTAGAATGCCAGGGAGTAGTTCTCAATTCAAATGTTGAAGTGCAGGATGCATTTTGAAGAGGGGAATGAGGGGGAAAATTTTGGGAGCTGTACTTCCAAAGCATTTGACCGTCAAAGTATTGGCAGGCCGTCATTTTTCAAGGCGTACACCAAAAGGTAGTAGAAATCGTAGCCAATCGAATCAAATTATAACAAGTAAATAGTCTTTGTGTTGTAATTCTCGTCGGTGTCCCTTTTTAAAATTTTAGTTCATAGTGATAGCAATGCCGTGTCAGTATATGACACCGATTGCTTGTCAGAACTGATAAAAATATGACAGTCTAATAGGTGGCTTAATATACGTCACGTCGCAGTGAGTGAGCTAAACAAGCTCTTATTATGAACGCCAGTTTCTGTTTTCAGAACCTGCTCTCGTCAGCTGGTGAAGTAAATAGCCATCTTTACCCCCTACGTCACTTAATGTAAAGCGTTTATCAGTCGGGAGCAAGGTTGATATTAAGTCGCCCGAAGGCTTTGTAAATACAGCTTTTGACCGCGCACTGCACACGCACACACACACACACACACACACACACAGACACACACGTCCCAGCTAACGTTAGCCAAGGTGTCTAGCGAAAAGAAAGACTGACGGTTAGAATTACGAAATTACGATTTTAAGACCTAGATGGTGTTCGGTCGTCAGCCCTCTGACGACTGAACACCATAGGTGTGAGACCTATGTCGTCTTCTTCGATGGCCTAATCGCCAACACTCGGAAGAAGCTGAAGTGAACAGAGCTCTCGCGCCACTGGCCTTGCGCCTGTGAGGCATTCTGTCTAACAGTAGGTCTTTCAATGGTATCCTGCATCATGTTTAGCAAATAACTTTTTTTGTGAAACAGCTCTGCTAACGTTAGCTGGGGGACACCGTATTATATATGAGGCGCGATTCTCTTCTATCACTTCGGGCTCGAGGTGGCCTGATTTCGCTGTAGGCTGCATATGAAACGCAATGTCGGCAAAACGCAGTTGCATGTCGAATCCGGCAGCTTACAAGTTCGGGAACATTGTTAATATAATCCTAATGGATCTGAATGAGTTATATTGGCACCAATTCGCGTGAACATTAGAAGAAATTCGCCTACACGTTCTCTCACAAATCGTGCTGGCTATACGGCTCGCGACGCTGGCGAATGGTCCAACGGAGCTATTTCGTGCTTCATCAAAAAGATGATTCCATTGTCTGTTTTAATCCAGCGGAATCCCGAGCGGCAAGTTAACTATAATCACGAAAAACAGACACACATTCGCAGAAACGTCCTTTCTTATATTATAAGCTTCGAACTATAGGAGTGAGTCCCAAGGCGTCTTACCTGGCGGCAAGTCGAGCTTCTTCTTCTTCGTTGTTCTTTTTCAGCTCCTTGTCTTCTATGGCATAAGAGTGTCGACTGCCGCATTTATTTTGTATTCACGAATGGCATTCAACTATTAGTGCATCATTCAACTCATCTATTCCCCATATACAGGGTGTTTTTTTAGCTGCACCAAATTTTTTAATATTGCTCATGGCAAATCGTGCAGTTTTAACTCTTGATCTGAATTATTCGATGATGTGGCCATTACCTCTACAAGAAATAAAAAAATTACTTTATTGAATAAATTATTTAGTTACGCTCATTATATGTTTAATTATATATTTTGCGCCACATAATTCAATCTATGAACAGGCGCCGGCAACACCTTCTTCTATGTTTCTTTCCGATAGGGGCACGCTCCTTGCGCCCAGCATAGCAGTCCTGATACTTTGGATTTAATTTTCAACCAATTAATAGTTTCTTTATTTGCGACAGCAAGTGGGGGGTTCTAAAGCTGGATTTTTTAAATCTCCTCTCTCTCCACGCCTCAGATATACTTGCAAGCAACGAGGTCTGGCTGTGCTTCTCTTATTCACGGAGGATCTCATCAGTGGAGAACGTTTTGTTCACAACCAGTGACAGGCACAAAGCAAGAGCTGGTCGTTCTCCAGAGAACGACAAAGTCATCATTTTTGCAACTGAGAAAAATGCGCGGTTGCTTCAGGCACATTTTGTCATGATTGTCACTTTTCACTACAATAAGGTTTTTCGCTCTCTCTGCTACCGTAATCGCTGTGTGCCTGTCATAGGCATACGCGCCGGGGGGAGAATCGACGCGAATGAACTTGCGCGTTAAGTTCGGAAATGACTCGACACCGGTCGTGATCAAAATAAAAGGCCCCCGAAAACTTCTGGTATATTACTAGATAGAACAGCCCGTCGGCCTGGGCTGCTTGTAATGGGCTCTCTTGTCTTTTCGCCCCATTAACGCCTACTAGCCGGTGTTTCGCTTGCATGGGAGGCGAAGTCTCCGAGGAAATTTCGCTAATATTCACTACTGTAAATACAGTAATTAATGTAAATACGCCCTCTGTAATTTTCTTTTGCTCCTCATTGTGTGCTTTCTCCAATTCTGTTCCCTCTTCATTGCACCATCCCCCTTCCCGACCAATGTTCAAGCTTCAGCCATCGTCAGTGCGGCCACCATAATTATTTTTATTTCTTCCAACAAATGCGTAGTCGCTTTTCCCGCAATCAGACGCGAGCTGACGTGGACGCATAGTAAGCCGCACCTTTCGCCCATTTGTTGCTTGGCGCGATGGCGAAGACGTTTTGTGCGTGTACAAGGGAAAGGGGATCGCACCCAAGACAATCCCTCCCCTCCCTACGGACCACCAATAGAGTCACTAGTCCTCAACTTGCTTTCACACTCATCATATCCCTTTCAGCCATGTCGCTCATTTTGAGCTCGCTTCCTGAGGCTTTCTGTTCCGTGGTAAAGGGTGGAAGGGGGCGGGGTCCTCAGAAAATTTAATTCCGCCTAATTAGATAATTAGTCTTAATTGCTTATTCAACTTATCAAATATTATAATTAGATGAAAAGCATCAATTAGAATGGGAAAATTGTAGAGCGACATGAAACACTCCCGATACAGTTTCCTGTTGCTCAATACGTGCTACAGAGCGAGCGACTGAAGCAACATTATCAGGAATGCCTGCAGAACGATTAGCCTTCCCCTTTAATGGAGGCGTTGCTACAGAGAAGCTTTTTCTGAGCTTGAAAGAAGCCCGCGAATACACGCAGAGTGCTTCGCGCGGCCAGGTGCGCGGCAATTGTGCGTGCATTTACGGGCTTCTTTCGCACTCGGAAAAACACGTATCGGGAGTTTTTCATGTTGGTCTACAATTTTCTCATTGAAACTTTTCACGTAATTAAAGTACTTCAGAAGTTGAATAAGTAATTAAGAATAATGATCTTATTAGGCGGAATGGAAAAAAATAATTTGAGTATCTCCAAGCGGCGGCAAACTACATTACCTTGGTTCTGTCCGGCTACGTGGTATTCGCATATTTTTAAACTCTGGCGTAAGTTAGCTGGGACACCCAGTATACTCACGTAAGTTCTTATTCCCAATTGCAATTCCCCTCGTAAGTATGTCTCACGTGGAAAAAAAAATCAACAACATGGGTTCTCTAGGCGAATATGGAACATTGCTTCCCGTAGTGTGTCAACAATTTCATTGATGGAGGCAGTGGACATGAATGAGCGTCTTTCATTGCATAGCGCTCTGATCCTTTCTTTTTGTTTGTTAAAATTTAGGAAAGTCTTAAGTGAAATTTAGTGGAACCCGTGCACTGCATTGAAACAAGTCTTATTATTCCAAAACTGTCCGAAAATACTGGAAATATATTCGTATTCGATTCGGTGCCATCACTATAAGATCGAATTAAATTCGTACTTAACAATTTGTATTCGCATGCCGCTATGGTTACCTATCAGGCTTTGAATCAGGCTTGGAATCAGGCTTTGAATGTTAAGGTAACAAGGTCATAACCTTTTGCTGTTAAAAAAGAGGAAGACAGGGGAACAATTCACAACCAAATATCTACAGTTAAGTGTCAAAAGCTTGAAGACTAAGTTTTATGTTTCCAACACAATTTCTAACCTTGTATAAACTTAGGACCATACTATTTAATGACTATGTCATCGTATCCGTGAGTGCAAATAAATGCAGTAATCGAAACGGTGATGTCATAGAAGCGGACAAGGAGCAAAAGAAGAGCACGAAGAAGAAGTTCGACTTGCCGCCTGGTAAGACGCTTTCGGCATTGCTTCCCTAACTCGAATGTTATATTGGTTATATAGGTGAAAGTGCCCAGTCGTGTGAACTGCGTGTAACCTTTATGATGCTTTTTGTGTACTATGCCGCTCGGGGTTCCAAGTGTTTATGCAATGAAATCATGTTTTCCTCGCCAGCCGGATCACGAGTGTCGTGGGCGAGATAGGAGGCCCCATATATAAGCGTGTATGCGGGTAACTCGTAGCAATATTCTTCCGCCCAACTATTACCTTAATGATACTCCCCTAGAGGTCTGACGTAATAGTTCTGCGGAAGCCCGCAAGGTGCAGAGAAGTAATTATTAAAGGGAAAATGAGACATCGACCAGTTTGTAGCAATTGCTCTGAATTGCAATTGCTACGAACTGGTGGATGTCCCATTTTCCCTTTAAATAATTAGTTCTCTCCACCTTGCGGGCTTCCGCAGAACTATTACGTCAAACTGTTGCCCTTGCCTCGAATTGTTGACAAATTCGACTACGCCCTGCCATCTGCTAGCCACCTGGTTAGCGGCTACCCCGGAAAGGCGGTGGTCTCGGTTTCGAGTCCCGGACCAGGACGAATTTTTCTTCGCCTGTGAGGCTTTTCTTTCGAGATCCCCTAGAGGTCGCAACCTCCTATACATACGTAGGCGTCCACATAACCTCGTCACTTTCTTGGTGGTTGCACATCGATATGGTAATTAACAATATTATCCGCATGCTAGGTTATCTTCGCCGAAATTTTTCTTCTGCTCCTACATCATAAAAATTAGTCCTATACAAAACGCTTATGCGGAGTAAAATGGAGTGCGCCTCATCCATGTGGGACCCGCACCTCGAAACCTTTATTCATTTACTTGAACTAATCCATAACAATGCCGCGCGTCTCATTCATAGCAATTACAACCGCACATCAAGCGTAACAGCCATGAAAAACTCTTTGCTACTTGCTCCTCTGTCAGCCCGGCGTAAGTGCTTTCGTCTTGCTTTATTTCATAAACTATATTTCCACAATTCCTACCTGCGCGATGATCTTATGTTATCTCCTACCTACATTTCCTCTCGCATTGATCATAGCCATAAGGTTGGAATCATTCAGTGCCGCACCAGAACCTATAACGAATAATTTACTCCTAGGACCTCTCAGGAATGGAACCACCTTCCCGGTGCAGTTGTCGCAATCAAGGATAGCTCAAAGTTTCGTTTGGCCTCATCAGACATATACATTAACTGATCAATTTACTAAGACAGATACAATTAACTAATCAAATTTGCTGTAATAACTGGAGTGTGGCCTGATCCCTGTGGCCAGAACCGCTAACGCACTCCCTCACCAGAGCAGGATTGGCCACCCTGGTGCAGTACTTGGCCACAACCTCCTAAATAAACACAACAATCAAACCCCCGCCCTCAGTCCCCAGCAGCTGCGAAGCAACTGACCACGGCGGCGGTCAGACCTGCGACGCAGCAGAGGGTGTGAAGAATCCCTGGCTCCGGAAAGGCCGCCATTGGAATATGAACCTGGCAACGTCGCAACGAGCTATGGAAAGAAGAATGATAGGTGTAACGTTAAGGGATAAGAAAAGAGCAGATTGGGTGAGGGAACAAACGCGAGTTAATGACATCTTAGTGGAAATCAAGAAAAAGAAATGGGCATGGGCACGACATGTAATGAGGAGGGATGATAACCGATGGTCAGTAAGGGTTACGGACTGGATCCCAAGGGAAGGGAAGCGTAGCAGGGGGCGGCAGAAAGTTCGGTGGGTGGATGATATTAAAAAGTTTACAGGGACGGCATGGCCACAATTAGTAGATGACAGGGGTTGTTGGAGAAGTGTGGGAGAGGCATTTGGCCTGCAGTGGGCGCGACCAGGCTGATGATGATGATGATGATGATGATGATGATGATGATGATGATGATGATGATGATGATGATGAACGTTTAACGCTAGAACATTATCTAGTGAGGCGAGTCTAGCACTGGTATTGGAGGAATTAGAGGGCAGTAAATGAGATATAATAGGACTCAGTGAAGTTAGGAGGCCAAAAGAAGCATATACAGTGCTAAAAAGCGGGCACGTCTTGTGCTACCGGGGCTTAGCGGAGAGACGAGAGCTAGGGGATGGATTCCTGATTAATAAGAATACAGTTTGTAACATACATGAATTCTATAGCATTAACGAGAGGGTGGCAGGTCTTGTTGTGAAACTTAATAACAGGTACAAAATTACGGTTGTACAGGTCTACGCCCCTACATCCAGTCATGATGACCAGGAAGTCGAAAGCTTCTATGAAGACGTGGAATCGGCGATGGGTAGAGTGAAAGCAAAATACACTATACTAATGGGCGACTTTAATGCCAAGGTAGGCAAGAAGGAGGCTGGAGACAAGGCAGTGGGGGAATATGGCATAGGCACTAGGAATAGCAGGGGAGAGTTATTAGTAGAGCTTGTGGAACAGAATAATATGCGGATAATGAATACCTTCTTACGCAAGCGGGATAGTCGAAAGTGGACGTGGAGGAGCCCGAACGGCGAGACTAGAAATGAAATAGACTTCATACTCTGCGCTAACCCTGGCATAATACAAAATGTGGACGTTTTCAGCAAGGTGCGCTGCAGTGACCATAGGATGGTAAGAACTCGAATTAACCTAGATCTGAGGAGGGCACGGAAGAAACTGGCACATAAGAAGCCGATCAATGAGTTAGCGGTAAGAGGGAAACTAGGGGAATTCCAGATCGAGCTGCAGAACAGGTATTCGGCTTTAACTCAGGAAGAGGACTTTAGTGTTGAAGCAATGAACGACAATCTTGTTGGCATCATTAAGGAGTGTGCAATAGAAGTCGGCGGTAACTCCGTTAGACAGGATACCAGTAAGCTATCGCAGGAGACGAAAGATCTGATCAAGAAACGCCAATGTATGAAAGCCTCTAACCCTACAGCTAGAGTAGAACTGGCAGAACTTTCGAAGTTAATCAACAAGCGTAAGACAGCTGACATAAGGAAGTATAATATGGATAGAATTGAACATGCTTTGAGGAACGGAGGAAGCCTAAAAACACTGAAGAAGAAACTAGGAATTGGCAAGAATCAGATGTACGCTTTAAGAGACAAAGCCGGCAATATCATTACTAATATGCATGAGATAGTTCAAGTGGCTGAGGAGTTCTATAGAGATTTATACAGTACCAATGGCACCCACGACGATAATGGAAGAGAAAATAGTCTAGAGGAATTCGAAATCCCACAGGTAACGCCGGAAGAAGCAAAGAAAGCCTTGGGAGCCATGCAAAGGGGGAAGGCAGCTGGGGAGGATCAGGTAACAGCAGATTTGTTGAAGGATGGCGGGCAGATTGTTCTAGAGAAACTAGCCACCCTGTATACGCAATGCCTCATGACCTCGAGCGTACCGAAATCTTGGCAGAACGCTAACATAATCCTAATCCATAAGTAAGGGGATGCCAAAGACTTGAAAAATTATAGACCGATCAGCTTAGTGTCCGTTGCCAACAAAGTATTTACTAAGGTAATCGCAATTAGAATCAGGAACACCTTAGACTTCTGTCAAGCAAAGGACCAGGCAGGATTCCGTAAAGGCTAGTCTTCAATAGACCATATTTACACTATCAATCAGGTGATAGAGAAATGTGCGGAATATAACCAAGCCTTATATATAGCTTTCATTGATTATGAGAAAGCGTTTGATTCTGTCGAAACCTCAGCAGTCATGGAGGCATTACGGAATCAGGGTGTAGACGAGCCGTATGTAAAGATACTGAAAGATATCTATAGCGGCTCCACAGCCACCATAGTCCTCCGTAAGCAAAGCAAAAAAGTCCCAATAAAGACCCCGGTTAGGGGGTATTACATAAGGGGTGTGTTTACAAATAAAGGTTACAGAGAGGGATCTTCTTGAGAAACCAATGTAATTAAGTTTTCCGCAAAAGTTGAAGAACACGTGATGGCTGCAATGTCACGGGGAAGGCCATTCCTGACCACTGCTGTGCGAAGAAAAAATGAGGCCGCAAAAGTAGTGGTGCGAGCACGTGCTCGTGCGATTGAGTAAGGATGGGACGGTGGGATGATGTACGGTGCTTGATTGAGGGAACTGGGAAATAATTTGAGAAACAAACAAAGACTGGCGATGTGGCGACGCATACAAAGATTAGCAAGATCAGTTTTACGTTTTAGGGATGATGTGCTTATGCCGGGGGTATTAATATGACGAATGGATGAACCTAGTGGCACGATTTTGTACAGATTCAGATGGGCGCTGCATATTCTAGTTTCGATCTGATGAGTGATTTGTACGCGAGAAGTTTTATGTCTGATGGTGCGTGACGCAAATGACCCTTTAAAACCGAGGGATCTGCTCGCGGATGATATGATATTGCTGATGTGTGCGTTCCATGAAAGGTCAGAGGATAAGGTGACGCCTAGGTATTTGTATGATTGAACTTGTTCGACTGTGGAGTGAGAGATTAGGTATGAAAATAATAAGTGATTAAGCTTGCGATGAAACGAAACGAACTTGCATTTAGTGGGATTAGGCTTCATTACCCAAAGATCACACCACTGTTGTACAAGGTTAAGGTCATGTTGGAGTGCAGTTTGATCAGAAATCTTTGTAATTGTGCGATAGATGACACAGTCGTCGGCAAATAAACGGATATGAGAGGATACATGTACAGGCAGGTCGTTAATATATATGAGGAATAAGAGGGGTGCGAGTACAGATCCTTGGGGGACGCCGGATGTTTCAGGGAGAGAGCTGGAATGGCTATTTTTAATTGAAACAAACTGGGAGCGTTTGTTGCGAAATGCTGTGATCCATGCGAGAAGGTTAGGGTGCAAATTCAGCTGGGAGAGTTTTAGTATAAGGCGTTTAGTGGTACTGTATCGAATGCTTTTAGTGGAGAAAGATTGCATCGGTCTGAAGGTTGAGGTCGAGATAAGAATGTAGATCATGAAATATAGCAAGTTAGGTTTCACAAGATAAAGATTACGGAATCTGTGCTGGGAAGGGTAAAAAAAATTGTTAGTGTCAAGAAGTGCATAATGTGAGAGTATATGTCGTGTTCCATGAATTTGCATGGGATACTTGTTAGAGAAATGAGGCGGTAATTTAAGGGGGATGGTTTGTTACCTGAGTTGTGGACTGGAATGACCTTGCCCTCCTTCCAGTCGTCTGGTAAAATTCCTGTTTCGAGTGAAAGTGAGAAGAGCATCGAAAAATACACTCCAAAAATTTCTTTAGTATTTTTTAACAGTTTGAGTTAATATCGTCGACACCAGTCGATGATGAAAGTTTTAATTTGTCAATGAGTGATGAAATGCCAGCGACAAACATTTCAACAGGGGCCATCATTGGTAGCGTCGCAGAGGGTGGCGTAGAAAGAGGCAAGCCGGCTTCTTCAGTGAACACGGATGAAAACGTGATGTGAAAGGTGTCAGCACAAACAGCGTCGCTTATAATTTCGTCCTTATCGCTTGTAAGTGTGACGACATGTGTTTGTTGCGGGTTTATGACTTCCCAAAAATTTTCTAGGGTTAGTTTTTAGAATTTTAGATAAGTCATTATGATGATAAAATGTCTCTTTCGCTTTCCGAATTGCAGTATAATACGCGTCTTCCACAGAACAGTACCTGTCCCATGCGCTCGGACTTCCATCTCATTTGGCAGTAAGAAAAAGGCGCTTCTTCTTATTTTCGAGTCTATCTAAGTTTTTAGAGCACCATGGTTTATTTTTATTGGCAAGAAAGCTCACCGTGGGGATGAATTCATTAGTCAGGCCAGTAATTTTGTCCTTAAGCACTAGCCTGTTGTCATTGAGAGAACGGGAACCGATACTGGATTGGAAAACAGGCAGAAAATCTCGTAATTCATTATTAATTGCTTCATAGTTAGCCTTATCGTTCACATGAATTGTTTTGCGGAATCGGGACGTGTTTTGGGGACGAAATTAAAAGTGGTATGAATGACTTTGTGATCGCTGATTTCCCGTAAATATACGATAGATCTTAAGCTTTCGGGGCTATTCGTTAGTACAAGGTCTAGAATGTTTGAGGATTCACAAGTGACCCGCGTCGGTTCTTTTACTTGTTGGATGAGGTCAAAGTTGAGACAAACAATGACAAATTCGCTTGCTTCAGTATTTCGACGTCGCTATTCAAATAGGTTCACGTAAAACGCAGAAAAAAGCAGAAAGAATTTCCCGAACTTCAGTAAGTAAAAAAAAGCAAAAAGAAATATGAGAAGGGTTTCCAAATATGCAGCTCTTTACGAAACGCAGACATCGCCCTTCTGTAAACTGCAATTGTTAGAGCTTCTAAAGCGGAGAAACTTGATATACTTGGCAGCGTGGCTGATTAGGCGAGTTGGTCATACATAATCGTGAGTGTACAGATTGAAACTTGAACGTGGACGACGCAACTGACATGGAGAATCGCTGACTGCCAACTAAAGTTCTATTATCAATGCGCGGAATTTCTGTAAGAAAGTGAAATAGCTATCCGAAAAACATGAACTACTGCAGACGAAAGGCCAGAAAATCAGACGAGTGAATAGTGAGAGGGGACCAGGATACTCTATTCGGTTTCTTGACATCAGACGAATACGTTTTATGTAGACCACACTTGGCTGGATGTATGAGCGTCACGCCATGAAACAAATTCTGCCATACAACTCGGCGCGTAGTAACTTGGCACAAGGAGGCAATGTCAACTCCTACTTCTCTAATTGCCCTTGTCCTATCATGACGTCATCCAATGGGCATCATCTTCAAAACTCAACTGGTTTACCTTAAGGTTGCAGGACATCCGAGTTCACTATTAGTGTTGGTAACTGACTCTATCCGCAGGGAAAGGAGGGACCGGGGCAATAACAGCAACGATGCGAATGGGAAGAATACACGAAAGGACAACAAAGTTGCACCGATCCCATACACGCATCAGTTGTCCGATCACTTGAAGAAGGTCGGCCAAAGCGTCGATGACAGGTATTTTTTAGAGCGCAGCTCTTAGGCGCCCGTTCCAGCATTGAGCTTCGGCTACGCTCTCCGTCCCTCAGCCTGGCATCTCGGCGTAACCGAGCGGACGAGGACAGCGAGGGATTAAAGAGCGGCCGCGTAGTGCCGCAGTTAAAGGCAGACAGCGAGAGGGAAGAGAGGGCGAGGAGGAAAGCGAAGGAGGAGGGCGCAGTGGAAGCATCAGGAGGAAAGTGAAGCAAGCCACTTCGAAGCACCGCCAGATGGCGCTCCCTTCCGCGCATCCGAGGCAGCGTCGGAACCGGCCGTACGTGAATAAAGAATCAGAAAGCTTGCCTTCGCGCAAAGCTTTCGCCGCAAGCGTTTCCCGGTAAAGATAACGGTTGCATAAATTGCAGTTGCGGGGAAGCGGCAAACGTGTGGCCAGTATATTATACGTTGAGCGCTGCACGTCGCGGCTCTGCCAGTCGGTTCGGTTATCGGCGCAATGCCACTATATAGCGCGAATTAAAAACAC
The DNA here is from genome assembly GCF_050947875.1 of Dermacentor variabilis. Lineage (NCBI taxonomy): Eukaryota > Metazoa > Arthropoda > Arachnida > Ixodida > Ixodidae > Dermacentor > Dermacentor variabilis. The sequence continues at coordinate 47,689,227 of NC_134568.1, forward strand.
GCACAGAACTGCTTCAAATTTCCCCTTTGGGAGCATAGTAATCGTCGCTGAATTTTTTTTCAGATTTGAAAGACTTACTGTGACGAAATCACTATAGGATACTACAGCGTCAAACACAGGATCAAGTATGGTGACTGTACACAGAAGGTTGTGTACAGAATTTACCTTTCCTGTGTTGCTTGTTACATGGGGCAGACTGGCAGATGCGCAAGGGCAATGCAGTTTTTTTTTGCACAGCATACTAGCACGTGCAGCTGTACTGCTTGGTTCGAAAGAAGCTTAGCTATTAACAACCACCAGGATGATCGTACCTGCATCACTCCTATGTAATGCCTGATTCTGGGCCTTTGGGTTAAATAAATGAAATCAAATGAAATTCTCGAAGTTGCCCAATTATCTCTAGAAAAAATGCGCATGCGTCAGAAAGACATCCACTGCTTTCACAAAAAAAAAAAAAACAGAACTAACGTTTTTGGGAAGTCGTACGTACGGTTGTGATGCAGCTTTACAATGCTTTGCGTATATCTTGTTTTTTTCTGTTTGTTGATTTTTTTGCGAGTCTATTTCTCTCCTTCCGTCTTGAGCAGTTTGTTTTTCATGTAGCTCTATGACAGCCTAGCGTAAGTTCCACGCAGTGATAAGAAAACCTTATTTTGGTAGCCAGCGTTTTTCCTTTTTAATTGGCTCGTTCACTAACCTTAGCGCTGTACACTCACGATTATGACCCGCCGCGGTGGCTTAGCAGCTATGGTGCTGCTATCCTAAGCACGAGGTCGCTTGATTAAATTCCGGCCGCGGCGACCACATATCGATGGGGGCGAAATGCATAAACACCCGTGTCCCGTGCCTTGGGGGCGCATTAAAGATCCCTTGGTGGTGAAAATTAATCCGGAGTCTTACACTACGGCATGCATCACAATCAAAGGGTGGTTGTGGCACGTAAAACCCAAGAATTGAATTCAGTCACGATAATTGATTATGAGTTTACATCTAACGTCGCATTGTCACAATGTCTGGGAGGGTTTTGCGAAAGTTATGTTCAGAAAATGGCGGTATATATACGGCCCGATAGCGATATATAATGCAAAAATTTTCTTCTTTTTAGATATTTTACTAGGTGCAGTTCGAAGAATTGTGATACCGTTGTGCATTACTGATTTAGAGTTAAAAACTCAATAGTTGAGTTTTCTGTAATTTCCCAATTTTTCTAAATTTTCGTAAACAAAACAATATCGTAAATACTAATTATGCTTCCAGCAGCCACTGACTTTTAACGTATCTTTAACGTAACGAACCTTATAAATACGGTTAATTGGCAACCGGAGAAAGGTTCCTCCGTTCCCATGTACTTAGGAGCACCCGAGGCAAATCTTCCATTAAAGTTGGAATTCTGTATTTCTGCGTACTGCGATTTCGGTGAAAGTGCCTTAAACATTCAGTAATTTGTAGCGGATTATCAAAGAACAGCGTACATATTTCTCTTTGCAAATAGCTTTTGCTTCCCAACGTTTCAACCACGACACGTCATGTTTACATCGAGGATTGCAAGCGGACGCTTTCACATTACGAAATGCTTCCTGCTAGAGAGGGGGTTTCTTCTGCAGTAGGCTGGATATGTAGCTGCTGCAAAGCCACCTTTATGATTGTACGATTTGAGTAACTTGCTACGCTCCTTTTTTAGCGCATTCTAGTTTTAGCTACGGTAGCGGGAAGCCGCAAACAGTTAGGTGCTACAAGCGAGGTTTATTTTAAATCACTATCAATTAGCATTGTTTCTTTGAGGTCAATTCCCTGGCGTTTGCCTTTCGCATGGGCTAGCTGTTCTTTCCACGTCTCGGTTCTGTTGATATCGGGGTAGCATTCGGTGGAGCCACAGGCCACTGCGTTTTTTTAGCGCTTACACAGTACCTCGGAATGGCCATTCGTGTTTTCACGGAAAAGCGCGTTGTATACATGCCATCAATTCTAGGCTCGAATGTCTATTCTTGTTTAGATCTGGGTTTTTGTCCCTGAGTCCTCCAGTAATTCGGCGGCTCACCTTCTCCTTATCTGTCTGCTGTTTTTGCATGGAGAACCTCATAAATATAGGTAAAACGACTAGCGCTGATATGACTCAACGTTTGTATCACAATAACGCCTTTATGTGACACAAATGTATGAAAATCCAGATGCCTTATCCCGCACTAGTGCCCTTCAAAGTATTCTATTGGTGTGGTGTTTCAAAGTTAGGAATTTCTTGAAAAACATTTGTTTCTACCCAAAAATCCGCCTCTCCTTAAATAAGGCTGATGACTTGGACCAAGGCTTCGCTGGATACCGCCCTATACCGGCCGTCACAGGGTGTCACGGAAGGACGATCACAAAGCGATGGCGGGCCAGATCGTGCTTCGTCGGCCGTCCTGGGCGAATCATGGCCGGCGTCAAGCGTATGCGCTGGGTCAAGCGCACAGGCATGGCCAAGACTCCTGCTGGACGACCCGCTGTCGGCCACCCTGGCGGACCATGGTGGTCGTCAGGAGCATGCGCTGGGCCAAGGGCGCAGGCAAAGAACACCGCCGCGACTCCTGCTGGACAGCCCGCTGTCGGCCACCCTGGCGGACCATGACAGTCGTCGGCAGCATGCGCTCGGCCAAGGGCGCAGGCAAAGAACACCGCCGCGACCCCTGCTGGACGACCCGCTGTCGGCCACCCTGGCGGACCATGGCAGTCGTCGGGAGCATGCGCTCAGCCAAGGGCGCAGGCAAAGAACACCGCCGCGACCCCTGCTGGACGACCCGCTGTCGGCCACCCTGGTGGACCATGGCAGTCGTCGGGAGCATGCGCTGGGCCAAGGGCGCAGGCAAAGAACACCGCCGCGATCCCTGCTGGACGACCCGCTGTCGGCCACCCTGGCGGACCATGGCAGTCGTCCGAAGCATGCGCAGGGCCAAGGGCGCAGGCAAAGAACGCCGCCACTATCCCTGCTGGACGACCCGCTGTCGGCCACCCTGGCGGACCATGGCAGTCGTCCGCAGCATGCGCTCGGCCAAGGGCGCAGGCAAGGAACACCGCCGCGACCCCTGCTGGACGACCCGCTGTCGGCCACCCTGGCGGACCATGGCAGTCGTCGGCAGCATGCGCTCGGCCAAGGGCGCAGGCAAAGAACACCGCCGCGACCCCTGCTGGACGACCCGCTGTCGGCCACCCTGGCGGACCATGGCAGTCGTCGGGAGCATGCGCTCAGCCAAGGGCGCAGGCAAAGAACACCGCCGCGACCCCTGCTGGACGACCCGCTGTCGGCCACCCTGGTGGACCATGGCAGTCTTCGGGAGCATGCGCTGGGCCAAGGGCGCAGGTAAAGAACACCGCCGCGATCCCTGCTGGACGACCCGCTGTCGGCCACCATGGCGGACCATGGCAGTCGTCCGCAGCATGCGCTGGGCCAAGGGCGCAGGCAAAGAACGCCGCCACTATCCCTGCTGGACGACCCGCTGTCGGCCACCCTGGCGGACCATGGAAGTCGTCGGGAGCATGCGCTGGGGCAAGGGCGCAGGCAAAGAACACCGCCGCGATCCCTGCTGGACGACCCGCTGTCGGCCACCCTGGCGGACCATGGCAGTCGTCGGGAGCACGCGCTGGGCCAAGGGCGCAGGCAAAGAACACCGCCGCGATCCCTGCTGGACGACCCGCTGTCGGCCACCCTGGCGGGCAATGGCAGTGTTCGGGAGCATGCGCTCGGCCAATGGCGCAGGCAAAGAACACCGCCGCCACCCCTGCTGGACGACCCGCTGTCGGCCACCCTGGCGGACCATGGCAGTCGTCAGGAGCATGCGCTGGACCAATGCGCAGGCAAAGAACACCGCTGCGATCCCTTCTGGACGACCCGCTGTCGGCCACTCTGGGCGGACCATGGCAGTCGTCGGGAGCATGCGCTCGGCCAAGGGCGCAGGCAAGGAACACCGCCGCGACCCCTGCTGGACGACCCGCTGTCGGCCACCCTGGCGGACCATGGCAGTCGTCGGCAGCATGCGCTCGGCCAAGGGCGCAGGCAAAGAACACCGCCGCGATCCCTGCTGGACGACCCGCTGTCGGCCACCCTGGCGGACCATGGCAGTCGTCCGCAGCATGCGCTGGGCCAAGGGCGCAGGCAAAGAACGCCGCCACTATCCCTGCTGGACGACCCGCTGTCGGCCACCCTGGCGGACCATGGAAGTCGTCGGGAGAATGCGCTGGGCCAAGGGCGCAGGCAAAGAACACCGCCGCGATCCCTGCTGGACGACCCGCTGTCGGCCACCCTGGCGGACCATGGCAGTCGTCGGGAGCACGCGCTGGGCCAAGGGCGCAGGCAAAGAACACCGCCGCGATCCCTGCTGGACGACCCGCTGTCGGCCACCCTGGCGGGCCATGGCAGTCTTCGGGAGCATGCGCTCGGCCAATGGCGCAGGCAAAGAACACCGCCGCCACCCCTGCTGGACGACCCGCTGTCGGCCACCCTGGCGGACCATGGCAGTCGTCCGCAGCATGCGCTCGGCCAAGGGCGCAGGCAAGGAACACCGCCGCGACCCCTGCTGGACGACCCGCTGTCGGCCACCCTGGCGGACCATGGCAGTCGTCGGCAGCATGCGCTCGGCCAAGGGCGCAGGCAAAGAACACCGCCGCGACCCCTGCTGGACGACCCGCTGTCGGCCACCCTGGCGGACCATGGCAGTCGTCGGGAGCATGCGCTCAGCCAAGGGCGCAGGCAAAGAACACCGCCGCGACCCCTGCTGGACGACCCGCTGTCGGCCACCCTGGTGGACCATGGCAGTCTTTGGGAGCATGCGCTGGGCCAAGGGTGCAGGTAAAGAACACCGCCGCGATCCCTGCTGGACGACCCGCTGTCGGCCACCATGGCGGACCATGGCAGTCGTCCGCAGCATGCGCTGGGCCAAGGGCGCAGGCAAAGAACGCCGCCACTATCCCTGCTGGACGACCCGCTGTCGGCCACCCTGGCGGACCATGGAAGTCGTCGGGAGCATGCGCTGGGCCAAGGGCGCAGGCAAAGAACACCGCCGCGATCCCTGCTGGACGACCCGCTGTCGGCCACCCTGGCGGACCATGGCAGTCGTCGGGAGCACGCGCTGGGCCAAGGGCGCAGGCAAAGAACACCGCCGCGATCCCTGCTGGACGACCCGCTGTCGGCCACCCTGGCGGACCATGGCAGTCGTCGGGAGCATGCGCTGAGCCAAGGGCGCAGGCAAAGAACACCGCCGCGACCCCTGCTGGACGACCCGCTGTCGGCCACCCTGGTGGACCATGGCAGTCTTCGGGAGCATGCGCTGGGCCAAGGGCGCAGGTAAAGAACACCGCCGCGATCCCTGCTGGACGACCCGCTGTCGGCCACCCTGGCGGACCATGGAAGTCGTCGGGAGCATGCGCTGGGCCAAGGGCGCAGGCAAAGAACACCGCCGCGATCCCTGCTGGACGACCCGCTGTCGGCCACCCTGGCGGACCATGGCAGTCGTCTGGAGCACGCGCTGGGCCAAGGGCGCAGGCAAAGAACACCGCCGCGATCCCTGCTGGACGACCCGCTGTCGGCCACCCTGGCGGGCCATGGCAGTGTTCGGGAGCATGCGCTCGGCCAATGGCGCAGGCAAAGAACACCGCCGCCACCCCTGCTGGACGACCCGCTGTCGGCCACCCTGGCGGACCATGGCAGTCGTCCGCAGCATGTGCTGGGCCTAGGGCGCAGGAAAAAAACACCGCCGCAACCCCTGCTGGACGACCCGCTGTCGGCCACCCTGGCGGACCATGGCAGTCGTCAGGAGCATGCGCTGGACCAATGCGCCGGCAAAGAACACCGCTGCGATCCCTGCTGGACGACCCGCTGTCGGCCACTCTGGGCGGACCATGGCAGTCGTCGGGAGCATGCGCTCGGCCAAGGGCGCTGGCAAAGAACACCGCCGCAATCCCTGCAATCCCTGCTGGATGACCCGCTGTCGGCCACCCTGGCGGACTGTGGCAGTCGTCCGCAGCATGTGCTGGGCCAAGGGCGCAGGCAAAGAACACCGCCGCAATCCCTGCTGGACGACCCGCTGTCGGCCACCCTGGCGGACGATGGCAGTCATCGGCAGCATGCGCAGGGCCAAGGCGCAGGCAAAGAACACCGCTGGGATTCCTGCTGGACGACCCGCTGTCGGCCACTCTGGGCGGACCATAGCAGTCGTCGGGAGCATGCGCTCGGCCAAGGGCGCATGAAAAGTACATCGCCGAGGTCCCTGCTGGACGACCCGCTGTCGGCCACTCTGGGCGGACCATGGCCGTCGTAGGGGGCATGCACTGTGCCAAGCGCGCAGGGAAACAGCGCTGCGATTCTTGCTGGATGATCCGCTGTCGGCCGTCCTGGGCACATCTTTGCAAGCGTCGGAAATACGGAGTGGGCCTAGCGAGCAGGCAAAGAACACCGCCACGACGCCTGCGGAACGACCAGCTGTCGCTCATTTTGTGCGGGCCATTGCAGGCGTAGGGAGAAGGCGCTGGAGGTGGTAGTGGTACTCTGAGAAATGGGGGACGGGAAACATTCTTTCTCTTACTGCTATAATAATTTTTCCCGTAATTTGATTTCCACGAAGGCTTAGTCGGTCACTAGTTTCCGTTTTCGTTAATCACCTTGTCGAATATGTATTCACTGTGTGAACAAACTTGTATTGCATTGTATTAATTAAACCAACACTTCTGCGATACTTTCAAGATCCTTCAATCCGACGCCGCCGATGTGTATCCACGTCTCGGGCGAGCACTTCGATATCGCTCACCCGGCGCAGCCATTTAATCTGTAAAACTGGTACAGCGCAACATAGGAAGAAACAAGCCGAGCAGGCCATGGAGATGAACGAATAGAGCTGATCTCATAGGTAGAGCTGGCAGCACGTGTGTTAGTTCGCTATCTTTGTGCCTATCTTCGCAGGAAGTAAGATTTCTTGATCAATTTAACCGTGCATGAGAGGATTGCGCGTTCTGTGACTCATGATGGTGCAGTCTTATATAGGTGTGACGTTTTGTGAAGTGTTTTGACATTTCGTGACATGTAGCTATACATTTCGTGCAACTTGCCAATAAACCAGTTGGAATACAGCTCTCTGTTCCTTCATCTGGCTGGTTCGGCTAGTTGCTTCCTTTCTTTGTTGCGCTGTACCAATTTTAGAATGCAATACTAACTCGCCCAATCCTCAACACTAGTGAGCTTCGTTCAAATTCAGCATCTCTGGCGTGCAGCTCGGGGTGGGCCTCCCGACGACGAGCCCGTTTAGAAGCCAACTCTTGCTGACGCTCGCGGTAGGCAGCTACTTCTTCAGGAGTATGCACTGCTCGTGGTCTTCCCATAGTTGTAGCTGGGGCGGAATATGCGGGAGCACTAATCCAAAGCTCCTATATTGGGCGCGAGGCCCACTACTGGAAATGCGGGCTCTGTAATCGTTTTGACGATTGGTTCGATTGATTTGATGATTGACGTCTTTGTGTTTTCGAATGAGCTTGCACACATGTTCGGCTGCGAAGGAGAGAACGGCGTCCGTGATGGTATGCCCCCAGTCCGCGTTTGTCGCTTACGTTGGATGTCTCGAGTTTGCTCGGTGGCGTGGTTAGCAGCATCCACCCGGCATAGCCGCTTGTGATTCTTCAAAATTAACTTGCTTCAAAAGTAATCTATCCGTCACGTAAGACGGACCGATTAAATTCACGGACAGATTAATCCCGTAATAATGTACGCACTGTTCGCTTCCCTTTGCTGACTGCTTGAAGTCTCTGCCTAACGGGGGTACCAGCCACTGCTCCTGGCCCTGCACTGCCGCTGCGATCGGCTCACACTTTTGCTGACGGACGCGGACACAAAAAAGGACGACCAAAGATAGGCTATAACAGCGTCGCTGTAAAATGACCACCGATCAAACTGCGGTGTCTTATGTGTTGGAGAGCATCCTGAATGAAGGTGTCTATGCTTGCTTCCATGATTTCCAGAAACGGCGTTAGCTGTGCATAGAAGAGACCTATTTGACAAGACGAAGACTCACTAGTTTGCATGCTGAATAAATTATTTTTACGAGCTCAGTCCTGAAACTTTTTTGAAGATGGCTGTACTTTAAGCCCTAAACGCAGGGCCTTTAGTTCTCTCTTGAAAAAGAAATAGGCAGCTGTTCGTTTATGCCAAAAATTCCCAAAGAATTTTTGAAAGAAACGCATAGCTGTGATTTTATGAACTGTAGTTCTCGCGTGTCGCATAGATAAATATACATTCACGGATACAGAAATGGGTTTGAATCGAAGAAAACCATCATAAAATATCACAACCACTGAAAAACCCTTAGTGCACTTCCTTTCATATGAATATTTAATTGAGTCAGTTTTAGGATCTTGTCGCTAGCTGACAGAATGCCAGATTTATCTTTCTCCGAAAGAGAGCGAGAGAGCAGTTTTTTTGGAGCAAGAACCGTGAGGCGTGGTTAGCTTCCCAGCAGAGGGCTAGCAATCCTTCAATCCGCGAGATTGTTGTTGCTGATCTTGTCTTTAGTTCCTGAAGCACTTCAGTGCCGGAATTTTCATGTTCTGACATATTCATCTGAATAATCGTGTTAAAAACATGATACTCTGCAAAAACTAAATTTTGCTATCAAGTTTGTTTTCTCGCAGCAAGACAAATCCCTGCTCTCGCTCGCAACCATAATTACACGCTGTAACATACGATACAACAATTAGTGCTTCCATCATAGGACCAAAAATATATCTTTTCCTTTGAAAACGTCACATTAGGCTGATAAAGAGCAAACGAATTACTTGCAATTCTTTTCTGCGTCGTTTTCAAATGTAAAATTTGTAACCTGTTTATAATCTGTTTATAACCAAGTGTAAGATAAGTTCCTTATGAATTTACGAAATGTATGAACAGCTGCCGGCATTCTTATTTAGGGAAAAACATTCAAAATATTTTTCCACGGTAGCAGTCGCTTAAAATTTCATTGCTAGACATGACATTTAGGCTGAATATGTGTTGATTTCCTTTGTGTTGCTTCTATTAGGTTAAAGAAAGTCATTCTACAGGCTGATCATCTTTAACTTTTAAAGAATTTTTAAAGGTTGCCTATGTCAAATAGCATAATTCTACTCCTTTAGCTGGATTATTCTAAAAGAAAATCAACACATATTTACCTAAATAAAGAAATTCACTTAACTTATTAATTACGGCACATATTTCAATTTATGAATTGTAGCCGCCGAGCTTGAAAGAGGAATCTACTTGATTTTAATTTCCAGGATGACGGTAGTTCCGAGATATTTCCAAAAATGTGGAACGAAATACATAAGCGTTCTCGTTACTTTCGTGCTTTAAATAATGAAAACGCGTCTTAATAAAGAAGTGAGTGGAACAACAGTGTATTCTTACGCCTAGTTTGATGGCGCATACACCTTGCAAACTCACCAGCTACAATTCGTAAATTGCAAGATTTGCCATAAGGTAACTAAATCAAAAGATAATTAGTGGATATTTGTTAATAAGTTGAATATATGTTTAAATTCCTGGTGAAAATAATGTACGCCTCTCTGAATAATCCAGCTCAAGCAAAATAATTATCTTTTCTGCAACACTTTATTTTTCCTTGAGACAGGAGTGCCTCAGACTTATTGCGGTCGCAATTATACGGACTATATAAGCGATTTTCGCTGCCGCCGCGGTGCAGCCATACGGTCTTTGACTGCAAGGCGCACTCGGCTCGCGCGCAGTGCATTGGTGGCCACACGAAGGCGCCACGTGAACTGCTTCGGGTGCAGTCTCCAACCGAGGGGGTTGGAGTCTTCATGCATGCTGCCTTCCTGCGCACCCAGAATTAGACCGTCATGCAGCGCGCTCTGTCCGCACGGCCGTGTGTGGAAATAACATGATCTGCAGTCGGTGCCGGGGCGAGGAGCCGGGAAGGCTAGGGGCTCCATCCACGCAGTCTTCCAGCGTGCCCAGTGTTACAGGATACGTGATCGGCCGAGTTTTGGACACACGGCACGGTTGAAATGAGGAAGGGAGTGTCAGCACGTAACATTTGCTTCGGGACAAGCACGCACGCACTTTATCACTCCAGCGTTGTGAAGGCGAGTGCTCGCAGTAATGAGGTACATCTGTTCATATCCATTTGGGCGTATAGCAAAACTCTTGTATTGTTAATGGACAGACTTACTGCAATCTATAGTGCCCTTAAGCTACGAGCTTTACTTCTCGTATTAGTCATATATTTTCACCATTGCAATCACTGCTTTGCATTTCAGGTGAAAGTAATTTTTCACCGCCCTTTGCGCAGTAGCACCCACGGATGGCAACATAGTTTTAAGCAGAGAAGTCCCCAAACTGTTATGACCGTGAAAAAATCACATATTGGGAACAACAATACGGGCATGAATACATTAATGACTAGTGCGTTAATCTAGAATGACTTTTTCTATATTTATCTCATACAACCACTTTTCTACTATTAATAAACTGTATGAAAATGCTTTTTGCAGGAACGCAGCTAGGCTCCTTCCTATGCGTATCGGTAAAAACGTCTAGCCATTCCATGCGAAGCTTGTCAGTCTTCTCGTTCTATATCATTTATATAGTCGTTCGCGGCTTGAATAATTTGCCGATTCTGCACGACGGACAGGGTACGACGGACCACCGCCGCGGGTACCCAGAAGCCAACAACCAATCGCACAGGACTGCTCACATTGGCCTTCCTCGCCTGCACATTTGGTCAGCCACTTCCGCTCGACGCGTCCAACGGTACACAAAGGACAAGCGACGATCGCTGAGGCGGCGAAAGTGCGTCGTTCAGGACTCGTAACGTTGGCTTTGTTCCCCTGTGCGCTTGTTAGAGCACTTGAGCCCGACACCTCCAACAGAACACACAGAACGGGGGCCCCTAATGACGGTACCGCGGAAGCGAGGGCGAATCGTCAAGCACCGGCTGTATTGACGTTCTTGGCCTGCGTGCTGGGCCCACCGCCTGCTCCCGACGCCTCCAAGGGTGCAGACACATCGGGTGAATGCCAAGGAAGTGCCGCGCAGGTGACAACGGGTCTTGACGCAGCAGCTGTGTTGGCTCTTTTCGCCAGATCACTTGGCCCACTGCACGTTCCCGACGCCTCCAAGGCTGCAGACAAGTCCGGTGACCCCGAAGGACGGTACCGCGTAGGTGACAGCGGGTCGTCCAGCAGTGGCTGATTGGGCGCTCTTCGCCAGCGCGCCGGAGACACCGCATGCTCCCGACGCCTCCAAGGGTGCAGACACGTCGGGTGACCCCGAAGGACGGTACCGCGTAGGTGACAGCGGGTCGTCCAGCAGCGGCTAAATTGGCGCTCTTCGCCAGTGCGCCGAGGACACCGCATGCTCCCGACGCCTCCAAGGGTGCAGACAAGTTGGGTGACCCCGAAGGACGGTACCGTACAGGCGACAGCGGGTCGTCCAGCAGCGGCGGAATTGGCGCTCTCCGCCAGCGCGCCGGGGACACCGCATGCTCCCGACGCCTCCAAGGGTACAGACAAGTCGGGCGACCCCGAAGGACGGTACCGCGCAGGTGAGAGTGGGTCGTCCAGCAGCGGCTGAGTTGGCGCTCTTCGCCAGTGCGCCGAGGGCACCGCATGCTCCCGACGCCTCCAAGGGTGCAGACAAGTTGGGTGACCCCGAAGGACGGTACCGTACAGGCGACAGCGGGTCGTCCAGCAGCGGCGGAATTGGCGCTCTTCGCCACCGCGCCGGGGACACCGCATGCTCCCGACGCCTCCAAGGGTGCAGACAAGTCGGGTGACCCCGAAGGACGGTACCGCGTAGGTGACAGCGGGTCGTCCAGCAGTGGCTGATTGGGCGCTCTTCGCCAGCGCGCCGGGGACACCGCATGCTCCCGACGCCTCCAAGGGTGCAGACAAATCGGGTGACCCCGAAGGACGGTTCCGCGCAGGTGACAGCGGGTTGTCCAGCAGCGGCTGATTGGGCGCTCTTCGCCAGCGCGCCAAGGACACCGCATGCTCCTGACGCCTCCAAGGGTGCAGACAAGTCGGGTGACCCCGAAGGACGGTACCGCGCAGGTGACAGCGGGTAGTCCAGCAGCGGCTGATTGGGCGCTCTTCGCCAGCGCGCCAAGGACACCGTATGCTCCTGACGCCTCCAAGTATGCAGACAAGTCGGGTGACCCCGAAGGACGGTACCGCGCAGGTGACAGGGGGTCGTCCAGCAGCGGCGGAACTGGCGCTCTTCGCCAGCGCGCCGGGGACACCGCATGCTCCCGACGCCTCCAAGGGTGCAGACAAGTCGGGCGACCCCGAAGGACGGTACCGCGTAGGTGACAGCGGGTCGTCCAGCAGTGGCTTTTTGGGCGCTCTTCGCCAGCGCGCCGGGGACACCGCATGCTCCTGACGCCTCCAAGGGTGCAGACAAGTCGGGTGACCCCGAAGGACGGTACCGCGCAGGTGACAGGGGGTCGTCCAGCAGCGGCGGAACTGGCGCTCTTCGCCAGCGCGCCGGGGACACCGCATGCTCCCGACGCCTCCAAGGGTGCAGACAAGTCGGGCGACCCCGAAGGACGGTACCGCGTAGGTGACAGCGGGTCGTCCAGCAGTGGCTTTTTGGGCGCTCTTCGCCAGCGCGCCGGGGACACCGCATGCTCCTGACGCCTCCAAGGGTGCAGACAAGTCGGGTGACCCCGAAGGACGGTACCGCGCAGGTGACAGGGGGTCGTCCAGCAGCGGCGGAACTGGCGCTCTTCGCCAGCGCGCCGGGGACACCGCATGCTCCTGACGCCTCCAAGGGTGCAGACAGGTCGGGTGACCCCGAAGGACGGTACCGCGCAGGTGACAGCGGGTCGTCCAGCAGCGGCTGAGATGGCGCTCTACGCCAGCGCGCCGGGGATACCGCATGCTCCCGACGCCTCGAAAGGTGTAGACAAGCCGGATGAGCACCAAGGACCGTACTGCGCAGATGACAGCGGGTCCACCAGCAGCGGCTACCTGGCCGAACGTGGCACGAAGACTGGGTCTTGGTGTCGCCCGATGATTGTGCTTGCCAGATCTGCTATGCCGGTTGGTAGAGGGAGAGACGTGTAGCCAGTTTGTGGAGGACGTCGTGCGCCTGAATAAGCACAGATTGTTTATTTCGGCGGGGATACAGATATTTAAACAAACTTGTGATTTTCGACTACCGCATGGCTATAGTATGTCGTAGTTAAATAGTGCACCTTAACGCATGCAAGATGCTTTCCTTGCATGAATGGAACATTTTTATCAGATGTATACGTGATTACAAGAGAGGCTTCGCCATTGTAGCGTGTGTCGTGTTTCTTAAGTGTAAGCGCTTCTCCAGCGAACAGCAGAATTTGAGGAGAATTATTCCCTATGTTTATATCAAGAACATGGTTCAATGACAGAAATGCGTAGCTGCCAAAGGACTGTTTAGAGGGAGGGATGTATGGTGTAAACAAATTTCTTTTCTGCGAGAAGCACAGGACCTGCATGAGGAGACCCTAAGTTCTGTATGAGCTTTTAAATTATAATACAACGTCTTTTGGCACCTACGTATGACGCACTGATATGTCATATCAATTCTACGTCTAGGTATATCTTTAGAGATATTTTAAATATTTGTAACGGATATTATGCAGCGTCTTAAAGACTAAACCAACATGCTATCTCACAGAATGCAGTTAGTAACATGGTCGCGAAGCCGCAAGAGAATGCTCTATGAGTCCATGTATTAAGACGTGCCGCGTTGGAAGCATGGGTAAAAGAGAGCCAGAATGTACTGAGAAGGGGATTGTGAGAGAGTAATTCTCAACTCAAATGTGCAAGTGCAGGATGCATTATGAAGAACTGCAGAATATAACAGCACTAAATATCAAGCTGCGCAGCACTCCAATGAAAGGTAAGTTTAAATGACGGGAAATACCTTGGTAGCTGTACTTTGTACTTCCAAAGCACTGGACGGTCAAAGAAACGGCAGGCCGTCACTATGTAAGGCGTGCACCAAGACGTACTCGAAACGGTAGCCAATCGAATCGCATCATAAAAATTAGATAGCCTTTCTGTAAAGAGTTTTTGTAGGTCTCTTCTTTTGTTATTCTTGTTGACGGCGATAGCAACGTCGTGTCGGTATACGCAACACCTTCTATATAGTTTCACAAGGCCTGCGCCTAGAATTCTGACGTCACAACCAGTCGCTCGATTGTGGAGCTCCAGCGGCAACGACATCACTCTGCTTACTTTCAACGAGGTTACTTGGCATGGCTGTTAGGGTCCGTTCCTTCGGAACGGACCCTAATGTGGCGTCTTCGTCGTGTGTTGTGCTGCGCTTGTGCCGCGTTTGTAGCGGTTAATGTGGATATTTGTTCGCATCGTCATGTCTGAAGGAACGCACGATGCCCAACAAGTATTGTGTGCCGGTATGCACTGACTATTTAAATACTGGGAAAAAGGTGCAAATATTTTCTTTTCCGAAATTGAGGACACGCCAACCAATTGCATACGTGCGATTCCCCGAAAGGATTTCACATCAACTACATATACTAAGGTAAAACTTTCATATCAATTGTATTCATGCAGCTATTTTTCCTCACCACGCATTTTTGCTTGTCGGTGAATCTAATTCGTGTTCCTGGAGTTGGCCAACGATACAAAGCGTTGCGAACTTATCGCATTCGGGACATGGCGATTTTTATTATCGCTGCTTTACTCTACGCAAGCGAACGTTTTCTTGAAACGCAGAATTTTATCTGTGCAGGTATCGTGTAACAGTTGGCCTTTGTAGGCTTGGTCTGTTTATCTGCGTAGGTATGTGCGTAGGATTTATCCAGTTTGCTAACAAGCTGTGCGGCCCACATACTTTTTAGCATCCATTGGAAGCTGAGGAACGACCTTGATCGTGTTTCAAAAGAAGAGAGCACGAAAAAACGAAGGAAAGCTCGTATCCTTACTGAGAAAGGAATATTGGTAATTCGCTATCTTGCAGGGCTAAATTGCATATTTCATGCATTTTGTTGATTGAAAAAGAATGATAGTGATTTTCATGTACTTCTTTTTCCTAACTTGTTTGCTTGTGTTATCTCCGTTGTGCTCCTGACGGCAACTAAAGACTGCTTATTGTGAGCAGCCGAGTGCCCTTATATTTTAACTGCATATAGACAGTTTTTATGCCTACTTTGACAAATTGATAACTGAGCTTCGTGCATTAAAGGATCACTATGTATCTAATTTATGTTGCGTATACTTGTGGATATTTAGGATATGTTCAGATCCTCACTCCCTATCTGAACAGGGCTTTATGTTTGACTTAAACAGTAAAGTAGTTTGAATTGAATGTGATATAGAGGAACGTTAGATGTCATGGAACTGATTTTTTGGCGCTTAATTTGCCAATTGTGCCATGTTGACTACTCTTGTTGCACTGTGTTGATGTTGTCGTCACCAAAAGCATTGTGAATAATCGAAATAAATGCTACGCAATGTGTTTGTGTTAGCAGTAAATTTTAAAAATGGATTGATTATTCCAATAGTTAACAATGTCATTGTTAAAAGATACCTCAGCGACCACAGCCCGGTTTCAATCCAGTAACGCACGACGCCTGAATGCTGCCAACAGCCTCTCCAGCTTTCATAATTGAATATCCCAGCCTCACCCAGGCACCATCCGTGCAAGTGTGAATTGTTTTTGGTCGAATACTAGTGCGGAACACAACTCAGAGGCTGAATAGCTCGTAAAGAGAGAAAAAAAGGACCTTTATGAAACCGGGCGGTATCATGCATTCAACGCAGCAGTCGCAACTCGCCACGCTCGGGCAGAAGCGAGCCGACCGGCGCGGCGTGAGGTATGACTACGTTATCTCACGTGACGCTCAGGCCTGAAAACCTGTCTAGGAGGTGTTGGTACACGGCGCCGATGGCTTTTCAAAACTGATAAAGAGATGACAGTCAAACTGGCGGCGTCATCTCGCGCATGAGTGGGCTAAACAAGCCTCTTATCATGCACGCCAGTTCCTGTTTTGCGCACCTGCTCGTCAGCTGGTGAAGCAAATATGTCCATCGTTACCCCTTACGTCACTTAATGTCAAGCGTTTATCTGTCAGGAGCAGGGTACATATTAGGTCGTCCAAGGGCTTTGTAAATACCGTTTTTTACCGCGGACTGCACAAACAAACACGCACACACAGACACACACACACAGACACACACACACACACACACACACACACACGCACACACACACACACACACACACACACACACACACACACACACACGCACACACACACACACACACACACACACACGCATATATATATATATATATATATATATATATATATACAAGGATTTTAGTACAATACATGCGTTATATACAAAGGTGGTTGTCCTCTTACAAAGGGCCCAGAACACTCTTGTTTAGGGCGTCCCAGCTAACATTAGCCAAGGTGTTTTATGAAAAAAAAAAAGACTGACGGTTAGAGTTTCGAATGTGCGACTTTAAGACCTATCTTGTGTTCGGTCGTCAGCCCTCTGACGACCGAACAGCGTAAGTGTGAGACCTACGTCGTGTTCTTCGATGGCCTAGTCGCCAACACACCGAAGAAGCTGAAGTGAACAGCGCTCTCGCGCCACCGGCTTCGTGCCTCAGAGGCATTCTGTCCAACAGTAGGCCTTTTAATTGTATCCTGAATCATGTTTAGTAAATCACTTTCTTTTTTGTGAAACAGCTTGGCTAACGTTAGCTGGGACACACGGTATTATATTTCAGGCGCGATTATCTTCTATCAATTTGAGCTCGTGGAGGCCTGATTTGGCGGTCGGTTGTATATACAACGCAATGTCGGCAAAGGGCAGTTGCATCTCAAATCCGACAGCTTACAAGTTCTGGAACATTGTTGGTATCATCCTAATGGATCTGAATTAGGTATATTGGCACCGATTCGCGTGAAAATAACACACAATTCGTCTACACGTTCTCTCACAAATATGGCCTTCTATCCGGCTCGCGACGCTGGCGAACTGTCCAATGGAGCTATTTCGTGCTGCATCAAAAACATGCTTCCATATCCTGCTTTAATCTGTCGGATTCTCATGCGGCATGTTAAATATAATCAGGAGAAACGGGCACACTAGCAGAAATTATCTTCCTTATAATGTAAGCTTTAAATTACAGGAGTGATGTTCAAAGCGTCTTACCAGGCGGCAAATTGAGCTTCTTCTTCCTCGTGTTGTTCTTCATTTCCTTCTCTTCTTTGGCATACGAGCTTCAACTGCTGTATTTATTTTGTATTCCCGAATGACATTCATCTCGTACATTCCCCTTATACAGGGTATTTATTTAGCTGCACCAAATCTTTAAATATTGCTTGTGGCCAATCACGCACATTTCAACCTTCATCTAAATTACTTGATGAGGCGGCCAATGCTTATACGAGAAATCAAAATGCCTATAATGAATAATTAACATAATTATGCTGATTAATTTTGTAATTATATCATTTGTGCCGTATATTTCAATCTACGAATTATAGCCAGTGAGTTTGGCAAGGTGTATCCACTCGGAACGAATTCTCTGGACTGCACCACTTTCGAGATATTAATTTTCAGTGTCCGACGAAATGCAATGGCGTTCAGTAGTGTCTGAATGCGTAAATCAGCGGTATCTTTTAAAACGTAACCGAAACGCTAATGCATTTTTTTGAGCTCATCGAAATTTACTACCACGAAAATAGGACAGACACAAGGGCACAGTCTTTTCTTTCGTCCTCGTTAAGTCTCGCGCTGCAAGCATGGTTAAGGCATAGCAGCTCCGAGAAATTTGAAAGTGTCGTGTCTCCTGACACCGAGCTGTTCTGAAGACTGCAGAGAGGTTTTGTTACGACGCGTGGCTCTCAGCAGCAAGCAACGCGTGTTAGACGGGTAGGCGAACCTCAGCTAAGCCACTGGTCACGGCTGTCTGGTGTCGAGGGATCGGACAGCGACAAGAGGCTTTTCCTTTCTCCATAATTTCTTTTATGATCGTCTCCCCATCGCTCCCGTCCTCCTCGTATTTATTAGCCCACTCCCCACCATAAAACTTTTTTTCGCAAGTCACTGTCCCACTCTTCAACATTCACCAAACGGCGCGGTGGCCCCTAACCTTAGTATATTTCTGTTTACTTTTTCAAAGCGGGGCCACTGCGCGGACGCCACTGCCATTCACCTACCTCCCCTTCCACCTGCTTGTTGTGGCTGTTTCCTAGCTTGACTAGCACCCGCCGTGGTTGCTCAGTGGCTATGGTGTTGGGCTGCTGAGCACGAGGTCGCGGGATCGAATCCCGGCCACGGCGGCCGCATTTCGATGGGGGCGAAATGCGAAAACACCCGTGTGCTTAGATTTAGGTGCACGTTAAAGAACCCCAGGTGGTCAAAATTTCCGGAGTCCTCCACTGCGGCGTGCCTCATAATCAGAAAGTGGTTTTGGCACGTAAAACCCCAAATATTATTATTAGCTTGACCAGCCCTGCACGCCCGTCCTTTATATACCGGGTGTTCCAGCGAACATTCAAAAATTTTAATGGGTGCCTGTGGCAGATAGCACCATTCTAGTTCTTGAGCTGGTCTACTCGAGGAGGCGGATTTTACTTGCGCAAAAAAAAAATGAAATCCATAATCGACCAATTAAGAAAAAAATCACTGATTAAAATTTTAACTAATTTTCTTATGGTCCACATTACAATTTACATATTCTTGCCGTAGAGTTCGCAAGGCGGATCCGTTTGGAACGAATTCTCTGGATGATACTAGTTTCAAGATATTAATTCCCTAACTTTGCGGATAAATGCACTGCCGTCCCAGTTAATTTCTTAAGAAAACGTCGTTTTATGCATTCAAACACAAAAGTAACTGGAACGCCAATGCATTTCTCCGCAAAGTTAGGGAAATAATAGCTTGAAACTGGTGCCATCCTGAGAATTCGTTTCAAGTGCCTTGCGAGCTCCATGGCTAAATTTTGTAAATTGCAATATGGGCCATAAGGTAATTAGTTAAAAAGTTAATAAGTGAATTTCCTGATTTAGTCGACTACGTATTTCAATGTTTAATGCAAGTAGTGCCCGCCACTTCGAGTAGAACACCTGATGAACTAGATTTGTGCTATCTACCACAGGCAACATTTAAGATTTTTGATAATGTTCGCTTAAGCACCCTATATTTTGCCGGGTGCAAATCATCGTCCTGTAGGTCTTTCTTGCTTCACCCATTTTTTCCGCAGTATACATTCTTGACACGGTATAGAAACGAGCCCAGTATGATGCTCAAGTTTATTTGTATAACGGAAGTCAGAGACAAGAGAAATAAAGAGGAAGAAAGACAGAGGGAGCGGGGTTGTTATTGTGAGTTTCCTAGGCAAGCAAATCGATATATTTTCGGAACGCTTTCCTTTCGCCTAGTATGGTTGACGCTTGGATCAATTACCTGAAACGAGAAGCCCTTCCAGGACACGCAGGCCAGGCGGGGAGAGGCATTGTGCTCGTCTCTCCTCTGTCTCTGTGTGTCTAATTGTTAGCGCTGATCCCCCCTTCAACAGTTATGGTTGACGCAATCTCGAACAAGGTAAAGGCACGGCTTGGGCGAGGTGGGGGTGGGGGTCGGGATTGCAATGTTCTGCCTGCTACAGGTACCGGCAACACCTTTTTCTACGTTTCTAACAGAAAGGGGCACACTCCTTGCGCCCAGCATATCATTCCTGAACACTGAATTCAATCTTCACCCAATTAATCGCTTCTTTATATCCAGCAGCAAGAGGGGGGCTCTAAAGCGGACATTATTTTAATCGCCTCTCTCTCCACGCCTCAGATATACTTGCAAGCAGCGAGGTCTGGCTGTGCTTCTCTTAATCACGGAGGATCTCATCAGTCGTGAACGTCTCGTGCACAACCAGTGACAGGCCCAAAGCAAGGGCTGATCGTTCTCCAGAGAACGACAAAGTCGTCATTTCTACAACTGAGAAAAATGTGCGGTTGCTGCAGGCACCTTTTGGCATGATTGTCACTTTTCCTTTCAGTAAGGTTTTTCGTTCTCTCCGCTACCGCAGTCGCTGTGTGCCTGTCATAGGCATACGCGCCGGGGGGAGCAGCGACGCGAATGAACTTGCGTGTTAAGTTTGGAAAGGACTCGACACCGGTCGTGATCAAAATAAAGGGCCCCCGAAAACTTCTGGAATATTACTAGGTAGAATAGCCCGTCGGCCTGGGCTGCTTGTAATGGGGTCTCTTGTCTTTTCGCCCCATTAATGCCCACTAGCCGGTGTTTCGCTTGCATGGGAGGCGAAGTCTCCGAGGAAATTTCGCTAATATTCACTACTGAAAATACAGTAATTAATGTAAATACGCCCTATGTAATTTTCCTTTGCTCCTCAGTGTGTGCTTTCTCCAATTCTGTTCCCTCTTCATTGTACCGTCCTCCTTTCCGACCAATGTTCAGGTTTCAGCCATCGCCAGTGCGATCAGCAAAATTCTCTTTCGTTCTTACAACAAATGCAGTCACTTTTTCCTCAATCAGACGCGAGCTGAAGCGGACGCGTAGTAAGCCGCACCTTTCGCCTATATGTTTATTGGTGCGACGGCGAAGACGTTTTATGCTTGTGCAAGGGGATCGCCCACATGACAACCCCTCCCTTCAATTCGGACCACCACCAGCCTCACTAGTCTTCAACTTGGTTTCACAATCAACACATCCCTTTCACTCATGTCGCTCTTTTTGAGCGTGCCTCCTGAAACTTTCTGTTCCGTGGTAACGGGGAGAAGGGGGCGGGGTTCGTAAAAAAAAGATCACCGCCCCTTCCAGTTCGTACAGATGGTCGAAAGCGAAGCTGTGTTAGTTTCACCGAGTGTTACACCATGCAAGTCAAACTTCGCAAGCACTCTATATTGTAAATATTTTGTTTCACCATTCTTTTACCTCATTTTCGTTTTCGCGTGCTTCGCGTAGATAGCATGCTTTAGGAGTCCTTTTTTTATGGTTCTCCCAGTGTTTTTTTTTCTTTTCCTGCGCGTGAGGTTTCTGTGTGTGCTTTGCTGTAATATTTTCCGCCGGCAAGTTGATCCGCCCCTTTTTTGCGCCCCAGTAATGAGAGCAAGGTTCCCATTGTTGTAACTGGGATGGAATGTGCGGAACCACTAATCCAAAGCTCTGTGCCTTGGGCGCAAGGTTTCGTGTGCTCGATGTCTCGAGTTTGTTCGGTGGCGTGGTTAGCAGCATTCGCCCGTCATTGCTTCTTGCGATTCTTCAAAATTAAATTGCTTAAAAATTAATCAGTCCGTCACGTAAGATAGTGAATGGCTCATACCCCCGTAAACGTGGCCTCCCCATTACGACGACAGTAGAGAAGTGAATTTTACGCTGGAATGACGAGGGGCCACGGAGCCAGCTGCAGAAGAAAACGACGACGCTCAAGCCACTCCTGATGATGATAGCTTTAACGAAGTCCGGCAACGACGCCACGGGGTCCGCATAAGCAGCTATCCGTAAAAATTTCGGAGGGGGGAAGGCTTCTAGCCCCCCCCCCCCGCCCTGGTTCCGCACCCTGTGCTCTACGAAGCAGCGATAAATTGTTTCGGGACGTGTACTGGCAACCTATAACACCCGACCTCTGTCGAGTGAGGCTAGCTTAGCAGGACTCTTTGAGGAACTATCAGGCAGTGTTTGGGATATCATTGTCCTTAGTGAGATTAGAAGAACTGATGAGGCTTGCTTATACACTGCTGACTAATGGCCATGTCCTCTGCTACAGAGGTCTCCCAGAAAAGAAGCAATGCAGGGTAGGATTGCTAATCCATAAGTACGTAGAGGGCAAGATTGACGAATTCTACAGCATTTATGAGAAGGCAGTAGTAGTCTTAATCAAACTTAATACGAGGTATACATTAAAGGTTGTACAACCCTACGCATCCAGTCATGATGATGAAGTCGGTCAGTTTTATGAAGGCGTTGAATTAGCGATGAAAAAAGTGCAAATTCAGTATACTGTACTTATGGGCGACTTCAATGCAAAAGTGGTGAAAAAGCAGGATGGTGAACAGGCAATTGGTCACTACGGCATCGATTCTTGAAACGGTAGAGGAGAGGTGCTGGTAGAATTCGCGGAAAGGAATAAGCTGAGAATAATGAACACCTTTTTCAGGAAACCTAACAACACAAAGTGGACCTGGAAAAGCCCTAGTGGTGAAACAAGAAATGAAATTGATTTCATGCTTTCTGCCGATACAGCATAGTGCAGGATGTTGAAGTGATAGGTAAGGTAAAGTGCAGTGATCATAGGTTAGTTAGGGCTAGGATCCACCTCAATTTGAAGAGAGAAGAGCTAAATTGGTCAAGAAAATATAGGCCGACCTAGAGGCAGTAAGGGTAAAAGCAGACAAATTCAGGCTGGTACTTGCAAACAAATATGCAGCCTTAGAACAGAGATGAAGATGAAATATTGGTAATTAATGGAACCGTAACTAGGCTGGCTTCATAGGCAGCTATTGAAGTGGGAGGCAATGCACCAAGGCAACCAGTAGGAAAGCTCTCCCGAGTAACAAAAGACTTAATAAAGAAACAACAAACAATGAGAGTGTCCAACTCAAGAGATAAGATAGAAGTCGCGGAACTGTCAAAACTAATCAGCAAGGCGAAAATAAGTGACATTCGAAATTATAACGTGAGAAAGACTGAAGAAGCCGTAAAAAATGGACGCAGCCTGAAATCAATGGGAAGGAAACTTGGCATAGGACAAACCAAGATGCATGCACTGAAAGATAAGCAGGGTAATATCATCAGCAATCTCGAAGGTATAGTAAAAGGAGCGGAAGAATTCTATACTGGCCTGTACAGTACCCATAGAAGCCATGATACTTCAATTCAAAGCAGTAATGGACCGTATACAGAGTCTCCTTCTATAACTAGCGATGAAGTTAGGAGGGCCTTGCAAGACATGAAACAGGGCAAAGTGGATAGATTACCAGTCGATTTAATCGAAGATGGTGGAGACATAATGCTTGAAGAACTAGCGTCCCTTTATACAAACTGCCTATCGACTTCAAGGGTCCCAGAGAACTGGAAGAATGCCAACATTATACTAATCCACAAAAAGGGAGACGTTAAATAATTGAAAAATTATAGGTCCATTAGCCTACTTCCAATGTATAAAATATTCACAAAGATAATCTCCAATAGCATAAGAGCCACACTGGACTTTAGTCAACCAAGGTAACAGGCAGGTTTCAGGAAAGGGTACTCTACAATGGATCACATCCATGCCATCAATCAGGTAATCGAGAAATCCGCAGCGTACAATCAGCCTCTCTATATGGCTTGCGTAGATTACGAAAATGCATTTGATTCAATAGAGACACCAGCAGTCATAGAGGCATTACGTCATCAAAGAGCACAGACCGCTTACTTAAATATCTTGGAAAATATCTACAGAGATTCCACAGCTACCTTAATTATACACAATAGGAAGATACCTATAAAGAAAGGAGTCAGACAAGGAGACACAGTCTCTCCAATGTTATTCACCGTGTGATAGGAAGAAGTATTCAAGCTATTAGACTGGGAACGCTGTGTAAGGATCAATGGCAAATATCTCAGCAACCTTTGGTTTGTAGATGACATTGTCCTGTTCAGCAACACTGGAGACGAATTACAACAAATGATTGAGGACCTTAACCGAGAGAGTGGAAGAGTGGGGTTGACGATTAATATGCAGAAGATAATGATCAACAGCCTGGCAAGAGAACAAGAGTTCAGGATCGCCAGTAAGCCTCTAGAGTCTGTGACAGAGTACGGTTACCTGGGTCAATTACTCACAGGGAGCCCTGATCAGCAGAAGGAAATTTACAGAAGAATTAAAATGGGTTGGAACGCATACAGCAGACATTGTCAGAGCCTGAGTAGAAGCTTACATTCCTCATTGAAAAGGAAGGTGTACAATCAGTGCATTTTAGCGGTGCAGACATATGGCGCAGCAACTAGGAGACAGACAAAAAAAGCTTCAGAACTGAATATCCTAAACAAGGAAAGTGAGAAAATGAAAACAGATCAATTTGGTGAGGAAATATAACAAATATGGAAAAGTACTCAATAAAAGAATATGTGACAAAAACAGCAGATAGATATAACCCTTAGCAACGTAACGGGCTGCATGGCTCTATAAACTTATGAAGGTCGTTGCAAATTGCGCCTGTTATAAACGACACGAAACAGCATTTTTTTCTGATAAGGCTTTAACTGGTATGGTTGCCAAATGTAACTTTTCAAAAACATGTTGACCAAGGAAAGAACGGGCATTTAACATGCAGACTGATGGACAATTCGCTAATGAATTTGCAAGAAAGTTCCGCGACAAAGGGGAATGCATGAAGCCTTCTTGCCGCCGACATCAATTCGCGTAAAATCGTAAAAAAAGGAAGAACGCACCTCTACATTTAGTCATATTGGGACACCAAATGACGGACACTCGATTTGGTGGAGAATAGTGGTTAAAATTCTGGAGGAGCCGCGACTCCAAAATGGCGCTTGCAAATGAGTTTCACTCCTTGTTCTTTTTCAAAATTTATTATTTATGTATACTCTTGTATGCTCTCATTTGTGCGGCCACTTCCCCTCGTAAGCATATATCGTGTAAAAGAAAAATCAGCAACGTGGGTTCTCTAGGCGAATAGCGAACATTGCCTCTCGTAGTGTGGCAACAATTTCATTGATGGAGGCCGTGGACATAAAGGAGCCCACTTCAATGCATAGCACTCTGATCTTTTGTTGTTGGTTAAAATTTAGGAACGTTTTAATAAACTTTTGTGGAATTCGGCCACTGTATTGAAACAAGTTGTCTTATAATTCGAAAACTGTTCGAAAAATATTCGAGACGTATTCGTATTCGATTCGGTTTCATCACTACAAGATCGCATTCAATTCGGACTTAATTTGAACTCGTATGTCCCTAGTTATCTCCGTAGCTTCATCAGGCTTGGAATGTCAAAGTTGCAAGGCCATAACCCATTGCTACTACAAAAATAAGAAAGCAGCAGAACAATTCACACCGAATATACATAGGTTAGCTTCAAACCCTTTAAGACTAAGTTTTACGTTTCCAACAGAATTTCTAGCCTTGTACAGAATTCGGACAGTGATATTTAACGAATATATTACCTTATACATGAGTACAAATAAATGCACCAATCGAAGCGGTGATGTCAGAGAAGCGGACAAGGAGCAAAAGAAGAACACGAAGAAGAAGCTCGACTTGCCGCCTGGTAAGACGCTTTTGGCATCGCTTCCCTAGCTCGAAGTTTATATTGGTTATATTGCTGAAAGCGCCCAGTCGTGTGAACTGCGTGTAACCTTTATGATGCTTTCATGTACTATGCCGTTGGGGGTTCCAAGTGCTTATGCAATGAAATCATGTTTTCCTCGCCGGCCGAATCACGAGTGTCGCGGGCGAGATATCAGGCCCCATATGTTAGAAGATGGGTGGGCGAACTGCTGATGCGCCTGCACACAGGACAATTATCTCATTCAAGGAAATGAAATGACGCAATGAAAGGTCCTGCTTGATAAGCGTCGATAAGTTGCTCCTTTTTTCTGACTGACAGGCACACGAGAGAGGTAGAAATAAAGACTCCTTGAGCTCAAGCTGATAGTGAAGGATCGCGTCGGCTTTCTGATGTGAACAAGGGCTTTTTGTGAGGCTTTTAAAGAGGACAATCGCTTCCGTATATCATATAAATATTGCGCTGACGTCCTGCCATGTGGTGCAGCAGGCTTTGAAGCGCGGTCTTTACAAAGCCCTTGGAAGACGTCAGTGACCCTGGTCCTGCCTAGTGGCTTGAAGAATTATGAAAGATTTTTTATATAAACGTGGGACCCTAGACCAGCTTACTAGTGTAGAGGCGCAAAATAGTTTACATGATAAGACTCTTGTTTAGTGTACGCTCGCTCGACCCGTAAGAGGAAGCTTTAGCTTTGGGGCCACTCCGACATCGGTACTAAGATAATTCCGTGTGAAAGGCAGAAACACGCAGAATAAATTTCCCGAACGTATTAAGTAAAAAAAAATGAGGCAAGGGTTCACAAATACGCAGCTCTTTACTACAGGCAGACATCCTAGTTTTGTAAACTGCAACTGTTAGAGCTTCTAAAGCGGAGAAACTTGATATACTGTTGTTCCATTACCACAAGCCCGGATTCCGAATCTGCAAGATGCAGAATTTATCCTGCGAGCGCCCTTTGGACAAACCCGGGGCTGCGCCGAAAGGCACAGCGCCCTAATTCTCCCTTGACACGTCAAGATGCTGAGCCGTCAGGCAGTGGTGTCCTCCGGAGAAGCATCGGCGGGCAACATGTTCAAACGTGTCGCCAAGTGCCAGACAGCCCGGCGCCGTACCTCCCCTTCCCTGGAGGTCACCGCGCCCGCCAACTTTGAACGGGGTGGCCAGCGTGGTCGCTGGTTGGACCCCCACGGACGACCGTCGAGTGCTCACTTTGTATTGGGCCGTTTGAGTGGCAATGGTTTCTGGGGGCTTATAAGCCGCGGCGCGCCGCCTGGAAAACCGGATCCGCCGACCCACCGGGAGCAGAGTGCCGCTCTCGACTGGTGTGAGATGTGTCACGCGTTTTCGCCGGACGTCGCCGTGCGGGAACAGTCGCGTTTGCTGTGAGCTCTCGGCCCCAGTGCCGATCCCTTCATGTCCTGTATAATGACCTGTATATAGTGTATAAAGTCCCTTTTGTTATTCTCACCGACGCCTGACTCGGAGTCTTCGCTACCAACGCTCTGTCACGAAACGGGTGACGAGCGCTACGGGACCACAAAGTCGTAATAGTGGTGCAGCGGTGCAAAGTCGTAACAATACTTGGCAGGGCGGCTGATAGGGCAAGTTGGTATAATCCATAATCGTGAGTGTACAGCACGAAAGTTAAACGTGGACGATGCACCTGACGTGGAGAAGCGCTAACTGCCAATTATTATCAATTTTATTATCGAAGTTTTATTATCAATGCGGGACATTTATGCAAGGCAGTGAAATAGCTATCCTAAAAGCATGAGCTATTGCCAACGGAAACAAAAAAAATTCAGACGAGTAAATAGTGAGAGTGAGTCCGGCAACTCTATTTCGCTTCTTGACATCAGACGTATGCGTTTTATGTAGACCACACTTGGCTGGGTGTATGAGTGTTGCTCAATGAAACCACTTCTACCATTCAACCCGGCCAATAGTAAATTGGCAAAAGGAGGCAATGTCAACTCCTACTTCTCTGGCTGCCCTTGTTCTATCATGACATCAACCAATGGGTACCATCTTCAAAACTCAAGTCGTTTACCTTAAGGCTGCAGGCCATCCGGGTCCACTATTAGTGTTGGTAACTGACTCTATCCGCAGGGAAAGGAAGGACCGGGGAAATTACAGCAGCGATGCGAATGGGAAGAACACACGAAAGCACGACAAAGTTGCACCGATCCCATACACGCATCAGTTGTCCGATCACTTGAAGAAGGTCGGCCAAAGCGTCGATGACAGGTAGTTTTTAGAGCGCAGCTCTTAGGCGCCCGTTCCAGCATTGAGCTTCGGCGACGCTCTCCGTCCCTCAGCCTGGCACCTCGGCGTAAACGAGCGGACGAGGACAGCGAGGGATTAAAGAGCGGACGCGTAGTGTCGCGGTTAAAGGCAGACAGCGAGAGGGAAGAGAGCGCGGGCAGGAAAGCGGAGGAGGAGGGCGCACTGGAAGCATCAGGAGGAAAGTGAAGGAAGCCACTTCGAAGCACTACCAGATGGCGCTCCCTTCCGCGCATCCGAGGCAGCGTCGGAACCGGCCGTACGTGAATAAAAAAAGAATCAGAAAGCTTGCCTTCGCGCAAAGCGTTCGCCGCAAGCGTTTCCCGGTAAAGATAAGGGTTGCATAAATTGCAGTTGCGGGGAAGCGGCAACGCCCCATGTTGCGTCCCGCCGTGGTTTCTTATCGGCGATGGTGTTGCACTGCTAAGCACGAGGCTGATGGATGAAATCCCTGTCGTGGGGGCCACGTTTTGATGGGGGCGGATTCAAAAGCCTGTATTCCGTTCATTGGGGGCATGGTAAAGACCCCCTGTTGGTCAAAAATTATGCGCAGTCCTCCACTACGGTGTGCCTCATAATCAAATGGTAGTTCTGGCACGCGAACACCCGGAATTCAATTCACGCGCGATTATTTATATATGAGTTTACATCTTACGTGTAATTGCAGAAATGCCTGTGAGAGTTTTGCGAAACTTATATTCTTAAATTAGCGGTAGATACGTTCCGAGAGCGATGTGTAATGCAAAAATTATGTCACCTTTTAACATTTTACTAGGTGCCGTTTGCGGAGTTGGGATACCGTTGTATATTAGCGGCTACTACAAAAATGATTCCTCCGTTCCCATGTACTTGACAGCAGCACCCGATGCAAAGCTTTTTCTTACGCTGGAATTCTGTTTATCTGCATTGGGCGATTTTCTTGGAAGTGTCCTAAACATTCCGTAGTTTCATTCCGATTCTGATTCTTCCACGGTATGATTCTCAAGTCATCAATAAAGTATTATTATTATTATTATTATTATTATTATCATTATTATTATTATTATTATATTATTATTGCCGCGGATTATGGTGGAACAAAGTACATATTTCTCTTTGGAAATAGCTTTTCCTACGCAACGTTGCAATCATGGCACGTCATGTTTACATAGAGGACCGTAAGCAGATGTCTTCGCGTTACAAAATGCCTCCGGCAAGACAAGCCGCTCTGTGTATACAATGGTATTCGTTTTAAAGCAAGCAAAAGTAACTCGTATAAATGAGGAAAGCGTTTGATTGGTTTCTTCACACAACCCTGGCTGGTCACTGCCAGATGATTGCGTCGGCGGGTACGCAACTTTGACGTCAGGAGATAGGATTAAAAACATATTGGAATAGTTTTACGTTATAGGGCCCCTTAGTACGTGTCCTCGGGATGATCATTCGTGATTTTCAAAGACAAGCGAGTTGTATATGCCTTGAATTGCAGACTCGAATGCCTCTTTTTCTTTCGATTTATATTTATGTCGTTCAGTACCGTAGTAGTACGAGGGATCGCTCCTCCTTATCTGTCTGCTGTTGGTAATTACGAAACCGCATAAATACAGCTAATGTGACTAGCGCTGATGTAACTCAACCTTTCTGTTACAATAACACGTTTATGTGACACAAATGTATGAGTAATGATGGGAAAGCATCTTAGATGCTTTATCTCGTACTAGTGCACTTCATAGTACTGCATTTGGGTGGTATTTCATTGTTACGAATTTCTTAAAGTATTTTTCTTTCCAACGAGAAATCTGCCAGTCCTCAAAACGGCTACTTATTTGCAGAAAGGGAACACTGCATTCCGCCTCATGCCTGCTGTCACGAAGTAACACGGAAGCATGATCACAAGGCGATGGCAGGACCAGATTGCGTTTAAGCCTTGAAAAAACGACCACTGCTGGACGAGTCGTTGTCGCATCAACGCTGCCTTCCTGGGGTTCATCCCTCCTGAGCGAACGGTAGCAGGCGTTGGGAGCATCCGCTGGGCCGAGCGCGCAGGCAAAGAGCACTGCTGCACCTGCTGGAGGACCCGCTGTCCGCGGTCCGCCGTCCTGGGCAGACCATGGCAGTCGTCAGCAGCATTTGCTGGGCCAAGCGCACAGGCAAAGAACACCGCCGCGACCCACGCTGGACAAACTGCTGTCGGCCACCCTGGGCGGACCCTGGAATGCATCGGGAGCGTGTGCTGGGTCAAGCGCGCCGGCAAAGAACACCACCGCGACCCCTACTGGACGACCCGCTGTCTGCCACCCTGGGCGGACCCTGGCAGCCGTCCGGAGCATGCGCTGTGCCAAGCGCGCAGGCAAAGAACACCATCGCGATCTCTGCTGGACGACCCGCTGTCGGCCACACTGGGCGGATCATGCAGGTGTCGGGTGCATGTGCTGGGCTGAGTGCGCCGGCAAACAACACCGCCGCGGCGCCTGCTGGACGACCCGCTGTCGGCCACCCTGGGCGGACCAAGGCAGTCGTCGGGAGCATGCGCTGTGCCAAGCGCGCCGGCAAGAACACCGCTGCTACCCCTGCTGGACGACCCGCTGTCGGTCACACTGGGCGGACCCTGGCAGGCGTCGGGAGCATGCGCTGGGCCAAACGCGCCGGCAAGAACACCGCTGCTACCCCTGCTGGACGACCCGCTGTCGGTCACACTGGGCGGACCCTTGCAGGCGTCGGGAGCATGCGCTGGACCAAGCGCGCCGGCAAGACCACCGCTGCTACTCCTGCTGGACGACCCGCTGTCGGTCACACTGGGCGGACCCTGGCAGGCGTCGGGAGCATGCGCTGTGCCAAGCGCGCCGGCAAGAACACCGCTGCTATCCCTGCTGGACGACCCGCTGTCGGTCACACTGGGCGGACCCTTGCAGGGGTCGGGAGCATGCGCTGGGCCGAGTGCGCAGGCAAACAACACCGCTGCGACCACTGCTGGACGACCCACTGTCGGCCACCCTGGGAGGACCAAGGCAGTCGTCGGCAGCGTGCGCTGGGCGAAGCGCGCCGTCAAAGAACACCGCCGTGACCCCTGCTGGACGACCCGCTGTCGGTCACACTGGGCGGACCCTGGCAGGCGTCGGGAGCGTGCGCTGGGCCAAGCGCGCCGGCAAGAACACCGCTGCTACCCCTGCTGGACGACCCGCTGTCGGTCACACTGGGCGGACCCTGGCAGGCGTTGGGGGCATGCGCTGGGCCGAGTGCGCAGGCAAACAACACCGCCGCGACCACTGCTGGGCGACCCACTGTCGGCCACCCTGGGAGGACCAAGACAGTCGTCGGCAGCGTGCGCTGGGCGAAGTGCGCCGGCAAGAACACCGCTGATACCACTGCTGGATGTCCCGCTGTCGGTCACACTGGGCGGACCCTGGCAGGAGTCGGGAGCATGCGCTGGGCCAAGCGCGCCGTTAAGAACACCGCTGCTACCCCTGCTGGACTACCCGCATTCAGCCACCCTGGGGGGCTGGCCATGGCAGGTGTCGGGTGCATGTGCTGGGCCGAGTGCGCAGGCAAACAACACCGCCGCAACTCCTGCTGGACGACCCGCTGTCGGCCACCCTGGGCGGACCATGGCAATCGTCGGTAGCGTGCGCTGGGAGAAGGGTGCCGGCAAAGAATATCGCTGCGACCCCTGCACTGCTGGACGACCCGCTGTCGGCCACTCTGGGCGCACCCTGGCAAGAGTCGGGATCCTGCGGTGGGCCAAGAGTGCAGGCAAAGAACACCGCTGCCACCCCTGCTGGACGACTGGCGGTCGTCTACCCTGGGCGGACCATGGCAGTCATCGGGAACATGCGCAGGGCCAATCGCACAGCCAAAGAACACCGCCGCGACCCTTGCTGGACAACCCACTGTCGGCCACCCTGGGCGGACCATGGTAATCGTCTGCAGCGTGCGCTGGGCGAAGGGTGCCGGCAAACAACACCGGCGCGACCCCTTCTGAACAACCCGTTGTCGGCCACCCTGGGCGGACCCGTGCAGGCGTCAGGAAGATGCGCTGTGCCAAGCGTTCCGGCAGAGAACACCGCTGCGACTCCTGCTGGACGACCCGCTGTCGACTGTTCTGGGCGTATCGTTGCAAGCGTTGGAATCATGGGGTGGGCGCAGCGCGCAGGCACATAATACCGCCACATCCCTCGCGGGACGAACAGCTCTTGGTCTTTTCGGACGGGCCGTTGGGGGCGTAGGGCTTTAAAAACAAACATTCTCAGCAATTTCCTTCAGGACACCCTGAGGGGCTTTCGCCTGAGTTTAGCAGGTTACAACATTGGTTCATTTTGAAGGTAGTTGCGCGACCGAATCTGTGATATTCCTTTGAGAAATGCAACTAGCCGGAGGTTCCAATATCATGGAATACCAGTATTGGAATCACTGATATAAGGGCATTCCTAATCGGTGCGCCATTACGCATACAGTACTAAATATCAGTGGGACGTATACGTGCGTTTTTGTAATAGATACGAACAATGTGGTTAAATTCCATGCTCAAATTCCTTGTTTTGCAGCTTGTGTTTGTGTATTGAAACGTTATTAAATAATTCCATCGAATTTTGAACTGTCTGCGGATCGCTGCAGTGGGCAAGGCCTACAATTAGAAATGCGACCGTTGGTCCCATGGTGAACGCGTTTCAAAGCCAAGTATTCCTCTGACACGAATTTCTGAGATAAAGTTCATTCTTTGACGGAAGCCCGTCTGGTCGGGATGAAACATTGGGTAAAGTAGACAAAAACCGGGGCACTACGCCGCCCAAAGTAAAATTTCAGAAGAAAAGAAGACGTTCCTTAGAATTTCTGAGATATTAGGGGAAAGCCAAAGCACGCGTATTTGAGCCCAGTCTTAACCTACATACTGTCATATATGTTTGGTCTTTAGAAATCCACCTTTTTAATGTCATTTTAATGTTACCGAGGGTATTATGACATTAAAGTAATCCAGTCTGTTTCTATTTCATTTCGGCCATTAGAACTCCACAATTGGTGAATTTGGTTGGGCCACGACCATTTCGCTTGTCTGTGATGCGACGTCAGAAAGCCAAGAAAACTTCCTACATTGACGTGATGTGTACATATTAATTATGTATGATTCTGCTGAACAAACGAAAATGTCATTTGTGATTCTGCACCTTGATCAAAATTAGCCATCCGCCATTGATCTGAAATTTTCTGTCCGCGCACAGTTTGCCTCACTGTCATGTGAGATGACATAACCGTGAAAGCTCCCCTCCTCAAAGAAAAGTGCGTGGACTAAGCATATATTATGACGCCGAAAAAAGAAAGGTTCTTTTTAATAGATCCGGCCCTATAACGTGAGCTATTCCAGTCTGTTTCTATTCCATTGTATTCGCTCGCCCTCCTAGATTGGTGAAACATTTTGGGGGGGGGGGGGGGCGCCCACTTAGCATGTCTGTCATGAGACGTCACGGAAACGGCGAAAACTCCCAATTTAAAATGAGTACAGATTGATTATGCATGATTAAACCGAACAAAGAAACGAACTTTTTTCAAGTTCTACGCCGCTGTAACTATTAACCATCCGCGATTGATGAAATTGTTTTCGGACCTCGTCTTGTTCACTTTTCCGCCACGCGACGTTACCAAACCACGGAGACTTACGCGTCGAAGTTACGTGTACGCGCTAAAGATGCATTAGTATGCCGAACAAAAGTGACAGTTTTTTGCAATTACCAGAGACTACTCAGTTTCAAAATGAATACAGCTCCGCCACTGATTCATCATCATCATCAGCCTGGTTGCGCCCACTGCAGGGCAAAGGCCTCTCCTATACTTCAACTACCCCGGTCATGTTCTAGTTGTGGCAATGTTGTACCTGCAAACTTCTTAATCTCATCCGCCCACCTAACTTTCTGTCGCCCCCTGCTACGCTTCCCTTCCCTTGGAATCCAGTCCGTAACCCTTAATGACCATCGGTTATCTTCCCGCCTCATTACATGTCCTGCCCATGCCCCCTCATTTCTTTTTCTTGATTTCAACTAAGATGTCATTAACTCGCGTTTGTTCCCTCACCGCCGCTTATTGGTGTAGTACTAATCGCTGCGATGAGCGCCACTCAGGGCAGCCGACGAGAATTGATTCCTTTGCATATAAAGAATTGCGTGGCAGTATAGCGTTGACGAGCTCTTTCGCCACGTATACGTCATCGCAGGGCCATATCTTGACTGGGCAGCTGTTTAAGCGGCTTTTTTAGCGGCCCGTTACGCGCTGCCGCAATCTTCCATGAACCACCACAAGATAAGCAAGGGAAAAGGGACCAATGAGAGAAGCCGGCATCCCTATCCTCAATATGTCATCCACTTGAACTGCGCTAGTTGGATAGCTCGGCAATCCCCGAAACCCTCTCCGGCACGCTCCTCACCTCTCGTCATTAAAATAAATAAGGAAAACATATATCTGTGGGCAATTTGCTATTCGCTGGAAAGGCAAAGAAAAGGCACCTTCTATAAACAAGGAGACCGTTTGATTGGGCGGTTGAAACAGCCTTGCGGTTTAGTGCGCTTGTTTGCGTGGGCGGTTACGTAAATTTGATGTCAGGATTGTGGTTTGCACGAAATCAAGTGCGCCAAAAGAAAAAGGGCCTTTATTGAACGGAGCACTCATATACATACTATCAAAGGGGGCGTTAGAGCCAACTGAGTGCGCATGTGCATGACAGTGCATTGCGTCACATTTCTCTTTTTTTGTAAATCAAAATCACTGAAGTTCTAGCATCGGGTATCTTCGTGGTGGTGTAAGAGCGAGGACGACCCTAACTAATCAGGAACGGCCGAAATGGACAGTCAACTAGGTGGACTCTTACAGAATGGCTCCCCAGGTTTTTGATGGAACGCTGTACATTGTGAGCAGGCAGGATTCCGTAAAGGCTACTCAACAATAGACCATATTCACACTATGAATCAGGTGATAGAGAAATGTGCGGAATATAACCAACCGTTATATACAGCTTTCATTGATTACGAGAAAGCGTTTGATTCAGTCGAAACCTCAGCAGTCAAGGAGGCATCACGGAATCAGGGTGTAGACGAGCCATACGTAAAAATACTGAAAGATATCTATAGCGGCTCCACAGCCACCGTAGTCCTCCATAAAGAAAGCAACAAAATCCCAATAAAGAAAGGCGTCCGGCAGGGAGATACGAATAGATACAGGGAGATATCTTTCCAGTGCTATTCACAGCGTGTTTACAGGAGGTATTCAGAGACCTGGATTGTGAAGAATTGGCGATAAGAGTTAACGGAGAATACCTTAGTAACTTGCGATGCGCTGATGATATTGTTTTGCTTAGTAACTCAGGGGACCAAATGCAATGCATGCTCACTGATCTGGAGAGGCAAAGCAGAGGGGTGTGTCTAAAAGTTAATCTGCAGAAAACTAAAGAAATGTTTAACAGACTCGGTAGAGAACACCAGTTTACGATAGGTAGCGAGGCACTGGAAGTGGTAAGGGAATACATCTACTTAGGGCAGGTAGTGACCGCGGATCCGGATCATCAGACTGAAATAATCAGAAGAATAAGAATGGGCTGGGGTGCGTTCGGCAGGCATTCTCAGATCATGAACAGCAGGTTACCATTATCCCTCAAGAGGGAAGTGTATAACAGCTGTGTTTACCAGTACTCACGTATGGGGCTGATCAACCTGGGGGCTTACGAAAAGGGTTCTACTTAAATTGAGGAAGACGCAACGAGCTATGGAAGGAAGAATGATGGGTGTAACGTTAAGGGATAAGAAAAGAGCAGATGGAGTGAGGGAACAAACGCGAGTTAATGACATCTCAGTCGAAATCAAGAAAAAGAAATGGCCATGGGCAGGACATGTATGAGGAGGGAAGATAACCAATGGTCATTAAGGGTTACGGACTGGATTCCAAGGGAAGGGAAGCGTAGCAGGGGGCGGCAGAAAGTTAGGTGGGCGGATGAGATCAAGGAGTGTGCAGGGACGACATGGCCACAATTAGTACATGGCCGGGGCTGTTGGAGAAGTATGGGAGAGGCCTTTGCCCTGCAGTGAGCGTAACCAGGCTGATTATGATGATGATGTACATTGTGACGCGGAAGCTATCAGGAAGCCCTGGTAGATGCCTTGTGCCTCGGTTCTAGAATGGACGTTGTTTACTCCTGATGCCGTGGAGGTGCTGTTTCACGTCTTGAGGGGGCATGGTTTGCGGAGGCAGGTGGCTTTCTGTGACTGGTAGTAGCATCCTCACCTGTCAGCCTATAAGTCTCTGCATCGGAGACCCAAAGTAAGAATCGCGAGGTGTATTTCTCCACTCAAGCAATGCATCACAAAAATCTCCTGTACCATACCGATGCCGCTTCAGTAGTTATATTGGCTTCTTGAACGGCACGTTCAGCCATTCCGTTTGATAGAGGGTAATAAGTATTGAACGGATGTGGAGCAAGCCAATCTTACCGACAAAAATGACGGAAGTTCTGGTTGCTCAATGGCGGGCCATTCTCGGTGCATATTCGCTGCGGTAAGCCGTGTGTGGCGTATATGTTGGCGCAAGCAGGGCCGGTATTTTGTAGCGATGCCTTTTCCGATTCTATGCCTTTTCAGGTTTTCACACTTGGCGAGTGGTCAGAGCGACGGTCTGCCCACATTATCAACGGAATCAGGCGGCCGTGCGTGGTGGATGATAAGAATAGCATAGAATAAGGCATAAGGCATCGCTACAATATAGCGGCCCAGCAATCACCTTGTCGGCGGTTGTCTGCACGGGCCTTAGTTCGAAAAAGAAAGAAAAGTCAACCACCAAATATTCTATGTCATTGTGATAGCAAATGTCGGCTCCTACAACTTCCCGAGGTAGTCTTGGAATTTCATGATTGGCAAGCGTTGGTGTCGTGGCTTGTGTTTCTGGCAGGTCTCGCAGCGCCGGGCAACTTCTGTATCACTGTTTATAGAAGGCCGAAAGAGCACAGTTCAGGCACGTGCCTTCATTTTTTCTGCTCCTCCATCCGCGACATGAAGGCAGGCGTGTAGTTCTCTGCGCATCTTGACAGCAATGATGAGGCGGTTGCTCCGGAACCCGATACTGTCTTACTTATGTAGTTCGTCCCGGATGCGCCAGCAGCAACGTAGTTAGCCACTGATAACAGCTTCGCTGTCCGGCCACTGCGTTCTAGCATACTGTCGAAGTTGCATCACTGGGTCCTCGTCGGTCTCTTGGAGATCTTGGCTCAGCCGACTGTCTGAAACCTGAAGGCAAGCAACGGTATTCACATGGTAATTCAAGCACTGTTCTTTCAGTAGCGCTTTGCTCGGGAATCACAATAAAGCGTCAGCGACAAACAGCTGCTTTCCAGGTGTATATCTGACGACCATCGGGTAGCTCTATAAGCTGAGGCGCATGTGCTGTAGTTGTAGAGGACATTGGCATAACGGCTTTTTAAATATCATTTCTAGGGGTTTATGATGCGATTCTACTACAACTTAAGGCTGCCAGAAAAGATAGTCGCGAAATCTTTTACAGCCGTGAACGATTACCAGCCTTTGTTTAAATCTGGGCATACCTTTGCTGCCTTTCTGTCAGCGAACGTGAAGAGTACGCTAGCTGATGCCCATCCTGTATAATTATTTCGACAATTCCGTTCTGGTTGGCGTCTAGCAATAGCTCGATTGGTTTGCCCTTCTGGGAGTAGTTTAACACAGGAGCTGTGGCAAGCGCTTCCTGTATAGCTTTGAAGCTTGCTTCTTGACGGTCTTCCCAAACCCACGCGACATCCTTTCGTAGTTCTCGGAGTGGCGCTGTTAGGTATGACATATTCGGAATAAAGGGGGAGACAACATTTACCATGACCAAGAACGTATGCAGCTCCTTGCTGCTTGGCGTTGTTACGTTTCGCCTACGACGCGCGGTTTAGCCGGCGCGGCTGCAACAAAGCGGCAGACATTTTGGCCCGTTCGGCGCCGCCGCTACGCCTCCCCGCCAAGCGCGTCCAGGCATGTTCCGATGCCACGTGTCTTCATGTGCGTGTGTGAGTGTATGTGCATATTGGTGCCCACGCTTGTCGAAGCGCGGCAGCCGGGGAGAGGAGCTCCCAACAACTGTGAAGCGAGGGGGTCTGACAGGCGCCGACACGACAGTATGAGCCACCTTCTCCTCCCCATTGTGCCCGACCGGCGCCGACACGACAGTGTGAGCCACCTTCTCCTCCCCATTGTGCCCGACCGGCGCCGACACGACAGTATGAGCCACCTTCTCCTCCCCATTGTGCCCGAACGGCGCCGGCACGACGGCTGCGTCACCTTATCCCATTGTACCCGAGCGGCACAGTCACGTGCTCGTCTATAGAGGGGTTCCTTCTTGCCCTCAACTGCGAGAGTATAAAAGCAGCTGCCCCCGGACGCCAAAAAAGGGGCTCCGATTTCTTCTGTTGAGTAAAGTGCACTCCCGTCTCTCTACTTCGGTCAACCTGACCGCCAACTCTTTGCGATGTTAGAATAAACAAGTTGTTTTCTTG
Source organism: Dermacentor variabilis (assembly GCF_050947875.1). Classification (NCBI taxonomy): domain Eukaryota; kingdom Metazoa; phylum Arthropoda; class Arachnida; order Ixodida; family Ixodidae; genus Dermacentor; species Dermacentor variabilis. Next base: position 47,727,282 of record NC_134568.1, read on the forward strand.
TTACCAGTCGACTCATGCTTTGCCGGGACCTTCGGATGCTTCCAGTTGTACCCCAGGCCGCCAGGCCAACGCTACCCTTGGGGCTTGCGACCCAGGTGCAACAACGGGCGTCAGCGCCGAGTTCCCAACAACTCGCGCCAGCGGTGCGACCACAACAGCGTCTGGACTTGCAAAATGTCTTCTAGCCGCTGTGGATACAAACTCGGCCCGTCACGTGTCAGCATGTGTCCTAGGTGCCGGACAGATTTCTTCTCTCCTTTAGTGACGACGACCATGTTGCTGGCCCACTCCGTCGGCTTTGTCACATGCATGATCACTCCCTATGTCTCCATGCGGTCCAGCTCTGCTTTCACCTTGCCATTGGAATCCGCCGTGCTGGTTTCACCACTCCCTGGGAACCACGCTTGAGCTCCAGGTGGTAAATCGTACCCTTAAATTAACCTAGGCCCTCGAACACGTCATCGTAAAGCTTCGCTGCATCGTAAAGCTACAGTCGCTCGACAGAAGAGGCTCTTTGGAGTAAGCCTAACTCTTCAGCAACTGCGCCGCTCAACATCACGGCAACTTCGTCTTCCACAACAAAAAAGTCTGTCTGAATCTTGCTTTCTCTCGTTGCAACTTCGAGACGAACTTGTTTCGTTGCTTATTTCTGGGAGCCAAAGAACGTGTGTAAAACTACGTTACAGTAGTGTGGCTGCTGGTTTGTTATTTTCTGTAGCTGGCGGTGCGCGATAATTGAGCAGGTTGTGCCTGTGACCAGCTTGCAAAAAAATTGGTTTTCCTTCTATCTGAATGGTAGCCATCCAGCGATAGCCTTTCCCTCGGGCATGCGATACTGTTTCCAACTGGAAATCGCCTAGCGTTTCGCCGTCTTGCGTTCCAAAAGATGCTAGCTTTTGCTCTTGCGGGTAAAATTTTTTTGGCATCTTCTTGCAGGCTATGGCGAAGCGATTCCTTCCGCCGCCTTTCCTGCATGTGCGTTCTTTTGCGGGGCAGACATGGTCATTCTTATGATCCTTTGTGCACTTAGTGCAACGCCGACCTTTTACCTCAGATACTGCGTTCATCTCGGCAGCGTAATGGCTTTTGGGGCGTGCCTGTATTTCTTCGCACTATACCTTGCCATGTTCTCGCGATTGGCACGTTTCTACCCTCTTTGCAAATGAAGCATTTTCAGAGACGAGCTTTTCTTGGAGAATTTTGTGTCTTATTCCGTGAATAATACGACTTCTTAGCGTACGCACTTCGAGATCCCCAAACTCGAAAGGTTTTGCTAGCACTAGTAGGTGTGTTAACCAGCCCTAGAAGTTTTCGCCCTCATTTTGGTCGCGCTTGCCAAAACGCAACTCGCGTAGGCTAGGTTTAGTGCGGGCTTGTAAAATGCCTCAATCTAAAGTTTCAGGACTTCTACCTCCGACTTCTCTTCATCCGGTGCAAAGGCAAAAGTGCTATACGTCTTGCGCGCGTCTTCTCCGATAATCATCAGAAAAGTGGCTGCCTGTACCTCTTTGGGTTGCTGGTTTAGGTACGTTGCCGTTGCGAAGAGCTCGAACTCCTGACGCCACGTCTTCCAACTTTGCCATACGTCTCCTGTCGTGTCCAGGACTCTCGGCGGTGGTAGTAGCGTTTTGGCTGGGGCGCTGGTCTGCCCTGGCGCTGTTCCTCGTTCTCCATTGTCGTACTAGTTCGGTCTTTCGAGCCGCCCTAGTTTGCTTGCTACCCTTCCGCTTTTATATCACCAACTGCGCACATCGGCCACACTCCGACCACTTCTCACACCATGTGGTTTGCACGAAATCAACTGGGTCAACAGAAAAAGGGCCTTTATTGAACGCAACACACTCTTATACATATACTATCAAAGGGGGCGTTACAGCCAAGTGAGTGCGCGTGTGCATGACAGTGCATTACGTCACAAGGAGATCGGAATAAAGTCAGAAGGGAAGAACTTAATGGTACAGGCGTCCTTGGACGCTGCCCAGTTGTGAAAGGAATAGAACATGGCCACCCATCGATCACTCCGTAGTGCTGGCTGCTAAGAGCCACTGGCTAGAACGTATTTCTTTGCGTATAACAAAATTCGAACACGAAACATCAAGCAACTATTAGAATATGCTGTGAGCGAAACACCGGACACTTATTTAGCTTAGGCCGGCGCGAAACGCCAGTTACGTGAATCGATGTTTACTTCCCTCGTATACTCTTTCACAGTTTCCTACTTGATTGCAACGAATACAATACTCCTTGATAGAAAGTGCGCCACTTTAGCCGAGAAATTATTTCAGATCGCAGCGCTGCAGGCGGAAGCAAAAGTAACGCGGTTCGTAGATCCGATCAGCCGTTTCCAGAAAGGCTGCCATATTTTTAACACTGAATGGCATGATTAATTTTGATGTGGAATCGGTGAACATGCCACTACGGCAGTTAAAATTGGAGTGCTTTACTTCATTTTGAAATGTATTCGAACCGTTTTTGCTATGAAAAGTCATGAAACGGCGTTGTTTTCCATAGCACGCAAATGTTTACTAAGCTTCGAAAACGAAGTTGATATGCATCTCTTATAAGAAACAAATATCACGCAGAAACCATCGAAGGGTGGCCCCCAAGGATGGTACCGCACAGGTGACAGCGGGTGGTCCTGCAGCGGCAGAGTTGGTGCTCTTGGCCGGCGAGCTGGCCCCACCGCATGCACCTGACTCTTCTAAGAGTGCAGAAAAGTCGGGCGACACCCATGAGGGTACCATCCAGGCGACAGCGGGTCGTCCAGCCGCGCCTGAGTTGGCGTTCTTGGCCGGCGAGCTGGGCCCACCGCATGAACCCGGCGCCTCCATGGGTGCAGACAAGCCGGGCGACCCCCAAGGATGGTACCGCCTCGGCGACAGCGGGTCGTCCAGCCGCGCCTGAGCATGTCCAGGAATTCTGGACATTCTCCTTCGGAACTTCACAGCAACGCACAAGTGTGACTCAATGGGAATTTTTTTTTCTAATTTATATTTCAGAATATAGGGTGAGGGTCAAAAAGTTTCAAACGACGACAACAAGAGGGTAGTCCCTTCTAGCAACATATGCATTTTGGCACTTAGTCGGAACATTGGTGGTACGTTAAAGCAGTTAAAGAAAGTCAGACAGGGGCGGTGAAGTCTAACGACAGGAGAAAATCGTTTTGCACCCTCCCGCCAGAGGGCACATTGGCTTAAAAAAGCGCCAAATTTAAACCTTAAAGCGATTTATTACAGCTGACATTGAAAAGGTATTGGTAGAGGGAGTGTTATGCAGCCTGTTTGCACGTGCAGGCTTTTGAGAAGCAGCCGAGATGGTACAGAGTGGTTATGCATGTGCATGTCTTGAGCGTGCCTGGGTATGGTTCTATGCGCATGGTCGCTCTGTGTATGAGTGTGCGGGCGTGTGCCTCCGTATTTGCGTTTGCATGCGCGCGAGTGCGTGTATGCGTGTGTCAGTGTTCGCGACGTGTGTGAGCGTTCGCAGCGTATGTGGGTGCCTGCGTGTGTGCGCGCTTGTGCGCGCCCTTGCGGTGCATGCGTGGGCGTGTGTGTACGTGTACGCGTGCCAACGTGTGCTTTTCGAGTTTCAGCATGAAGGATTGCGAAAAAATGTGTGCGTGTTTGTGTGCGCATGGATATCTGTGCGTGCGTATTGTGTGTGTGTGTGTGCGCGCGCGTGTGTGTGTATGCGTATGACGGATGGAGAGAGAGTACGTGCGTGTGAGGGAGAGTGCGTTTGCGTGCGAGGGATACAGAGTGTGTGTGTGTGCGCGCGCGCGTGTGTGTGTGTGTGTGTGTGTGTGTGTGTGTGTATTTGTGTTTGTGTGAGAAGAAAGAGAGAGACGCTGTTTAGAGACAAGACAAAGCGGACGTTGCGTACTACGCTGCGATGTTTTCCTTTGTTAAACTGTACTGCATGACCAGAATATAAGTTCTTTTAAAGTTTTTTTTCCCTTTAAACTAAGTTCTGTGTTATCAATCTCGCACAGCCGGCGTATAATCACTGTCGCGCTCACCTATCACTGTTTCCAGCATGTGTGTGCGCGCGAGGGAAAGAGAGCGTGTGTATACGCGAGGGAGAGAGATAGTGTGCGTGAGTGTGCGTGCCAGCGGAGAGTGTGTGCGCGTGTTAGTGCCTCCGTATGTACATATGCTTGCACGCGAGTGCGCGTATGTGTGTGTGAGCGTTCGCGGCGTGTGTGCATGCCTGCATCTGCGTGTTAGTGCATGTGTGTGTGCGCTTGCGTGCTTTCGGCGCATGCATGGCGGCGCGTGAATGTACACATGTGCGACCGTGCTTGTTCGTGTTTCAGCATGCATGCCTGCGGACATAACTGTGCGTGTTTGTGTGCGCATGGATATCTGTGCGTACGATGGGCACGATGAAGAGGGCGTGTGAATGCGTTTGAGGAAGAGAGTGTGTGCTCGTGCCAGGGAGAGAGAGTGCGTGTGTGTGTGTGTGCGAGGGTATTTGCGTGTTTGCGGGTGTGAGCGAACATTTTCCTGCTTACACCTACTCTTGGAAACAAACGCGATGTGGAGACCATTAAAGCCCGTGTTTAAATGCACGAGACAACTACGAATGACACTGCAAAAAGAAAGCGCCTGCGATGTCAGTAATGCCGCCCTTGCCTACCACGGCCCGTAAGAGGCTGCCAAGCAGTTCAACTTCGTTATCTTGCTTCCGTCGGTGGCAGCGCAATGTCTTGAAGGCAATGACGCGCAAAATCTGCACTATCATTCGATCGTGTATCGTTTCGGTGACCAAGCGAGCTTTCGGCAGCGCACGTTTGTTGCTATATTGACATTTCAACTTTAAACGGCTTGCGTTCGGAAAAAACAATGTGAATAAAAATCGACAGTCGTCTGGCCGCAAGAAACATGCTCACGGAGCCGTGTCATTCATGACAATATCTCAAAAGGCTGGAAGCGGTCAGGTCGACGTTACCCTCGACCTTTTTCCGCGTCAGCGAGGCTTTCAGAGAGCGCTTAATTGCAAGATATTTGTTCTTACTCTTACAGGATCATGTTTCATAAGCATATATTCGCTCAACTATACAATGTCGAAGGCAGGCTCCAAACTACTCATTCGCTTTAGCCACCCAAGATCAATTATTTAAAAGATAATCAACATACATTCGTGAATTACGCACACAACTGTTCAACTTGCTCCGTATCCGGAGGTTACCGTCTGAACACTCTAATGATAATAATGTCAGGAAGATTTACATTGATCTATTTCTTAAAATTTGGTGCCGTTAAAAAAGACCACCTGTATAATGATAGTGCAGTACACTGTAAACGGAAATAACTCCGAGGTGGGAGTATACTGCTTGTCCGATAGCGACCCCCCGGTTCGGAGTTTTTTTTTGCTCCGTATGATCGGAGTAGAATTTTTACTCCGTACGAGCGGAATTTTCGCGTGGAATTATGGGAGTTTTTTTTTCTGTCTTTTCTTTATTTTTTGCTTTGCTATTGACGGAGTTCTTTCGAGGTGCAATGGGAGTATAAAAAGAGCCATCGCGTGAGTTTCCGCGAACATGTTTACATGCAGAGGCTGCTGGTCAAATTTCGAAATATGCACACGAGACCGCGTCGAATTCGACGGAACAAGTCAATGAAAGCACATATATCATGACATACATAAACATTTCAGAAACACCCAATGCAGAAATTTGAAAGACATCACACGTACACGCGATACTCAAGAAGCAACGGTGCCAGTATATATAGCCACGATATTGTGTGCCTCGAAACCGCCTAGGGAGCAGCTGTGCTGTTTTCAGAATTACGACTCACATGCTCGTTCATACGAGATCTCTCTCTCTGAAATTAACAGAATACCTTAAGCAACACAAAACTGTTAATTCAAAATAGTGAGAGAGAAAAAGTTAATGGTGTAATTTTTCAAAATTATCATGCCATTCTGTGAGTGCTGAAGCGACTTCGCACACTGCCGGCGTTCGCGGCCAAAAAGTAGTGCGTTAGTTACAGTAAGCAAGAAAAATGTAAGTGCATGTGTTGCATAGCAAAATTAAATTTTTGCGATATAGTGGTAGCGTAGCAAGAAATTATTACGTTTGAGCATGACCCGCAGCAGCCGACATAATTAACACCGAGAAATGCGCAGTCATACATTTTATACACCGCACTACTTGCTCTGCGTCCGAGCAATCTGTCTCGGTTGCGAAAAGGAGCTACATCGCTGATCTGTCGAGTGAATCCCTAAACTCGGAGCCAGCAGGCATGCGTCTAAATCAATGTCTCGGATAGAGCGTAATGTTAATGCAATATAGGAAGCAACGACGTGACCAAAACATATATGCGCGATAACAATTCGATTCACATCGCTCAATAAGAAGCTTTATTTTCAGTACGCATACTTATGTCCTACCGTTTTTCTTCGGGCGAGGATATCCGTTCACAGATACATAAAAACAGTTGCTTGCACTCCGGTCTTTCTCACTGGCAACACAGCATCGCAACGAACTTGGGTTACGCCATTCATGCGCGACTAGCACGGATGTCGTCGCTCGAACAGTGGCTACTGTTGCCATTGCTACGCGGTCCTTTCAAACACTACACTGGACGTTGTCAGCATGTACTAAAAGGTCATAGAAGTCGCATTTCACGTACTGAAGAACACAAGACAGGGTGACGCAGCACAAAAACACAGCCAGAACGTGAGCCGACATCACGAGCCAGTGAGCAGCTTCGAGGTATACCTAAGCCTTTTTCCGCACTTGAAAACGTGGTTCTTGCAATCATCGTTGTCAGCAAAGCGATTACAGCTAATGTACTTGATGCTGAGATACAGTGAGCTTCAGGCATGCCAATAACACTTTCTGGAAGGAAATACGGGAAACAAATTGACGAAACGCTGTCGCGGAACGACACTTCACAGACGTAAACAAACCGTCAGCCATGAGCACTGCCCGCTCCGCCGAACGCGCCCGGTCGCTGGCGAGGCGCACAGCCTCATGGGAAGCGCCACGTGACCAACCTGTATCGGCGCATGGGAGTTTTTTTAAAACTCCCTGTCGGAGTTTCACGGGAGAACAAGATTTTTAAGCGGAGTAAAATCGCGTCATGTCGCCTTAATACTCCCGCAGCTAGCCAGCGGAGTGAAACGAGGGGATGGCGCTGTTTTGGTCCCATACATCGGAGTAAATATTTGAGAGGGGAGGTTTTAGGGCACATCACCTCTTAAAAACTCCCAGGTGGGTTTATTTTCGTTTACAGTGTAGGCATCTCATAAAGCAGGTGCGAATGCTCGGACAGGTTTTCTTGGTGCAATTCAAGTTGATGAACTTAGAACACACGCATCCAAGAATGCACCTCTGTCTTTACAATGTATTCTCCTACATTGTTCAAGAAATGCCTCAGTGCCACGGTACATCACAAAAGGTGTGTGGTAGCATTATTTGCTCTCCCTAATAGATTTCTGAGCGTTCGCGGCATCAGGCTTGGTTTTCTGGCGTCATCAGGAATCAGAACAGTGAATTAGGGTCTGATTTATCTTGCATGAGTAATTGACAAATCGCGCAACAGAAGGTTCCCGGAATGATGTGTGATGACGACATTCTGCCACTATCGAGAATGAATGTGATTTATACACGAGCGAATGTTTGTGGCTACGCAGCGAAAAGCCTAGGCCTTAAGTTTAGCAGAGAGAAATCGGGAATTATGATGTTTAATGAAAAGACGAATAATTACATGGTGTCAATTCAACAGCAAGTCATACGCATAGTCAAACAATGTATATGCATATTCAGCCATTGCATATTTGCTTGCTTACGAGGGTATGGGCCATTCCTGATTATGTCGTTCTTGTTTCGGGTATGAGCCCCCATTGCAACGAGCCACTTTAGATTTTTTCGCCCTAATCAACCAATATATCGTTTGCCAATGTAGCCGTGCGGTTTGGGGCTGCCTCCACCACGGGCACTAGGTCGGAACTCATGTTTCCATTGACTGCATACGTATATCAGCAATAATTCTAGAAAAAAAGCGGTATTTTTTTCTTTATGTGTTAACAATAGCCAGTTAAAATATATTCCGCAAAGCACTCATCCCAATACTTCAGTACTTTTTGTTCTAGCACACACGTGCGCGCTACTGTATTTTATATAATGTACCATAATAATTTTGCATTTATTTCCGCCAAGCAGCTGTTTCTATTTTTAATGACGCCAGGAAACCCAGCCTGATGTCAGCAACGCTCATATATGTAATCGGGAGCGCGCACAATGTTCTCGCATATACCTATGCGTATATACAGGGTGTCCCACGTAACTTGAGCCAAACATTAAATACATGCAAATGCAACGTACCTGTACAGACTCAACGTAATGTTTGCCATCGCTTGAAGATACTCAGATATTTATTTTTATTTCGGCATAATTAGATAATTAGCCTTAATTAATGAATCAAATTCTAAAATATTATAATTAGGTGAAAAGTGTCAGTGACAAAATTGTATAGCAATATGAAAACTACCGATCAAGCAAAAAATGCAATGCCTCATAGCCCCGTAAGGCAGAGGCTACATACACTCAGCAAAGTGAAGCGAACAGTGCCTAAATTCTTTCTAATCACGCATACGACGTACAAAACAGCATGTCGAAAAATGCCATCATCAATGGCTCATACCCCCGTGAGCAATGGTTCATACCCCAGTAAGCAATAAAAAATGTAACGACTCATAGTCCCGTAAGGTTCATGGCTACTCACTTTGCGTGAATTAGCTGCGATGACACTGCCTCTGTTGTCATCGGTGATTTCATTGCGTATGTGTGGGTACCGAAAAGGGAGCGGTTACGCGTTCCGTGTTGCAGATATATCCCTTGCGATGCCACACTGATCCGGCCCAACCGACAACCCAGCGGCGTACGTGCATCTATTTGACATTATCAAAGAATGTGACTGCAGTTGCGAGGGAAATAATGATGACCCATTAGGACAATAAGTGAGTTTGTTCCTTTTGTTCAAAATTATGTCACCTCGGTCTCCTGTGCCAAACAGCTTCGCTGGTCAACCACCTTCACGGAGTGGATTGGCTCATTATTTTTTTTTTTACTTTCTCTCTGTCGATGAGGATCGCTATAGCGGCTTGTTGGTACGGCTTATTTTATTTTGTTGTAGCGCAAGCTGAACAAGGACAACACACGGGCTGCATGACGTTTCGAGGGTGTATATATAGCGACGAGAATGGGAAATAAATCTGTTGTTGAAAGTTAGCGTTGTGTGTGTCAGATGTGCCTTTCTGTTGACCTTGTTCAGCTCGCGCTACAACAAAATAAGATTTCTCTCTTTCTTTCTTCGTTTCTTCCTTTCTTTCCTTCTTTCTTTCTTTCTGTCTTTGTTTGTTTTCTCTTTCGTTCTTTTGTTCCTTCTTTCTTTCCTTCGTTCTTTTTTCCTCTTGTTTCTTCATTCATATTCAGCCATTGCATATTTGCTTGCTTACGAGGGTATGAGCCATTCCTGATTGTGTCGTTCTTCTTTCCGGTATGAGCCATTGCAACGAGCCACTTTAGACTTTCACCCTAATCAACCAGAGAGAGAGAGAGAGAAAACATTTATTCGGACCATCGAGGTGGTTGCTCTTGAGGTCGAGTGGGTGGTGTCCTCATTCCAGGACTCCACTGGCCATGGCTGCTCGACGTACTTGCTGGACGAGAGCTTCTTGTCCCGCCAGGGTATCGCCGGTCAGCTGTACCTCCCACCGCTCAAATGACGTGCTAGGAGTCTTTAAGTATTGAGGTTTGCCCTCGCACCCCCACGAGATGTGAAAGAGTGTAGGGCGTGTGTCGCCGCACCAGGGGCAGATGCCGCGATATGTATGTGGGAACATTTTACTGTATCTGTGTAGGTTTGGAAATGTGTTAGTCTGTATAAGTCGGAGATCTACGGCATCTTCAGTGCTGAGCTTTTTGTGAGGCGGAGGATAAATCCTGCGGTTGAGTCGCTGGATCTCGAGTCGGTCGCAGTAATTGGATGGCAGGGGCATGAAGGTAAAGGGTGGGGATTGATGAGACGATTGGTCTTGCCCCGCTCGGTTGATTAGCGCTCGAGCTAGGGCATTCGCCCTTTCATTCCCCTCCAGACCCGCGTGACCCGGCGTCCACGTGATTTGATGGTATTCTTGCAGCCTCGGGCCTAGAATCTGAGCCGCCAGCAGCGGTGTTCGTCCGTTCGTAAAGTTACGGCAGGCCTGTTGCGAGTCGGTAACGACATGGACTTCCCTGCCTACCCTGTCTGCTTGCTTTATTACCAGCGCCGCGGCTAGGGTCTCAGCCGCAGCTGGGGTCTCTGCCCTTACGGAGGCCGCGAGGGTCAAGGAGTTGTCTCTCCCGTGCACGGCGGGAGAGATGTAGCCGTGCGGTTTGGGGCTGCTTCCACCACGGGCACTAGGTCGGAACTCATGTTTCCATTGACTGCATACGTATATCAGCAATATTTCTAGAAAAAAAATAGTGGTATTTTTTTCTTTATGTGTTAACAATAGCCAGTTAAAATATATTCCGCAAAGCACTCATTCCAATACTTCAGTACTTTTCGTTCTAACACACACGTGCGCGCTACTGTATTTGATACAACGCACCATAATAATTTTGCATTGATTTCCGCCAGGCAGCTGTTCTTATTCTTAATGACGCCAGGAAACCGAGCCTGATGTCACCAAGCTCATTTGTGTAATCGGGAGCGCGCACAATGTTCTCGCACACCTTGTGTGATATACCGTAGCGCTGAGGTGCTTCTTGTATAACGTAGGAGAGTCCGTAGTAAAAGCAGAAGTGTACTGTTGAGCGCATGTGCTTAAGTTGAATTGCGACAAGAAAACCCAATGGAGCATTTGCACCTGCTTTTAACAGAAGCGTACTGCACCATGAATATCCAGGCAGTTACTTTTTAACGGCGCCAAATTTTAATAGAGCAATGTAAATCTTGCTGACATTATTGCTATCATTCCAGTGTTGAAATTGGTAGCCTCTACATACGGAGTAAGCTGAGCAGTTGTTTTCGTAATAAACGAAGGTACGATAATTAAATTGTCAATAATTGATCTTAAGTGGGTAACGGACATGTGTAGCTTGGAGCCAGTCCGCGAGACTACCTAGCTGAGCGAATAATTAATAAATATGCTTCTATTTTACAAATCCTTTACAGATAAACTCTGAAAGCATAACTGACGCTGAAAAAGACCGTCTTTAAGGGCGACCTGACAGAGCCCAGCCTTTTGTGATAATGTGATCAATAGCATCACTCCGTGAGTACGTTCCCTGCGGCCAGTGCACTTTTGATGTACAGCCTCGTCCACTCTTAGGGTGAACACGGCTCACCGTGGCCGCGCTCCGCGGGGCGCCAGTGCGTCCGGCGCGGCGGCGCATCGAAGCGAAGCGGCGCAGGCGCACACGGACCCAGGGGAGGTGCTTCGCGTCGTCTGCTACAGAGCTGGAGAGCGCCGCTCCGGCTTTGCTGCAAAGTACACTTCGCTAGACCCAGGTGACTGAGCGACCGAGGCGGCGTTGCGGGAAGGCGCACTTCACTAAATGAAGCATCTTCTAGCTGGTTCGGTATACAGCTTGTGAACAGCCTGCTTAATCAATATACATTAACAGAAACAAGCTTATCACCACATAAATCACTTAGCATGTTTTTAATAAGTGATGAGGGTAAAAATACAGTCATTTCTTCGCGCTCTTTATTAGGCTGGTGCCATTTTATTTTACTCTCGCAGCACTTGGTGTAGTGCATACCGAGAAACCTATTAGGCGCGCTCTTCTTCGTTGGAGTCATCATGTGATGAGCCTAGCACGCCATTTCGCGTATGTCTTGATGCTAGAACGAATTTGCTTAATTGATATAAAGAAGCGACCTAAACCCGCAATAAATTCCACAGAAAGTTAGAGAGCGATTGTTCAATCGTGCATCATCATGTTTGCCGTCGATTTTACCATTAAGGAGGGCAATAATATTACTTCGACAGCAACTAAGAAGTGACATCCGCTACTTCGCGACTTTCTTATTGACGCGGTAATGTCGCTGGTAGGGGTGCATGGAGCGCTTTACGCGATGTAGGAAAGGGCTCTCCCCTGCATAGCAACTGATTTGGCGGCAGTTTTACTCCCCCTTTTCATCTTTCTACATCATATAAAAAAAATTCATTTTTGTTGTCACAGATTGGTTAAAATCGCCGAAGCGGTGCCGGTCCTTTGACGGCTACCTGACGTGAGAAGTCGCATTCATATTTAGAGGAATCGTCGGTCAGTTATTTGATTACATTGATTAGGTGGAGTGAAACATGTGGCGCCGTCGTTTATTTGGTTGTTTGTTTTTTCTCCTTGGAGTCGATGCATTCCGCATGCGAATGCCCTTTCTGTCCGTTTTGAATAGGTAATTGAAGTGGAAAATCTATAATCTACTTGTCTGTTTTCTAGCTTAAATTACGTCTTGCCGGGTAATTAAGTCGTTACTCGCTTGTATTTCATTTCAGTACTTCCTCGGAATAGGTCATATGCACATTCTCACTAGCATATAATTGTGCGATATGCGTCCCGAAGCGGCACATGGCCTCTGCGTTACGCCATATAGGTGGGCATCGGATAAATTTAGAGAAAAGGAGGAATTGATTTCTCTTTTTTTAGGGGTTAGGGGGGTGGCGAGGCTGAGTGGGTAAAACCCAAATATGAATACGGCACAGGAACCCTTGCCTTGAACAAGCGATGCTGTTGCCGTCGTGGGGAAGTGGCCGGTCCGTGTGTTAGGCGAACGTGGCCACGATAATTAAACCGGCGGTCATGAGGCCGGCCAGGTGTGGTCTGCCGATAGCATGCCGGTGGTCGGCCAACGGGCTCGACATTTATCGACTTCCGCGATAAAAACGCTGTAACAGTGCAGGATTTTATTTCCCCGGTGCACTTTCGGAAACCGGCCATGTCGCGGGTACCGGAAAAAGAAAGACGACGCATTGTTGATCTGTGCCTACAAAACTATCCTCAACGCGTTATATCGTAGATGACGAAAAGGCCACTGAAAACAGTGAATCGAATAGTCCAGGCTTACAAGAAGGATGGAAGAATTGCGGATGCTCCCCGTAAAGCCCGGCAAACAGTGACCACTGAAGCTGAATACATGACCATTGTTGCGGCGGCTGCTGCAAACCCGACCTTTATCGCTCGGGAAATTAAGAACAGCCTCTGGCTGGGTGACGTCTCTGACACAACTATCAAACGTCGCCTCTACGCCCCAGCCTAATAAAGAGCGCGAAAAAATTACTGTATTTTTACCCTCATCACTTATAAAAACATGCTAAGTGATTTATGTGGTGATAAGCTTGTTTCTGTTAATGTATATTGATTAAGCAGGCTGTTCACAAGCTATAGACCGAACTAGCTGGAAAATGCTCCAGTAAGTGAAGTGCACCTTCCCGCAACGCCGCCTCGGTCGCTCAGTCACCTGGGTCTAGCGAAGTGTACTTACAGCAAAGCCAGAGCGGCGCTCTCCAGCTCTGTAGCAGACGACGCGAAGCACCTCCCCTGGGTCCGTGTGCGCCTGCGCCGCTTCGCTTCGATGCGCCGCCGCGCCGGACGCACTGGCGCCCCGCGGAGCGCGGCCACGGTGAGCCGTGTTCACCCTAAGAGTGGACGAGCCTGTACATTTGTTTTTTTTTTTTTCTAAATCAAGCAGTTTAAACCTTTGATGTCAATACAAAAGCGAACGTGTGCCGCCGAAAGCTGGCTTGGGCGAAGTAGGGGTGCACGACGCAGTGATAGTGCAGATTTAGCGCGTCATCGCCGTCAAGACGCAAGGAAGATAACGAACGCGAACCGCTAGTAGCTCCTAGCGGGACCGTGCCGATGGTGATGGTGCCATCAAGACAAAATACAGGGTGGCAATACTGACTGTACAGGCGCTTTCACAGCGAAGCTGTGTACCTCTGCCCCGAAATGCATTTGTCGTGTCAGGGAGCAAGAATTTTGGCCGATCCTGGAGGTTGCGAAGTATCGGGCTGCCACGCGGCGGAGGTGGAGCAGGCTTCAAGTGCTCCGCCAATAATAATAATAATAATAATAATAATAATAATAATAATAATAATAATAATAATAATAATAATAATAATAATAATAATAATAATAATAATAAAGATGCATTGTTTCACGTCGATTGGCATGCTGGAATCATTTGTGAACCGCACACGGTCTCACGCGCAGAAGGCATTGCCGTATATGCATAGGAGGAAATGTATGTACAACCATACTACATGACTCGTAAGAGGAGAGAAGCATCGACTGGTGGAGTTGTCTGTGCCGTACAAACAAAAGACGAAATTATGATATCCACTGTCTATATATGTATATTCAGGCACACCCAAATGTGGTACTGAGAAGTTCATAACCACGCACTTAGCATTGGTTAGCCGCGATGACACTACCTTTGTGATCATCATTGAAGACTTCAATGTGGGCATTTCAGAACAAGAAAATAAATGTTTCATTGAGTTTGTGCATGAAGAACTTGATTTGGAGTGCTACACCACTCGAAGTAACTCAATTAAGCAACAACGGTCGTGCATAGATCCTACTTTGGCCAGGATTCTGTCTAAGGTTCTAACCGGACCAACCCGTATATATCACAGCAATCACAAGGCTATCGTGACTACCATTACCAAGTGGTGAAAATAAGTACAAAACCCCTTGTCTAATCCTGTGTGATGTGCTACAGCTTAGCCGGTCATCCATCTTCACAGAGTGGAATGGCTCCTAATATTTTTTTCTTTTTGCGTCGGTTTCGCTTTCAGAAAGTGATAATATTGTTACGGAGGAAGACGCAGACGAAAAGCTATGTACAAGTATATTTACAAGAAAATACGCTGCGCTTGGCCAAGAGGCAACAGCCCGCGCTAGCTTCAAATCGTCGTCGTCGTCTTCTTACTGCTCGGCTCTTCGTCATTGGAAATACTATCCCGTAGCACTACGCCCTGCGGCAAAAGCGCCGTCCCGGAGTGACTAAAGGCCGGAGTCTGAAGCAGTGTAGTAGGTCTTGAGCCTACTGACGTGCACGACATCAGTAGATGCCAGAGTAGATGACGAGGTTGAGCTCACAGGAGCAATTTCGTAAGTCACAGGCGTCACCTGGCGCAGCACGCGGTAGGGCCCTGTGTATCGCGAAAGGAGCTTTTCGGAAAGTCCGACGTGACGAGAGGGCGACCACAGGAGCACGAGTGCACCAGGCGAAAACTGTACGTCACGGTGGCGGGCGTTGCACTGACGCTGCTGCGTGGTTTGCGAGTCCGCCAGTCGAGCACGGGCAAGCTGGCGTACACGGTCGGCGAGGGCGATGGCGTCGCGCGCATACTCGGTTGTTGAAATCGCAGCAGGAGGAAGTACCGTGTCAAGGGGCGAGGTCGGTTCGCGACCGTAGAGTAGATAAAATGGAGAAAATCCGGCGGTGTCGTGCCGGGAAGAATTATAAACAAATGTGACGTAAGGAAGGGCAACGTCCCAGACGTGGTGGTCCTTCGAAACGTACTTGGACAGCATGTCGGTAAGAGGCCATTGGTTTGAGGATGGTATGAGGTAGTCAGCTTGTGTTGAATAGAGAAGGAACGCACAATGTCGGCGATAACTCGAGAGGAAGTTACGACCACTGTCAGTAAGCAGCTGTCGCGGGGCGCCATGCACTAAATTAATGTCACGCAAGAGAAAGTCCGCGACGTCAGTGGCGCAACTGGTAGGGAGAGCTCGGGTGATAGCGTATCGGGTGGCGTAATCAGTTGCGACGGCTACCCATTTGTTCCCAGAGGATGACGCGGGAAAGGGACCGAGGAGGTCTAATCAAGCATATAAGAACGGTTCCACAGGGACGGTGATCACCTGTACATAACCGGAAGGTAGCACCTGAGATGTTTTCCGACGCTGGCAGGGATCACAGGCAGCAACATAGCGCCGGACGGAGCGAGCGAGACCAGGCCAATAGAAGCGGCGGCGCACGCGATCATACGTGCGGGTTACCCCAAGATGTCCTGCAGTGGGTGCGTCATGCATCTCAAAGAGCACAGTCTGTCGTAGATGTTTAGGCACGACAAGAAGAAGATCAGGGCCATCAGGGAGGAAGTTCCTTCGGTACAGAATGCCGCCCTTGAGGAGATATCGGCGAACGGATGCGTCGGTAGGTGTAGAGCGCAGACGCTCGATGAGTACTCGCAGCGATAGCTCTCGGTACTGCTCATCGGCGATGTTAGCGAAGGCAGACACAGAGAAAATGCCGTCGGCGGTACTACTGTCGGCGTCGTCAGGCTCGTCTACCGGGTAGCGAGACAGGCAGTCAGCGTCCTTGTGTAGTCGGCCAGATTTGTAGGTGACAGAGAACGAATATTCTTGGAGGCGTAAGGACCAGCGACCAAGTCTTCCTGTAGGATCTTTCAGTGAGCATAACCAGGAAAGCGCGTGATGGTCTGTGACAACGGAAAAGGCCCGTCGGCCATATAAGTATAGGCGGAACTTTGCAAATGCCCAAACAAGGGCCAGACACTCACTCTCAGTGATGGAATAGTTGCGCTCGGCGGGCGAGAGGAGCCTGCTGGCGTAAGTGATAACACGGTCGTGGCCACGCTGGCGTTGTGCCAGTACTGCGCCAATTCCGTGACCGCTGGCATCAGTATGGACTTCGGTAGGCGCAGAAGGATCGAAATGGGCCAGAACGGGAGGCGTTGTGAAAAGGTCGATTAGAAGCGAGAATGCAGAGGCGTCTTATTTCAAAAGCTGGGTTAGTGGTCGTGCTATGGCCGCGAAATTTTTCACGAAACGGCGGAAGTACGAGCAAAGGCCGATGAAGGTGCGTACATCCTTGACACACTTTGGAACAGGGAAGTGCGTAACAGCATGGATCTTGCCTGGGTCCGGTTGCACTCCGTTCACGTGAACGAGATGTCCAAGGACGGTAATCTGGCGACGGCCGAATCGGCACTTCGATGCGTTGAGTTGCAGACCGGCTCGGCGAAAAACGTCCAGGACTGCTGAGAGGCGCTCGAGGTGCGTAGCGAATGTTGGGGAGAATACTATAACGTCATCCAAGTAGCAAAGGCACGTGCACCATTTTAAACCGTGAAGAAGGGAGTCCATCATGCGTTCAAAAGTGGCAGGAGCGTTACATAGACCGAACGGCATTACTTTGAATTGATAAAGACCGTCGGGTGTTACAAAGGCAGTCTTCTCGCGTTCGAGATCGTCCACGGCAATCTGCCAATAGCCGGAGCGAAGGCCAATAGAGGAGAAATAGCGAGCACCGTGGAGGCAGTCAAGGGCGTCATCAATCCGAGGTAGGGGATACACGTCTTTTTTGGTAACCTTGCTAAGGTGCCGATAATCCACGCAAAAGCGCCATGAGCCATCCTTCTTTTTTACCAGCACAACAGGTGACGCCCATGACGGTTCAATAATGTTCTTGGCAAGCATTTTGTGAACTTCGGTGTGAATAACTTGACGCTCAGCTGGTGATACTCGATACGGGCGGCGATGAATAAGAGGGGCATCGCCGGTATTAATGCGATGTTGGACAGCTGTTGTTTGGGCCAAAGGACGATCGTTCAGGTCAAAAATATCTTGGTAGGAAATCAGCATGCGGTAGAGCGCACGAGCGTGCTCGGAGGGCATGTCGGGTGCAATCATTTTCTGTAAGTTGGCGATGGTACAAGTTGCCGACTGCGACGGTAGAGGAGGATCGGCTGAATGGTCGTCAACTGAAATCGATGCTACAGAGTGATCCTCGAATGAGCAAAGTTGGGCCAGAGACATCCCGCGTGGCAGCACTTGTGTCGTCAAGCCAAAATTGACCACTGGTAGGTAGACGCAATTCGCCGTAATAGATAAATCTGAATGAGGTACTGTGATCCCGTGTGTAAGGAGGACGTCTTGCATAGGAGCCGCGATGTAGTGACCGTCGGGGTCTGGTGGGGATCACACGAAGTCAACGTAAGTCAGTGCCGAAGGTTGCAAGCGAACGAAGTCGACGGAACTGAGGCGAGTAGGGTGTTGTTCAGCGGGATCCAGAACAGGCAGGTCGAGGCGGAGAGTACTAGCGGAGCAATCGATGAGAGCAGAATGTGCGGAGAGGAAGTCTAAGCCGAGGATGATGTCGTGGGAACAGTGAGCGATGACTGTGAATAGCACGGTAGTGGAGCGATCGGCGAAGGAGACGCGGGCGGCACACATACCAATTACAGGGGCTGTTCCGCCATCGGCGACACGGACAACAGGCTTCGTGGCGGGCGTGATTATTTTCCTCAGCCGGTTACGAAGGTCAGCGCTCATTACTGACAAATGCGCCCCGGTGTCTATGAGAGCAGATACAGGAACACCGTCGACTTGCACGTCAGGAAGGTTCAGATGAGTGGCAACGTCAGGAGAGGATTTGGCGGCGTAGGGAGCAATGCAGTGTCACTTCGAGGCGCTGCATCGTCTAGTTTTCCGGTTGGGAGCTGCGTCCGAAGGGAGTCGGCGAATAGGAGCGATGGGGCTGGGGAGAGCGAGATTGTCGTCGTTGGGGCGAAGGCGAACGAGAATGGGAACGGTTCGGTGCAGGAGAATCAGCTGCGGCGTTTTCGGAGCGTGCGGCATAGGGACGAGAAGGGCCACCTGGGGGGCGAGAGTAGGCAGTATAAGTAGGCCGGGTCGGGGAACTCCAGCGACTGCGACAGTGCCGAGAAATGTGCCCGATTCGATGGAAGTGGAAACAAATGGGCTTGTCGTCAGCAGTGCGCCATTCAGATAGGTTGCAGAAACGTGGGGGGTAAGAAGATGCGGGACGGGGCGGAATCGAAGAAGCCGGGCGGGTATCAGGACGATGGGCCGAGCAGATGGTGTGAAGACCCATGTTTTCGAACTCTTGGTGGACAACTGCCTGGATCAGTGAGACCGTGACTGCAGATGTGTTGGTGGAACTGGAGTCGAAGGCAGCAGGATAGGCGGCCTCGATCTCACGCCGGACGATCCTGGTAACATCGGCAGTGTTGTTGGGACGAGGAGTGTCGGCACAGGAAGATGTCGCTGGGGTGTTGGGCAGACGGGCAAACTGCTGGTTAATACGTCGGCTTTTAGCGAGTTCCACGCGGCGGCACTCTTTTATAACAGCATCCACCGTCGCTACGTTGTTGCAAACGAGCAAGTTAAAGGCGTCATCGGCAATGCCTTTGAGGATGTGGGCAACCTTGTCGGACTCAGTCATCTGGGTGTCAACTTTGCGGCACAGAGCCAAGACGTCCTGAATGTACGTGACATAGGGCTCTGTTGACGTCTGCACACGGCCGGAAAGCGCCTTCTTCGCGGCAAGTTGGTGACCGTAGGGGTTGCCGAACAAGTCTCGAAGCTGTGTCTTAAGTGAATCCCAACTGGTGAGCTCATCTTCGTGCGTGCGATACCAAACTCTAGGTGTGCCACCGAGGTAAAAGACTACGTTGGCGAGCATAATAGCAGGGTCCCACCGGTTATTGCGGCTGACGTGTTCATACAGGATGATCCAGTCATCGACGTCTTCCCCATCTTTGCCCGAGAATACGCCAGGATCACGGGGAGCGGGAGAGTGATGTAGGTCGTCGAGGTGGCAGCAGGTGTCGGAGCCGGCGGAGTCGGGTTCTCGTCGCCGGGAGCCATGAAGGAGGCTCGACGTACCGTCCACTGCCAAGCTCCGTGACGAGGTACAGGGAACGTCCACCTACACCAGATATGTTACGGAGGAAGACGCAGACAAAAAGCTATGTACAAATATATTTACAAGAAAATACGGTGCGCTTGGCCAAGAGGCAACAGCCCGGGCTAGCTTCAAATCGTCGTCGTCGTCTTCTTACTGCTCGGCTCTTTGTCATTGGAAATACTATCCCGTAGCAATATCATAAAGGCAGTGCCATTCGTTCGTGTCTCTGCGGATATAAATAAGATTCAAGTAAACTCTATATCCGCGCCGTGCTTGCTTAGTGTCTGTGGTGTTGGGCTGCTAAGCACGGGGTCGCGGGATCAAATCCCGGCCACGGCGGCCGCATTTCGGTGGGGGTGGAATGCGCAAACACCAGTGTAGTTAGATTCACATGCATGTTAAAGAGCCCCAGGTGGTCGAAATTATTCCGGAGTCTCCCACTACGGTGTGCCTCACAATCAGATTGTGATTTTGACACGTAAAAACTCCATATTCTAATGTCTATATTTCATTTGCATCCGAGAGTAGGTGCAAGTAAGGAAATGATATTTTCTCACGCAAACCTATACACACAGATATTCACCCCCCTTCTCTATCTCAAGCATACAGACGCACAGACAACAGGCACGTTAGCCTCCATGCAGATTACCAATCGCCCACGCATGTACACACGAAGAAAAATGTTCGCACGCCCGCACGCACACGGAAATGCACTCATACACAAGTGCGCGTATGCTCGCAGACGCATAAATGCGCTCGTGCTCACGCAGACTAAGATACGGAGGCACAATCACGGGCGTGCACGCA
This sequence comes from Dermacentor variabilis, assembly GCF_050947875.1. Taxonomy (NCBI): domain Eukaryota; kingdom Metazoa; phylum Arthropoda; class Arachnida; order Ixodida; family Ixodidae; genus Dermacentor; species Dermacentor variabilis. Next base: position 47,747,780 of record NC_134568.1, read on the forward strand.
AAATCAAGCACACGCGCATGCACACTCAAGACGTGCACACGCATATACACTCCCCTCTCCCTCCCTGCTGCCTCTCAAGAAGCTACTGCGTGCAGAGTGAATCACACTTGCTCTGCAATTACAGTTCCGACGCCAGCTCTAATTAATCGCCTTACGGTTTAAATTTGGTGCTTCTTGAAGTCAACAGGGCTATTTTTTATCTACACGGGCTGCGCGAGTGTAGTTAGTGTAGGAAGTCGCCATTGTTTACTTGCCGTAGAATAGTTTAGCTCCGCCTACCTACACGAAGTCATTTTTTATAGTGTAGCATGAAAACTACGCTTTCTACACTGCGCTTTCGATGAATGCAAGCAGCGGACGTCAAACAACATTAGTGATATAGCGACGATAGTAAATACTCGCTGCAAAGACGATAGCGAAGTGCTTGCGTGACTATGTGTCACAGAGGGACGTGAGCTAATCTTCCAAGAAGGTAAAATTATCTCACTCATGGATGGTGCAGGCTGTTTCAGACTGCGCGCTGACTTCGTTCACTGCGCATTCGCCATGTATTTAGCTGCAGTTTGTCTATATTTGTTGACGAAAGAAAAATGGTACACTACAGTTTAGTTTCAGGGTAGCCTGATGCGGGTAATGAATGCTACGGTCATCCGCGTCGTCGCGAGTCCCCTATACCAGCGTGTGTGACGCGATCCCTGCTCTTGCTATGGGTGATGGCAAGCGGCTACGAGTAAAGCTCGATGCGACGCTCCCTTGGGTGTTGCCGCCGCTAACACTGAAATATGCAGCCGGTAAGAGCGAAGTCAGGTGCTTTTCGTCTGCTGATGCAGAAGACGACACGCAGTCTGCTGTGATTGGCAACAGCCCAGCGAGCCAAGTGCAGCACACGACGTCATAACTCTGCCCAGCACTACACTACTCTACAGGAGCCTGCACGAAGTGAAGGTTAAAAAAGACAGCCCTAATTTTCCCTCTGCCGGGAGGGAGCAAAACAATTTGCTCCTGAAGTGAAATGTGACTTCACCGCTGATCCCTGGCCAAAACAGTGTTTAATGCACCACCGATGTTCCTATTAATTGCCATTAGCGCTTATATTGTTAGAAGGGGTTGCAACGTCGACAGTCGTCGCAGTCCCGGGACCCAGGAACGTTTTCCGGGGCATACATTTTTGATGTCGATGAGCGGCTTCAAATGCACAAGAGCATCAGCGCTCACAACAGGTGGTACAAAAGTGTTATGCTGGCTCACATAACTTTCTACCTGAAAGTAATGCCATAGCTCTGGTTTCGAAACCACAAGGAAGAACTGACAAGCTGGGAGAAATGTAAGCAAAAGCTCCACGAGTTCTTCGGCAAACCTGTTGGCCGTCAGCGAGCTGCGAAAAGGAGACTTGGGTCCCGCGTAGTGGCGTCGACCGAATCATGTGGCATACATACAGGAAGTTATCGTCCTTTGCCGCAGGGGTGAGGAGAACATGTCAGAAAAAGACAAAGTAAACCACGTACTGAAGGGCATAGCAGACGACGCTTGCCATCTTTTCGTGCATTTTTGCACCATAGCCGACGTTATTCATGAATGTCGACGCATCGAAGACGCAAAAAGTATTTGCATCACACACCAGTTGATCCGTCTTCAAAATACGTCTGCTATGTCTTCGTGCGAGGACTCTCGCTCTGCGAATCGAAAGCTTGTCCGTATCGTTCGACGGAAGATCGGAGCCGCGGCACCGGGTGGCTTCAAGACATCTTCGAACTATTGCCGACTGACGAGTTACCTTGTGCAGTCTGCTGTGTGCGACCAGTTGGAGAACCATGGAACTCAGTCTCTCTATTCCGTCAACCGTGCGGACACCTACATTTTCCTACGATATCTTCTTCGCGAGGCCAGTACCCCTGTCGGCCTTTTCGGAAGCCAGCAGAATGGCGGGCGTCCGATGACCGGCCGATATGTATCAAGTGCCGGCTCGTTGGCCACATTTTCCGCCACTGCCGCAATTCCTGGACGTCATGCCAATATAAGACTGCGCTCCAACCTTCCCGCCACTCGCCAGGTACTTGTCTATCACCGCAAGGTTTCACAGAGCCATACAACTCTACGCAGGCGTCCTCATCTGTACGGCCGAGTCGTTCACCCTCACCACGACGACCGCTGTCTCGCTCATCCACTATTTGCCGTTCTGCGTCCCCCATGTACCTGCACTCTACATTAAACTGACGGGTGCAGCTTGGAGAGGTGACGCTGCTAGAACGACAGGGTTCGCGATTGCTCTACTTACCTTACCGACGGAAAGGAATTTACTTGATGTGACGTAGGTGGTGTCCTTGTCGCTGCTCTGCTTGTATAGGCGCGCACATCTATGTGATGAGCGACCAGCTTTGTAGACAGCTCCCTCACTTACGTCCTAATACCTGCGGCGCCCTGTCTTGTGCGAGTCGCTAGCAGAACAACACTGGCCACAATAGGAATGTGTGCAGCTCTCGTTGGTGCCTGTGGCCGCCAAACATCTGTTTTGTTTACTGTTCTTTAAGAGTGTCCCCATGACGTTGTTCTAGGCCTTCATTTTCTATTCGCTCACTCCGCCCTTATCTACTGCTCGCTGGAGTTCCCTTGATTTACTTTGTCTTGACCCTCCCGAGGAAGTTCCCAGCAGGCTCTGCTTCTCTGAGCACATTCGAGTTGCCCCACAAGCCATGACCAGCGTCCTGCTTTATACAGATCCATCTGTGCCTGATGGTGACTGTGTTGTGTCTCCTCTTGCGGAAGTCCTCCTTTCTCATCACGTTGCTCTTCCGCAAACCGCCGTCAGTAACAGGAACAACTCTATCAGCCTTCATCTCGTCAACTTCGCAATCAGTGACCACGTCCTACCACAAGGCATAGCCTTAGGTACGCCGTCTTCCTCCCAAGTTTGCCTCTTTTCAGCCTCAGCTGCTTATATTACATCGTCTCCCGTTGACTCGTCTTCTTTGCCGGCTGTGCTTCCTCAGCTCACAAACGTTATCGCTCCCGAATTCCGCCTCACCACGCCAACTACTTATGCCAGCTGCTCTCCGCGTTCAGCGACATTTTTGACCTGGGTCGCCCTTTAGGCCAGACCTCTCTCACGACACACCATACTGAGATGGATGACGCACTCCCTAATCACAGGCGACCATACCGTCGGTCCTTGCATGAACTTTGCAGTATAACCGTGCCACAGCAAACACGGCCTGATACGTCATCGTTTCTTTCCGCTTCTAACAGCTTATTTTTCAATCCCACTAGTGAATTTGAGGTATTTAGCACTATCATGAACCTTAAAAATAGTAAAGCTCTTGACATTGATGATATCCAAATAAAACCTATCAAGTATGTTTTAGAATACATCACTCCCGCTTTAACGCATATTTTTAATCTAGCTTTACAGTCTGGGGTGTTTCCAGAAAAGATGAAAATGAGTAGGGTAACTGTACTTTTTAAAGGAGGCAACAGAAATGACGTGTCAAATTACAGACCCATCTCAATCATTCCAGTATTTTCCAAAGGATTAGAAAAGATTATTTTTTCTCGCTTATCAAACTTTTTCGACCGACAAAACATTCTATCTAGTGCTCTGTTCGGCTTTCGTAAAGGTAGGTCAACATAAACTGCTTTGCTCACACTCAAGGAGCATGTACTAAAAGACATAGAAAGAAATCTCTTCACATTGGCACTATTCATTGATTTCAGCAAGGCATTCGATTGTATAAATCATAAAATTATAAAATCATAAAAGGAATAATAAATTATAATTATAATCATATAATTAGAATTATAAATCATAAAAGGAAATTATCACAGAATGGCATTAGAGGTACTCCTTTAGCATTATTTGAATCTTACCTTACTAATCGAAAACAATCAGTATGTATAAAACACGACAAGTCAAGTTTTCTTCCTTTACTAAATGGCGTGCCACAAGGAAGCGTACTAGGTCCTATGCTTTTTAACCTTTACATTAACGACATTGCTAATATTGACACAACTGTAAAATTTATCGTGTATGCAGATGACACTAATCTTCTCATTTCTGGTCTGAATTCACAAGAATTAATGGAAAAATGTTACTATCTACTCAATAAGCTGTCTGAATGGTCAGTCGCTAATTGCCTAAAAATAAACCCTACGAAAACTAAAGTAATGTTATTTCGCGCAAAAAATAAAGTCATTACTAGTAATCAAACCTTAGTGTGTGCGGGTAAAGAACTGCAAATTGTGGATGAACATAAAATATTAGGCGTCACTTTTTCTTCGCACCTTACTTGGGATAAACGTATTGAAAATATCTGCACAAAAATGTCTGCTATCACAGGCGTTCTGTCTCGATGTCGGCGTCTTCTTCCAACGAAAGCAAAACTGAACATTTATTATGCCTTATTTTTTCCCATTTAAATTACTGTAGCTTAGTGTGGGCGACTACAGGAAAGACAAACATTATGAAAATCCTGTCTTTGCAAAAGAAAATGATTAGACACATAGACAATATGGGTTATCTGGAGACAACGCGGCCAGCATTCTTAAAGCATAAAATTATAAAAATAGAATATTTCTACACGTTTCGCCTTCTAAATTCATTTTATTTCTCAAATACGGCATTCAAAAATTTTCTTGTGTGTACTGCATCTTTGGCAGCAAAATTCAATTCTTCCAATACAAGAAATAGTGATACATGGTATGTCCCGTGGTTTCGTAATAAATATAGCCTGCAGTCATTAAAACATAACCTACCATATATTTTAAATAAATACAAAGGTACATATACCTCTTCATCGAAGGAACTGCGAATGCATTTTGTAAACATGTGATCAGTGATTGTTTATCGTTCTTTCTGTGACAACTGTACGTGTTACTGATTTCGTAACCCATACACATGTATTTCTATCTTCTGGTGTATCGAATGTTTTTTTTTATTAGTCTGTATTATCTACTCTTTATATCAGAGCGACTTGTATTAGTTTGTTAGTAACCCTTACACACATACTTTCATTTTTCTGATGTATCAATTATGTTTTTTCTCTTAGTCTTTATATTATTTTCGGCCTTGTTATTGTGCATTTATGTAAGTGATTTTATTCTGAGTGTCTAACAATGTTACAATTTTGATGCAACCACCATGTATGCCTTGTAATGGACCATCGGCCTAGTCAAGCTGTTTTCCAACAGCTTTTAGCCTTTGGTATCCACCAGAACACTTGTAATTCTGGAAATAAATTGAATTGAAATTGAATTGAACGACAAGTCATTCAAACATAGGTCTTGAAGATTCTGTCTCGATGAATCGTTGAACCATCATCCAGTCTTTAGGCGTCCCCTGTCGTTCTAGTTAAAAAGGACGCCAGCTGGTGCTTCTGCGTGGATTACCGGCACCTTAACAAAATCACAAATAAAGACGTTTATCATCTACCACGCATTGATGACGCCCTCGACTACCTCCATGGTGCGAAGTACTTTTCTTCCATCGACCTTGGTTCCGGTTACTGGCGGACTGCGTCGACGACATGGACCGAGAGAAAACCGTCTTTATAACACCTGATGGCCTACACAAGTTCAAATTTGTACCACTCTGCTTATTTAATGCTCCATCTACTTGTGAATGCATGATGGACACACTCCTTGATAACCTCAAGCGGTTCATCTGTATTTCTTACATAGATGACGCCGTAATTTTTGCTGCTACATTTGCCACGCACCCGGAGTGCCGCTTGCTCGTTCTTTCTGCTTTTCCCAACGCTGGCCTTCACCTTAATTCGTCTAAATGTCACTTCGGACGCCGCTAAATTACTATCCTCGGTCATCTTGTTCATTCTTCTGGTGTGCGCCTAGACCCGGGAAAAGCTCTTGCCGTACAGAAGTTTCCCGTGCCAACATGTGCTAAAGATGTCCGGAGCTTCGTGGCCCTGTTCTCGTACCTCCCCGCCTCATGCGCAATTTTGCTGAGGTCACCCACCCTCTGCTCTTCTGAAGGCGGACGCAGAAGGGGACATGAGCAAGCAACTGCCTTCTCGAAGCTTGTCTCTCTCCTTACATCTCCATTCCTTCTTGCGCACTTCGACCAGACTGCTCCAGGAGAAGTCCGCAGTGATGCCATTGGTCATGGAATTGGTGCCATTTTCAGCCAACGTCAACGATGGGACGACCGCGTCATTGCCTATGCCCGCGTCTACTTTCTCCAGCTGAGCGGAATTATCTGAGCGAACGTGAGTTGTGCCAACGCCAGGAGAAGCCATCTGTGCTCACTGCTGGTTTACTCCTACCTCTTGGCGTTCCTACCGAACCCTCCTATCGCGCTGGTCTAGACCTATTGGCGCCTTTCCCCACATCTGACTGAAGCAACAAGTGTATTGCCGTCGAAACAGATTATACAACTTGGTTCGCGTTCACCAGAGCCTTTCCAACAGACGTAGCCTAGTTCCTGTTGCACGTCATTGTTCACCACGGCGCTCCTCGTCAACTTCTTGCCGACAGGGGTCGCTCCTTCCTCTTTACAGTTGTGGGCGACTTCCTCCATTCTTATTCTACCAAGCACATATTTACTAATACATGCCATCCGCAGACAAACGGTCTTACGGAGCGGCATAATTGTACAATAACAGACGTGCTCTTCATGTATGTTTCTGATGACCATCGTGACTGTAATACTGGGGCCCTTTAACGTAAAACTGTTCTGATGTGTTTTTATTACTGAAGTGAAATTTGTGTCACCAGCGACGGAAGCATCGGGCGATCGCCCGCAGGGTTGCCTCAACCGACCAATCAAACGCTTTCCTCGTTCATAGGAGGTCACTTTTGTTTGCTGGAAAAACCAATAACATTGCCTACACTGAGCGGCTTGTCTTATCTAATTGACTGACAAGAGGTGAGGAGCAGGCTGAATTGGAGAGGGATTCCATGGGGCCGAGCCACTGCACTGAATATCGGTAACCGGATAAAGAGAGTAGTGCCGGGCGTCTGCGATTGGTCCGCTTTCCCTTACTTAGCTTGCGGTGGCTGGTCGAAAATCGCGGCGGCATGCAAAGGAAGCTTAAGAATGCCGCTAAAACGGATCCTCAGCAAAGAGTTGGCAGAACGAGGTCAAAAAGGTGCCGAAAGTGTTCGAAAACGTCACACGGCCGCGCAAGAAGTTTTATTATGCGCAAGTAAACCCATGCATTTCGGCAGGCGCGAGTAGCCAGTCCCTGAGCGATTGGCGGCAGCCATCTTTTATTCCTTTCGGAACGGGACAGCCTGCGGCTATTCAGCAGGAAATTCAGTTTTATTCGGCATAATGATACATCTTTGACGCGTATACGTCACTTTGACGCGGTGAGTTTTTGCGATTTTGTGACGTCGAGTGACAGGCAGGTGAAGTGGGTGCAGCCCGAAAACTTCTGACCAATAGCCGAGGCGCCGAATCAGAAATAACAATTTTCCTTTTGTTCGGTAAATTCATGCATAATCAGTGTGCGCACGTCGTATCAGATGTGAAGCTATCGCGGTTTTCGTGACGTCGCGTGACAGAAATGTGAAGTTGGGGTGGTCCAAAAAAGTGTTTGACCAATCGCGGAGGGCTGGTTACAGAATTGGAATAGAAAAGTTTGGAATAGTTTTACGTTATAGCGCCCCTGCTTTCCTGTTTGTCATATCCGTGTACAATTCATCACGCCACGACACTGCACGTTACGAGCCATTTTATTTGTTGTGCGGCCGAGATCCAGCATTGCTTTTTAGTACAATACTACCTACCGCTCAAGAGTCCGTGTCTCAGTATACAAGCGATGTCATTGCTCGAGCCCAAGAAACACGCCAAGTTGCTCACCGTCGCATTTGTGCTTCTCAGAACAAGCGGAAAAGCAATGGTGACAGTATTCAACGGGATGCCGATTATATTCCCGGGGATCTTGTCAATCTGTGATCTCCCACACGCCGTTTCGGAAAAACTAATGTCCCGCTACTCCGGCCCTTACCGAGTCCTCTGTCAGTTACCCAACGTAACCTACGAGATGTCTCCGGTCGCATCTACTACTCGCTCCGTCCAGACTTCCCATCACGTCGTTCAGGTCAGCCGCCTAAAACGCTACCAGTCCTTTCCTGCCTACAAAGCAGCGGGACGGCGCTCCCACGCCAAGTGGAAATATGTTGCGCAGCTCTGAACAAAGCTGAAGAAGATGAGCCCAAGCTTAGGTTTGAAGAAGTGAACGCTTCAACGACTAGCCTGCTGTAGGCTTGACTTTGTCAATTACTGTAAATTACTGTACATCCTTTGAATTAAAAAAAAGAATTATGGGGTTTTACGTGACAGGACCACGATCTGATTCTGAGGCACGGCGTAGTGGTGGAATCTGGAAAATTTCAACCACCTGGCCATCTTTGACGTACCCTAAATCTAAGTACACGTGTGCCTTCGCATTTCGCCCCCATCGAACTGCGGTCGCCATAATGTATATGCGCTACCCGTCTTGCTTCTTCTATCAGCAAACATATTATTCTAAACTTAACTTAACAGCAAGCTTTAGCTCCTACATGGTAAATCAGCAATCCTTTCTTCTTACAACCACTGCGCCGCAATTCATGAGTTATGTAAAACGTAAAAGAGACAGTTAAAATAAGTTTTCAGAAAGCGAATTTTTATTTAGCTTCTACTTTTTTAAATTCTAAAAAATGCGAAATTTCAAGAAGCAATACTCGAGGTATACGACACTGTACCTCAGCAACTAAAACGATATCGGAGTTATGTAAGCTGCACCTAATATTTCATTTAATGCGGACGAAATTGATATATCGTATGGCACCCTGAAATACACCACTAACTCGTGAATATGGCATTCTCAGAATCTTTACAGGCATTGTAACAACTTCACATAAGTTATAAATTCATACATCTAATTTGCGCGATTGAGATTCTCCAAGAGGTGTAATTTATAGGGAGGCGATATCAGTTTTTATCCGAACCAACGGATTTGTAAACTTCGTACTTCTTTCTTCAGATTTGCCGATTTCCGATAATTCTTGTCAATAATGCCATGGCCTAAATCAAAATTATTATTGCAGCGATCACTGTGATCTAACGTTCTCTCTTGAATGCGACAATTCACATTCAGATCGGTTGAACTGTTGAGTGATTTTCTCCTAGAATCATTTATGCGTTTTACGTGAATTTGAGCGGCCGGCATCGAAGAAGGGCCCTAGCTAAAGCTTCCTCTTATTGAATCACACCGGTTCTTAGAAAACCCACGAAACATAACGCTGACTATACGGAAGCCTGCGGCCGCTGTCGTACACAAATAAAGAGAAAAAACGAAGGGAACCCAACGGTAGCTTTGCGGGAGCTGTTATCTCGGCCTCACCCGAAATGCCGCTGAGCTGTCTGGCAAGGTGTCTAGCAAAATCGTCGATTCATTGAAAGTCGAGCAAGTAGCAGGTCGCCTTCAAGATAAGACTGATACGTAAGCGCGCTCGTTGCCAAGTGCCGAGGTGAAGCAACCGTCTCAGGGTGTGCTTCTTTTTATTATGTTTTCTTTAGTTTTCGGTCATGGCGTACGTCACGGCGCGAATTTCAAATCTTTAAGGTTGATACGCCACGTGGTGGCGAAAAAAGAGACTAAATGCATGTCCAGAATTCCTGGGTATGTTGGCGTTCTTGCCCGGCGAGCTGGGCCCACCGCATGAACCCGGCGCCTCCAAGGGTGCAGACAAGCCGGGCGACTCCCAAGGATGGTACCGCCTCGGCCACAGCGGGTCGTCCAGCCGCGCCTGAGTTGGTGTTCTTGGCCGGCGAGAAAGGCCAACCGCATGAACCCGGCGCCTCCAAGGGTGCAGACAAGCCGGGGGACCCCCAAGGATGGTACCGCCTCGGCGACAGCGGGTCGTCCAGCCGCGCCTGAGTTGGCGTTCTTGGCCGGCGAGCTGGGCCCACCGCATGAACCCGGCGCCTCCATGGGTGCAGACAAGCCGGGCGACCCCCAAGGATGGTACCGCCTCGGCGACAGCGGGTCGTCCAGCCGCGCCGTAGTTGGCGTTCTTGGCCGGCGAGCTGGGCCCACCGCATGAACCCGGCGCCTCCATGGGTGCAGACAAGCCGGGCGACCCCCAAGGATGGTACCGCCTCGGCGACAGCGGGTCGTCCAGCCGCGCCGTAGTTGGCGTTCTTGGCCGGCGAGCTGGGCCCACCGCATGCACCCGGCGCCTCCAAGGGTGCAGACAAGTCGGGGGACCCCCAAGGATGGTACCGCCTCGGCGACAGCGGGTCGTCCAGCCGCGCCTGAGTTGGCGTTCTTGGCCGGCGAGCTGGGCCCACCGCATGAACCCGGCGCCTCCATGGGTGCAGACAAGCCGGGCGACCCCCAAGGATGGTACCGCCTCGGCGACAGCGGGTCGTCCAGCCGCGCCGTAGTTGGCGTTCTTGGCCGGCGAGCTGGGCCCACCGCATGAACCCGGCGCCTCCATGGGTGCAGACAAGCCGGGCGACCCCCAAGGATGGTACCGCCTCGGCGACAGCGGGTCGTCCAGCCGCGCCGTAGTTGGCGTTCTTGGCCGGCGAGCTGGGCCCACCGCATGCACCCGGCGCCTCCAAGGGTGCAGACAAGTCGGGGGACCCCCAAGGATGGTACCGCCTCGGCGACAGCGGGTCGTCCAGCCGCGCCTGAGTTGGCGTTCTTGGCCGGCGAGCTGGGCCCACCGCATGAACCCGGCGCCTCCATGGGTGCAGACAAGCCGGGCGACCCCCAAGGATGGTACCGCCTCGGCGACAGCGGGTCGTCCAGCCGCGCCGTAGTTGGCGTTCTTGGCCGGCGAGCTAGGCCCACCGCATGAACCCGGCGCCTCCATGGGTGCAGACAAGCCGGGCGACCCCCAAGGATGGTACCGCCTCGGCGACAGCGGGTCGTCCAGCCGCGCCTGAGTTGGCGTTCTTGGCCGGCGAGCTGGGCCCACCGCATGAACCCGGCGCCTCCATGGGTGCAGACAAGCCGGGCGACCCCCAAGGATGGTACCGCCTCGGCGACAGCGGGTCGTCCAGCCGCGCCTGAGTTGGCGTTCTTGGCCCAGCGTGGCGCGAAGGCTAGGTCTTTGTGTCGCCCGGTAATTGCGCTTGCGTGATCCACTATTCCGGTAGCAAGAGGGAGGGACGTGACGCCAGCTTGTGGACGACGTGATGTGCCTAAAAATTTAGTACAGGCCATTTATTTCGACGGGAACAGTGATATTTGAACAAAACGCTGATTTTCGACGACCGCATAGATACAGTACTTCGTAGGTAAATGGTGCACTTTAACGCATGTAAGATACTTTCCGTGCATGAATGGAACATTTGTATCAGATGTATGCATGATCCTAACAGATATTTAGCCATAGCAGCGTGAGTCATTTCCTCATTTCAAGCACTTCGCCAGCGAAACGCAGACATTTGAGGAGAATGATTCCCTGCGATTATATGACGAACACGGTTCAGAGACATAAACAGAAAGCTGCCAAACGACAATTTGGAGTCTAGGAGCTATCGTGGAAAGAAATCTTTATTCTGCGAGGCGCGCTCAGGACCTGCCTGAGGAGATGCTAATTTCTTTATGAGCATTTAAAATATAAGACAACGTCTCCTGGCACCTACGTATGACGCACTGATGTCTCATATCAATTCTACGTCTAGGGATACGCCTAGGGATATGTTTAGATATTTTAGATATCTGTAACGGATATTTTGCAGCCTCTTAAAGACTATACCAACATGCTATCTCACAGGACGAAGTTAGTACACAGGACGCAGTTTGTTCACGAAACCGCGAGAGAATTCTCTATGAGTCCATGTATTGAGACGTGCCGCGGTTGAAGCATGGGTAAAAGAGAACCATAATCCACGGAGTAGTAGAATGCCAGGGAGTAGTTCTCAATTCAAATGTTGAAGTACAGGATGCATTTTGAAGAGGGGAATGAGGGGGAAAATTTTGGGAGCTGTACTTCAAAAGCATTTGGCCGTCAAAGTATTGGCAGGCCGTCATTTTTCAAGGCGTACACCAAAAGGTAGTAGAAATCGTAGCCAATCGAATCAAATTATAACAAGTAAATAGTCTTTGTGTTGTAATTCTCGTCGGTGTCCCTTTTTAAAATTTTAGTTCATAGTGATAGCAATGCCGTGTCAGTATATGACACCGATTGCTTGTCAGAACTGATAAAAACATGATAGTCTAATAGGTGGCTTAATATACGTCATGTCGCAGTGAGTGAGCTAAACAAGCTCTTATTATGAACGCCAGTTTCTGTTTTCAGAACCTGCTCTCGTCAGCTGGTGAAGTAAATAGCCATCTTTACCCCCTACGTCACTTAATGTAAAGCGTTTATCAGTCGGGAGCAAGGTTGATATTAAGTCGCCCGAAGGCTTTGTAAATACAGCTTTTGACCGCGCACTGCACAAGCACACACACACACACACACACACACACACACAGACACACACGTCCCAGCTAACGTTAGCCAAGGTGTTTAGCGAAAAAAAAGACTGACGGTTAGAATTACGAAATTACGATTTTAAGACCTAGATGGTGTTCGGTCGTCAGCCCTCTGACGACTGAACACCATAGGTGTGAGACCTATGTCGTCTTCTTCGATGGCCTAATTGCCAACACTCGGAAGAAGCTGTAGTGAACAGAGCTCTCGCGCCACTGGCCTTGCGCCTGTGAGGCATTCTGTCCATCAGTAGGTCTTTCAATGGTATCCTGCATCATGTTTAGCAAATAACTTTTTTTGTGAAACAGCTCTGCTAACGTTAGCTGGGGGACACCGTATTATATATGAGGCGCGATTCTCTGCTATCACTTCGGGCTCGAGGTGGCCTGATTTCGCTGTAGGCTGCATATGAAACGCAATGTCGGCAAAACGCAGTTGCATGTCGAATCCGGCAGCTTACAAGTTCTGGAACATTGTTAATATAATCCTAATGGATCTGAATGAGTTATATTGGCACCAATTCGCGTGAACATTAGAAGAAATTCGCCTACACGTTCTCTCACAAATCTTGCTGGCTATACGGCTCGCGACGCTGGCGAATTTTCCAAGGGAGTTATTTCGTGCTTCATCAAAAAGATGATTCCATTTTCTGTTTTAATCCAGCGGAATCCCGAGCGGCAAGTTAACTATAATCACGAAAAACAGTCACACATTCGCAGAAACGTCCTTTCTTATATTATAAGCTTCGAACTATAGGAGTGAGTCCCAAGGCGTCTTACCTGGCGGCAAGTCGAGCTTCTTCTTCTTCGTTGTTCTTTTTCAGCTCCTTGTCTTCTATGGCATAAGAGTGTCGACTGCCGCATTTATTTTGTATTCACGAATGGCATTCCACTATTAGTGCATCATTCAACTCATCTATTCCCCATATACAGGGTGTTTTTTTAGCTGCACAAAATTTTTAAATATTGCTCATGGCAAATCATGCAGTTTTAACTCTTGATCTGAATTATTCGATGATGTGGCCATTACCTCTACAAGAAATAAAAAAAATTACTTTATTGAATAAATTATTTAGTTACGCTCATTATATGTTTAATTATATATTTTGCGCCACATAATTCAATCTATGAACAGGCGCCGGCAACACCTTCTTCTATGTTTCTTTCCGATAGGGGCACGCTCCTTGCGCCCAGCATAGCAGTCCTGATACTTTGGATTTAATTTTCAACCAATTAGTAGTTTCTTTATTTGCGACAGCAAGGGGGGGGTTCTATAGCTGGATTTTTTAAATCTCCTCTCTCTCCACGCCTCAGATATACTTGCAAGCAACGAGGTCTGGCTGTGCTTCTCTTATTCACGGAGGATCTCATCAGTGGAGAACGTTTTGTTCACAACCAGTGACAGGCACAAAGCAAGAGCTGGTCGTTCTCCAGAGAACGACAAAGTCATCATTTTTGCAAATGAGAAAAATGCGCGGTTGCTTCAGGCACATTTTGTCATGATTGTCACTTTTCACTTCAATAAGGTTCATCGCTCTCTCTGCTACCGTAATCGCTGTGTGCCTGTCATAGGCATACGCGCCGGGGGGAGAATCGACGCGAATTAACTTGCGCGTTAAGTTCGGAAATGACTCGGCACCGGTCGTGATCAAAATAAAAGGCCCCCGAAAACTTCTGGAATATTACTAGATAGAACAGCCCGTCGGCCTGGGCTGCTTGTAATGGGCTCTCTTGTCTTTTCGCCACATTAATGCCTACTAGCCGGTGTTTCGCTTGCATGGGAGGCGAAGTCTCCGAGGAAATTTCGCTAATATTCACTACTGTAAATACAGTAATTAATGTAAATACGCCCTCTGTAATTTTCTTTTGCTCCTCATTGTGTGCTTTCTCCAATTCTGTTCCCTCTTCATTGCACCATCCCCCTTTCCGACCAATGTTCAAGCTTCAGCCATCGTCAGTGCGGCCAGCAAAATTATCTTTAGTTCTTCCAACAAATGCGTAGTCGCTTTTCCCGCAATCAGACGCGAGCTGACGTGGACGCATAGTAAGCCGCACCTTTCGCCTATTTGTTGCTTGGCGCGATGGCGAAGACGTTTTGTGCGTGTACAAGGGAAAGGGGATCGCACCCAAGACAATCCCTCCCCTCCCTATGGACCACCAATAGAGTCACTAGTCCTCAACTTGCTTTCACACTCATCATCTCCCTTTCAGCCATGTCGCTCATTTTGAGCTCGCTTCCTGAGGCTTTCTGTTCCGTGGTAAAGGGTGGAAGGGGGCGGGGTCCTCAGAAAATTTAATTCCGCCTAATTAGATAATTAGTCTTAATTGCTTATTCAACTTACCAAATATTATAATTAGATGAAAAGCATCAATTAGAATGGGAAAATTGTAGAGCGACATGAAACACTCCCGATACAGTTTCCTGTTGCTCAATACGTGCTACAGAGTGAGCGACTGAAGCAACATTATCAGGAATGCCTGCGGAACGATTAGCCTTCCCCTTTAATGGAGGCGTTGCTACAGAGAAGCTTTTTCTGAGCTTGAAAGAAGCCCGCGAATACACGCAGAGTGCTTCGCGCGGCCAGGTGCGCGGCAATTGTGCGTGCATTTAGGGGCTTCTTTCGCGCTCGGAAAAACACGTATCGGGAGTTTTTCATGTTGGTCTACAATTTTCTCATTGACACTTTTCACGTAACTAAAGTACTTCAGAAGTTGAATAAGTAATTAAGAATAATAATCTTATTAGGCGGAATGGAAAAAAATAATTTGAGTATCTCCAAGCGGCGGCAAACTACATTACCTTGGTTCTGTCCGGCTACGTGGTATTCGCATATTTTTAAACTCTGGCGTAAGTTAGCTGGGACACCCAGTATACTCACGTAAGTTCTTATTCCCAATTCCAATTCCCCTCGTAAGTATGTCTCACGTGGAAAAAAAAATCAACAACATGGGTTCTCTAAACGAATATGGAACATTGCTTCCCGTAGTGTGTCAACAATTTCATTGATGGAGGCAGTGGACATGAATGAGCGTCTTTCATTGCATAGCGCTCTGATCCTTTCTTTTTGTTTGTTAAAATTTAGGAAAGTCTTAAGTGAAATTTAGTGGAACCCGTGCACTGCATTGAAACAAGTCTTATTATTCCAAAACTGTCCGAAAATACTGGAAATATATTCGTATTCGATTCGGTGCCATCACTATAAGATCGAATTAAATTCGTACTTAAAAATTTGTATTCGCATGCCGCTATGGTTACCTATCAGGCTTTGAATCAGGCTTGGAATCAGGCTTTGAATGTTAAAGTACCAAGGTCATAACCTTTTGCTTTTAAAAAAGAGGAAGACAGGGGAACAATTCACAACCAAATATCTACAGTTAAGTGTCAAAAGCTTGAAGACTAAGTTTTATGTTTCCAACACAATTTCTAACCTTGTATAAACTTAGGACCATACTATTTAATGACTATGTCATCGT
Source organism: Dermacentor variabilis (assembly GCF_050947875.1). NCBI lineage: Eukaryota > Metazoa > Arthropoda > Arachnida > Ixodida > Ixodidae > Dermacentor > Dermacentor variabilis. The sequence goes on from NC_134568.1 coordinate 47,763,685, forward strand.
ATCCGTGAGTGCAAATAAATGCAGTAATCGAAACAGTGATGTCATAGAAGCGGACAAGGAGCAAAAGAAGAGCACGAAGAAGAAGTTCGACTTGCCGCCTGGTAAGACGCTTTCGGCATTGCTTCCCTAACTCGAATGTTATATTGGTTATATAGGTGAAAGTGCCCAGTCGTGTGAACTGCGTGTAACCTTTATGATGCTTTTTGTGTACTATGCCGCTCGGGGTTCCAAGTGTTTATGCAATGAAATCATGTTTTCCTCGCCAGCAGGATCACGAGTGTCGTGGGCGAGATAGGAGGCCCCATATGTAAGCGTGTATGCGGGTAACTCGTAGCAATATTCTTCCGCCCAACTATTACCTTAATGATACTCCCCTAGAGGTCTGACGTAATAGTTCTGCGGAAGCCCGCAAGGTGCAGAGAAGTAATTATTAAAGGGAAAATGAGACATCGACCAGTTTGTAGCAATTGCTCTGAATTGCAATTGCTACGAACTGGTGGATGTCCCATTTTCCCTTTAAATAATTAGTTCTCTCCACCTTGCGGGCTTCCGCAGAACTATTACGTCAAACTGTTGCCCTTGCCTCGAATTGTTGACAAATTCGACTACGCCCTGCCATCTGCTAGCCACCTGGTTAGCGGCTACCCCGGGAAGGCGGTGGTCTCGGTTTCGAGTCCCGGACCAGGACGAATTTTTCTTCGCCTGTGAGGCTTTTCTTTCGAGATCCCCTAGAGGTCGTAACCTCCTATACATACGTAGGCGTCCACATAACCTCGTCACTTTCTTGGTGGTTGCACATCGATATGGTAATTAACAATATTATACGCATGCTAGGTTATCTTCGCCGAAATTTTTCTTCTGCTCCTACATCATAAAAATTAGTCCTATACAACACGCTTATGCGGAGTAAAATGGAGTGCGCCTCATCCATCTGGGACCCGCAAATCGAAACCTTTATTCATTTACTTGAACTAATCCATAACAATGCCGCGCGTCTCATTCATAGCAATTACAACCGCACATCAAGCGTAACAGCCATGAAAAACTCTTTGCTACTTGCTCCTCTGTCAGCCCGGCGTAAGCGCTTTCGCCTTGCTTTATTTCATAAACTATATTTCCACAATTCCTACCTGCGCGATGATCTTATGTTATCTCCTACCTACATTTCCTCTCGCATTGATCATAGCCATAAGGTTGGAATCATTCAGTGCCGCACCAGAACCTATAACGAATAATTTACTCCTAGGACCTCTGAGGCATGGAACCACCTTCCCGGTGCAGTTGTCGCAATAAAGGATAGCTCAAAGTTTCGTTTGGCCTTATCAGACATATACATTAACTAATCAATTAACTAAGACAGATACAATTAACTAATCAATTTTGCTGTAATAACTGGAGTGTGGCCTGATCCCGGTGGCCAGAACCGGTTACGTACTCCCTCACCAGAGCAGGATTGTCCACCCTGGTGCAGTACTTGGCCACAACCTCCTAAATGAACACAACAATCAAACCCCGGCCCTCAGTCCCCAGCAGCTGCGAAGCAACTGACCACGGCGGCGGTCAGACCTGCGACGCAGCAGAGGGTGCGAAGAATCCCTGGCTCCGGACAGGCCGCCATTGGAATATGAACCTGGCAACGACGCAACGAGCTATGGAAAGAAGAATGATAGGTGTAGCGTTAAGGGATAAGAAAAGAGCAGATTGGGTGAGGGAACAAACGCGAGTTAATGACATCTTAGTGGAAATCAAGAAAAAGAAATGGGCATGGGCACGACATGCAATGAGGAGGGATGATAACCGATAGTCAGTAAGGGTTACGGACTGGATCCCAAGGGAAGGGAAGCGTAGCAGGGGGTGGCAGAAAGTTCGGTGGGTGGATGAGATTAAAAAGTTTGCAGGGACGGCATGGCCACAATTAGTAGATGACAGGGGTTGTTGGAGAAGTGTGGGAGAGGCCTTTGGCCTGCAGTGGGCGCAACCAGGATGATGATGATGATGATGAACGTTTAACGCTAGAACATTATCTAGTGAGGCGAGTCTAGCACTGGTATTGGAGGAATTAGAGGGCAGTAAATGGGATATAATAGGACTCAGTGAAGGTAGGAGGCCAAAAGAAGCATATACAGTGCTAAAAAGCGGGCACGTCCTGTGCTACCGGGGCTTAGCGGAGAGACCAGAGCTAGTGGTTGGATTCCTGATTAATAAGAATACAGTTTGTAACATACATGAATTCTATAGCATTAACGAGAGGGTGGCAGGTCTTGTTGTGAAACTTAATAACAGGTACAAAATTACGGTTGTACAGGTCTACGCCCCTACATCCAGTCATGATGACCAGGAAGTCGAAAGCTTCTATGAAGACGTGGAATCGGCGATGGGTAGAGTGAAAGCAAAATACACTATACTAATGGGCGACTTTAATGCCAAGGTAGGCAAGAAGGAGGCTGGAGACAAGGCAGTGGGGGAATATGGCATAGGCACTAGGAATAGCAGGGGAGAGTTATTAGTAGAGCTTGTGGAACAGAATAATATGCGGATAATGAATACCTTCTTACGCAAGCGGGATAGTCGAAAGTGGACGTGGAGGAGCCCGAACGGCGAGACTAGAAATGAAATAGACTTCATACTCTGCGCTAACCCTGGCATAATACAAAATGTGGACGTGTTCAGCAAGGTGCGCTGCAGTGACCATAGGATGGTAAGAACTCGAATTAACCTAGATCTGAGGAGGGCACGGAAGAAACAGGCACATAAGAAGCCGATCAATGAGTTAGCGGTAAGAGGGAAACTAGGGGAATTCCAGATCGAGCTACAGAACAGGTATTCGGCTTTAACTCAGGAAGAGGACTTTAGTGTTGAAGCAATGAACGACAATCTTGTTGGCATCATTAAGGAGTGTGCAATAGAAGTCGGCGGTAACTCCGTTAGACAGGATACCAGTAAGCTATCGCAGGAGACGAAAGATCTGATCAAGAAACGCCAATGTATGAAAGCCTCTAACCCTACAGCTAGAATAGAACTGGCAGAACTTTCGAAGTTAATCAACAAGCGTAAGACAGCTGACATAAGGAAGTATAATATGGATAGAATTGAACATGCTTTGAGGAACGGAGGAAGCCTAAAAACACTGAAGAAGAAACTAGGAATTGGCAAGAATCAGATGTACGCATTAAGAGACAAAGCCGGCAATATCATTACTAATATGCATGAGATAGTTCAAGTGGCTGAGGAGTTCTATAGAGATTTATACAGTACCCATGGCACCCACGACGATAATGGAAGAGAAAATAGTCCAGAGGAATTCCAAATCCCACAGGTAACGCCGGAAGAAGCAAAGAAAGCCTTGGGAGCTATGCAAAGGGGGAAGGCAGCTGGGGAGGATCAGGTAACAGCAGATTTGATGAAGGATGGTGGGCAGATTGTTCTAGAGAAACTAGCCACCCTGTATACGCAATGCCTCATGACCTCGAGCGTACCGAAATCTTGGCAGAACGCTAACATATTCCTAATCCATAAGAAAGGGGACGCCCAAGACTTGAAAAATTATAGACTGATCAGCTTACTGTCAGTTGCCTACAAACTATTTACTAAGGTAATCGCAAATAGAATCAGGAACACCTTTGACTTCTGTCAAGCAAAGGACCAGACAGGATTGCGTAAAGGCTAGTCTTCAATAGACCATATTCACACTATCAATCAGGTGATAGAGAAATGTGCGGAATATAACCAAGCCTTATATATAGCTTTCATTGATTACGAGAAAGCGTTTGATTCTGTCGAAACCTCAGCAGTCATGGAGGCATTACGGAATCAGGGTGTAGACGAGCCGTATGTAAAGATACTGAAAGATATCTATAGCGGCTCCACAGCCACCATAGTCCTCCATAAGCAAAGCAAAAAAGTCCCAATAAAGACCCCGGTTAGGGGGTATTACATAAGGGGTGTGTTTACAAATAAAGGTTACAGAGAGGGATCTTCTTGAGAAACCAATGTAATTAAGTTTTCCGCAAAAGTTGAAGAACACGTGATGGCTGCAATGTCACGGGGAAGGCCATTCCTGACCACTGCTGTGCGAAGAAAAAATGAGGCCGCAAAAGTAGTGGTGCGAGCACGTGCTCGTGCGATTCAGTAAGGATGGGACGGTGGGATGATGTACGGTGCTTGATTGAGGGAACTGGGAAATAATTTGTGAAACAAACAAAGACTGGCGATGTGGCGACGCATACAAAGATTAGCAAGATCAGTTTTACGTTTTAGGGATGATGTGCTTATGCCGGGGGTATTAATATGAAGAATGGATGAACCTAGTGGCACGATTTTGTACAGATTCAGATGGGCGCTGCATATTCTAGTTTCGATCTGATGAGTGATTTGTACGCGAGAAGTTTTATGTCTGATGGTGCGTGACGCAAATGACCCTTTAAAAACCGAGGGATCTGCTCGCGGATGATATGATATTGCTGATGTGTGCGTTCCATGAAAGGTCAGAGGATAAGGTGACGCCTAGGCATTTGTATGATTGAACTTGTTCGACTGTGGAGTGAGAGATTAGGTATGAAAATAATAAGTGATTAAGCTTGCGATGAAAAGAAACGAGCTTGCATTTAGTGGGATTAGGCTTCATTACCCAAAGATCACACCACTGTTGTACAAGGTTAAGGTCATGTTGGAGTGCAGTTTGATCAGAAATCTTTGTAATTGTGCGATAGATGACACTGTCGTCGGCAAATAAACGGATATGAGAGGATACATGTACAGGCAGGTCGTTAATATATATGAGGAATAAGCGGGGTGCGAGTACAGATCCTTGGGGGACGCCGGATGTTACAGGGAGAGAGCTGGAATGGCTATTTTTAATTGAAACAAACTGGGAGCGTTTGTTGCGAAATGCTGTGATCCATGCGAGAAGGTTAGGGTGCAAATTCAGCTGGGAGAGTTTTAGTATAAGGCGTTTAGTGGTACTGTATCGAATGATTTTGGTGGAGAAAGATTGCATCGGTCTGAAGGTTGAGGTCGAGATAAGAATGTAGATCATGAAATATAGCAAGTTAGGTTTCACAAGATAAAGATTACGGAATCTGTGCTGGGAAGGGTAAAAAAAATTGTTAGTGTCAAGAAGTGGATAATGTGAGAGTATATGTCGTGTTCCATGAATTTGCATGGGACACTTGTTAGAGAAATGAGGCGGTAATTTAAGGGGGATGGTTTGTTACCTGAGTTGTGGACTGGAATGACCTTGCCCTCCTTCCAGTCGTCTGGTAAAATTCCTGTTTCGAGTGAAAGTGAGAACAGCATCGAAAAATACACTCCAAAAATCTCTTTAGTATTTTTTAACAGTTTGAGTTAATATCGTCGACACCAGTCGATGATGAAAGCTTTAATTTGTCAATGAGTGATGAAATGCCAGCGACAAAAATTTCAACAGGGGCCATCATTGGTAGTGTCGCAGTAGGTGGCGTAGGAAGAGGCAAGTCGGCTTCTTCAGTGAACACGGATGAAAACGTGATGTGAAAGGTGTCAGCACAAATAGCGTCGCTTATAATTTCGTCCTTATCGCTTGTAAGTGTGACGACATGTGTTTGTTGCGGGTTTATAACTTCCCAAAAATTTTCTAGGGTTAGTTTTTAGAATTTTAGATAAGTCATTATGATGATAAAATGTCTCTTTCGCTTTCCGAATTGCAGTATAATAAGCGTCTTCCACAGAACAGTACCTGTCCCATGCGCTCGGACTTCCATCTCATTTGGCAGTAAGAAAAAGGCGCTTCTTCTTATTTTCGAGTCTATCTAAGTTTTTAGAGCACCATGGTTTATTTTTATTGGCAAGAAAGCTCACCGTGGGGATGAATTCATTAGTCAGGCCAGTAATTTTGTCCTTAAGCACTAGCCTGTTGTCATTGAGAGAACGGGAACCGATACTGGATTGGAAAACAGGCAGAAAATCGCGTAATTCATTATTAATTGCTTCATAGTTAGCCTTATCGTTCACATGAATTGTTTTGCGGAATCGGGACGTGTTTTGGGGACGAAATTAAAAGTGGTATGAATGACTTTGTCATCGCTTATTTCCCGTAAATATACGATAGATCTTAAGCTTTCGGGGCTATTCGTTAGTACAAGGTCTAGAATGTTTGAGGATTCACAAGTGACCCGCGTCGGTTCTTTTACTTGTTGGATGAGGTCAAAGTTGAGACAAACAATGACAAATTCGCTTGCTTCAGTATTTCGACGTCGCTATTCAAATAGGTTCACGTAAAACGCAGAAAAAAGCAGAAAGAATTTCCCGAACTTCAGTAAGTAAAAAAAAAGCAAAAAGAAATATGAGAAGGGTTTCCAAATATGCAGCTCTTTACGAAAGGCAGACATCGCCCTTCTGTAAACTGCAATTGTTAGAGCTTCTAAAGCGGAGAAACTTGATATACTTGGCAGCGTGGCTGATTAGGCGAGTTGGTCATCCATAATAGTGAGTGTACAGCATGAAACTTAAACGTGGACGACGCAACTGACATGGAGAATCGCTGACTGCCAACTAAAGTTCTATTATCAATGCGCGGAATTTCTGTAAGAAAGTGAAATAGCTATCCGAAAAACATGAACTACTGCAGACGAAAGGCCAGAAAATCAGACGAGTGAATAGTGAGAGGGGACCAGGCTACTCTATTCGGTTTCTTGACATCAGACGAATACGTTTTATGTAGACCACACTTGGCTGTATGTATGAGCGTCACGCCATGAAACAAATTCTGCCATACAACTCGGCGCGTAGTAACTTGGCACAAGGAGGCAATGTCAACTCCTACTTCTCTAATTGCCCTTGTCCTATCATGACATCATCCAATGGGCATCATCTTCAAAACTCAACTGGTTTACCTTAAGGTTGCAGGACATCCGAGTTCACTATTAGTGTTGGTAACTGACTCTATCCGCAGGGAAAGGAGGGACCGGGGCATTAACAGCAGCGATGCGAATGGGAAGAACACACGAAGGCACGACAAAGTTGCACCGATCCCATACACGCATCAGTTGTCCGATCACTTGAAGAAGGTCGGCCAAAGCGTCGATGACAGGTAGTTTTTAGAGCGCAGCTCTTAGGCGCCCGTTCCAGCATTGAGCTTCGGCGACGCTCTCCGACCCTCAGCCTGGCATCTCGGCGTAACCGAGCGGACGAGGACAGCGAGGGATTAAAGAGCGGACGCGTAGTGCCGCGGTTAAAGGCAGACAGCGAGAGGGAAGAGAGGGCGAGGAGGAAAGCGGAGGAGGAGGGCGCAGTGGAAGCATCAGGAGGAAAGTGAAGCAAGCCACTTCGAAGCACCGCCAGGTGGCGGTCACTTCCGCGCATCCGAGGCAGCGTCGGAACCAGCCGTACGTGAATAAAAAAAGAATCAGAAAGCTTGCCTTCGCGTAAAGCGTTCGCCGCAAGCGTTTCCCCGTAAAGATAAGGGTTGCATAAATTGCAGTTGCGGGGAAGCGGCAAACGTGTGGCCGGTATATTATACGTAGAGCGCTGCACGTCGCGGCTCTGCCAGTCGGTGCGGTTATCGGCGCAATGCCACTATATAGCGCGAATTAAAAACACGCACAGAACTGCTTCAAATTTCCCCTTTGGGAGCATAGTAATCGTCGCTGAATTTTTTTTCAGATTTGAAAGACTTACTGTGATGAAATCACTAAAGGCTACTACAGCGTCAAACACAGGATCAAGTATGGTGACTGTACACAGAAGGTTGTGTACAGAATTTACCTTTCCTGTGGTGCGTGTTACATGGGGCAGACTGGCAGATGCGCAAGGGCAATGCAGTTTTTTTTTTGCACAGCATACTAGCACGTGCAGCTGTACTGCTTGGTTCGAAAGAAGCTTAGTTATTAACAAACACCAGGATGTTCGTACCTGCATCACTCCTATGTAATGCCTGATTCTGGGCCTTTGGGGTAAATAAATGAAATCAAATGAAATTCTCGAAGTTGCCCAATTATCTCTAGAAAAAATGCGCATGCGTCAGAAAGACATCCACTGCTTTCACAAAAAAAACAGAACTAACGTTTTTGGGAAGTCGTACGTACGGTTGTGATGCAGCTTTACAATGCTTTGCGTATATCTTGTTTTTTTCTGTTTGTTGATTTTTTTGCGACTGTCTATTTCTCTCCTTCCGTCTTGAGCAGTTTGTTTTTCATGTAGCTCTATGACAGCCTAGCGTAAGTTCCACGCAGTGATAAGAAAACCTTATTTTGGTAGCCAGCGTTTTTCCTTTTTAATTGGCTCGTTCACTAACCTTAGCGCTGTACACTCACGATTATGACCCGCCGCGGTGGCTTAGCAGCTATGGTGTTGCTATCCTAAGCACGAGGTCGCTTGATTAAATTCCGGCCGCGGCGACCACATATCGATGGGGGCGAAATGCATAAACACCCGTGTCCCGTGCCTTGGGGGCGCATTAAAGATCCCTTGGTGGTGAAAATTAATCCGGAGTCTTACACTACGGCATGCATCACAATCAAAGGGTGGTTGTGGCACGTAAAACCCAAGAATTGAATTCAGTCACGATAATTGATTATGAGTTTACATCTAACGTCGCATTGTCACAATGTCTGGGAGGGTTTTGCGAAAGTTATGTTCAGAAAATGGCGGTATATATACGGCCCGATAGCGATATATAATGCAAAAATTTTCTTCTTTTTAGATATTTTACTAGGTGCAGTTCGAAGAATTGTGATACCGTTGTGCATTACTGATTTAGAGTTAAAAACTCAATAGTTGAGTTTTCTGTAATTTCCCAATTTTTCTAAATTTTCGTAAACAAAACAATATCGTAAATACTAATTATGCTTCCAGCAGCCACTGACTTTTAACGTATCTTTAACGTAACGAACCTTATAAATACGGTTAATTGGCAACCGGAGAAAGGTTCCTCCGTTCCCATGTACTTAGGAGCACCCGAGGCAAATCTTCCATTAAAGTTGGAATTCTGTATTTCTGCGTACTGCGATTTCGGTGAAAGTGCCTTAAACATTCAGTAATTTGTAGCGGATTATCAAAGAACAGCGTACATATTTCTCTTTGCAAATAGCTTTTGCTTCCCAACGTTTCAACCACGACACGTCATGTTTACATCGAGGATTGCAAGCGGACGCTTTCACATTACGAAATGCTTCCTGCTAGAGAGGGGGTTTCTTCTGCAGTAGGCTGGATATGTAGCTGCTGCAAAGCCACCTTTATGATTGTACGATTTGAGTAACTTGCTACGCTCCTTTTTTAGCGCATTCTAGTTTTAGCTACGGTAGCGGGAAGCCGCAAACAGTTAGGTGCTACAAGCGAGGTTTATTTTAAATCACTATCAATTAGCATTGTTTCTTTGAGGTCAATTCCCTGGCGTTTGCCTTTCGCATGGGCTAGCTGTTCTTTCCACGTCTCGGTTCTGTTGATATCGGGGTAGCATTCGGTGGAGCCACAGGCCACTGCGTTTTTTTAGCGCTTACACAGTACCTCGGAATGGCCATTCGTGTTTTCACGGAAAAGCGCGTTGTATACATGCCATCAATTCTAGGCTCGAATGTCTATTCTTGTTTAGATCTGGGTTTTTGTCCCTGAGTCCTCCAGTAATTCGGCGGCTCACCTTCTCCTTATCTGTCTGCTGTTTTTGCATGGAGAACCTCATAAATATAGGTAAAACGACTAGCGCTGATATGACTCAACGTTTGTATCACAATAACGCCTTTATGTGACACAAATGTATGAAAATCCAGATGCCTTATCCCGCACTAGTGCCCTTCAAAGTATTCTATTGGTGTGGTGTTTCAAAGTTAGGAATTTCTTGAAAAACATTTGTTTCTACCCAAAAATCCGCCTCTCCTTAAATAAGGCTGATGACTTGGACCAAGGCTTCGCTGGATACCGCCCTATACCGGCCGTCACAGGGTGTCACGGAAGGACGATCACAAAGCGATGGCGGGCCAGATCGTGCTTCGTCGGCCGTCCTGGGCGAATCATGGCCGGCGTCAAGCGTATGCGCTGGGTCAAGCGCACAGGCATGGCCAAGACTCCTGCTGGACGACCCGCTGTCGGCCACCCTGGCGGACCATGGTGGTCGTCAGGAGCATGCGCTGGGCCAAGGGCGCAGGCAAAGAACACCGCCGCGACTCCTGCTGGACAGCCCGCTGTCGGCCACCCTGGCGGACCATGACAGTCGTCGGCAGCATGCGCTCGGCCAAGGGCGCAGGCAAAGAACACCGCCGCGACCCCTGCTGGACGACCCGCTGTCGGCCACCCTGGCGGACCATGGCAGTCGTCGGGAGCATGCGCTCAGCCAAGGGCGCAGGCAAAGAACACCGCCGCGACCCCTGCTGGACGACCCGCTGTCGGCCACCCTGGTGGACCATGGCAGTCGTCGGGAGCATGCGCTGGGCCAAGGGCGCAGGCAAAGAACACCGCCGCGATCCCTGCTGGACGACCCGCTGTCGGCCACCCTGGCGGACCATGGCAGTCGTCCGAAGCATGCGCAGGGCCAAGGGCGCAGGCAAAGAACGCCGCCACTATCCCTGCTGGACGACCCGCTGTCGGCCACCCTGGCGGACCATGGCAGTCGTCCGCAGCATGCGCTCGGCCAAGGGCGCAGGCAAGGAACACCGCCGCGACCCCTGCTGGACGACCCGCTGTCGGCCACCCTGGCGGACCATGGCAGTCGTCGGCAGCATGCGCTCGGCCAAGGGCGCAGGCAAAGAACACCGCCGCGACCCCTGCTGGACGACCCGCTGTCGGCCACCCTGGCGGACCATGGCAGTCGTCGGGAGCATGCGCTCAGCCAAGGGCGCAGGCAAAGAACACCGCCGCGACCCCTGCTGGACGACCCGCTGTCGGCCACCCTGGTGGACCATGGCAGTCTTCGGGAGCATGCGCTGGGCCAAGGGCGCAGGTAAAGAACACCGCCGCGATCCCTGCTGGACGACCCGCTGTCGGCCACCATGGCGGACCATGGCAGTCGTCCGCAGCATGCGCTGGGCCAAGGGCGCAGGCAAAGAACGCCGCCACTATCCCTGCTGGACGACCCGCTGTCGGCCACCCTGGCGGACCATGGAAGTCGTCGGGAGCATGCGCTGGGGCAAGGGCGCAGGCAAAGAACACCGCCGCGATCCCTGCTGGACGACCCGCTGTCGGCCACCCTGGCGGACCATGGCAGTCGTCGGGAGCACGCGCTGGGCCAAGGGCGCAGGCAAAGAACACCGCCGCGATCCCTGCTGGACGACCCGCTGTCGGCCACCCTGGCGGGCAATGGCAGTGTTCGGGAGCATGCGCTCGGCCAATGGCGCAGGCAAAGAACACCGCCGCCACCCCTGCTGGACGACCCGCTGTCGGCCACCCTGGCGGACCATGGCAGTCGTCAGGAGCATGCGCTGGACCAATGCGCAGGCAAAGAACACCGCTGCGATCCCTTCTGGACGACCCGCTGTCGGCCACTCTGGGCGGACCATGGCAGTCGTCGGGAGCATGCGCTCGGCCAAGGGCGCAGGCAAGGAACACCGCCGCGACCCCTGCTGGACGACCCGCTGTCGGCCACCCTGGCGGACCATGGCAGTCGTCGGCAGCATGCGCTCGGCCAAGGGCGCAGGCAAAGAACACCGCCGCGATCCCTGCTGGACGACCCGCTGTCGGCCACCCTGGCGGACCATGGCAGTCGTCCGCAGCATGCGCTGGGCCAAGGGCGCAGGCAAAGAACGCCGCCACTATCCCTGCTGGACGACCCGCTGTCGGCCACCCTGGCGGACCATGGAAGTCGTCGGGAGAATGCGCTGGGCCAAGGGCGCAGGCAAAGAACACCGCCGCGATCCCTGCTGGACGACCCGCTGTCGGCCACCCTGGCGGACCATGGCAGTCGTCGGGAGCACGCGCTGGGCCAAGGGCGCAGGCAAAGAACACCGCCGCGATCCCTGCTGGACGACCCGCTGTCGGCCACCCTGGCGGGCCATGGCAGTCTTCGGGAGCATGCGCTCGGCCAATGGCGCAGGCAAAGAACACCGCCGCCACCCCTGCTGGACGACCCGCTGTCGGCCACCCTGGCGGACCATGGCAGTCGTCCGCAGCATGCGCTCGGCCAAGGGCGCAGGCAAGGAACACCGCCGCGACCCCTGCTGGACGACCCGCTGTCGGCCACCCTGGCGGACCATGGCAGTCGTCGGCAGCATGCGCTCGGCCAAGGGCGCAGGCAAAGAACACCGCCGCGACCCCTGCTGGACGACCCGCTGTCGGCCACCCTGGCGGACCATGGCAGTCGTCGGGAGCATGCGCTCAGCCAAGGGCGCAGGCAAAGAACACCGCCGCGACCCCTGCTGGACGACCCGCTGTCGGCCACCCTGGTGGACCATGGCAGTCTTTGGGAGCATGCGCTGGGCCAAGGGTGCAGGTAAAGAACACCGCCGCGATCCCTGCTGGACGACCCGCTGTCGGCCACCATGGCGGACCATGGCAGTCGTCCGCAGCATGCGCTGGGCCAAGGGCGCAGGCAAAGAACGCCGCCACTATCCCTGCTGGACGACCCGCTGTCGGCCACCCTGGCGGACCATGGAAGTCGTCGGGAGCATGCGCTGGGCCAAGGGCGCAGGCAAAGAACACCGCCGCGATCCCTGCTGGACGACCCGCTGTCGGCCACCCTGGCGGACCATGGCAGTCGTCGGGAGCACGCGCTGGGCCAAGGGCGCAGGCAAAGAACACCGCCGCGATCCCTGCTGGACGACCCGCTGTCGGCCACCCTGGCGGACCATGGCAGTCGTCGGGAGCATGCGCTGAGCCAAGGGCGCAGGCAAAGAACACCGCCGCGACCCCTGCTGGACGACCCGCTGTCGGCCACCCTGGTGGACCATGGCAGTCTTCGGGAGCATGCGCTGGGCCAAGGGCGCAGGTAAAGAACACCGCCGCGATCCCTGCTGGACGACCCGCTGTCGGCCACCCTGGCGGACCATGGAAGTCGTCGGGAGCATGCGCTGGGCCAAGGGCGCAGGCAAAGAACACCGCCGCGATCCCTGCTGGACGACCCGCTGTCGGCCACCCTGGCGGACCATGGCAGTCGTCTGGAGCACGCGCTGGGCCAAGGGCGCAGGCAAAGAACACCGCCGCGATCCCTGCTGGACGACCCGCTGTCGGCCACCCTGGCGGGCCATGGCAGTGTTCGGGAGCATGCGCTCGGCCAATGGCGCAGGCAAAGAACACCGCCGCCACCCCTGCTGGACGACCCGCTGTCGGCCACCCTGGCGGACCATGGCAGTCGTCCGCAGCATGTGCTGGGCCTAGGGCGCAGGAAAAAAACACCGCCGCAACCCCTGCTGGACGACCCGCTGTCGGCCACCCTGGCGGACCATGGCAGTCGTCAGGAGCATGCGCTGGACCAATGCGCCGGCAAAGAACACCGCTGCGATCCCTGCTGGACGACCCGCTGTCGGCCACTCTGGGCGGACCATGGCAGTCGTCGGGAGCATGCGCTCGGCCAAGGGCGCTGGCAAAGAACACCGCCGCAATCCCTGCAATCCCTGCTGGATGACCCGCTGTCGGCCACCCTGGCGGACTGTGGCAGTCGTCCGCAGCATGTGCTGGGCCAAGGGCGCAGGCAAAGAACACCGCCGCAATCCCTGCTGGACGACCCGCTGTCGGCCACCCTGGCGGACGATGGCAGTCATCGGCAGCATGCGCAGGGCCAAGGCGCAGGCAAAGAACACCGCTGGGATTCCTGCTGGACGACCCGCTGTCGGCCACTCTGGGCGGACCATAGCAGTCGTCGGGAGCATGCGCTCGGCCAAGGGCGCATGAAAAGTACATCGCCGAGGTCCCTGCTGGACGACCCGCTGTCGGCCACTCTGGGCGGACCATGGCCGTCGTAGGGGGCATGCACTGTGCCAAGCGCGCAGGGAAACAGCGCTGCGATTCTTGCTGGATGATCCGCTGTCGGCCGTCCTGGGCACATCTTTGCAAGCGTCGGAAATACGGAGTGGGCCTAGCGAGCAGGCAAAGAACACCGCCACGACGCCTGCGGAACGACCAGCTGTCGCTCATTTTGTGCGGGCCATTGCAGGCGTAGGGAGAAGGCGCTGGAGGTGGTAGTGGTACTCTGAGAAATGGGGGACGGGAAACATTCTTTCTCTTACTGCTATAATAATTTTTCCCGTAATTTGATTTCCACGAAGGCTTAGTCGGTCACTAGTTTCCGTTTTCGTTAATCACCTTGTCGAATATGTATTCACTGTGTGAACAAACTTGTATTGCATTGTATTAATTAAACCAACACTTCTGCGATACTTTCAAGATCCTTCAATCCGACGCCGCCGATGTGTATCCACGTCTCGGGCGAGCACTTCGATATCGCTCACCCGGCGCAGCCATTTAATCTGTAAAACTGGTACAGCGCAACATAGGAAGAAACAAGCCGAGCAGGCCATGGAGATGAACGAATAGAGCTGATCTCATAGGTAGAGCTGGCAGCACGTGTGTTAGTTCGCTATCTTTGTGCCTATCTTCGCAGGAAGTAAGATTTCTTGATCAATTTAACCGTGCATGAGAGGATTGCGCGTTCTGTGACTCATGATGGTGCAGTCTTATATAGGTGTGACGTTTTGTGAAGTGTTTTGACATTTCGTGACATGTAGCTATACATTTCGTGCAACTTGCCAATAAACCAGTTGGAATACAGCTCTCTGTTCCTTCATCTGGCTGGTTCGGCTAGTTGCTTCCTTTCTTTGTTGCGCTGTACCAATTTTAGAATGCAATACTAACTCGCCCAATCCTCAACACTAGTGAGCTTCGTTCAAATTCAGCATCTCTGGCGTGCAGCTCGGGGTGGGCCTCCCGACGACGAGCCCGTTTAGAAGCCAACTCTTGCTGACGCTCGCGGTAGGCAGCTACTTCTTCAGGAGTATGCACTGCTCGTGGTCTTCCCATAGTTGTAGCTGGGGCGGAATATGCGGGAGCACTAATCCAAAGCTCCTATATTGGGCGCGAGGCCCACTACTGGAAATGCGGGCTCTGTAATCGTTTTGACGATTGGTTCGATTGATTTGATGATTGACGTCTTTGTGTTTTCGAATGAGCTTGCACACATGTTCGGCTGCGAAGGAGAGAACGGCGTCCGTGATGGTATGCCCCCAGTCCGCGTTTGTCGCTTACGTTGGATGTCTCGAGTTTGCTCGGTGGCGTGGTTAGCAGCATCCACCCGGCATAGCCGCTTGTGATTCTTCAAAATTAACTTGCTTCAAAAGTAATCTATCCGTCACGTAAGACGGACCGATTAAATTCACGGACAGATTAATCCCGTAATAATGTACGCACTGTTCGCTTCCCTTTGCTGACTGCTTGAAGTCTCTGCCTAACGGGGGTACCAGCCACTGCTCCTGGCCCTGCACTGCCGCTGCGATCGGCTCACACTTTTGCTGACGGACGCGGACACAAAAAAGGACGACCAAAGATAGGCTATAACAGCGTCGCTGTAAAATGACCACCGATCAAACTGCGGTGTCTTATGTGTTGGAGAGCATCCTGAATGAAGGTGTCTATGCTTGCTTCCATGATTTCCAGAAACGGCGTTAGCTGTGCATAGAAGAGACCTATTTGACAAGACGAAGACTCACTAGTTTGCATGCTGAATAAATTATTTTTACGAGCTCAGTCCTGAAACTTTTTTGAAGATGGCTGTACTTTAAGCCCTAAACGCAGGGCCTTTAGTTCTCTCTTGAAAAAGAAATAGGCAGCTGTTCGTTTATGCCAAAAATTCCCAAAGAATTTTTGAAAGAAACGCATAGCTGTGATTTTATGAACTGTAGTTCTCGCGTGTCGCATAGATAAATATACATTCACGGATACAGAAATGGGTTTGAATCGAAGAAAACCATCATAAAATATCACAACCACTGAAAAACCCTTAGTGCACTTCCTTTCATATGAATATTTAATTGAGTCAGTTTTAGGATCTTGTCGCTAGCTGACAGAATGCCAGATTTATCTTTCTCCGAAAGAGAGCGAGAGAGCAGTTTTTTTGGAGCAAGAACCGTGAGGCGTGGTTAGCTTCCCAGCAGAGGGCTAGCAATCCTTCAATCCGCGAGATTGTTGTTGCTGATCTTGTCTTTAGTTCCTGAAGCACTTCAGTGCCGGAATTTTCATGTTCTGACATATTCATCTGAATAATCGTGTTAAAAACATGATACTCTGCAAAAACTAAATTTTGCTATCAAGTTTGTTTTCTCGCAGCAAGACAAATCCCTGCTCTCGCTCGCAACCATAATTACACGCTGTAACATACGATACAACAATTAGTGCTTCCATCATAGGACCAAAAATATATCTTTTCCTTTGAAAACGTCACATTAGGCTGATAAAGAGCAAACGAATTACTTGCAATTCTTTTCTGCGTCGTTTTCAAATGTAAAATTTGTAACCTGTTTATAATCTGTTTATAACCAAGTGTAAGATAAGTTCCTTATGAATTTACGAAATGTATGAACAGCTGCCGGCATTCTTATTTAGGGAAAAACATTCAAAATATTTTTCCACGGTAGCAGTCGCTTAAAATTTCATTGCTAGACATGACATTTAGGCTGAATATGTGTTGATTTCCTTTGTGTTGCTTCTATTAGGTTAAAGAAAGTCATTCTACAGGCTGATCATCTTTAACTTTTAAAGAATTTTTAAAGGTTGCCTATGTCAAATAGCATAATTCTACTCCTTTAGCTGGATTATTCTAAAAGAAAATCAACACATATTTACCTAAATAAAGAAATTCACTTAACTTATTAATTACGGCACATATTTCAATTTATGAATTGTAGCCGCCGAGCTTGAAAGAGGAATCTACTTGATTTTAATTTCCAGGATGACGGTAGTTCCGAGATATTTCCAAAAATGTGGAACGAAATACATAAGCGTTCTCGTTACTTTCGTGCTTTAAATAATGAAAACGCGTCTTAATAAAGAAGTGAGTGGAACAACAGTGTATTCTTACGCCTAGTTTGATGGCGCATACACCTTGCAAACTCACCAGCTACAATTCGTAAATTGCAAGATTTGCCATAAGGTAACTAAATCAAAAGATAATTAGTGGATATTTGTTAATAAGTTGAATATATGTTTAAATTCCTGGTGAAAATAATGTACGCCTCTCTGAATAATCCAGCTCAAGCAAAATAATTATCTTTTCTGCAACACTTTATTTTTCCTTGAGACAGGAGTGCCTCAGACTTATTGCGGTCGCAATTATACGGACTATATAAGCGATTTTCGCTGCCGCCGCGGTGCAGCCATACGGTCTTTGACTGCAAGGCGCACTCGGCTCGCGCGCAGTGCATTGGTGGCCACACGAAGGCGCCACGTGAACTGCTTCGGGTGCAGTCTCCAACCGAGGGGGTTGGAGTCTTCATGCATGCTGCCTTCCTGCGCACCCAGAATTAGACCGTCATGCAGCGCGCTCTGTCCGCACGGCCGTGTGTGGAAATAACATGATCTGCAGTCGGTGCCGGGGCGAGGAGCCGGGAAGGCTAGGGGCTCCATCCACGCAGTCTTCCAGCGTGCCCAGTGTTACAGGATACGTGATCGGCCGAGTTTTGGACACACGGCACGGTTGAAATGAGGAAGGGAGTGTCAGCACGTAACATTTGCTTCGGGACAAGCACGCACGCACTTTATCACTCCAGCGTTGTGAAGGCGAGTGCTCGCAGTAATGAGGTACATCTGTTCATATCCATTTGGGCGTATAGCAAAACTCTTGTATTGTTAATGGACAGACTTACTGCAATCTATAGTGCCCTTAAGCTACGAGCTTTACTTCTCGTATTAGTCATATATTTTCACCATTGCAATCACTGCTTTGCATTTCAGGTGAAAGTAATTTTTCACCGCCCTTTGCGCAGTAGCACCCACGGATGGCAACATAGTTTTAAGCAGAGAAGTCCCCAAACTGTTATGACCGTGAAAAAATCACATATTGGGAACAACAATACGGGCATGAATACATTAATGACTAGTGCGTTAATCTAGAATGACTTTTTCTATATTTATCTCATACAACCACTTTTCTACTATTAATAAACTGTATGAAAATGCTTTTTGCAGGAACGCAGCTAGGCTCCTTCCTATGCGTATCGGTAAAAACGTCTAGCCATTCCATGCGAAGCTTGTCAGTCTTCTCGTTCTATATCATTTATATAGTCGTTCGCGGCTTGAATAATTTGCCGATTCTGCACGACGGACAGGGTACGACGGACCACCGCCGCGGGTACCCAGAAGCCAACAACCAATCGCACAGGACTGCTCACATTGGCCTTCCTCGCCTGCACATTTGGTCAGCCACTTCCGCTCGACGCGTCCAACGGTACACAAAGGACAAGCGACGATCGCTGAGGCGGCGAAAGTGCGTCGTTCAGGACTCGTAACGTTGGCTTTGTTCCCCTGTGCGCTTGTTAGAGCACTTGAGCCCGACACCTCCAACAGAACACACAGAACGGGGGCCCCTAATGACGGTACCGCGGAAGCGAGGGCGAATCGTCAAGCACCGGCTGTATTGACGTTCTTGGCCTGCGTGCTGGGCCCACCGCCTGCTCCCGACGCCTCCAAGGGTGCAGACACATCGGGTGAATGCCAAGGAAGTGCCGCGCAGGTGACAACGGGTCTTGACGCAGCAGCTGTGTTGGCTCTTTTCGCCAGATCACTTGGCCCACTGCACGTTCCCGACGCCTCCAAGGCTGCAGACAAGTCCGGTGACCCCGAAGGACGGTACCGCGTAGGTGACAGCGGGTCGTCCAGCAGTGGCTGATTGGGCGCTCTTCGCCAGCGCGCCGGAGACACCGCATGCTCCCGACGCCTCCAAGGGTGCAGACACGTCGGGTGACCCCGAAGGACGGTACCGCGTAGGTGACAGCGGGTCGTCCAGCAGCGGCTAAATTGGCGCTCTTCGCCAGTGCGCCGAGGACACCGCATGCTCCCGACGCCTCCAAGGGTGCAGACAAGTTGGGTGACCCCGAAGGACGGTACCGTACAGGCGACAGCGGGTCGTCCAGCAGCGGCGGAATTGGCGCTCTCCGCCAGCGCGCCGGGGACACCGCATGCTCCCGACGCCTCCAAGGGTACAGACAAGTCGGGCGACCCCGAAGGACGGTACCGCGCAGGTGAGAGTGGGTCGTCCAGCAGCGGCTGAGTTGGCGCTCTTCGCCAGTGCGCCGAGGGCACCGCATGCTCCCGACGCCTCCAAGGGTGCAGACAAGTTGGGTGACCCCGAAGGACGGTACCGTACAGGCGACAGCGGGTCGTCCAGCAGCGGCGGAATTGGCGCTCTTCGCCACCGCGCCGGGGACACCGCATGCTCCCGACGCCTCCAAGGGTGCAGACAAGTCGGGTGACCCCGAAGGACGGTACCGCGTAGGTGACAGCGGGTCGTCCAGCAGTGGCTGATTGGGCGCTCTTCGCCAGCGCGCCGGGGACACCGCATGCTCCCGACGCCTCCAAGGGTGCAGACAAATCGGGTGACCCCGAAGGACGGTTCCGCGCAGGTGACAGCGGGTTGTCCAGCAGCGGCTGATTGGGCGCTCTTCGCCAGCGCGCCAAGGACACCGCATGCTCCTGACGCCTCCAAGGGTGCAGACAAGTCGGGTGACCCCGAAGGACGGTACCGCGCAGGTGACAGCGGGTAGTCCAGCAGCGGCTGATTGGGCGCTCTTCGCCAGCGCGCCAAGGACACCGTATGCTCCTGACGCCTCCAAGTATGCAGACAAGTCGGGTGACCCCGAAGGACGGTACCGCGCAGGTGACAGGGGGTCGTCCAGCAGCGGCGGAACTGGCGCTCTTCGCCAGCGCGCCGGGGACACCGCATGCTCCCGACGCCTCCAAGGGTGCAGACAAGTCGGGCGACCCCGAAGGACGGTACCGCGTAGGTGACAGCGGGTCGTCCAGCAGTGGCTTTTTGGGCGCTCTTCGCCAGCGCGCCGGGGACACCGCATGCTCCTGACGCCTCCAAGGGTGCAGACAAGTCGGGTGACCCCGAAGGACGGTACCGCGCAGGTGACAGGGGGTCGTCCAGCAGCGGCGGAACTGGCGCTCTTCGCCAGCGCGCCGGGGACACCGCATGCTCCCGACGCCTCCAAGGGTGCAGACAAGTCGGGCGACCCCGAAGGACGGTACCGCGTAGGTGACAGCGGGTCGTCCAGCAGTGGCTTTTTGGGCGCTCTTCGCCAGCGCGCCGGGGACACCGCATGCTCCTGACGCCTCCAAGGGTGCAGACAAGTCGGGTGACCCCGAAGGACGGTACCGCGCAGGTGACAGGGGGTCGTCCAGCAGCGGCGGAACTGGCGCTCTTCGCCAGCGCGCCGGGGACACCGCATGCTCCTGACGCCTCCAAGGGTGCAGACAGGTCGGGTGACCCCGAAGGACGGTACCGCGCAGGTGACAGCGGGTCGTCCAGCAGCGGCTGAGATGGCGCTCTACGCCAGCGCGCCGGGGATACCGCATGCTCCCGACGCCTCGAAAGGTGTAGACAAGCCGGATGAGCACCAAGGACCGTACTGCGCAGATGACAGCGGGTCCACCAGCAGCGGCTACCTGGCCGAACGTGGCACGAAGACTGGGTCTTGGTGTCGCCCGATGATTGTGCTTGCCAGATCTGCTATGCCGGTTGGTAGAGGGAGAGACGTGTAGCCAGTTTGTGGAGGACGTCGTGCGCCTGAATAAGCACAGATTGTTTATTTCGGCGGGGATACAGATATTTAAACAAACTTGTGATTTTCGACTACCGCATGGCTATAGTATGTCGTAGTTAAATAGTGCACCTTAACGCATGCAAGATGCTTTCCTTGCATGAATGGAACATTTTTATCAGATGTATACGTGATTACAAGAGAGGCTTCGCCATTGTAGCGTGTGTCGTGTTTCTTAAGTGTAAGCGCTTCTCCAGCGAACAGCAGAATTTGAGGAGAATTATTCCCTATGTTTATATCAAGAACATGGTTCAATGACAGAAATGCGTAGCTGCCAAAGGACTGTTTAGAGGGAGGGATGTATGGTGTAAACAAATTTCTTTTCTGCGAGAAGCACAGGACCTGCATGAGGAGACCCTAAGTTCTGTATGAGCTTTTAAATTATAATACAACGTCTTTTGGCACCTACGTATGACGCACTGATATGTCATATCAATTCTACGTCTAGGTATATCTTTAGAGATATTTTAAATATTTGTAACGGATATTATGCAGCGTCTTAAAGACTAAACCAACATGCTATCTCACAGAATGCAGTTAGTAACATGGTCGCGAAGCCGCAAGAGAATGCTCTATGAGTCCATGTATTAAGACGTGCCGCGTTGGAAGCATGGGTAAAAGAGAGCCAGAATGTACTGAGAAGGGGATTGTGAGAGAGTAATTCTCAACTCAAATGTGCAAGTGCAGGATGCATTATGAAGAACTGCAGAATATAACAGCACTAAATATCAAGCTGCGCAGCACTCCAATGAAAGGTAAGTTTAAATGACGGGAAATACCTTGGTAGCTGTACTTTGTACTTCCAAAGCACTGGACGGTCAAAGAAACGGCAGGCCGTCACTATGTAAGGCGTGCACCAAGACGTACTCGAAACGGTAGCCAATCGAATCGCATCATAAAAATTAGATAGCCTTTCTGTAAAGAGTTTTTGTAGGTCTCTTCTTTTGTTATTCTTGTTGACGGCGATAGCAACGTCGTGTCGGTATACGCAACACCTTCTATATAGTTTCACAAGGCCTGCGCCTAGAATTCTGACGTCACAACCAGTCGCTCGATTGTGGAGCTCCAGCGGCAACGACATCACTCTGCTTACTTTCAACGAGGTTACTTGGCATGGCTGTTAGGGTCCGTTCCTTCGGAACGGACCCTAATGTGGCGTCTTCGTCGTGTGTTGTGCTGCGCTTGTGCCGCGTTTGTAGCGGTTAATGTGGATATTTGTTCGCATCGTCATGTCTGAAGGAACGCACGATGCCCAACAAGTATTGTGTGCCGGTATGCACTGACTATTTAAATACTGGGAAAAAGGTGCAAATATTTTCTTTTCCGAAATTGAGGACACGCCAACCAATTGCATACGTGCGATTCCCCGAAAGGATTTCACATCAACTACATATACTAAGGTAAAACTTTCATATCAATTGTATTCATGCAGCTATTTTTCCTCACCACGCATTTTTGCTTGTCGGTGAATCTAATTCGTGTTCCTGGAGTTGGCCAACGATACAAAGCGTTGCGAACTTATCGCATTCGGGACATGGCGATTTTTATTATCGCTGCTTTACTCTACGCAAGCGAACGTTTTCTTGAAACGCAGAATTTTATCTGTGCAGGTATCGTGTAACAGTTGGCCTTTGTAGGCTTGGTCTGTTTATCTGCGTAGGTATGTGCGTAGGATTTATCCAGTTTGCTAACAAGCTGTGCGGCCCACATACTTTTTAGCATCCATTGGAAGCTGAGGAACGACCTTGATCGTGTTTCAAAAGAAGAGAGCACGAAAAAACGAAGGAAAGCTCGTATCCTTACTGAGAAAGGAATATTGGTAATTCGCTATCTTGCAGGGCTAAATTGCATATTTCATGCATTTTGTTGATTGAAAAAGAATGATAGTGATTTTCATGTACTTCTTTTTCCTAACTTGTTTGCTTGTGTTATCTCCGTTGTGCTCCTGACGGCAACTAAAGACTGCTTATTGTGAGCAGCCGAGTGCCCTTATATTTTAACTGCATATAGACAGTTTTTATGCCTACTTTGACAAATTGATAACTGAGCTTCGTGCATTAAAGGATCACTATGTATCTAATTTATGTTGCGTATACTTGTGGATATTTAGGATATGTTCAGATCCTCACTCCCTATCTGAACAGGGCTTTATGTTTGACTTAAACAGTAAAGTAGTTTGAATTGAATGTGATATAGAGGAACGTTAGATGTCATGGAACTGATTTTTTGGCGCTTAATTTGCCAATTGTGCCATGTTGACTACTCTTGTTGCACTGTGTTGATGTTGTCGTCACCAAAAGCATTGTGAATAATCGAAATAAATGCTACGCAATGTGTTTGTGTTAGCAGTAAATTTTAAAAATGGATTGATTATTCCAATAGTTAACAATGTCATTGTTAAAAGATACCTCAGCGACCACAGCCCGGTTTCAATCCAGTAACGCACGACGCCTGAATGCTGCCAACAGCCTCTCCAGCTTTCATAATTGAATATCCCAGCCTCACCCAGGCACCATCCGTGCAAGTGTGAATTGTTTTTGGTCGAATACTAGTGCGGAACACAACTCAGAGGCTGAATAGCTCGTAAAGAGAGAAAAAAAGGACCTTTATGAAACCGGGCGGTATCATGCATTCAACGCAGCAGTCGCAACTCGCCACGCTCGGGCAGAAGCGAGCCGACCGGCGCGGCGTGAGGTATGACTACGTTATCTCACGTGACGCTCAGGCCTGAAAACCTGTCTAGGAGGTGTTGGTACACGGCGCCGATGGCTTTTCAAAACTGATAAAGAGATGACAGTCAAACTGGCGGCGTCATCTCGCGCATGAGTGGGCTAAACAAGCCTCTTATCATGCACGCCAGTTCCTGTTTTGCGCACCTGCTCGTCAGCTGGTGAAGCAAATATGTCCATCGTTACCCCTTACGTCACTTAATGTCAAGCGTTTATCTGTCAGGAGCAGGGTACATATTAGGTCGTCCAAGGGCTTTGTAAATACCGTTTTTTACCGCGGACTGCACAAACAAACACGCACACACAGACACACACACACAGACACACACACACACACACACACACACACACGCACACACACACACACACACACACACACACACACACACACACACACGCACACACACACACACACACACACACACACGCATATATATATATATATATATATATATATATATATACAAGGATTTTAGTACAATACATGCGTTATATACAAAGGTGGTTGTCCTCTTACAAAGGGCCCAGAACACTCTTGTTTAGGGCGTCCCAGCTAACATTAGCCAAGGTGTTTTATGAAAAAAAAAAAGACTGACGGTTAGAGTTTCGAATGTGCGACTTTAAGACCTATCTTGTGTTCGGTCGTCAGCCCTCTGACGACCGAACAGCGTAAGTGTGAGACCTACGTCGTGTTCTTCGATGGCCTAGTCGCCAACACACCGAAGAAGCTGAAGTGAACAGCGCTCTCGCGCCACCGGCTTCGTGCCTCAGAGGCATTCTGTCCAACAGTAGGCCTTTTAATTGTATCCTGAATCATGTTTAGTAAATCACTTTCTTTTTTGTGAAACAGCTTGGCTAACGTTAGCTGGGACACACGGTATTATATTTCAGGCGCGATTATCTTCTATCAATTTGAGCTCGTGGAGGCCTGATTTGGCGGTCGGTTGTATATACAACGCAATGTCGGCAAAGGGCAGTTGCATCTCAAATCCGACAGCTTACAAGTTCTGGAACATTGTTGGTATCATCCTAATGGATCTGAATTAGGTATATTGGCACCGATTCGCGTGAAAATAACACACAATTCGTCTACACGTTCTCTCACAAATATGGCCTTCTATCCGGCTCGCGACGCTGGCGAACTGTCCAATGGAGCTATTTCGTGCTGCATCAAAAACATGCTTCCATATCCTGCTTTAATCTGTCGGATTCTCATGCGGCATGTTAAATATAATCAGGAGAAACGGGCACACTAGCAGAAATTATCTTCCTTATAATGTAAGCTTTAAATTACAGGAGTGATGTTCAAAGCGTCTTACCAGGCGGCAAATTGAGCTTCTTCTTCCTCGTGTTGTTCTTCATTTCCTTCTCTTCTTTGGCATACGAGCTTCAACTGCTGTATTTATTTTGTATTCCCGAATGACATTCATCTCGTACATTCCCCTTATACAGGGTATTTATTTAGCTGCACCAAATCTTTAAATATTGCTTGTGGCCAATCACGCACATTTCAACCTTCATCTAAATTACTTGATGAGGCGGCCAATGCTTATACGAGAAATCAAAATGCCTATAATGAATAATTAACATAATTATGCTGATTAATTTTGTAATTATATCATTTGTGCCGTATATTTCAATCTACGAATTATAGCCAGTGAGTTTGGCAAGGTGTATCCACTCGGAACGAATTCTCTGGACTGCACCACTTTCGAGATATTAATTTTCAGTGTCCGACGAAATGCAATGGCGTTCAGTAGTGTCTGAATGCGTAAATCAGCGGTATCTTTTAAAACGTAACCGAAACGCTAATGCATTTTTTTGAGCTCATCGAAATTTACTACCACGAAAATAGGACAGACACAAGGGCACAGTCTTTTCTTTCGTCCTCGTTAAGTCTCGCGCTGCAAGCATGGTTAAGGCATAGCAGCTCCGAGAAATTTGAAAGTGTCGTGTCTCCTGACACCGAGCTGTTCTGAAGACTGCAGAGAGGTTTTGTTACGACGCGTGGCTCTCAGCAGCAAGCAACGCGTGTTAGACGGGTAGGCGAACCTCAGCTAAGCCACTGGTCACGGCTGTCTGGTGTCGAGGGATCGGACAGCGACAAGAGGCTTTTCCTTTCTCCATAATTTCTTTTATGATCGTCTCCCCATCGCTCCCGTCCTCCTCGTATTTATTAGCCCACTCCCCACCATAAAACTTTTTTTCGCAAGTCACTGTCCCACTCTTCAACATTCACCAAACGGCGCGGTGGCCCCTAACCTTAGTATATTTCTGTTTACTTTTTCAAAGCGGGGCCACTGCGCGGACGCCACTGCCATTCACCTACCTCCCCTTCCACCTGCTTGTTGTGGCTGTTTCCTAGCTTGACTAGCACCCGCCGTGGTTGCTCAGTGGCTATGGTGTTGGGCTGCTGAGCACGAGGTCGCGGGATCGAATCCCGGCCACGGCGGCCGCATTTCGATGGGGGCGAAATGCGAAAACACCCGTGTGCTTAGATTTAGGTGCACGTTAAAGAACCCCAGGTGGTCAAAATTTCCGGAGTCCTCCACTGCGGCGTGCCTCATAATCAGAAAGTGGTTTTGGCACGTAAAACCCCAAATATTATTATTAGCTTGACCAGCCCTGCACGCCCGTCCTTTATATACCGGGTGTTCCAGCGAACATTCAAAAATTTTAATGGGTGCCTGTGGCAGATAGCACCATTCTAGTTCTTGAGCTGGTCTACTCGAGGAGGCGGATTTTACTTGCGCAAAAAAAAAATGAAATCCATAATCGACCAATTAAGAAAAAAATCACTGATTAAAATTTTAACTAATTTTCTTATGGTCCACATTACAATTTACATATTCTTGCCGTAGAGTTCGCAAGGCGGATCCGTTTGGAACGAATTCTCTGGATGATACTAGTTTCAAGATATTAATTCCCTAACTTTGCGGATAAATGCACTGCCGTCCCAGTTAATTTCTTAAGAAAACGTCGTTTTATGCATTCAAACACAAAAGTAACTGGAACGCCAATGCATTTCTCCGCAAAGTTAGGGAAATAATAGCTTGAAACTGGTGCCATCCTGAGAATTCGTTTCAAGTGCCTTGCGAGCTCCATGGCTAAATTTTGTAAATTGCAATATGGGCCATAAGGTAATTAGTTAAAAAGTTAATAAGTGAATTTCCTGATTTAGTCGACTACGTATTTCAATGTTTAATGCAAGTAGTGCCCGCCACTTCGAGTAGAACACCTGATGAACTAGATTTGTGCTATCTACCACAGGCAACATTTAAGATTTTTGATAATGTTCGCTTAAGCACCCTATATTTTGCCGGGTGCAAATCATCGTCCTGTAGGTCTTTCTTGCTTCACCCATTTTTTCCGCAGTATACATTCTTGACACGGTATAGAAACGAGCCCAGTATGATGCTCAAGTTTATTTGTATAACGGAAGTCAGAGACAAGAGAAATAAAGAGGAAGAAAGACAGAGGGAGCGGGGTTGTTATTGTGAGTTTCCTAGGCAAGCAAATCGATATATTTTCGGAACGCTTTCCTTTCGCCTAGTATGGTTGACGCTTGGATCAATTACCTGAAACGAGAAGCCCTTCCAGGACACGCAGGCCAGGCGGGGAGAGGCATTGTGCTCGTCTCTCCTCTGTCTCTGTGTGTCTAATTGTTAGCGCTGATCCCCCCTTCAACAGTTATGGTTGACGCAATCTCGAACAAGGTAAAGGCACGGCTTGGGCGAGGTGGGGGTGGGGGTCGGGATTGCAATGTTCTGCCTGCTACAGGTACCGGCAACACCTTTTTCTACGTTTCTAACAGAAAGGGGCACACTCCTTGCGCCCAGCATATCATTCCTGAACACTGAATTCAATCTTCACCCAATTAATCGCTTCTTTATATCCAGCAGCAAGAGGGGGGCTCTAAAGCGGACATTATTTTAATCGCCTCTCTCTCCACGCCTCAGATATACTTGCAAGCAGCGAGGTCTGGCTGTGCTTCTCTTAATCACGGAGGATCTCATCAGTCGTGAACGTCTCGTGCACAACCAGTGACAGGCCCAAAGCAAGGGCTGATCGTTCTCCAGAGAACGACAAAGTCGTCATTTCTACAACTGAGAAAAATGTGCGGTTGCTGCAGGCACCTTTTGGCATGATTGTCACTTTTCCTTTCAGTAAGGTTTTTCGTTCTCTCCGCTACCGCAGTCGCTGTGTGCCTGTCATAGGCATACGCGCCGGGGGGAGCAGCGACGCGAATGAACTTGCGTGTTAAGTTTGGAAAGGACTCGACACCGGTCGTGATCAAAATAAAGGGCCCCCGAAAACTTCTGGAATATTACTAGGTAGAATAGCCCGTCGGCCTGGGCTGCTTGTAATGGGGTCTCTTGTCTTTTCGCCCCATTAATGCCCACTAGCCGGTGTTTCGCTTGCATGGGAGGCGAAGTCTCCGAGGAAATTTCGCTAATATTCACTACTGAAAATACAGTAATTAATGTAAATACGCCCTATGTAATTTTCCTTTGCTCCTCAGTGTGTGCTTTCTCCAATTCTGTTCCCTCTTCATTGTACCGTCCTCCTTTCCGACCAATGTTCAGGTTTCAGCCATCGCCAGTGCGATCAGCAAAATTCTCTTTCGTTCTTACAACAAATGCAGTCACTTTTTCCTCAATCAGACGCGAGCTGAAGCGGACGCGTAGTAAGCCGCACCTTTCGCCTATATGTTTATTGGTGCGACGGCGAAGACGTTTTATGCTTGTGCAAGGGGATCGCCCACATGACAACCCCTCCCTTCAATTCGGACCACCACCAGCCTCACTAGTCTTCAACTTGGTTTCACAATCAACACATCCCTTTCACTCATGTCGCTCTTTTTGAGCGTGCCTCCTGAAACTTTCTGTTCCGTGGTAACGGGGAGAAGGGGGCGGGGTTCGTAAAAAAAAGATCACCGCCCCTTCCAGTTCGTACAGATGGTCGAAAGCGAAGCTGTGTTAGTTTCACCGAGTGTTACACCATGCAAGTCAAACTTCGCAAGCACTCTATATTGTAAATATTTTGTTTCACCATTCTTTTACCTCATTTTCGTTTTCGCGTGCTTCGCGTAGATAGCATGCTTTAGGAGTCCTTTTTTTATGGTTCTCCCAGTGTTTTTTTTTCTTTTCCTGCGCGTGAGGTTTCTGTGTGTGCTTTGCTGTAATATTTTCCGCCGGCAAGTTGATCCGCCCCTTTTTTGCGCCCCAGTAATGAGAGCAAGGTTCCCATTGTTGTAACTGGGATGGAATGTGCGGAACCACTAATCCAAAGCTCTGTGCCTTGGGCGCAAGGTTTCGTGTGCTCGATGTCTCGAGTTTGTTCGGTGGCGTGGTTAGCAGCATTCGCCCGTCATTGCTTCTTGCGATTCTTCAAAATTAAATTGCTTAAAAATTAATCAGTCCGTCACGTAAGATAGTGAATGGCTCATACCCCCGTAAACGTGGCCTCCCCATTACGACGACAGTAGAGAAGTGAATTTTACGCTGGAATGACGAGGGGCCACGGAGCCAGCTGCAGAAGAAAACGACGACGCTCAAGCCACTCCTGATGATGATAGCTTTAACGAAGTCCGGCAACGACGCCACGGGGTCCGCATAAGCAGCTATCCGTAAAAATTTCGGAGGGGGGAAGGCTTCTAGCCCCCCCCCCCCGCCCTGGTTCCGCACCCTGTGCTCTACGAAGCAGCGATAAATTGTTTCGGGACGTGTACTGGCAACCTATAACACCCGACCTCTGTCGAGTGAGGCTAGCTTAGCAGGACTCTTTGAGGAACTATCAGGCAGTGTTTGGGATATCATTGTCCTTAGTGAGATTAGAAGAACTGATGAGGCTTGCTTATACACTGCTGACTAATGGCCATGTCCTCTGCTACAGAGGTCTCCCAGAAAAGAAGCAATGCAGGGTAGGATTGCTAATCCATAAGTACGTAGAGGGCAAGATTGACGAATTCTACAGCATTTATGAGAAGGCAGTAGTAGTCTTAATCAAACTTAATACGAGGTATACATTAAAGGTTGTACAACCCTACGCATCCAGTCATGATGATGAAGTCGGTCAGTTTTATGAAGGCGTTGAATTAGCGATGAAAAAAGTGCAAATTCAGTATACTGTACTTATGGGCGACTTCAATGCAAAAGTGGTGAAAAAGCAGGATGGTGAACAGGCAATTGGTCACTACGGCATCGATTCTTGAAACGGTAGAGGAGAGGTGCTGGTAGAATTCGCGGAAAGGAATAAGCTGAGAATAATGAACACCTTTTTCAGGAAACCTAACAACACAAAGTGGACCTGGAAAAGCCCTAGTGGTGAAACAAGAAATGAAATTGATTTCATGCTTTCTGCCGATACAGCATAGTGCAGGATGTTGAAGTGATAGGTAAGGTAAAGTGCAGTGATCATAGGTTAGTTAGGGCTAGGATCCACCTCAATTTGAAGAGAGAAGAGCTAAATTGGTCAAGAAAATATAGGCCGACCTAGAGGCAGTAAGGGTAAAAGCAGACAAATTCAGGCTGGTACTTGCAAACAAATATGCAGCCTTAGAACAGAGATGAAGATGAAATATTGGTAATTAATGGAACCGTAACTAGGCTGGCTTCATAGGCAGCTATTGAAGTGGGAGGCAATGCACCAAGGCAACCAGTAGGAAAGCTCTCCCGAGTAACAAAAGACTTAATAAAGAAACAACAAACAATGAGAGTGTCCAACTCAAGAGATAAGATAGAAGTCGCGGAACTGTCAAAACTAATCAGCAAGGCGAAAATAAGTGACATTCGAAATTATAACGTGAGAAAGACTGAAGAAGCCGTAAAAAATGGACGCAGCCTGAAATCAATGGGAAGGAAACTTGGCATAGGACAAACCAAGATGCATGCACTGAAAGATAAGCAGGGTAATATCATCAGCAATCTCGAAGGTATAGTAAAAGGAGCGGAAGAATTCTATACTGGCCTGTACAGTACCCATAGAAGCCATGATACTTCAATTCAAAGCAGTAATGGACCGTATACAGAGTCTCCTTCTATAACTAGCGATGAAGTTAGGAGGGCCTTGCAAGACATGAAACAGGGCAAAGTGGATAGATTACCAGTCGATTTAATCGAAGATGGTGGAGACATAATGCTTGAAGAACTAGCGTCCCTTTATACAAACTGCCTATCGACTTCAAGGGTCCCAGAGAACTGGAAGAATGCCAACATTATACTAATCCACAAAAAGGGAGACGTTAAATAATTGAAAAATTATAGGTCCATTAGCCTACTTCCAATGTATAAAATATTCACAAAGATAATCTCCAATAGCATAAGAGCCACACTGGACTTTAGTCAACCAAGGTAACAGGCAGGTTTCAGGAAAGGGTACTCTACAATGGATCACATCCATGCCATCAATCAGGTAATCGAGAAATCCGCAGCGTACAATCAGCCTCTCTATATGGCTTGCGTAGATTACGAAAATGCATTTGATTCAATAGAGACACCAGCAGTCATAGAGGCATTACGTCATCAAAGAGCACAGACCGCTTACTTAAATATCTTGGAAAATATCTACAGAGATTCCACAGCTACCTTAATTATACACAATAGGAAGATACCTATAAAGAAAGGAGTCAGACAAGGAGACACAGTCTCTCCAATGTTATTCACCGTGTGATAGGAAGAAGTATTCAAGCTATTAGACTGGGAACGCTGTGTAAGGATCAATGGCAAATATCTCAGCAACCTTTGGTTTGTAGATGACATTGTCCTGTTCAGCAACACTGGAGACGAATTACAACAAATGATTGAGGACCTTAACCGAGAGAGTGGAAGAGTGGGGTTGACGATTAATATGCAGAAGATAATGATCAACAGCCTGGCAAGAGAACAAGAGTTCAGGATCGCCAGTAAGCCTCTAGAGTCTGTGACAGAGTACGGTTACCTGGGTCAATTACTCACAGGGAGCCCTGATCAGCAGAAGGAAATTTACAGAAGAATTAAAATGGGTTGGAACGCATACAGCAGACATTGTCAGAGCCTGAGTAGAAGCTTACATTCCTCATTGAAAAGGAAGGTGTACAATCAGTGCATTTTAGCGGTGCAGACATATGGCGCAGCAACTAGGAGACAGACAAAAAAAGCTTCAGAACTGAATATCCTAAACAAGGAAAGTGAGAAAATGAAAACAGATCAATTTGGTGAGGAAATATAACAAATATGGAAAAGTACTCAATAAAAGAATATGTGACAAAAACAGCAGATAGATATAACCCTTAGCAACGTAACGGGCTGCATGGCTCTATAAACTTATGAAGGTCGTTGCAAATTGCGCCTGTTATAAACGACACGAAACAGCATTTTTTTCTGATAAGGCTTTAACTGGTATGGTTGCCAAATGTAACTTTTCAAAAACATGTTGACCAAGGAAAGAACGGGCATTTAACATGCAGACTGATGGACAATTCGCTAATGAATTTGCAAGAAAGTTCCGCGACAAAGGGGAATGCATGAAGCCTTCTTGCCGCCGACATCAATTCGCGTAAAATCGTAAAAAAAGGAAGAACGCACCTCTACATTTAGTCATATTGGGACACCAAATGACGGACACTCGATTTGGTGGAGAATAGTGGTTAAAATTCTGGAGGAGCCGCGACTCCAAAATGGCGCTTGCAAATGAGTTTCACTCCTTGTTCTTTTTCAAAATTTATTATTTATGTATACTCTTGTATGCTCTCATTTGTGCGGCCACTTCCCCTCGTAAGCATATATCGTGTAAAAGAAAAATCAGCAACGTGGGTTCTCTAGGCGAATAGCGAACATTGCCTCTCGTAGTGTGGCAACAATTTCATTGATGGAGGCCGTGGACATAAAGGAGCCCACTTCAATGCATAGCACTCTGATCTTTTGTTGTTGGTTAAAATTTAGGAACGTTTTAATAAACTTTTGTGGAATTCGGCCACTGTATTGAAACAAGTTGTCTTATAATTCGAAAACTGTTCGAAAAATATTCGAGACGTATTCGTATTCGATTCGGTTTCATCACTACAAGATCGCATTCAATTCGGACTTAATTTGAACTCGTATGTCCCTAGTTATCTCCGTAGCTTCATCAGGCTTGGAATGTCAAAGTTGCAAGGCCATAACCCATTGCTACTACAAAAATAAGAAAGCAGCAGAACAATTCACACCGAATATACATAGGTTAGCTTCAAACCCTTTAAGACTAAGTTTTACGTTTCCAACAGAATTTCTAGCCTTGTACAGAATTCGGACAGTGATATTTAACGAATATATTACCTTATACATGAGTACAAATAAATGCACCAATCGAAGCGGTGATGTCAGAGAAGCGGACAAGGAGCAAAAGAAGAACACGAAGAAGAAGCTCGACTTGCCGCCTGGTAAGACGCTTTTGGCATCGCTTCCCTAGCTCGAAGTTTATATTGGTTATATTGCTGAAAGCGCCCAGTCGTGTGAACTGCGTGTAACCTTTATGATGCTTTCATGTACTATGCCGTTGGGGGTTCCAAGTGCTTATGCAATGAAATCATGTTTTCCTCGCCGGCCGAATCACGAGTGTCGCGGGCGAG
Organism: Dermacentor variabilis; assembly: GCF_050947875.1. NCBI lineage: Eukaryota > Metazoa > Arthropoda > Arachnida > Ixodida > Ixodidae > Dermacentor > Dermacentor variabilis. The sequence goes on from NC_134568.1 coordinate 47,796,705, forward strand.
ATATCAGGCCCCATATGTTAGAAGATGGGTGGGCGAACTGCTGATGCGCCTGCACACAGGACAATTATCTCATTCAAGGAAATGAAATGACGCAATGAAAGGTCCTGCTTGATAAGCGTCGATAAGTTGCTCCTTTTTTCTGACTGACAGGCACACGAGAGAGGTAGAAATAAAGACTCCTTGAGCTCAAGCTGATAGTGAAGGATCGCGTCGGCTTTCTGATGTGAACAAGGGCTTTTTGTGAGGCTTTTAAAGAGGACAATCGCTTCCGTATATCATATAAATATTGCGCTGACGTCCTGCCATGTGGTGCAGCAGGCTTTGAAGCGCGGTCTTTACAAAGCCCTTGGAAGACGTCAGTGACCCTGGTCCTGCCTAGTGGCTTGAAGAATTATGAAAGATTTTTTATATAAACGTGGGACCCTAGACCAGCTTACTAGTGTAGAGGCGCAAAATAGTTTACATGATAAGACTCTTGTTTAGTGTACGCTCGCTCGACCCGTAAGAGGAAGCTTTAGCTTTGGGGCCACTCCGACATCGGTACTAAGATAATTCCGTGTGAAAGGCAGAAACACGCAGAATAAATTTCCCGAACGTATTAAGTAAAAAAAAATGAGGCAAGGGTTCACAAATACGCAGCTCTTTACTACAGGCAGACATCCTAGTTTTGTAAACTGCAACTGTTAGAGCTTCTAAAGCGGAGAAACTTGATATACTGTTGTTCCATTACCACAAGCCCGGATTCCGAATCTGCAAGATGCAGAATTTATCCTGCGAGCGCCCTTTGGACAAACCCGGGGCTGCGCCGAAAGGCACAGCGCCCTAATTCTCCCTTGACACGTCAAGATGCTGAGCCGTCAGGCAGTGGTGTCCTCCGGAGAAGCATCGGCGGGCAACATGTTCAAACGTGTCGCCAAGTGCCAGACAGCCCGGCGCCGTACCTCCCCTTCCCTGGAGGTCACCGCGCCCGCCAACTTTGAACGGGGTGGCCAGCGTGGTCGCTGGTTGGACCCCCACGGACGACCGTCGAGTGCTCACTTTGTATTGGGCCGTTTGAGTGACAATGGTTTCTGGGGGCTTATAAGCCGCGGCGCGCCGCCTGGAAAACCGGATCCGCCGACCCACCGGGAGCAGAGTGCCGCTCTCGACTGGTGTGAGATGTGTCACGCGTTTTCGCCGGACGTCGCCGTGCGGGAACAGTCGCGTTTGCTGTGAGCTCTCGGCCCCAGTGCCGATCCCTTCATGTCCTGTATAATGACCTGTATATAGTGTATAAAGTCCCTTTTGTTATTCTCACCGACGCCTGACTCGGAGTCTTCGCTACCAACGCTCTGTCACGAAACGGGTGACGAGCGCTACGGGACCACAAAGTCGTAATAGTGGTGCAGCGGTGCAAAGTCGTAACAATACTTGGCAGGGCGGCTGATAGGGCAAGTTGGTATAATCCATAATCGTGAGTGTACAGCACGAAAGTTAAACGTGGACGATGCACCTGACGTGGAGAAGCGCTAACTGCCAATTATTATCAATTTTATTATCGAAGTTTTATTATCAATGCGGGACATTTATGCAAGGCAGTGAAATAGCTATCCTAAAAGCATGAGCTATTGCCAACGGAAACAAAAAAAATTCAGACGAGTAAATAGTGAGAGTGAGTCCGGCAACTCTATTTCGCTTCTTGACATCAGACGTATGCGTTTTATGTAGACCACACTTGGCTGGGTGTATGAGTGTTGCTCAATGAAACCACTTCTACCATTCAACCCGGCCAATAGTAAATTGGCAAAAGGAGGCAATGTCAACTCCTACTTCTCTGGCTGCCCTTGTTCTATCATGACATCAACCAATGGGTACCATCTTCAAAACTCAAGTCGTTTACCTTAAGGCTGCAGGCCATCCGGGTCCACTATTAGTGTTGGTAACTGACTCTATCCGCAGGGAAAGGAAGGACCGGGGAAATTACAGCAGCGATGCGAATGGGAAGAACACACGAAAGCACGACAAAGTTGCACCGATCCCATACACGCATCAGTTGTCCGATCACTTGAAGAAGGTCGGCCAAAGCGTCGATGACAGGTAGTTTTTAGAGCGCAGCTCTTAGGCGCCCGTTCCAGCATTGAGCTTCGGCGACGCTCTCCGTCCCTCAGCCTGGCACCTCGGCGTAAACGAGCGGACGAGGACAGCGAGGGATTAAAGAGCGGACGCGTAGTGTCGCGGTTAAAGGCAGACAGCGAGAGGGAAGAGAGCGCGGGCAGGAAAGCGGAGGAGGAGGGCGCACTGGAAGCATCAGGAGGAAAGTGAAGGAAGCCACTTCGAAGCACTACCAGATGGCGCTCCCTTCCGCGCATCCGAGGCAGCGTCGGAACCGGCCGTACGTGAATAAAAAAAGAATCAGAAAGCTTGCCTTCGCGCAAAGCGTTCGCCGCAAGCGTTTCCCGGTAAAGATAAGGGTTGCATAAATTGCAGTTGCGGGGAAGCGGCAACGCCCCATGTTGCGTCCCGCCGTGGTTTCTTATCGGCGATGGTGTTGCACTGCTAAGCACGAGGCTGATGGATGAAATCCCTGTCGTGGGGGCCACGTTTTGATGGGGGCGGATTCAAAAGCCTGTATTCCGTTCATTGGGGGCATGGTAAAGACCCCCTGTTGGTCAAAAATTATGCGCAGTCCTCCACTACGGTGTGCCTCATAATCAAATGGTAGTTCTGGCACGCGAACACCCGGAATTCAATTCACGCGCGATTATTTATATATGAGTTTACATCTTACGTGTAATTGCAGAAATGCCTGTGAGAGTTTTGCGAAACTTATATTCTTAAATTAGCGGTAGATACGTTCCGAGAGCGATGTGTAATGCAAAAATTATGTCACCTTTTAACATTTTACTAGGTGCCGTTTGCGGAGTTGGGATACCGTTGTATATTAGCGGCTACTACAAAAATGATTCCTCCGTTCCCATGTACTTGACAGCAGCACCCGATGCAAAGCTTTTTCTTACGCTGGAATTCTGTTTATCTGCATTGGGCGATTTTCTTGGAAGTGTCCTAAACATTCCGTAGTTTCATTCCGATTCTGATTCTTCCACGGTATGATTCTCAAGTCATCAATAAAGTATTATTATTATTATTATTATTATTATTATCATTATTATTATTATTATTATATTATTATTGCCGCGGATTATGGTGGAACAAAGTACATATTTCTCTTTGGAAATAGCTTTTCCTACGCAACGTTGCAATCATGGCACGTCATGTTTACATAGAGGACCGTAAGCAGATGTCTTCGCGTTACAAAATGCCTCCGGCAAGACAAGCCGCTCTGTGTATACAATGGTATTCGTTTTAAAGCAAGCAAAAGTAACTCGTATAAATGAGGAAAGCGTTTGATTGGTTTCTTCACACAACCCTGGCTGGTCACTGCCAGATGATTGCGTCGGCGGGTACGCAACTTTGACGTCAGGAGATAGGATTAAAAACATATTGGAATAGTTTTACGTTATAGGGCCCCTTAGTACGTGTCCTCGGGATGATCATTCGTGATTTTCAAAGACAAGCGAGTTGTATATGCCTTGAATTGCAGACTCGAATGCCTCTTTTTCTTTCGATTTATATTTATGTCGTTCAGTACCGTAGTAGTACGAGGGATCGCTCCTCCTTATCTGTCTGCTGTTGGTAATTACGAAACCGCATAAATACAGCTAATGTGACTAGCGCTGATGTAACTCAACCTTTCTGTTACAATAACACGTTTATGTGACACAAATGTATGAGTAATGATGGGAAAGCATCTTAGATGCTTTATCTCGTACTAGTGCACTTCATAGTACTGCATTTGGGTGGTATTTCATTGTTACGAATTTCTTAAAGTATTTTTCTTTCCAACGAGAAATCTGCCAGTCCTCAAAACGGCTACTTATTTGCAGAAAGGGAACACTGCATTCCGCCTCATGCCTGCTGTCACGAAGTAACACGGAAGCATGATCACAAGGCGATGGCAGGACCAGATTGCGTTTAAGCCTTGAAAAAACGACCACTGCTGGACGAGTCGTTGTCGCATCAACGCTGCCTTCCTGGGGTTCATCCCTCCTGAGCGAACGGTAGCAGGCGTTGGGAGCATCCGCTGGGCCGAGCGCGCAGGCAAAGAGCACTGCTGCACCTGCTGGAGGACCCGCTGTCCGCGGTCCGCCGTCCTGGGCAGACCATGGCAGTCGTCAGCAGCATTTGCTGGGCCAAGCGCACAGGCAAAGAACACCGCCGCGACCCACGCTGGACAAACTGCTGTCGGCCACCCTGGGCGGACCCTGGAATGCATCGGGAGCGTGTGCTGGGTCAAGCGCGCCGGCAAAGAACACCACCGCGACCCCTACTGGACGACCCGCTGTCTGCCACCCTGGGCGGACCCTGGCAGCCGTCCGGAGCATGCGCTGTGCCAAGCGCGCAGGCAAAGAACACCATCGCGATCTCTGCTGGACGACCCGCTGTCGGCCACACTGGGCGGATCATGCAGGTGTCGGGTGCATGTGCTGGGCTGAGTGCGCCGGCAAACAACACCGCCGCGGCGCCTGCTGGACGACCCGCTGTCGGCCACCCTGGGCGGACCAAGGCAGTCGTCGGGAGCATGCGCTGTGCCAAGCGCGCCGGCAAGAACACCGCTGCTACCCCTGCTGGACGACCCGCTGTCGGTCACACTGGGCGGACCCTGGCAGGCGTCGGGAGCATGCGCTGGGCCAAACGCGCCGGCAAGAACACCGCTGCTACCCCTGCTGGACGACCCGCTGTCGGTCACACTGGGCGGACCCTTGCAGGCGTCGGGAGCATGCGCTGGACCAAGCGCGCCGGCAAGACCACCGCTGCTACTCCTGCTGGACGACCCGCTGTCGGTCACACTGGGCGGACCCTGGCAGGCGTCGGGAGCATGCGCTGTGCCAAGCGCGCCGGCAAGAACACCGCTGCTATCCCTGCTGGACGACCCGCTGTCGGTCACACTGGGCGGACCCTTGCAGGGGTCGGGAGCATGCGCTGGGCCGAGTGCGCAGGCAAACAACACCGCTGCGACCACTGCTGGACGACCCACTGTCGGCCACCCTGGGAGGACCAAGGCAGTCGTCGGCAGCGTGCGCTGGGCGAAGCGCGCCGTCAAAGAACACCGCCGTGACCCCTGCTGGACGACCCGCTGTCGGTCACACTGGGCGGACCCTGGCAGGCGTCGGGAGCGTGCGCTGGGCCAAGCGCGCCGGCAAGAACACCGCTGCTACCCCTGCTGGACGACCCGCTGTCGGTCACACTGGGCGGACCCTGGCAGGCGTTGGGGGCATGCGCTGGGCCGAGTGCGCAGGCAAACAACACCGCCGCGACCACTGCTGGGCGACCCACTGTCGGCCACCCTGGGAGGACCAAGACAGTCGTCGGCAGCGTGCGCTGGGCGAAGTGCGCCGGCAAGAACACCGCTGATACCACTGCTGGATGTCCCGCTGTCGGTCACACTGGGCGGACCCTGGCAGGAGTCGGGAGCATGCGCTGGGCCAAGCGCGCCGTTAAGAACACCGCTGCTACCCCTGCTGGACTACCCGCATTCAGCCACCCTGGGGGGCTGGCCATGGCAGGTGTCGGGTGCATGTGCTGGGCCGAGTGCGCAGGCAAACAACACCGCCGCAACTCCTGCTGGACGACCCGCTGTCGGCCACCCTGGGCGGACCATGGCAATCGTCGGTAGCGTGCGCTGGGAGAAGGGTGCCGGCAAAGAATATCGCTGCGACCCCTGCACTGCTGGACGACCCGCTGTCGGCCACTCTGGGCGCACCCTGGCAAGAGTCGGGATCCTGCGGTGGGCCAAGAGTGCAGGCAAAGAACACCGCTGCCACCCCTGCTGGACGACTGGCGGTCGTCTACCCTGGGCGGACCATGGCAGTCATCGGGAACATGCGCAGGGCCAATCGCACAGCCAAAGAACACCGCCGCGACCCTTGCTGGACAACCCACTGTCGGCCACCCTGGGCGGACCATGGTAATCGTCTGCAGCGTGCGCTGGGCGAAGGGTGCCGGCAAACAACACCGGCGCGACCCCTTCTGAACAACCCGTTGTCGGCCACCCTGGGCGGACCCGTGCAGGCGTCAGGAAGATGCGCTGTGCCAAGCGTTCCGGCAGAGAACACCGCTGCGACTCCTGCTGGACGACCCGCTGTCGACTGTTCTGGGCGTATCGTTGCAAGCGTTGGAATCATGGGGTGGGCGCAGCGCGCAGGCACATAATACCGCCACATCCCTCGCGGGACGAACAGCTCTTGGTCTTTTCGGACGGGCCGTTGGGGGCGTAGGGCTTTAAAAACAAACATTCTCAGCAATTTCCTTCAGGACACCCTGAGGGGCTTTCGCCTGAGTTTAGCAGGTTACAACATTGGTTCATTTTGAAGGTAGTTGCGCGACCGAATCTGTGATATTCCTTTGAGAAATGCAACTAGCCGGAGGTTCCAATATCATGGAATACCAGTATTGGAATCACTGATATAAGGGCATTCCTAATCGGTGCGCCATTACGCATACAGTACTAAATATCAGTGGGACGTATACGTGCGTTTTTGTAATAGATACGAACAATGTGGTTAAATTCCATGCTCAAATTCCTTGTTTTGCAGCTTGTGTTTGTGTATTGAAACGTTATTAAATAATTCCATCGAATTTTGAACTGTCTGCGGATCGCTGCAGTGGGCAAGGCCTACAATTAGAAATGCGACCGTTGGTCCCATGGTGAACGCGTTTCAAAGCCAAGTATTCCTCTGACACGAATTTCTGAGATAAAGTTCATTCTTTGACGGAAGCCCGTCTGGTCGGGATGAAACATTGGGTAAAGTAGACAAAAACCGGGGCACTACGCCGCCCAAAGTAAAATTTCAGAAGAAAAGAAGACGTTCCTTAGAATTTCTGAGATATTAGGGGAAAGCCAAAGCACGCGTATTTGAGCCCAGTCTTAACCTACATACTGTCATATATGTTTGGTCTTTAGAAATCCACCTTTTTAATGTCATTTTAATGTTACCGAGGGTATTATGACATTAAAGTAATCCAGTCTGTTTCTATTTCATTTCGGCCATTAGAACTCCACAATTGGTGAATTTGGTTGGGCCACGACCATTTCGCTTGTCTGTGATGCGACGTCAGAAAGCCAAGAAAACTTCCTACATTGACGTGATGTGTACATATTAATTATGTATGATTCTGCTGAACAAACGAAAATGTCATTTGTGATTCTGCACCTTGATCAAAATTAGCCATCCGCCATTGATCTGAAATTTTCTGTCCGCGCACAGTTTGCCTCACTGTCATGTGAGATGACATAACCGTGAAAGCTCCCCTCCTCAAAGAAAAGTGCGTGGACTAAGCATATATTATGACGCCGAAAAAAGAAAGGTTCTTTTTAATAGATCCGGCCCTATAACGTGAGCTATTCCAGTCTGTTTCTATTCCATTGTATTCGCTCGCCCTCCTAGATTGGTGAAACATTTTGGGGGGGGGGGGGGGGGCGCCCACTTAGCATGTCTGTCATGAGACGTCACGGAAACGGCGAAAACTCCCAATTTAAAATGAGTACAGATTGATTATGCATGATTAAACCGAACAAAGAAACGAACTTTTTTCAAGTTCTACGCCGCTGTAACTATTAACCATCCGCGATTGATGAAATTGTTTTCGGACCTCGTCTTGTTCACTTTTCCGCCACGCGACGTTACCAAACCACGGAGACTTACGCGTCGAAGTTACGTGTACGCGCTAAAGATGCATTAGTATGCCGAACAAAAGTGACAGTTTTTTGCAATTACCAGAGACTACTCAGTTTCAAAATGAATACAGCTCCGCCACTGATTCATCATCATCATCAGCCTGGTTGCGCCCACTGCAGGGCAAAGGCCTCTCCTATACTTCAACTACCCCGGTCATGTTCTAGTTGTGGCAATGTTGTACCTGCAAACTTCTTAATCTCATCCGCCCACCTAACTTTCTGTCGCCCCCTGCTACGCTTCCCTTCCCTTGGAATCCAGTCCGTAACCCTTAATGACCATCGGTTATCTTCCCGCCTCATTACATGTCCTGCCCATGCCCCCTCATTTCTTTTTCTTGATTTCAACTAAGATGTCATTAACTCGCGTTTGTTCCCTCACCGCCGCTTATTGGTGTAGTACTAATCGCTGCGATGAGCGCCACTCAGGGCAGCCGACGAGAATTGATTCCTTTGCATATAAAGAATTGCGTGGCAGTATAGCGTTGACGAGCTCTTTCGCCACGTATACGTCATCGCAGGGCCATATCTTGACTGGGCAGCTGTTTAAGCGGCTTTTTTAGCGGCCCGTTACGCGCTGCCGCAATCTTCCATGAACCACCACAAGATAAGCAAGGGAAAAGGGACCAATGAGAGAAGCCGGCATCCCTATCCTCAATATGTCATCCACTTGAACTGCGCTAGTTGGATAGCTCGGCAATCCCCGAAACCCTCTCCGGCACGCTCCTCACCTCTCGTCATTAAAATAAATAAGGAAAACATATATCTGTGGGCAATTTGCTATTCGCTGGAAAGGCAAAGAAAAGGCACCTTCTATAAACAAGGAGACCGTTTGATTGGGCGGTTGAAACAGCCTTGCGGTTTAGTGCGCTTGTTTGCGTGGGCGGTTACGTAAATTTGATGTCAGGATTGTGGTTTGCACGAAATCAAGTGCGCCAAAAGAAAAAGGGCCTTTATTGAACGGAGCACTCATATACATACTATCAAAGGGGGCGTTAGAGCCAACTGAGTGCGCATGTGCATGACAGTGCATTGCGTCACATTTCTCTTTTTTTGTAAATCAAAATCACTGAAGTTCTAGCATCGGGTATCTTCGTGGTGGTGTAAGAGCGAGGACGACCCTAACTAATCAGGAACGGCCGAAATGGACAGTCAACTAGGTGGACTCTTACAGAATGGCTCCCCAGGTTTTTGATGGAACGCTGTACATTGTGAGCAGGCAGGATTCCGTAAAGGCTACTCAACAATAGACCATATTCACACTATGAATCAGGTGATAGAGAAATGTGCGGAATATAACCAACCGTTATATACAGCTTTCATTGATTACGAGAAAGCGTTTGATTCAGTCGAAACCTCAGCAGTCAAGGACGCATCACGGAATCAGGGTGTAGACGAGCCATACGTAAAAATACTGAAAGATATCTATAGCGGCTCCACAGCCACCGTAGTCCTCCATAAAGAAAGCAACAAAATCCCAATAAAGAAAGGCGTCCGGCAGGGAGATACGAATAGATACAGGGAGATATCTTTCCAGTGCTATTCACAGCGTGTTTACAGGAGGTATTCAGAGACCTGGATTGTGAAGAATTGGCGATAAGAGTTAACGGAGAATACCTTAGTAACTTGCGATGCGCTGATGATATTGTTTTGCTTAGTAACTCAGGGGACCAAATGCAATGCATGCTCACTGATCTGGAGAGGCAAAGCAGAGGGGTGTGTCTAAAAGTTAATCTGCAGAAAACTAAAGAAATGTTTAACAGACTCGGTAGAGAACACCAGTTTACGATAGGTAGCGAGGCACTGGAAGTGGTAAGGGAATACATCTACTTAGGGCAGGTAGTGACCGCGGATCCGGATCATCAGACTGAAATAATCAGAAGAATAAGAATGGGCTGGGGTGCGTTCGGCAGGCATTCTCAGATCATGAACAGCAGGTTACCATTATCCCTCAAGAGGGAAGTGTATAACAGCTGTGTTTACCAGTACTCACGTATGGGGCTGATCAACCTGGGGGCTTACGAAAAGGGTTCTACTTAAATTGAGGAAGACGCAACGAGCTATGGAAGGAAGAATGATGGGTGTAACGTTAAGGGATAAGAAAAGAGCAGATGGAGTGAGGGAACAAACGCGAGTTAATGACATCTCAGTCGAAATCAAGAAAAAGAAATGGCCATGGGCAGGACATGTATGAGGAGGGAAGATAACCAATGGTCATTAAGGGTTACGGACTGGATTCCAAGGGAAGGGAAGCGTAGCAGGGGGCGGCAGAAAGTTAGGTGGGCGGATGAGATCAAGGAGTGTGCAGGGACGACATGGCCACAATTAGTACATGGCCGGGGCTGTTGGAGAAGTATGGGAGAGGCCTTTGCCCTGCAGTGAGCGTAACCAGGCTGATTATGATGATGATGTACATTGTGACGCGGAAGCTATCAGGAAGCCCTGGTAGATGCCTTGTGCCTCGGTTCTAGAATGGACGTTGTTTACTCCTGATGCCGTGGAGGTGCTGTTTCACGTCTTGAGGGGGCATGGTTTGCGGAGGCAGGTGGCTTTCTGTGACTGGTAGTAGCATCCTCACCTGTCAGCCTATAAGTCTCTGCATCGGAGACCCAAAGTAAGAATCGCGAGGTGTATTTCTCCACTCAAGCAATGCATCACAAAAATCTCCTGTACCATACCGATGCCGCTTCAGTAGTTATATTGGCTTCTTGAACGGCACGTTCAGCCATTCCGTTTGATAGAGGGTAATAAGTATTGAACGGATGTGGAGCAAGCCAATCTTACCGACAAAAATGACGGAAGTTCTGGTTGCTCAATGGCGGGCCATTCTCGGTGCATATTCGCTGCGGTAAGCCGTGTGTGGCGTATATGTTGGCGCAAGCAGGGCCGGTATTTTGTAGCGATGCCTTTTCCGATTCTATGCCTTTTCAGGTTTTCACACTTGGCGAGTGGTCAGAGCGACGGTCTGCCCACATTATCAACGGAATCAGGCGGCCGTGCGTGGTGGATGATAAGAATAGCATAGAATAAGGCATAAGGCATCGCTACAATATAGCGGCCCAGCAATCACCTTGTCGGCGGTTGTCTGCACGGGCCTTAGTTCGAAAAAGAAAGAAAAGTCAACCACCAAATATTCTATGTCATTGTGATAGCAAATGTCGGCTCCTACAACTTCCCGAGGTAGTCTTGGAATTTCATGATTGGCAAGCGTTGGTGTCGTGGCTTGTGTTTCTGGCAGGTCTCGCAGCGCCGGGCAACTTCTGTATCACTGTTTATAGAAGGCCGAAAGAGCACAGTTCAGGCACGTGCCTTCATTTTTTCTGCTCCTCCATCCGCGACATGAAGGCAGGCGTGTAGTTCTCTGCGCATCTTGACAGCAATGATGAGGCGGTTGCTCCGGAACCCGATACTGTCTTACTTATGTAGTTCGTCCCGGATGCGCCAGCAGCAACGTAGTTAGCCACTGATAACAGCTTCGCTGTCCGGCCACTGCGTTCTAGCATACTGTCGAAGTTGCATCACTGGGTCCTCGTCGGTCTCTTGGAGATCTTGGCTCAGCCGACTGTCTGAAACCTGAAGGCAAGCAACGGTATTCACATGGTAATTCAAGCACTGTTCTTTCAGTAGCGCTTTGCTCGGGAATCACAATAAAGCGTCAGCGACAAACAGCTGCTTTCCAGGTGTATATCTGACGACCATCGGGTAGCTCTATAAGCTGAGGCGCATGTGCTGTAGTTGTAGAGGACATTGGCATAACGGCTTTTTAAATATCATTTCTAGGGGTTTATGATGCGATTCTACTACAACTTAAGGCTGCCAGAAAAGATAGTCGCGAAATCTTTTACAGCCGTGAACGATTACCAGCCTTTGTTTAAATCTGGGCATACCTTTGCTGCCTTTCTGTCAGCGAACGTGAAGAGTACGCTAGCTGATGCCCATCCTGTATAATTATTTCGACAATTCCGTTCTGGTTGGCGTCTAGCAATAGCTCGATTGGTTTGCCCTTCTGGGAGTAGTTTAACACAGGAGCTGTGGCAAGCGCTTCCTGTATAGCTTTGAAGCTTGCTTCTTGACGGTCTTCCCAAACCCACGCGACATCCTTTCGTAGTTCTCGGAGTGGCGCTGTTAGGTATGACATATTCGGAATAAAGGGGGAGACAACATTTACCATGACCAAGAACGTATGCAGCTCCTTGCTGCTTGGCGTTGTTACGTTTCGCCTACGACGCGCGGTTTAGCCGGCGCGGCTGCAACAAAGCGGCAGACATTTTGGCCCGTTCGGCGCCGCCGCTACGCCTCCCCGCCAAGCGCGTCCAGGCATGTTCCGATGCCACGTGTCTTCATGTGCGTGTGTGAGTGTATGTGCATATTGGTGCCCACGCTTGTCGAAGCGCGGCAGCCGGGGAGAGGAGCTCCCAACAACTGTGAAGCGAGGGGGTCTGACAGGCGCCGACACGACAGTATGAGCCACCTTCTCCTCCCCATTGTGCCCGACCGGCGCCGACACGACAGTGTGAGCCACCTTCTCCTCCCCATTGTGCCCGACCGGCGCCGACACGACAGTATGAGCCACCTTCTCCTCCCCATTGTGCCCGAACGGCGCCGGCACGACGGCTGCGTCACCTTATCCCATTGTACCCGAGCGGCACAGTCACGTGCTCGTCTATAGAGGGGTTCCTTCTTGCCCTCAACTGCGAGAGTATAAAAGCAGCTGCCCCCGGACGCCAAAAAAGGGGCTCCGATTTCTTCTGTTGAGTAAAGTGCACTCCCGTCTCTCTACTTCGGTCAACCTGACCGCCAACTCTTTGCGATGTTAGAATAAACAAGTTGTTTTCTTGTTACCAGTCGACTCATGCTTTGCCGGGACCTTCGGATGCTTCCAGTTGTACCCCAGGCCGCCAGGCCAACGCTACCCTTGGGGCTTGCGACCCAGGTGCAACAACGGGCGTCAGCGCCGAGTTCCCAACAACTCGCGCCAGCGGTGCGACCACAACAGCGTCTGGACTTGCAAAATGTCTTCTAGCCGCTGTGGATACAAACTCGGCCCGTCACGTGTCAGCATGTGTCCTAGGTGCCGGACAGATTTCTTCTCTCCTTTAGTGACGACGACCATGTTGCTGGCCCACTCCGTCGGCTTTGTCACATGCATGATCACTCCCTATGTCTCCATGCGGTCCAGCTCTGCTTTCACCTTGCCATTGGAATCCGCCGTGCTGGTTTCACCACTCCCTGGGAACCACGCTTGAGCTCCAGGTGGTAAATCGTACCCTTAAATTAACCTAGGCCCTCGAACACGTCATCGTAAAGCTTCGCTGCATCGTAAAGCTACAGTCGCTCGACAGAAGAGGCTCTTTGGAGTAAGCCTAACTCTTCAGCAACTGCGCCGCTCAACATCACGGCAACTTCGTCTTCCACAACAAAAAAGTCTGTCTGAATCTTGCTTTCTCTCGTTGCAACTTCGAGACGAACTTGTTTCGTTGCTTATTTCTGGGAGCCAAAGAACGTGTGTAAAACTACGTTACAGTAGTGTGGCTGCTGGTTTGTTATTTTCTGTAGCTGGCGGTGCGCGATAATTGAGCAGGTTGTGCCTGTGACCAGCTTGCAAAAAAATTGGTTTTCCTTCTATCTGAATGGTAGCCATCCAGCGATAGCCTTTCCCTCGGGCATGCGATACTGTTTCCAACTGGAAATCGCCTAGCGTTTCGCCGTCTTGCGTTCCAAAAGATGCTAGCTTTTGCTCTTGCGGGTAAAATTTTTTTGGCATCTTCTTGCAGGCTATGGCGAAGCGATTCCTTCCGCCGCCTTTCCTGCATGTGCGTTCTTTTGCGGGGCAGACATGGTCATTCTTATGATCCTTTGTGCACTTAGTGCAACGCCGACCTTTTACCTCAGATACTGCGTTCATCTCGGCAGCGTAATGGCTTTTGGGGCGTGCCTGTATTTCTTCGCACTATACCTTGCCATGTTCTCGCGATTGGCACGTTTCTACCCTCTTTGCAAATGAAGCATTTTCAGAGACGAGCTTTTCTTGGAGAATTTTGTGTCTTATTCCGTGAATAATACGACTTCTTAGCGTACGCACTTCGAGATCCCCAAACTCGAAAGGTTTTGCTAGCACTAGTAGGTGTGTTAACCAGCCCTAGAAGTTTTCGCCCTCATTTTGGTCGCGCTTGCCAAAACGCAACTCGCGTAGGCTAGGTTTAGTGCGGGCTTGTAAAATGCCTCAATCTAAAGTTTCAGGACTTCTACCTCCGACTTCTCTTCATCCGGTGCAAAGGCAAAAGTGCTATACGTCTTGCGCGCGTCTTCTCCGATAATCATCAGAAAAGTGGCTGCCTGTACCTCTTTGGGTTGCTGGTTTAGGTACGTTGCCGTTGCGAAGAGCTCGAACTCCTGACGCCACGTCTTCCAACTTTGCCATACGTCTCCTGTCGTGTCCAGGACTCTCGGCGGTGGTAGTAGCGTTTTGGCTGGGGCGCTGGTCTGCCCTGGCGCTGTTCCTCGTTCTCCATTGTCGTACTAGTTCGGTCTTTCGAGCCGCCCTAGTTTGCTTGCTACCCTTCCGCTTTTATATCACCAACTGCGCACATCGGCCACACTCCGACCACTTCTCACACCATGTGGTTTGCACGAAATCAACTGGGTCAACAGAAAAAGGGCCTTTATTGAACGCAACACACTCTTATACATATACTATCAAAGGGGGCGTTACAGCCAAGTGAGTGCGCGTGTGCATGACAGTGCATTACGTCACAAGGAGATCGGAATAAAGTCAGAAGGGAAGAACTTAATGGTACAGGCGTCCTTGGACGCTGCCCAGTTGTGAAAGGAATAGAACATGGCCACCCATCGATCACTCCGTAGTGCTGGCTGCTAAGAGCCACTGGCTAGAACGTATTTCTTTGCGTATAACAAAATTCGAACACGAAACATCAAGCAACTATTAGAATATGCTGTGAGCGAAACACCGGACACTTATTTAGCTTAGGCCGGCGCGAAACGCCAGTTACGTGAATCGATGTTTACTTCCCTCGTATACTCTTTCACAGTTTCCTACTTGATTGCAACGAATACAATACTCCTTGATAGAAAGTGCGCCACTTTAGCCGAGAAATTATTTCAGATCGCAGCGCTGCAGGCGGAAGCAAAAGTAACGCGGTTCGTAGATCCGATCAGCCGTTTCCAGAAAGGCTGCCATATTTTTAACACTGAATGGCATGATTAATTTTGATGTGGAATCGGTGAACATGCCACTACGGCAGTTAAAATTGGAGTGCTTTACTTCATTTTGAAATGTATTCGAACCGTTTTTGCTATGAAAAGTCATGAAACGGCGTTGTTTTCCATAGCACGCAAATGTTTACTAAGCTTCGAAAACGAAGTTGATATGCATCTCTTATAAGAAACAAATATCACGCAGAAACCATCGAAGGGTGGCCCCCAAGGATGGTACCGCACAGGTGACAGCGGGTGGTCCTGCAGCGGCAGAGTTGGTGCTCTTGGCCGGCGAGCTGGCCCCACCGCATGCACCTGACTCTTCTAAGAGTGCAGAAAAGTCGGGCGACACCCATGAGGGTACCATCCAGGCGACAGCGGGTCGTCCAGCCGCGCCTGAGTTGGCGTTCTTGGCCGGCGAGCTGGGCCCACCGCATGAACCCGGCGCCTCCATGGGTGCAGACAAGCCGGGCGACCCCCAAGGATGGTACCGCCTCGGCGACAGCGGGTCGTCCAGCCGCGCCTGAGCATGTCCAGGAATTCTGGACATTCTCCTTCGGAACTTCACAGCAACGCACAAGTGTGACTCAATGGGAATTTTTTTTTCTAATTTATATTTCAGAATATAGGGTGAGGGTCAAAAAGTTTCAAACGACGACAACAAGAGGGTAGTCCCTTCTAGCAACATATGCATTTTGGCACTTAGTCGGAACATTGGTGGTACGTTAAAGCAGTTAAAGAAAGTCAGACAGGGGCGGTGAAGTCTAACGACAGGAGAAAATCGTTTTGCACCCTCCCGCCAGAGGGCACATTGGCTTAAAAAAGCGCCAAATTTAAACCTTAAAGCGATTTATTACAGCTGACATTGAAAAGGTATTGGTAGAGGGAGTGTTATGCAGCCTGTTTGCACGTGCAGGCTTTTGAGAAGCAGCCGAGATGGTACAGAGTGGTTATGCATGTGCATGTCTTGAGCGTGCCTGGGTATGGTTCTATGCGCATGGTCGCTCTGTGTATGAGTGTGCGGGCGTGTGCCTCCGTATTTGCGTTTGCATGCGCGCGAGTGCGTGTATGCGTGTGTCAGTGTTCGCGACGTGTGTGAGCGTTCGCAGCGTATGTGGGTGCCTGCGTGTGTGCGCGCTTGTGCGCGCCCTTGCGGTGCATGCGTGGGCGTGTGTGTACGTGTACGCGTGCCAACGTGTGCTTTTCGAGTTTCAGCATGAAGGATTGCGAAAAAATGTGTGCGTGTTTGTGTGCGCATGGATATCTGTGCGTGCGTATTGTGTGTGTGTGTGTGCGCGCGCGTGTGTGTGTATGCGTATGACGGATGGAGAGAGAGTACGTGCGTGTGAGGGAGAGTGCGTTTGCGTGCGAGGGATACAGAGTGTGTGTGTGTGCGCGCGCGCGTGTGTGTGTGTGTGTGTGTGTGTGTGTGTGTGTATTTGTGTTTGTGTGAGAAGAAAGAGAGAGACGCTGTTTAGAGACAAGACAAAGCGGACGTTGCGTACTACGCTGCGATGTTTTCCTTTGTTAAACTGTACTGCATGACCAGAATATAAGTTCTTTTAAAGTTTTTTTTCCCTTTAAACTAAGTTCTGTGTTATCAATCTCGCACAGCCGGCGTATAATCACTGTCGCGCTCACCTATCACTGTTTCCAGCATGTGTGTGCGCGCGAGGGAAAGAGAGCGTGTGTATACGCGAGGGAGAGAGATAGTGTGCGTGAGTGTGCGTGCCAGCGGAGAGTGTGTGCGCGTGTTAGTGCCTCCGTATGTACATATGCTTGCACGCGAGTGCGCGTATGTGTGTGTGAGCGTTCGCGGCGTGTGTGCATGCCTGCATCTGCGTGTTAGTGCATGTGTGTGTGCGCTTGCGTGCTTTCGGCGCATGCATGGCGGCGCGTGAATGTACACATGTGCGACCGTGCTTGTTCGTGTTTCAGCATGCATGCCTGCGGACATAACTGTGCGTGTTTGTGTGCGCATGGATATCTGTGCGTACGATGGGCACGATGAAGAGGGCGTGTGAATGCGTTTGAGGAAGAGAGTGTGTGCTCGTGCCAGGGAGAGAGAGTGCGTGTGTGTGTGTGTGCGAGGGTATTTGCGTGTTTGCGGGTGTGAGCGAACATTTTCCTGCTTACACCTACTCTTGGAAACAAACGCGATGTGGAGACCATTAAAGCCCGTGTTTAAATGCACGAGACAACTACGAATGACACTGCAAAAAGAAAGCGCCTGCGATGTCAGTAATGCCGCCCTTGCCTACCACGGCCCGTAAGAGGCTGCCAAGCAGTTCAACTTCGTTATCTTGCTTCCGTCGGTGGCAGCGCAATGTCTTGAAGGCAATGACGCGCAAAATCTGCACTATCATTCGATCGTGTATCGTTTCGGTGACCAAGCGAGCTTTCGGCAGCGCACGTTTGTTGCTATATTGACATTTCAACTTTAAACGGCTTGCGTTCGGAAAAAACAATGTGAATAAAAATCGACAGTCGTCTGGCCGCAAGAAACATGCTCACGGAGCCGTGTCATTCATGACAATATCTCAAAAGGCTGGAAGCGGTCAGGTCGACGTTACCCTCGACCTTTTTCCGCGTCAGCGAGGCTTTCAGAGAGCGCTTAATTGCAAGATATTTGTTCTTACTCTTACAGGATCATGTTTCATAAGCATATATTCGCTCAACTATACAATGTCGAAGGCAGGCTCCAAACTACTCATTCGCTTTAGCCACCCAAGATCAATTATTTAAAAGATAATCAACATACATTCGTGAATTACGCACACAACTGTTCAACTTGCTCCGTATCCGGAGGTTACCGTCTGAACACTCTAATGATAATAATGTCAGGAAGATTTACATTGATCTATTTCTTAAAATTTGGTGCCGTTAAAAAAGACCACCTGTATAATGATAGTGCAGTACACTGTAAACGGAAATAACTCCGAGGTGGGAGTATACTGCTTGTCCGATAGCGACCCCCCGGTTCGGAGTTTTTTTTTGCTCCGTATGATCGGAGTAGAATTTTTACTCCGTACGAGCGGAATTTTCGCGTGGAATTATGGGAGTTTTTTTTTCTGTCTTTTCTTTATTTTTTGCTTTGCTATTGACGGAGTTCTTTCGAGGTGCAATGGGAGTATAAAAAGAGCCATCGCGTGAGTTTCCGCGAACATGTTTACATGCAGAGGCTGCTGGTCAAATTTCGAAATATGCACACGAGACCGCGTCGAATTCGACGGAACAAGTCAATGAAAGCACATATATCATGACATACATAAACATTTCAGAAACACCCAATGCAGAAATTTGAAAGACATCACACGTACACGCGATACTCAAGAAGCAACGGTGCCAGTATATATAGCCACGATATTGTGTGCCTCGAAACCGCCTAGGGAGCAGCTGTGCTGTTTTCAGAATTACGACTCACATGCTCGTTCATACGAGATCTCTCTCTCTGAAATTAACAGAATACCTTAAGCAACACAAAACTGTTAATTCAAAATAGTGAGAGAGAAAAAGTTAATGGTGTAATTTTTCAAAATTATCATGCCATTCTGTGAGTGCTGAAGCGACTTCGCACACTGCCGGCGTTCGCGGCCAAAAAGTAGTGCGTTAGTTACAGTAAGCAAGAAAAATGTAAGTGCATGTGTTGCATAGCAAAATTAAATTTTTGCGATATAGTGGTAGCGTAGCAAGAAATTATTACGTTTGAGCATGACCCGCAGCAGCCGACATAATTAACACCGAGAAATGCGCAGTCATACATTTTATACACCGCACTACTTGCTCTGCGTCCGAGCAATCTGTCTCGGTTGCGAAAAGGAGCTACATCGCTGATCTGTCGAGTGAATCCCTAAACTCGGAGCCAGCAGGCATGCGTCTAAATCAATGTCTCGGATAGAGCGTAATGTTAATGCAATATAGGAAGCAACGACGTGACCAAAACATATATGCGCGATAACAATTCGATTCACATCGCTCAATAAGAAGCTTTATTTTCAGTACGCATACTTATGTCCTACCGTTTTTCTTCGGGCGAGGATATCCGTTCACAGATACATAAAAACAGTTGCTTGCACTCCGGTCTTTCTCACTGGCAACACAGCATCGCAACGAACTTGGGTTACGCCATTCATGCGCGACTAGCACGGATGTCGTCGCTCGAACAGTGGCTACTGTTGCCATTGCTACGCGGTCCTTTCAAACACTACACTGGACGTTGTCAGCATGTACTAAAAGGTCATAGAAGTCGCATTTCACGTACTGAAGAACACAAGACAGGGTGACGCAGCACAAAAACACAGCCAGAACGTGAGCCGACATCACGAGCCAGTGAGCAGCTTCGAGGTATACCTAAGCCTTTTTCCGCACTTGAAAACGTGGTTCTTGCAATCATCGTTGTCAGCAAAGCGATTACAGCTAATGTACTTGATGCTGAGATACAGTGAGCTTCAGGCATGCCAATAACACTTTCTGGAAGGAAATACGGGAAACAAATTGACGAAACGCTGTCGCGGAACGACACTTCACAGACGTAAACAAACCGTCAGCCATGAGCACTGCCCGCTCCGCCGAACGCGCCCGGTCGCTGGCGAGGCGCACAGCCTCATGGGAAGCGCCACGTGACCAACCTGTATCGGCGCATGGGAGTTTTTTTAAAACTCCCTGTCGGAGTTTCACGGGAGAACAAGATTTTTAAGCGGAGTAAAATCGCGTCATGTCGCCTTAATACTCCCGCAGCTAGCCAGCGGAGTGAAACGAGGGGATGGCGCTGTTTTGGTCCCATACATCGGAGTAAATATTTGAGAGGGGAGGTTTTAGGGCACATCACCTCTTAAAAACTCCCAGGTGGGTTTATTTTCGTTTACAGTGTAGGCATCTCATAAAGCAGGTGCGAATGCTCGGACAGGTTTTCTTGGTGCAATTCAAGTTGATGAACTTAGAACACACGCATCCAAGAATGCACCTCTGTCTTTACAATGTATTCTCCTACATTGTTCAAGAAATGCCTCAGTGCCACGGTACATCACAAAAGGTGTGTGGTAGCATTATTTGCTCTCCCTAATAGATTTCTGAGCGTTCGCGGCATCAGGCTTGGTTTTCTGGCGTCATCAGGAATCAGAACAGTGAATTAGGGTCTGATTTATCTTGCATGAGTAATTGACAAATCGCGCAACAGAAGGTTCCCGGAATGATGTGTGATGACGACATTCTGCCACTATCGAGAATGAATGTGATTTATACACGAGCGAATGTTTGTGGCTACGCAGCGAAAAGCCTAGGCCTTAAGTTTAGCAGAGAGAAATCGGGAATTATGATGTTTAATGAAAAGACGAATAATTACATGGTGTCAATTCAACAGCAAGTCATACGCATAGTCAAACAATGTATATGCATATTCAGCCATTGCATATTTGCTTGCTTACGAGGGTATGGGCCATTCCTGATTATGTCGTTCTTGTTTCGGGTATGAGCCCCCATTGCAACGAGCCACTTTAGATTTTTTCGCCCTAATCAACCAATATATCGTTTGCCAATGTAGCCGTGCGGTTTGGGGCTGCCTCCACCACGGGCACTAGGTCGGAACTCATGTTTCCATTGACTGCATACGTATATCAGCAATAATTCTAGAAAAAAAGCGGTATTTTTTTCTTTATGTGTTAACAATAGCCAGTTAAAATATATTCCGCAAAGCACTCATCCCAATACTTCAGTACTTTTTGTTCTAGCACACACGTGCGCGCTACTGTATTTTATATAATGTACCATAATAATTTTGCATTTATTTCCGCCAAGCAGCTGTTTCTATTTTTAATGACGCCAGGAAACCCAGCCTGATGTCAGCAACGCTCATATATGTAATCGGGAGCGCGCACAATGTTCTCGCATATACCTATGCGTATATACAGGGTGTCCCACGTAACTTGAGCCAAACATTAAATACATGCAAATGCAACGTACCTGTACAGACTCAACGTAATGTTTGCCATCGCTTGAAGATACTCAGATATTTATTTTTATTTCGGCATAATTAGATAATTAGCCTTAATTAATGAATCAAATTCTAAAATATTATAATTAGGTGAAAAGTGTCAGTGACAAAATTGTATAGCAATATGAAAACTACCGATCAAGCAAAAAATGCAATGCCTCATAGCCCCGTAAGGCAGAGGCTACATACACTCAGCAAAGTGAAGCGAACAGTGCCTAAATTCTTTCTAATCACGCATACGACGTACAAAACAGCATGTCGAAAAATGCCATCATCAATGGCTCATACCCCCGTGAGCAATGGTTCATACCCCAGTAAGCAATAAAAAATGTAACGACTCATAGTCCCGTAAGGTTCATGGCTACTCACTTTGCGTGAATTAGCTGCGATGACACTGCCTCTGTTGTCATCGGTGATTTCATTGCGTATGTGTGGGTACCGAAAAGGGAGCGGTTACGCGTTCCGTGTTGCAGATATATCCCTTGCGATGCCACACTGATCCGGCCCAACCGACAACCCAGCGGCGTACGTGCATCTATTTGACATTATCAAAGAATGTGACTGCAGTTGCGAGGGAAATAATGACGACCCATTAGGACAATAAGTGAGTTTGTTCCTTTTGTTCAAAATTATGTCACCTCGGTCTCCTGTGCCAAACAGCTTCGCTGGTCAACCACCTTCACGGAGTGGATTGGCTCATTATTTTTTTTTTTACTTTCTCTCTGTCGATGAGGATCGCTATAGCGGCTTGTTGGTACGGCTTATTTTATTTTGTTGTAGCGCAAGCTGAACAAGGACAACACACGGGCTGCATGACGTTTCGAGGGTGTATATATAGCGACGAGAATGGGAAATAAATCTGTTGTTGAAAGTTAGCGTTGTGTGTGTCAGATGTGCCTTTCTGTTGACCTTGTTCAGCTCGCGCTACAACAAAATAAGATTTCTCTCTTTCTTTCTTCGTTTCTTCCTTTCTTTCCTTCTTTCTTTCTTTCTGTCTTTGTTTGTTTTCTCTTTCGTTCTTTTGTTCCTTCTTTCTTTCCTTCGTTCTTTTTTCCTCTTGTTTCTTCATTCATATTCAGCCATTGCATATTTGCTTGCTTACGAGGGTATGAGCCATTCCTGATTGTGTCGTTCTTCTTTCCGGTATGAGCCATTGCAACGAGCCACTTTAGACTTTCACCCTAATCAACCAGAGAGAGAGAGAGAGAAAACATTTATTCGGACCATCGAGGTGGTTGCTCTTGAGGTCGAGTGGGTGGTGTCCTCATTCCAGGACTCCACTGGCCATGGCTGCTCGACGTACTTGCTGGACGAGAGCTTCTTGTCCCGCCAGGGTATCGCCGGTCAGCTGTACCTCCCACCGCTCAAATGACGTGCTAGGAGTCTTTAAGTATTGAGGTTTGCCCTCGCACCCCCACGAGATGTGAAAGAGTGTAGGGCGTGTGTCGCCGCACCAGGGGCAGATGCCGCGATATGTATGTGGGAACATTTTACTGTATCTGTGTAGGTTTGGAAATGTGTTAGTCTGTATAAGTCGGAGATCTACGGCATCTTCAGTGCTGAGCTTTTTGTGAGGCGGAGGATAAATCCTGCGGTTGAGTCGCTGGATCTCGAGTCGGTCGCAGTAATTGGATGGCAGGGGCATGAAGGTAAAGGGTGGGGATTGATGAGACGATTGGTCTTGCCCCGCTCGGTTGATTAGCGCTCGAGCTAGGGCATTCGCCCTTTCATTCCCCTCCAGACCCGCGTGACCCGGCGTCCACGTGATTTGATGGTATTCTTGCAGCCTCGGGCCTAGAATCTGAGCCGCCAGCAGCGGTGTTCGTCCGTTCGTAAAGTTACGGCAGGCCTGTTGCGAGTCGGTAACGACATGGACTTCCCTGCCTACCCTGTCTGCTTGCTTTATTACCAGCGCCGCGGCTAGGGTCTCAGCCGCAGCTGGGGTCTCTGCCCTTACGGAGGCCGCGAGGGTCAAGGAGTTGTCTCTCCCGTGCACGGCGGGAGAGATGTAGCCGTGCGGTTTGGGGCTGCTTCCACCACGGGCACTAGGTCGGAACTCATGTTTCCATTGACTGCATACGTATATCAGCAATATTTCTAGAAAAAAAATAGTGGTATTTTTTTCTTTATGTGTTAACAATAGCCAGTTAAAATATATTCCGCAAAGCACTCATTCCAATACTTCAGTACTTTTCGTTCTAACACACACGTGCGCGCTACTGTATTTGATACAACGCACCATAATAATTTTGCATTGATTTCCGCCAGGCAGCTGTTCTTATTCTTAATGACGCCAGGAAACCGAGCCTGATGTCACCAAGCTCATTTGTGTAATCGGGAGCGCGCACAATGTTCTCGCACACCTTGTGTGATATACCGTAGCGCTGAGGTGCTTCTTGTATAACGTAGGAGAGTCCGTAGTAAAAGCAGAAGTGTACTGTTGAGCGCATGTGCTTAAGTTGAATTGCGACAAGAAAACCCAATGGAGCATTTGCACCTGCTTTTAACAGAAGCGTACTGCACCATGAATATCCAGGCAGTTACTTTTTAACGGCGCCAAATTTTAATAGAGCAATGTAAATCTTGCTGACATTATTGCTATCATTCCAGTGTTGAAATTGGTAGCCTCTACATACGGAGTAAGCTGAGCAGTTGTTTTCGTAATAAACGAAGGTACGATAATTAAATTGTCAATAATTGATCTTAAGTGGGTAACGGACATGTGTAGCTTGGAGCCAGTCCGCGAGACTACCTAGCTGAGCGAATAATTAATAAATATGCTTCTATTTTACAAATCCTTTACAGATAAACTCTGAAAGCATAACTGACGCTGAAAAAGACCGTCTTTAAGGGCGACCTGACAGAGCCCAGCCTTTTGTGATAATGTGATCAATAGCATCACTCCGTGAGTACGTTCCCTGCGGCCAGTGCACTTTTGATGTAGTACATTTGTTTTGTTTTTTTTCTAAATCAAGCAGTTTAAACCTTTGATGTCAATACAAAAGCGAACGTGTGCCGCCGAAAGCTGGCTTGGGCGAAGTAGGGGTGCACGACGCAGTGATAGTGCAGATTTAGCGCGTCATCGCCGTCAAGACGCAAGGAAGATAACGAACGCGAACCGCTAGTAGCTCCTAGCGGGACCGTGCCGATGGTGATGGTGCCATCAAGACAAAATACAGGGTGGCAATACTGACTGTACAGGCGCTTTCACAGCGAAGCTGTGTACCTCTGCCCCGAAATGCATTTGTCGTGTCAGGGAGCAAGAATTTTGGCCGATCCTGGAGGTTGCGAAGTATCGGGCTGCCACGCGGCGGAGGTGGAGCAGGCTTCAAGTGCTCCGCCAATAATAATAATAATAATAATAATAATAATAATAATAATAATAATAATAATAATAATAATAATAATAATAATAATAATAAAGATGCATTGTTTCACGTCGATTGGCATGCTGGAATCATTTGTGAACCGCACACGGTCTCACGCGCAGAAGGCATTGCCGTATATGCATAGGAGGAAATGTATGTACAACCATACTACATGACTCGTAAGAGGAGAGAAGCATCGACTGGTGGAGTTGTCTGTGCCGTACAAACAAAAGACGAAATTATGATATCCACTGTCTATATATGTATATTCAGGCACACCCAAATGTGGTACTGAGAAGTTCATAACCACGCACTTAGCATTGGTTAGCCGCGATGACACTACCTTTGTGATCATCATTGAAGACTTCAATGTGGGCATTTCAGAACAAGAAAATAAATGTTTCATTGAGTTTGTGCATGAAGAACTTGATTTGGAGTGCTACACCACTCGAAGTAACTCAATTAAGCAACAACGGTCGTGCATAGATCCTACTTTGGCCAGGATTCTGTCTAAGGTTCTAACCGGACCAACCCGTATATATCACAGCAATCACAAGGCTATCGTGACTACCATTACCAAGTGGTGAAAATAAGTACAAAACCCCTTGTCTAATCCTGTGTGATGTGCTACAGCTTAGCCGGTCATCCATCTTCACAGAGTGGAATGGCTCCTAATATTTTTTTCTTTTTGCGTCGGTTTCGCTTTCAGAAAGTGATAATATTGTTACGGAGGAAGACGCAGACGAAAAGCTATGTACAAGTATATTTACAAGAAAATACGCTGCGCTTGGCCAAGAGGCAACAGCCCGCGCTAGCTTCAAATCGTCGTCGTCGTCTTCTTACTGCTCGGCTCTTCGTCATTGGAAATACTATCCCGTAGCACTACGCCCTGCGGCAAAAGCGCCGTCCCGGAGTGACTAAAGGCCGGAGTCTGAAGCAGTGTAGTAGGTCTTGAGCCTACTGACGTGCACGACATCAGTAGATGCCAGAGTAGATGACGAGGTTGAGCTCACAGGAGCAATTTCGTAAGTCACAGGCGTCACCTGGCGCAGCACGCGGTAGGGCCCTGTGTATCGCGAAAGGAGCTTTTCGGAAAGTCCGACGTGACGAGAGGGCGACCACAGGAGCACGAGTGCACCAGGCGAAAACTGTACGTCACGGTGGCGGGCGTTGCACTGACGCTGCTGCGTGGTTTGCGAGTCCGCCAGTCGAGCACGGGCAAGCTGGCGTACACGGTCGGCGAGTGCGATGGCGTCGCGCGCATACTCGGTTGTTGAAATCGCAGCAGGAGGAAGTACCGTGTCAAGGGGCGAGGTCGGTTCGCGACCGTAGAGTAGATAAAATGGAGAAAATCCGGCGGTGTCGTGCCGGGAAGAATTATAAACAAATGTGACGTAAGGAAGGGCAACGTCCCAGACGTGGTGGTCCTTCGAAACGTACTTGGACAGCATGTCGGTAAGAGGCCATTGGTTTGAGGATGGTATGAGGTAGTCAGCTTGTGTTGAATAGAGAAGGAACGCACAATGTCGGCGATAACTCGAGAGGAAGTTACGACCACTGTCAGTAAGCAGCTGTCGCGGGGCGCCATGCACTAAATTAATGTCACGCAAGAGAAAGTCCGCGACGTCAGTGGCGCAACTGGTAGGGAGAGCTCGGGTGATAGCGTATCGGGTGGCGTAATCAGTTGCGACGGCTACCCATTTGTTCCCAGAGGATGACGCGGGAAAGGGACCGAGGAGGTCTAATCAAGCATATAAGAACGGTTCCACAGGGACGGTGATCACCTGTACATAACCGGAAGGTAGCACCTGAGATGTTTTCCGACGCTGGCAGGGATCACAGGCAGCAACATAGCGCCGGACGGAGCGAGCGAGACCAGGCCAATAGAAGCGGCGGCGCACGCGATCATACGTGCGGGTTACCCCAAGATGTCCTGCAGTGGGTGCGTCATGCATCTCAAAGAGCACAGTCTGTCGTAGATGTTTAGGCACGACAAGAAGAAGATCAGGGCCATCAGGGAGGAAGTTCCTTCGGTACAGAATGCCGCCCTTGAGGAGATATCGGCGAACGGATGCGTCGGTAGGTGTAGAGCGCAGACGCTCGATGAGTACTCGCAGCGATAGCTCTCGGTACTGCTCATCGGCGATGTTAGCGAAGGCAGACACAGAGAAAATGCCGTCGGCGGTACTACTGTCGGCGTCGTCAGGCTCGTCTACCGGGTAGCGAGACAGGCAGTCAGCGTCCTTGTGTAGTCGGCCAGATTTGTAGGTGACAGAGAACGAATATTCTTGGAGGCGTAAGGACCAGCGACCAAGTCTTCCTGTAGGATCTTTCAGTGAGCATAACCAGGAAAGCGCGTGATGGTCTGTGACAACGGAAAAGGCCCGTCGGCCATATAAGTATAGGCGGAACTTTGCAAATGCCCAAACAAGGGCCAGACACTCACTCTCAGTGATGGAATAGTTGCGCTCGGCGGGCGAGAGGAGCCTGCTGGCGTAAGTGATAACACGGTCGTGGCCACGCTGGCGTTGTGCCAGTACTGCGCCAATTCCGTGACCGCTGGCATCAGTATGGACTTCGGTAGGCGCAGAAGGATCGAAATGGGCCAGAACGGGAGGCGTTGTGAAAAGGTCTATTAGAAGCGAGAATGCAGAGGCGTCTTATTTCAAAAGCTGGGTTAGTGGTCGTGCTATGGCCGCGAAATTTTTCACGAAACGGCGGAAGTACGAGCAAAGGCCGATGAAGGTGCGTACATCCTTGACACACTTTGGAACAGGGAAGTGCGTAACAGCATGGATCTTGCCTGGGTCCGGTTGCACTCCGTTCACGTGAACGAGATGTCCAAGGACGGTAATCTGGCGACGGCCGAATCGGCACTTCGATGCGTTGAGTTGCAGACCGGCTCGGCGAAAAACGTCCAGGACTGCTGAGAGGCGCTCGAGGTGCGTAGCGAATGTTGGGGAGAATACTATAACGTCATCCAAGTAGCAAAGGCACGTGGACCATTTTAAACCGTGAAGAAGGGAGTCCATCATGCGCTCAAAAGTGGCAGGAGCGTTACATAGACCGAACGGCATTACTTTGAATTGATAAAGACCGTCGGGTGTTACAAAGGCAGTCTTCTCGCGTTCGAGATCGTCCACGGCAATCTGCCAATAGCCGGAGCGAAGGCCAATAGAGGAGAAATAGCGAGCACCGTGGAGGCAGTCAAGGGCGTCATCAATCCGAGGTAGGGGATACACGTCTTTTTTGGTAACCTTGCTAAGGTGCCGATAATCCACGCAAAAGCGCCATGAGCCATCCTTCTTTTTTACCAGCACAACAGGTGACGCCCATGACGGTTCAATAATGTTCTTGGCAAGCATTTTGTGAACTTCGGTGTGAATAACTTGACGCTCAGCTGGTGATACTCGATACGGGCGGCGATGAATAAGAGGGGCATCGCCGGTATTAATGCGATGTTGGACAGCTGTTGTTTGGGCCAAAGGACGATCGTTCAGGTCAAAAATATCTTGGTAGGAAATCAGCACGCGGTAGAGCGCACGAGCGTGCTCGGAGGGCATGTCGGGTGCAATCATTTTCTGTAAGTTGGCGATGGTACAAGTTGCCGACTGCGACGGTAGAGGAGGATCGGCTGAATGGTCGTCAACTGAAATCGATGCTACAGAGTGATCCTCGAATGAGCAAAGTTGGGCTAGAGACATCCCGCGTGGCAGCACTTGTGTCGTCAAGCCAAAATTGACCACTGGTAGGTAGACGCAATTCGCCGTAATAGATAAATCTGAATGAGGTACTGTGATCCCGTGTGTAAGGAGGACGTCTTGCATAGGAGCCGCGATGTAGTGACCGTCGGGGACTGGTGGGGATCACACGAAGTCAACGTAAGTCAGTGCCGAAGGTTGCAAGCGAACGAAGTCGACGGAACTGAGGCGAGTAGGGTGTTGTTCAGCGGGATCCAGAACAGGCAGGTCGAGGCGGAGAGTACTAGCGGAGCAATCGATGAGAGCAGAATGTGCGGAGAGGAAGTCTAAGCCGAGGATGATGTCGTGGGAACAGTGAGCGATGACTGTGAATAGCACGGTAGTGGAGCGATCGGCGAAGGAGACGCGGGCGGCACACATACCAATTACAGGGGCTGTTCCGCCATCGGCGACACGGACAACAGGCTTCGTGGCGGGCGTGATTATTTTCCTCAGCCGGTTACGAAGGTCAGCGCTCATTACTGACAAATGCGCCCCGGTGTCTATGAGAGCAGATACAGGAACACCGTCGACTTGCACGTCAGGAAGGTTCAGATGAGTGGCAACGTCAGGAGAGGATTTGGCGGCGTAGGGAGCAATGCAGTGTCACTTCGAGGCGCTGCATCGTCTAGTTTTCCGGTTGGGAGCGGCGTCCGAAGGGAGTCGGCGAATAGGAGCGATGGGGCTGGCGAGAGCGAGATTGTCGTCGTTGGGGCGAAGGCGAACGAGAATGGGAGCGGTTCGGTGCAGGAGAATCAGCTGCGGCGTTTCGGAGCGTGCGGCATAGGGACGAGAAGGGCCACCTGGGGGGCGAGAGTAGGCAGTATAAGTAGGCCGGGTCGGGGAACTCCAGCGACTGCGACAGTGCCGAGAAATGTGCCCGATTCGATGGAAGTGGAAACAAATGGGCTTGTCGTCAGCAGTGCGCCATTCAGATAGGTTGCAGAAACGTGGGGGGTAAGAAGATGCGGGACGGGGCGGAATCGAAGAAGCCGGGCGGGTATCAGGACGATGGGCCGAGCAGATGGTGTGAAGACCCATGTTTTCGAACTCTTGGTGGACAACTGCCTGGATCAGTGAGACCGTGACTGCAGATGTGTTGGTGGAACTGGAGTCGAAGGCAGCAGGATAGGCGGCCTCGATCTCACGCCGGACGATCCTGGTAACATCGGCAGTGTTGTTGGGACGAGGAGTGTCGGCACAGGAAGATGTCGCTGGGGTGTTGGGCAGACGGGTAAACTGCTGGTTAATACGTCGGCTTTTAGCGAGTTCCACGCGGCGGCACTCTTTTATAACAGCATCCACCGTCGCTACGTTGTTGCAAACGAGCAAGTTAAAGGCGTCATCGGCAATGCCTTTGAGGATGTGGGCAACCTTGTCGGACTCAGTCATCTGGGTGTCAACTTTGCGGCACAGAGCCAAGACGTCCTGAATGTACGTGACATAGGGCTCTGTTGACGTCTGCACACGGCCGGAAAGCGCCTTCTTCGCGGCAAGTTGGTGACCGTAGGGGTTGCCGAACAAGTCTCGAAGCTGTGTCTTAAGTGAATCCCAACTGGTGAGCTCATCTTCGTGCGTGCGATACCAAACTCTAGGTGTGCCACCGAGGTAAAAGACTACGTTGGCGAGCATAATAGCAGGGTCCCACCGGTTATTGCGGCTGACGTGTTCATACAGGCTGATCCAGTCATCGACGTCTTCCCCATCTTTGCCCGAGAATACGCCAGGATCACGGGGAGCGGGAGAGTGATGTAGGTCGTCGAGGTGGCAGCAGGTGTCGGAGCCGGCGGAGTCGGGTTGTCGTCGCCGGGAGCCATGAAGGAGGCTCGACGTACCGTCCACTGCCAAGCTCCGTGACGAGGTACAGGGAACGTCCACCTACACCAGATATGTTACGGAGGAAGACGCAGACAAAAAGCTATGTACAAATATATTTACAAGAAAATACGGTGCGCTTGGCCAAGAGGCAACAGCCCGGGCTAGCTTCAAATCGTCGTCGTCGTCTTCTTACTGCTCGGCTCTTTGTCATTGGAAATACTATCCCGTAGCAATATCATAAAGGCAGTGCCATTCGTTCGTGTCTCTGCGGATATAAATAAGATTCAAGTAAACTCTATATCCGCGCCGTGCTTGCTTAGTGTCTGTGGTGTTGGGCTGCTAAGCACGAGGTCGCGGGATCAAATCCCGGCCACGGCGGCCGCA
Source organism: Dermacentor variabilis (assembly GCF_050947875.1). Lineage (NCBI taxonomy): Eukaryota > Metazoa > Arthropoda > Arachnida > Ixodida > Ixodidae > Dermacentor > Dermacentor variabilis. The sequence goes on from NC_134568.1 coordinate 47,826,990, forward strand.
CTTCGGTGGGGGTGGAATGCGCAAACACCAGTGTAGTTAGATTCACATGCATGTTAAAGAGCCCCAGGTGGTCGAAATTATTCCGGAGTCTCCCACTACGGTGTGCCTCACAATCAGATTGTGATTTTGACACGTAAAAACTCCATATTCTAATGTCTATATTTCATTTGCATCCGAGAGTAGGTGCAAGTAAGGAAATGATATTTTCTCACGCAAACCTATACACACAGATATTCACCCCCCTTCTCTATCTCAAGCATACAGACGCACAGACAACAGGCACGTTAGCCTCCATGCAGATTACCAATCGCCCACGCATGTACACACGAAGAAAAATGTTCGCACGCCCGCACGCACACGGAAATGCACTCATACACAAGTGCGCGTATGCTCGCAGACGCATAAATGCGCTCGTGCTCACGCAGACTAAGATACGGAGGCACAATCACGGGCGTGCACGCAAAATCAAGTACACGCGCATGCACACTCAAGACGTGCACACGCATATACACTCCCCTCTCCCTCCCTGCTGCCTCTCAAGAAGCTACTGCGTGCAGAGTGAATCACACTTGCTCTGCAATTACAGTTCCGACGCCAGCTCTAATTAATCGCCTTACGGTTTAAATTTGGTGCTTCTTGAAGTCAATAGGGCTATTTTTTATCTACACGGGCTGCGCGAGTGTAGTTAGTGTAGGAAGTCGCCATTGTTTACTTGCCGTAGAATAGTTTAGCTCCGCCTACCTACACGAAGTCATTTTTTATAGTGTAGCATGAAAACTACGCTTTCTACACTGCGCTTTCGATGAATGCAAGCAGCGGACGTCAAACAACATTAGTGATATAGCGACGATAGTAAATACTCGCTGCAAAGACGATAGCGAAGTGCTTGCGTGACTTTGTGTCACAGAGGGACGTGAGCTAATCTTCCAAGAAGGTAAAATTATCTCACTCATGGATGGTGCAGGCTGTTTCAGACTGCGCGCTGACTTCGTTCACTGCGCATTCGCCATGTATTTAGCTGCAGTTTGTCTATATTTGTTGACGAAAGAAAAATGGTACACTACAGTTTAGTTTCAGGGTAGCCTGATGCGGGTAATGAATGCTACGGTCATCCGCGTCGTCGCGAGTCCCCTATACCAGCGTGTGTGACGCGATCCCTGCTCTTGCTATGGGTGATGGCAAGCGGCTACGAGTAAAGCTCGATGCGACGCTCCCTTGGGTGTTGCCGCCGCTAACACTGAAATATGCAGCCGGTAAGAGCGAAGTCAGGTGCTTTTCGTCTGCTGATGCAGAAGACGACACGCAGTCTGCTGTGATTGGCAACAGCCCAGCGAGCCAAGTGCAGCACACGACGTCATAACTCTGCCCAGCACTACACTACTCTACAGGAGCCTGCACGAAGTGAAGGTTAAAAAAGACAGCCCTAATTTTCCCTCTGCCGGGAGGGAGCAAAACAATTTGCTCCTGAAGTGAAATGTGACTTCACCGCTGATCCCTGGCCAAAACAGTGTTTAATGCACCACCGATGTTCCTATTAATTGCCATTAGCGCTTATATTGTTAGAAGGGGTTGCAACGTCGACAGTCGTCGCAGTCCCGGGACCCAGGAACGTTTTCCGGGGCATACATTTTTGATGTCGATGAGCGGCTTCAAATGCACAAGAGCATCAGCGCTCACAACAGGTGGTACAAAAGTGTTATGCTGGCTCACATAACTCTCTACCTGAAAGTAATGCCATGGCTCTGGTTTCGAAACCACAAGGAAGAACTGACAAGCTGGGAGAAATGTAAGCAAAAGCTCCACGAGTTCTTCGGCAAACCTGTTGGCCGTCAGCGAGCTGCGAAAAGGAGACTTGGGTCCCGCGTAGTGGCGTCGACCGAATCATGTGGCATACATACAGGAAGTTATCGTCCTTTGCCGCATGGGTGAGGAGAACATGTCAGAAAAAGACAAAGTAAACCACGTACTGAAGGGCATAGCAGACGACGCTTGCCATCTTTTCGTGCATTTTTGCACCATAGCCGACGTTATTCATGAATGTCGACGCATCGAAGAAGCAAAAAGTATTTGCATCACACACCAGTTGATCCGTCTTCAAAATACGTCTGCTATGTCTTCGTGCGAGGACTCTCGCTCTGCGAATCAGGCGTCGCCGCCTGAAAGCTTGTCCGTATCGTTCGACGGAAGATCGGAGCCGCGGCACCGGGTGGCTTCAAGACATCTTCGAACTATTGCCGACTGACGAGTTACCTTGTGCAGTCTGCTGTGTGCGACCAGTTGGAGAACCATGGAACTCAGTCTCTCTATTCCGTCAACCGTGCGGACACCTACATTTTCCTACGATATCTTCTTCGCGAGGCCAGTACCCCTGTCGGCCTTTTCGGAAGCCAGCAGAATGGCGGGCGTCCGATGACCGGCCGATATGTATCAAGTGCCGGCTCGTTGGCCACATTTTCCGCCACTGCCGCAATTCCTGGACGTCATGCCAATATAAGACTGCGCTCCAACCTTCCCGCCACTCGCCAGGTACTTGTCTATCACCGCAAGGTTTCACAGAGCCATACAACTCTACGCAGGCGTCCTCATCTGTACGGCCGAGTCGTTCACCCTCACCACGACGACCGCTGTCTCGCTCATCCACTATTTGCCGTTCTGCGTCCCCCATGTACCTGCACTCTACATTAAACTGACGGGTGCCGCTTGGAGAGGTGACGCTGCTAGAACGACAGGGTTCGCGATTGCTCTACTTACCTTACCGACGGAAAGGAATTTACTTGATGTGACGTAGGTGGTGTCCTTGTCGCTGCTCTGCTTGTATAGGCGCGCACATCTATGTGATGAGCGACCAGCTTTGTAGACAGCTCCCTCACTTACGTCCTAATACCTGCGGCGCCCTGTCTTGTGCGAGTCGCTAGCAGAACAACACTGGCCACAATAGGAATGTGTGCAGCTCTCGTTGGTGCCTGTGGCCGCCAAACATCTGTTTTGTTTACTGTTCTTTAAGAGTGTCCCCATGACGTTGTTCTAGGCCTTCATTTTCTATTCGCTCACTCCGCCCTTATCTACTGCTCGCTGGAGTTCCCTTGATTTACTTTGTCTTGACCCTCCCGAGGAAGTTCCCAGCAGGCTCTGCTTCTCTGAGCACATTCGAGTTGCCCCACAAGCCATGACCAGCGTCCTGCTTTATACAGATCCATCTGTGCCTGATGGTGACTGTGTTGTGTCTCCTCTTGCGGAAGTCCTCCTTTCTCATCACGTTGCTCTTCCGCAAACCGCCGTCAGTAACAGGAACAACTCTATCAGCCTTCATCTCGTCAACTTCGCAATCAGTGACCACGTCCTACCACAAGGCATAGCCTTAGGTACGCCGTCTTCCTCCCAAGTTTGCCTCTTTTCAGCCTCAGCTGCTTATATTACATCGTCTCCCGTTGACTCGTCTTCTTTGCCGGCTGTGCTTCCTCAGCTCACAAACGTTATCGCTCCCGAATTCCGCCTCACCACGCCAACTACTTATGCCAGCTGCTCTCCGCGTTCAGCGACATTTTTGACCTGGGTCGCCCTTTAGGCCAGACCTCTCTCACGACACACCATACTGAGATGGATGACGCACTCCCTAATCACAGGCGACCATACCGTCGGTCCTTGCATGAACTTTGCAGTATAACCGTGCCACAGCAAACACGGCCTGATACGTCATCGTTTCTTTCCGCTTCTAACAGCTTATTTTTCAATCCCACTAGTGAATTTGAGGTATTTAGCACTATCATGAACCTTAAAAATAGTAAAGCTCTTGACATTGATGATATCCAAATAAAACCTATCAAGTATGTTTTAGAATACATCACTCCCGCTTTAACGCATATTTTTAATCTAGCTTTACAGTCTGGGGTGTTTCCAGAAAAGATGAAAATGAGTAGGGTAACTGTACTTTTTAAAGGAGGCAACAGAAATGACGTGTCAAATTACAGACCCATCTCAATCATTCCAGTATTTTCCGAAGGATTAGAAAAGATTATTTTTTCTCGCTTATCAAACTTTTTCGACCGACAAAACATTCTATCTAGTGCTCTGTTCGGCTTTCGTAAAGGTAGGTCAACAGAAACTGCTTTGCTCACACTCAAGGAGCATGTACTAAAAGACATAGAAAGAAATCTCTTCACATTGGCACTATTCATTGATTTCAGCAAGGCATTCGATTGTATAAATCATAAAATTATAAAATCATAAAAGGAATAATAAATTATAATTATAATCATATAATTAGAATTATAAATCATAAAAGGAAATTATCACAGAATGGCATTAGAGGTACTCCTTTAGCATTATTTGAATCTTACCTTACTAATCGAAAACAATCAGTATGTATAAAACACGACAAGTCAAGTTTTCTTCCTTTACTAAATGGCGTGCCACAAGGAAGCGTACTAGGTCCTATGCTTTTTAACCTTTACATTAACGACATTGCTAATATTGACACAACTGTAAAATTTATCGTGTATGCAGATGACACTAATCTTCTCATTTCTGGTCTGAATTCACAAGAATTAATGGAAAAATGTTACTATCTACTCAATAAGCTGTCTGAATGGTCAGTCGCTAATTGCCTAAAAATAAACCCTACGAAAACTAAAGTAATGTTATTTCGCGCAAAAAATAAAGTCATTACTAGTAATCAAACCTTAGTGTGTGCGGGTAAAGAACTGCAAATTGTGGATGAACATAAAATATTAGGCGTCACTTTTTCTTCGCACCTTACTTGGGATAAACATATTGAAAATATCTGCACAAAAATGTCTGCTATCACAGGCGTTCTGTCTCGATGTCGGCGTCTTCTTCCAACGAAAGCAAAACTGAACATTTATTATGCCTTATTTTTTCCCACTTAAATTACTGTAGCTTAGTGTGGGCGACTACAGGAAAGACAAACATTATGAAAATCCTGTCTTTGCAAAAGAAAATGATTAGACACATAGACAATATGGGTTATCTGGAGACAACGCGGCCAGCATTCTTAAAGCATAAAATTATAAAAATAGAATATTTCTACACGTTTCGCCTTCTAAATTCATTTTATTTCTCAAATACGGCATTCAAAAATTTTCTTGTGTGTACTGCATCTTTGGCAGCAAAATTCAATTCTTCCAATACAAGAAATAGTGATACATGGTATGTCCCGTGGTTTCGTAATAAATATAGCCTGCAGTCATTAAAACATAACCTACCACATATTTTAAATAAATACAAAGGTACATATACCTCTTCATCGAAGGAACTGCGAATGCATTTTGTAAACATGTGATCAGTGATTGTTTATCGTTCTTTCTGTGACAACTGTACGTGTTACTGATTTCGTAACCCATACACATGTATTTCTATCTTCTGGTGTATCGAATGTTTTTTTTTTATTAGTCTGTATTATCTACTCTTTATATCAGAGCGACTTGTATTAGTTTGTTAGTAACCCTTACACACATACTTTCGTTTTTCTGATGTATCAATTATGTTTTTTCTCTTAGTCTTTATATTATTTTCGGTCTTGTTATTGTGCATTTATGTAAGTGATTTTATTCTGAGTGTCTAACAATGTTACAATTTTGATGCAACCACCATGTATGCCTTGTAATGGACCATCGGCCTAGTCAAGCTGTTTTCCAACAGCTTTTAGCCTTTGGTATCCACCAGAACACTTGTAATTCTGGAAATAAATTGAATTGAAATTGAATTGAACGACAAGTCATTCAAACATAGGTCTTGAAGATTCTGTCTCGATGAATCGTTGAACCATCATCCAGTCTTTAGGCGTCCCCTGTCGTTCTAGTTAAAAAGGACGCCAGCTGGTGCTTCTGCGTGGATTACCGGCACCTTAACAAAATCACAAATAAAGACGTTTATCATCTACCACGCATTGATGACGCCCTCGACTACCTCCATGGTGCGAAGTACTTTTCTTCCATCGACCTTGGTTCCGGTTACTGGCGGACTGCGTCGACGACATGGACCGAGAGAAAACCGTCTTTATAACACCTGATGGCCTACACAAGTTCAAATTTGTACCACTCTGCTTATTTAATGCTCCATCTACTTGTGAATGCATGATGGACACACTCCTTGATAACCTCAAGCGGTTCATCTGTATTTCTTACATAGATGACGCCGTAATTTTTGCTGCTACATTTGCCACGCACCCGGAGTGCCGCTTGCTCGTTCTTTCTGCTTTTCCCAACGCTGGCCTTCACCTTAATTCGTCTAAATGTCACTTCGGACGCCGCTAAATTACTATCCTCGGTCATCTTGTTCATTCTTCTGGTGTGCGCCTAGACCCGGGAAAAGCTCTTGCCGTACAGAAGTTTCCCGTGCCAACATGTGCTAAAGATGTCCGGAGCTTCGTGGCCCTGTTCTCGTACCTCCCCGCCTCATGCGCAATTTTGCTGAGGTCACCCACCCTCTGCTCTTCTGAAGGCGGACGCAGAAGGGGACATGAGCAAGCAACTGCCTTCTCGAAGCTTGTCTCTCTCCTTACATCTCCATTCCTTCTTGCGCACTTCGACCAGACTGCTCCAGGAGAAGTCCGCAGTGATGCCATTGGTCATGGAATTGGTGCCATTTTCAGCCAACGTCAACGATGGGACGACCGCGTCATTGCCTATGCCCGCGTCTACTTTCTCCAGCTGAGCGGAATTATCTGAGCGAACGTGAGTTGTGCCAACGCCAGGAGAAGCCATCTGTGCTCACTGCTGGTTTGCTCCTACCTCTTGGCGTTCCTACCGAACCCTCCTATCGCGCTGGTCTAGACCTATTGGCGCCTTTCCCCACATCTGACTGAAGCAACAAGTGTATTGCCGTCGAAACAGATTATACAACTTGGTTCGCGTTCACCAGAGCCTTTCCAACAGACGTAGCCTAGTTCCTGTTGCACGTCATTGTTCACCACGGCGCTCCTCGTCAACTTCTTGCCGACAGGGGTCGCTCCTTCCTCTTTACAGTTGTGGGCGACTTCCTCCATTCTTATTCTACCAAGCACATATTTACTAATACATGCCATCCGCAGACAAACGGTCTTACGGAGCGGCATAATTGTACAATAACAGACGTGCTCTTCATGTATGTTTCTGATGACCATCGTGACTGTAATACTGGGGCCCTTTAACGTAAAACTGTTCTGATGTGTTTTTATTACTGAAGTGAAATTTGTGTCACCAGCGACGGAAGCATCGGGCGATCGCCCGCAGGGTTGCCTCAACCGACCAATCAAACGCTTTCCTCGTTCATAGGAGGTCACTTTTGTTTGCTGGAAAAACCAATAACATTGCCTACACTGAGCGGCTTGTCTTATCTAATTGACTGACAAGAGGTGAGGAGCAGGCTGAATTGGAGAGGGATTCCATGGGGCCGAGCCACTGCACTGAATATCGGTAACCGGATAAAGAGAGTAGTGCCGGGCGTCTGCGATTGGTCCGCTTTCCCTTACTTAGCTTGCGGTGGCTGGTCGAAAATCGCGGCGGCATGCAAAGGAAGCTTAAGAATGCCGCTAAAACGGATCCTCAGCAAAGAGTTGGCAGAACGAGGTCAAAAAGGTGCCGAAAGTGTTCGAAAACGTCACACGGCCGCGCAAGAAGTTTTATTATGCGCAAGTAAACCCATGCATTTCGGCAGGCGCGAGTAGCCAGTCCCTGAGCGATTGGCGGCAGCCATCTTTTATTCCTTTCGGAACGGGACAGCCTGCGGCTATTCAGCAGGAAATTCAGTTTTGTTCGGCATAATGATACATCTTTGACGCGTATACGTCACTTTGACGCGGTGAGTTTTTGCGATTTTGTGACGTCGAGTGACAGGCAGGTGAAGTGGGTGCAGCCCGAAAACTTCTGACCAATAGCCGAGGCGCCGAATCAGAAATAACAATTTTCCTTTTGTTCGGTAAATTCATGCATAATCAGTGTGCGCACGTCGTATCAGATGTGAAGCTATCGCGGTTTTCGTGACGTCGCGTGACAGAAATGTGAAGTTGGGGTGGTCCAAAAAAGTGTTTGACCAATCGCGGAGGGCTGGTTACAGAATTGGAATAGAAAAGTTTGGAATAGTTTTACGTTATAGCGCCCCTGCTTTCCTGTTTGTCATATCCGTGTACAATTCATCACGCCACGACACTGCACGTTACGAGCCATTTTATTTGTTGTGCGGCCGAGATCCAGCATTGCTTTTTAGTACAATACTACCTACCGCTCAAGAGTCCGTGTCTCAGTATACAAGCGATGTCATTGCTCGAGCCCAAGAAACACGCCAAGTTGCTCACCGTCGCATTTGTGCTTCTCAGAACAAGCGGAAAAGCAATGGTGACAGTATTCAACGGGATGCCGATTATATTCCCGGGGATCTTGTCAATCTGTGATCTCCCACACGCCGTTTCGGAAAAACTAATGTCCCGCTACTCCGGCCCTTACCGAGTCCTCTGTCAGTTACCCAATGTAACCTACGAGATGTCTCCGGTCGCATCTACTACTCGCTCCGTCCAGACTTCCCATCACGTCGTTCAGGTCAGCCGCCTAAAACGCTACCAGTCCTTTCCTGCCTACAAAGCAGCGGGACGGCGCTCCCACGCCAAGTGGAAATATGTTGCGCAGCTCTGAACAAAGCTGAGCCCAAGCTTAGGTTTGAAGAAGTGAACGCTTCAACGACTAGCCTGCTGTAGGCTTGACTTTGTCAATTACTGTAAATTACTGTACATCCTTTGAATTAAAAAAAAAGAATTATGGGGTTTTACGTGACAGGACCACGATCTGATTCTGAGGCACGGCGTAGTGGTGGAACCTGGAAAATTTCAACCACCTGGCCATCTTTGACGTACCCTAAATCTAAGTACACGTGTGCCTTCGCATTTCGCCCCCATCGAACTGCGGTCGCCATAATGTATATGCGCTACCCGTCTTGCTTCTTCTATCAGCAAACATATTATTCTAAACCTAACTTAACAGCAAGCTTTAGCTCCTACATGGTAAATCAGCAATCCTTTCTTCTTACAACCACTGCGCCGCAATTCATGAGTTATGTAAAACGTAAAAGAGACAGTTAAAATAAGTTTTCAGAAAGCGAATTTTTATTTAGCTTCTACTTTTTTAAATTCTAAAAAATGTGAAATTTCAAGAAGCAATACTCGAAGTATACGACACTGTACCTCAGCAACTAAAACGATATCGGAGTTATGTAAGCTGCAGCTAATATTTCATTTAATGCGGACGAAATTGATATATCGTATGGCACCCTGAAATACACCACTAACTCGTGAATATGGCATTCTCAGAATCTTTACAGGCATTGTAACAACTTCACATAAGTTATAAATTCATACATCTAATTTGCGCGATTGAGATTCTCCAAGAGGTGTAATTTATAGGGAGGCGATATCAGTTTTTATCCGAACCAACGGATTTGTAAACTTCGTACTTCTTTCTTCAGATTTGCCGATTTCCGATCATTCTTGTTAATAATGCCATGGCCTAAATCAAAATTATTATTGCAGCGATCACTGTGATCTAACGTTCTCTCTTGAATGCGACAATTCACATTCAGATCGGTTGAACTGTTGAGTGATTTTCTCCTAGAATCATTTATGCGTTTTACGTGAATTTGAGCGGCCGGCATCGAAGAAGGGCCCTAGTTAAAGCTTCCTCTTATTGAATCACACCGGTTCTTAGAAAACCCACGAAACATAACGCTGACTATACGGAAGCCTGCGGCCGCTGTCGTACACAAATAAAGAGAAAAAACGATGGGAACCCAACGGTAGCTTTGCGGGAGCTGTTATCTCGGCCTCACCCGAAATGCCGCTGAGCTGTCTGGCAAGGTGTCTAGCAAAATCGTCGATTCATTGAAAGTCGAGCAAGTAGCAGGTCGCCTTCAAGATAAGACTGATACGTAAGTGCGCTCGTTGCCAAGTGCCGAGGTGAAGCAACCGTCTCAGGGTGTGCTTCTTTTAATTATGTTTTCTTTAGTTTTCGGTCATGGCGTACGTCACGGCGCGAATTTCAAATCTTTAAGGTTGATACGCCACGTGGTGGCGAAAAAAGAGACTAAATGCATGTCCAGAATTCCTGGGTATGTTGGCGTTCTTGGCCGGCGAGCTGGGCCCACCGCATGAACCCGGCGCCTCCAAGGGTGCAGACAAGCCGGGCGACTCCCAAGGATGGTACCGCCTCGGCCACAGCGGGTCGTCCAGCCGCGCCTGAGTTGGTGTTCTTGGCCGGCGAGCAAGGCCAACCGCATGAACCCGGCGCCTCCATGGGTGCAGACAAGCCGGGCGACTCCCAAGGATGGTACCGCCTCGGCCACAACGGGTCGTCCAGCCGCGCCTGAGTTGGTGTTCTTGGCCGGCGAGCAAGGCCAACCGCATGAACCCGGCGCCTCCAAGGGTGCAGACAAGCCGGGGGACCCCCAAGGATGGTACCGCCTCGGCGACAGCGGGTCGTCCAGCCGCGCCTGAGTTGGCGTTCTTGGCCGGCGAGCTGGGCCCACCGCATGAACCCGGCGCCTCCATGGGTGCAGACAAGCCGGGCGACCCCCAAGGATGGTACCGCCTCGGCGACAGCGGGTCGTCCAGCCGCGCCGTAGTTGGCGTTCTTGGCCGGCGAGCTGGGCCCACCGCATGAACCCGGCGCCTCCATGGGTGCAGACAAGCCGGGCGACCCCCAAGGATGGTACCGCCTCGGCGACAGCGGGTCGTCCAGCCGCGCCGTAGTTGGCGTTCTTGGCCGGCGAGCTGGGCCCACCGCATGCACCCGGCGCCTCCAAGGGTGCAGACAAGCCGGGCGACCCCCAAGGATGGTACCGCCTCGGCGACATCGAGTCGTCCAGCCGCGCCGTAGTTGGCGTTCTTGGCCGGCGAGCTGGGCCCACCGCATGAACCCGGCGCCTCCATGGGTGCAGACAAGTCGGGGGACCCCCAAGGATGGTACCGCCTCGGCGACAGCGGGTCGTCCAGCCGCGCCTGAGTTGGCGTTCTTGGCCGGCGAGCTGGGCCCACCGCATGAACCCGGCGCCTCCATGGGTGCAGACAAGCCGGGCGACCCCCAAGGATGGTACCGCCTCGGCGACAGCGGGTCGTCCAGCCGCGCCGTAGTTGGCGTTCTTGGCCGGCGAGCTGGGCCCACCGCATGCACCCGGCGCCTCCAACGGTGCAGACAAGTCGGGCGATACCCAAGGAGGGTACCATCCAGGCGACAGCGGGTCGTCCAGCCGCGCCTGAGTTGGCGTTCTTGGCCCAGCGTGGCGCGAAGGCTAGGTCTTTGTGTCGCCCGGTAATTGCGCTTGCGTGATCCACTATTTCGGTAGCAAGAGGGAGGGACGTGACGCCAGCTTGTGGACGACGTGATGTGCCTAAAAATTTAGTACAGGCCATTTATTTCGACGGGAACAGTGATATTTGAACAAAACGCTGATTTTCGACGACCGCATAGATACAGTACTTCGTAGGTAAATGGTGCACTTTAACGCATGTAAGATACTTTCCTTGCATGAATGGAACATTTGTATCAGATGTATGCATGATGCTAACAGATATTTAGCCATAGCAGCGTGAGTCATTTCCTCATTTCAAGCACTTCGCCAGCGAAACGCAGACATTTGAGGAGAATGATTCCCTGCTTTTATATGACGAACACGGTTCAGAGACATAAACAGAAAGCTGCCAAACGACAATTTGGAGTCTAGGAGCTATCGTGGAAAGAAATCTTTATTCTGCGAGGCGCGCTCAGGACCTGCCTGAGGAGATGCTAATTTCTTTATGAGCATTTAAAATATAAGACAACGTCTCCTGGCACCTACGTATGACGCACTGATGTCTCATATCAGTTCTACGTCTAGGGATACGCCTAGGGATATGTTTAGATATTTTAGATATCTGTAACGGATATTTTGCAGCCTCTTAAAGACTATACCAACATGCTATCTCACAGGACGAAGTTAGTACACAGGACGCAGTTTGTTCACGAAACCGCGAGAGAATTCTCTATGAGTCCATGTATTGAGACGTGCCGCGGTTGAAGCATGGGTAAAAGAGAACCATAATCCACGGAGTAGTAGAATGCCAGGGAGTAGTTCTCAATTCAAATGTTGAAGTACAGGATGCATTTTGAAGAGGGGAATGAGGGGGAAAATTTTGGGAGCTGTACTTCCAAAGCATTTGGCCGTCAAAGTATTGGCAGGCCGTCATTTTTCAAGGCGTACACCAAAAGGTAGTAGAAATCGTAGCCAATCGAATCAAATTATAACAAGTAAATAGTCTTTGTGTTGTAATTCTCGTCGGTGTCCCTTTTTAAAATTTTGTTCATAGTGATAGCAATGCCGTGTCAGTATATGACACCGATTGCTTGTCAGAACTGATAAAAACATGATAGTCTAATAGGTGGCTTAATATACGTCACGTCGCAGTGAGTGAGCTAAACAAGCTCCTATTATGAACGCCAGTTTCTGTTTTCAGAACCTGCTCTCGTCAGCTGGTGAAGTAAATAGCCATCTTTACCCCCTACGTCACTTAATGTAAAGCGTTTATCAGTCGGGAGCAAGGTTGATATTAAGTCGCCCGAAGGCTTTGTAAATACAGCTTTTGACCGCGCACTGCACAAGCACACACACACACACACACACACACACACACACAGACACACACGTCCCAGCTAACGTTAGCCAAGGTGTTTAGCGAAAAAAAAGACTGACGGTTAGAATTACGAAATTACGATTTTAAGACCTAGATGGTGTTCGGTCGTCAGCCCTCTGACGACTGAACACCATAGGTGTGAGACCTATGTCGTCTTCTTCGATGGCCTAATCGCCAACACTCGGAAGAAGCTGAAGTGAACAGAGCTCTCGCGCCACTGGCCTTGCGCCTGTGAGGCATTCTGTCTAACAGTAGGTCTTTCAATGGTATCCTGCATCATGTTTAGCAAATAACTTTTTTTGTGAAACAGCTCTGCTAACGTTAGCTGGGGGACACCGTATTATATATGAGGCGCGATTCTCTTCTATCACTTCGGGCTCGAGGTGGCCTGATTTCGCTGTAGGCTGCATATGAAACGCAATGTCGGCAAAACGCAGTTGCATGTCGAATCCGGCAGCTTACAAGTTCGGGAACATTGTTAATATAATCCTAATGGATCTGAATGAGTTATATTGGCACCAATTCGCGTGAACATTAGAAGAAATTCGCCTACACGTTCTCTCACAAATCTTGCTGGCTATACGGCTCGCGACGCTGGCGAATTGTCCAACGGAGCTATTTCGTGCTTCATCAAAAAGATGATTCCATTGTCTGTTTTAATCCAGCGGAATCCCGAGCGGCAAGTTAACTATAATCACGAAAAACAGTCACACATTCGCAGAAACGTCCTTTCTTATATTATAAGCTTCGAACTATAGGAGTGAGTCCCAAGGCGTCTTACCTGGCGGCAAGTCGAGCTTCTTCTTCTTCGTTGTTCTTTTTCAGCTCCTTGTCTTCTATGGCATAAAAGTGTCGACTGCCGCATTTATTTTGTATTCACGAATGGCATTCCACTATTAGTGCATCATTCAACTCATCTATTCCCCATATACAGGGTGTTTTTTTAGCTGCACCAAATTTTTAAATATTGCTCATGGCAAATCATGCAGTTTTAACTCTTGATCTGAATTATTCGATGATGTGGCCATTACCTCTACAAGAAATAAAAAAATTACTTTATTGATTAAATTATTTAGTTACGCTCATTATATGTTTAATTATATATTTTGCGCCACAAAATTCAATCTATGAACAGGCGCCGGCAACACCTTCTTCTATGTTTCTTTCCGATAGGGGCACGCTCCTTGCGCCCAGCATAGCAGTCCTGATACTTTGGATTTAATTTTCAACCAATTAATAGTTTCTTTATTTGCGACAGCAAGTGGGGGGTTCTAAAGCTGGATTTTTTAAATCTCCTCTCTCTCCACGCCTCAGATATACTTGCAAGCAACGAGGTCTGGCTGTGCTTCTCTTATTCACGGAGGATCTCATCAGTGGAGAACGTTTTGTTCACAACCAGTGACAGGCACAAAGCAAGAGCTGGTCGTTCTCCAGAGAACGACAAAGTCATCATTTTTGCAACTGAGAAAAATGCGCGGTTGCTTCAGGCACATTTTGTCATGATTGTCACTTTTCACTTCAATAAGGTTCTTCGCTCTCTCTGCTACCGTAATCGCTGTGTGCCTGTCATAGGCATACGCGCCGGGGGGAGAATCGACGCGAATTAACTTGCGCGTTAAGTTTGGAAATGACTCGGCACCGGTCGTGATCAAAATAAAAGGCCCCCGAAAACTTCTGGAATATTACTAGATAGAACAGCCCGTCGGCCTGGGCTGCTTGTAATGGGCTCTCTTGTCTTTTCGCCACATTAATGCCTACTAGCCGGTGTTTCGCTTGCATGGGAGGCGAAGTCTCCGAGGAAATTTCGCTAATATTCACTACTGTAAATACAGTAATTAATGTAAATACGCCCTCTGTAATTTTCTTTTGCTCCTCATTGTGTGCTTTCTCCAATTCTGTTCCCTCTTCATTGCACCATCCCCCTTTCCGACCAATGTTCAAGCTTCAGCCATCGTCAGTGCGGCCACCAAAATTATTTTTAGTTCTTCCAACAAATGCGTAGTCGCTTTTCCCGCAATCAGACGCGAGCTGACGTGGACGCATAGTAAGCCGCACCTTTCGCCTATTTGTTGCTTGGCGCGATGGCGAAGACGTTTTGTGCGTGTACAAGGGAAAGGGGATCGCACCCAAGACAATCCCTCCCCTCCCTATGGACCACCAATAGAGTCACTAGTCCTCAACTTGCTTTCACACTCATCATCTCCCTTTCAGCCATGTCGCTCATTTTGAGCTCGCTTCCTGAGGCTTTCTGTTCCGTGGTAAAGGGTGGAAGGGGGCGGGGTCCTCAGAAAATTTAATTCCGCCTAATTAGATAATTAGTCTTAATTGCTTATTCAACTTACCAAATATTATAATTAGATGAAAAGCATCAATTAGAATGGGAAAATTGTAGAGCGACATGAAACACTCCCGATACAGTTTCCTGTTGCTCAATACGTGCTACAGAGTGAGCGACTGAAGCAACATTATCAGGAATGCCTGCGGAACGATTAGCCTTCCCCTTTAATGTAGCCGTTGCTACAGAGAAGCTTTTTCTGAGCTTGAAAGAAGCCCGCGAATACACGCAGAGTGCTTCGCGCGGCCAGGTGCGCGGCAATTGTGCGTGCATTTACGGGCTTCTTTCGCGCTCGGAAAAAGACGTATCGGGAGTTTTTCATGTTGGTCTACAATTTTCTCATTGACACTTTTCACGTAATTAAAGTACTTCAGAAGTTGAATAAGTAATTAAGAATAATAATCTTATTAGGCGGAATGGAAAAAAATAATTTGAGTATCTCCAAGCGGCGGCAAACTACATTACCTTGGTTCTGTCCGGCTACGTGGTATTCGCATATTTTTAAACTCTGGCGTAAGTTAGCTGGGACACCCAGTATACTCACGTAAGTTCTTATTCCCAATTCCAATTCCCCTCGTAAGTATGTCTCACGTGGAAAAAAAAATCAACAACATGGGTTCTCTAGGCGAATATGGAACATTGCTTCCCGTAGTGTGTCAACAATTTCATTGATGGAGGCAGTGGACATGAATGAGCGTCTTTCATTGCATAGCGCTCTGATCCTTTCTTTTTGTTTGTTAAAATTTAGGAAAGTCTTAAGTGAAATTTAGTGGAACCCGTGCACTGCATTGAAACAAGTCTTATTATTCCAAAACTGTCCGAAAATACTGGAAATATATTCGTATTCGATTCGGTGCCATCACTATAAGATCGAATTAAATTCGTACTTAAAAATTTGTATTCGCATGCCGCTATGGTTACCTATCAGGCTTTGAATCAGGCTTGGAATCAGGCTTTGAATGTTAAAGTAACAAGGTCATAACCTTTTGCTGTTAAAAAAGAGGAAGACAGGGGAACAATTCACAACCAAATATCTACAGTTAAGTGTCAAAAGCTTGAAGACTAAGTTTTATGTTTCCAACACAATTTCTAACCTTGTATAAACTTAGGACCATACTATTTAATGACTATGTCATCGTATCCGTGAGTGCAAATAAATGCAGTAATCGAAACAGTGATGTGATAGAAGCGGACAAGGAGCAAAAGAAGAGCACGAAGAAGAAGTTCGACTTGCCGCCTGGTAAGACGCTTTCGGCATTGCTTCCCTAACTCGAATGTTATATTGGTTATATAGGTGAAAGTGCCCAGTCGTGTGAACTGCGTGTAACCTTTATGATGCTTTTTGTGTACTATGCCGCTCGGGGTTCCAAGTGTTTATGCAATGAAATCATGTTTTCCTCGCCAGCCGGATCACGAGTGTCGTGGGCGAGATAGGAGGCCCCATATGTAAGCGTGTATGCGGGTAACTCGTAGCAATATTCTTCCGCCCAACTATTACCTTAATGATACTCCCCTAGAGGTCTGTCGTAATAGTTCTGCGGAAGCCCGCAAGGTGCAGAGAAGTAATTATTAAAGGGAAAATGAGACATCGACCAGTTTGTAGCAATTGCTCTGAATTGCAATTGCTACGAACTGGTGGATGTCCCATTTTCCCTTTAAATAATTAGTTCTCTCCACCTTGCGGGCTTCCGCAGAACTATTACGTCAAACTGTTGCCCTTGCCTCGAATTGTTGACAAATTCGACTACGCCCTGCCATCTGCTAGCCACCTGGTTAGCGGCTACCCCGGGAAGGCGGTGGTCTCGGTTTCGAGTCCCGGACCAGGACGAATTTTTCTTCGCCTGTGAGGCTTTTATTTCGAGATCCCCTAGAGGTCGTAACCTCCTATACATACGTAGGCGTCCACATAACCTCGTCACTTTCTTGGTGGTTGCACATCGATATGGTAATTAACAATGTTATCCACATGCTAGGTTGTCTTCGCCGAAATTTTTCTTCTGCTCCTACATCATAAAAATTAGTCCTATACAACACGCTTATGCGGAGTAAAATGGAGTGCGCCTCATCCATCTGGGACCCGCACCTCGAAACCTTTATTCATTTACTTGAACTAATCCATAACAATGCCGCGCGTCTCATTCATAGCAATTACAACCGCACATCAAGCGTAACAGCCATGAAAAACTCTTTGCTACTTGCTCCTCTGTCAGCCCGGCGTAAGCGCTTTCGCCTTGCTTTATTTCATAAACTATATTTCCACAATTCCTACCTGCGCGATGATCTTATGTTATCTCCTACCTACATTTCCTCTCGCATTGATCATAGCCATAAGGTTGGAATCATTCAGTGCCGCACCAGAACCTATAACGAATAATTTACTCCTAGGACCTCTGAGGCATGGAACCACCTTCCCGGTGCAGTTGTCGCAATAAAGGATAGCTCAAAGTTTCGTTTGGCCTTATCAGACATATACATTAACTAATCAATTAACTAAGACAGATACAATTAACTAATCAATTTTGCTGTAATAACTGGAGTGTGGCCTGATCCCGGTGGCCAGAACCGGTTACGCACTCCCTCACCAGAGCAGGATTGTCCACCCTGGTGCAGTACTTGGCCACAACCTCCTAAATGAACACAACAATCAAACCCCGGCCCTCAGTCCCCAGCAGCTGCGAAGCAACTGACCACGGCGGCGGTCAGACCTGCGACGCAGCAGAGGGTGCGAAGAATCCCTGGCTCCGGACAGGCCGCCATTGGAATATGAACCTGGCAACGACGCAACGAGCTATGGAAAGAAGAATGATAGGTGTAGCGTTAAGGGATAAGAAAAGAGCAGATTGGGTGAGGGAACAAACGCGAGTTAATGACATCTTAGTGGAAATCAAGAAAAAGAAATGGGCATGGGCACGACATGTAATGAGGAGGGATGATAACCGATGGTCAGTGAGGGTTACGGACTGGATCCCAAGGGAAGGGAAGCGTAGCAGGGGGTGGCAGAAAGTTCGGTGGGTGGATGAGATTAAAAAGTTTGCAGGGACGGCATGGCCACAATTAGTAGATGACAGGGGTTGTTGGAGAAGTGTGGGAGAGGCCTTTGGCCTGCAGTGGGCGCAACCAGGATGATGATGATGATGATGAACGTTTGACGCTAGAACATTATCTAGTGAGGCGAGTCTAGCACTGGTATTGGAGGAATTAGAGGGCAGTAAATGGGATATAATAGGACTCAGTGAAGTTAGGAGGCCAAAAGAAGCATATACAGTGCTAAAAACGGGCACGTCCTGTGCTACCGTGGCTTAGCGGAGAGACCAGAGCTAGGGGTTGGATTCCTGATTAATAAGAATACAGTTTGTAACATACATGAATTCTATAGCATTAACGAGAGGGTGGCAGGTCTTGTTGTGAAACTTAATAACAGGTACAAAATTACGGTTGTACAGGTCTACGCCCCTACATCCAGTCATGATGACCAGGAAGTCGAAATCTTCTATGAAGACGTGGAATCGGCGATGGGTAGAGTGAAAGCAAAATACACTATACTAATGGGCGACTTTAATGCCAAGGTAGGCAAGAAGGAGGCTGGAGACAAGGCAGTGGGGGAATATGGCATAGGCACTAGGAATAGCAGGGGAGAGTTATTAGTAGAGCTTGTGGAACAGAATAATATGCGGATAATGAATACCTTCTTACGCAAGCGGGATAGTCGAAAGTGGACGTGGAGGAGCCCGAACGGCGAGACTAGAAATGAAATAGACTTCATACTCTGCGCTAACCCTGGCATAATACAAAATGTGGACGTGTTCAGCAAGGTGCGCTGCAGTGACCATAGGATGGTAAGAACTCGAATTAACCTAGATCTGAGGAGGGCACGGAAGAAACTGGCACATAAGAAGCCGATCAATGAGTTAGCGGTAAGAGGGAAACTAGGGGAATTCCAGATCGAGCTACAGAACAGGTATTCGGCTTTAACTCAGGAAGAGGACTTTAGTGTTGAAGCAATGAACGACAATCTTGTTGGCATCATTAAGGAGTGTGCAATAGAAGTCGGCGGTAACTCCGTTAGACAGGATACCAGTAAGCTATCGCAGGAGACGAAAGATCTGATCAAGAAACGCCAATGTATGAAAGCCTCTAACCCTACAGCTAGAATAGAACTGGCAGAACATTCGAAGTTAATCAACAAGCGTAAGACAGCTGACATAAGGAAGTATAATATGGATAGAATTGAACATGCTTTGAGGAACGGAGGAAGCCTAAAAACACTGAAGAAGAAACTAGGAATTGGCAAGAATCAGATGTACGCATTAAGAGACAAAGCCGGCAATATCATTACTAATATGCATGACATAGTTCAAGTGGCTGAGGAGTTCTATAGAGATTTATACAGTACCAATGGCACCCACGACGATAATGGAAGAGAAAATAGTCTAGAGGAATTCCAAATCCCACAGGTAACGCCGGAAGAAGCAAAGAAAGCCTTGGGAGCTATGCAAAGGGGGAAGTCAGCTGGGGAGGATCAGGTAACAGCAGATTTGTTGAAGGATGGTGGGCAGATTGTTCTAGAGAAACTAGCCACCCTGTATACGCAATGCCTCATGACCTCGAGCGTACCGAAATCTTGGCAGAACGCTAACATATTCCTAATCCATAAGAAAGGGGACGCCCAAGACTTGAAAAATTATAGACTGATCAGCTTACTGTCAGTTGCCTACAAACTATTTACTAAGGTAATCGCAAATAGAATCAGGAACACCTTTGACTTCTGTCAAGCAAAGGACCAGGCAGGATTCCGTAAAGGCTAGTCTTCAATAGACCATATTCACACTATCAATCAGGTGATAGAGAAATGTGCGGAATATAACCAAGCCTTATATATAGCTTTCATTGATTACGAGAAAGCGTTTGATTCTGTCGAAACCTCAGCAGTCATGGAGGCATTACGGAATCAGGGTGTAGACGAGCCGTATGTAAAGATACTGAAAGATATCTATAGCGGCTCCACAGCCACCATAGTCCTCCATAAGCAAAGCAAAAAAGTCCCAATAAAGACCTCGGTTAGGGGGTATTACATAAGGGGTGTGTTTACAAATAAAGGTTACAGAGAGGGATCTTCTTGAGAAACCAATGTAATTAAGTTTTCCGCAAAAGTTGAAGAACACGTGATGGCTGCAATGTCACGGGGAAGGCCATTCCTGACCACTGCTGTGCGAAGAAAAAATGAGGCCGCAAAAGTAGTGGTGCGAGCACGTGCTCGTGCGATTGAGTAAGGATGGGACGGTGGCATGATGTACGGTGCTTGATTGAGGGAACTGGGAAATAATTTGTGAAACAAACAAAGACTGGCGATGTGGCGACGCATACAAAGATTAGCAAGATCAGTTTTACGTTTTAGGGAAGATGTGCTTATGCCGGGGGTATTAATATGAAGAATGGATGAACCTAGTGGCACGATTTTGTACAGATTCAGATGGGCGCTGCATATTCTAGTTTCGATCTGATGAGTTATTTGTACGCGAAAAGTTTTATATCTGATGGTGCGTGACGCAAATGACCCTTTAAAAACCGAGGGATCTGCTCGCGGATGATATGATATTGCTGATGTGTGCGTTCCATGAAAGGTCAGAGGATAAGGTGACGCCTAGGTATTTGTATGATTGAACTTGTTCGACTGTGGAGTGAGAGATTAGGTATGAAAATAATAAGTGATTAAGCTTGCGATGAAAAGAAACGAGCTTGCATTCAGTGGGATTAGGCTTCATTACCCAAAGATCACACCACTGTTGTACAAGGTTAAGGTCATGTTGGAGTGCAGTTTGATCAGAAATCTTTGTAATTGTGCGATAGATGACACTGTCGTCGGTAAATAAACGGATATGAGAGGATACATGTACAGGCAGGTCGTTAGTATATATGAGGAATAAGAGGGGTGCGAGTACAGATCCTTGGGGGACGCCGGATGTTACAGGGAGAGAGCTGGAATGGCTATTTTTAATTGAAACAAACTGGGAGCGTTTGTTGCGAAATGCTGTGATCCATGCGAGAAGGTTAGGGTGCAAATTCAGCTGGGAGAGTTTTAGTATAAGGCGTTTAGTGGTACTGTATCGAATGATTTTAGTGGAGAAAGATTGCATCGGTCTGAAGGTTGAGGTCGAGATAAGAATGTAGATCATGAAATATAGCAAGTTAGGTTTCACAAGATAAAGATTACGGAATCTGTGCTGGGAAGGGTAAAAAAATTGTTAGTGTCAAGAAGTGGATAATGTGAGAGTATATGTCGTGTTCCATGAATTTGCATGGGACACTTGTTAGAGAAATGAGGCGGTAATTTAAGGGGGATGGTTTGTTACCTGAGTTGTGGACTGGAATGACCTTGCCCTCCTTCCAGTCGTCTGGTAAAATTCCTGTTTCGAGTGAAAGTGAGAAGAGCATCGAAAAATACACTCCAAAAATTTCTTTAGTATTTTTTAACAGTTTGAGTTAATATCGTCGACACCAGTCGATGATGAAAGTTTTAATTTGTCAATGAGTGATGAAATGCCAGCGACAAAAATTTCAACAGGGGCCATCATTGGTAGTGTCGCAGTAGGTGGCGTAGGAAGAGGCAAGTCGGCTTCTTCAGTGAACACGGATGAAAACGTGATGTGAAAGGTGTCAGCACAAACAGCGTCGCTTATAATTTCGTCCTTATCGCTTGTAAGTGTGACGACATGTGTTTGTTGCGGGTTTATAACTTCCCAAAAATTTTCTAGGGTTAGTTTTTAGAATTTTAGATAAGTCATTATGATGATAAAATGTCTCTTTCGCTTTCCGAATTGCAGTATAATAAGCGTCTTCCACAGAACAGTACCTGTCCCATGCGCTCGGACTTCCATCTCATTTGGCAGTAAGAAAAAGGCGCTTCTTCTTATTTTCGAGTCTATCTAAGTTTTTAGAGCACCATGGTTTATTTTTATTGGCAAGAAAGCTCACCGTGGGGATGAATTCATTAGTCAGGCCAGTAATTTTGTCCTTAAGCACTAGCCTGTTGTCATTGAGAGAACGGAAACCGATACTGGATTGGAAAACAGGCAGAAAATCTCGTAATTCATTATTAATTGCTTCATAGTTAGCCTTATCGTTCACATGAATTGTTTTGCGGAATCGGGACGTGTTTTGGGGACGAAATTAAAAGTGGTATGAATGACTTTGTGATCGCTGATTTCCCGTAAATATACGATAGATCTTAAGCTTTCGGGGCTATTCGTTAGTACAAGGTCTAGAATGTTTGAGGATTCACAAGTGACCCGCGTCGGTTCTTTTACTTGTTGGATGAGGTCAAAGTTGAGACAAACAATGACAAATTCGCTTGCTTCAGTATTTCGACGTCGCTATTCAAATAGGTTCACGTAAAACGCAGAAAAAAGCAGAAAGAATTTCCCGAACTTCAGTAAGTAAAAAAAAAGCAAAAAGAAATATGAGAAGGGTTTCCAAATATGCAGCTCTTTACGAAAGGCAGACATCGCCCTTCTGTAAACTGCAATTGTTAGAGCTTCTAAAGCGGAGAAACTTGATATACTTGGCAGCGTGGCTGATCAGGCGAGTTGGTCATCCATAATCGTGAGTGTACAGCATGAAACTTAAACGTGGACGACGCAACTGACATGGAGAATCGCTGACTGCCAACTAAAGTTCTATTATCAATGCGCGGAATTTCTGTAAGAAAGTGAAATAGCTATCCGAAAAACATGAACTACTGCAGACGAAAGGCCAGAAAATCAGACGAGTGAATAGTGAGAGGGGACCAGGCTACTCTATTCGGTTTCTTGACATCAGACGAATACGTTTTATGTAGACCACACTTGGCTGTATGTATGAGCGTCACGCCATGAAACAAATTCTGCCATACAACTCGGCGCGTAGTAACTTGGCACAAGGAGGCAATGTCAACTCCTACTTCTCTAATTGCCCTTGTCCTATCATGACATCATCCAATGGGCATCATCTTCAAAACTCAACTGGTTTACCTTAAGGTTGCAGGACATCCGAGTTCACTATTAGTGTTGGTAACTGACTCTATCCGCAGGGAAAAGAGGGACCGGGGCAATAACAGCAGCGATGCGAATGGGAATAACACACGAAAGCACGACAAAGTTGCACCGATCCCATACACGCATCAGTTGTCCGATCACTTGAAGAAGGTCGGCCAAAGCGTCGATGACAGGTAGTTTTTAGAGCGCAGCTCTTAGGCGCCCGTTCCAGCATTGAGCTTCGGCGACGCTCTCCGACCCTCAGCCTGGCATCTCGGCGTAACCGAGCGGACGAGGACAGCGAGGGATTAAAGAGCGGACGCGTAGTGCCGCGGTTAAAGGCAGACAGCGAGAGGGAAGAGAGGGCGAGGAGGAAAGCGGAGGAGGAGGGCGCAGTGGAAGCATCAGGAGGAAAGTGAAGCAAGCCACTTCGAAGCACCGCCAGGTGGCGCTCACTTCCGCGCATCCGAGGCAGCGTCGGAACCGGCCGTACGTGAATAAAAAATAATCAGAAAGCTTGCCTTCGCGCAAAGCGTTCGCCGCAAGCGTTTCCCCGTAAAGATAAGGGTTGCATAAATTGCAGTTGCGGGGAAGCGGCAAACGTGTGGCCGGTATATTATACGTAGAGCGCTGCACGTCGCGGCTCTGCCAGTCGGTGCGGTTATCGGCGCAATGCCACTATATAGCGCGAATTAAAAACACGCACAGAACTGCTTCAAATTTCCCCTTTGGGAGCATAGTAATCGTCGCTGAATTTTTTTTCAGATTTGAAAGACTTACTGTGATGAAATCACTAAAGGCTACTACAGCGTCAAACACAGGATCAAGTATGGTGACTGTACACAGAAGGTTGTGTACAGAATTTACCTTTCCTGTGGTGCTTGTTACATGGGGCAGACTGGCAGATGCGCAAGGGCAATGCAGTTTTTTTTTTGCACAGCATACTAGCACGTGCAGCTGTACTGCTAGGTTCGAAAGAAGCTTAGTTATTAACAAACACCAGGATGATCGTACCTGCATCACTCCTATGTAATGCCTGATTCTGGGCCTTTGGGGTAAATAAATGAAATCAAATGAAATTCTCGAAGTTGCCCAATTATCTCTAGAAAAAATGCGCATGCGTCAGAAAGACATCCACTGCTTTCACAAAAAAAAACAGAACTAACGTTTTTGGGAAGTCGTACGTACGGTTGTGATGCAGCTTTACAATGCTTTGCGTATATCTTGTTTTTTTCTGTTTGTTGATTTTTTTGCGACTGTCTATTTCTCTCCTTCCGTCTTGAGCAGTTTGTTTTTCATGTAGCTCTATGACAGCCTAGCGTAAGTTCCACGCAGTGATAAGAAAACCTTATTTTGGTAACCACGTTTTTTTTTTAATTGGCTCGTTCACTAACCTTAGCGCTGTACACTCACGATTATGACCCGCCGCGGTGGCTTAGCAGCTATGGTGTTGCTATCCTAAGCACGAGGTCGCTTGATTAAATTCCGGCCGCGGCGACCACATATCTATGGGGGCGAAATGCATAAACACCCGTGTCCCGTGCCTTGGGGGCGCATTAAAGATCCCTTGGTGGTGAAAATTAATCCGGAGTCTTCCACTACGGCATGCATCACAATCAAAGGGTGGTTGTGGCACGTAAAACCCAAGAATTGAATTCAGTCACGATAATTGATTATGAGTTTACATCTAACGTCGCATTGTCACAATGTCTGGGAGGGTTTTGCGAAAGTTATGTTCAGAAAATGGCGGTATATATACGGCCCGATAGCGATATATAATGCAAAAATTTTCTTCTTTTTAGATATTTTACTAGGTGCAGTTCGAAGAATTGTGATACCGTTGTGCATTACTGATTTAGAGTTAAAAACTCAATAGTTGAGTTTTCTGTAATTTTCCAATTTTTCTAAATTTTCGTAAACAAAACAATATCGTAAATACTAATTATGCTTCCAGCAGCCACTGACTTTTAACGTATCTTTAACGTAACGAACCTTATAAATACGGTTAATTGGCAACCGGAGAAAGGTTCCTCCGTTCCCATGTACTTAGGAGCACCCGAGGCAAATCTTCCATTAAAGTTGGAATTCTGTATTTCTGCGTACTGCGATTTCGGTGAAAGTGCCTTAAACATTCAGTAATTTGTAGCGGATTATCAACGAACAGCGTACATATTTCTCTTTGCAAATAGCTTTTGCTTCCCAACGTTTCAACCACGACACGTCATGTTTACATCGAGGATTGCAAGCGGACGCTTTCACATTACGAAATGCTTCCTGCTAGAGAGGGGGTTTCTTCTGCAGTAGGCTGGATATGTAGCTGCTGCAAAGCCACCTTTATGATTGTACGATTTGAGTAACTTGCTACGCTCCTTTTTTAGCGCATTCTAGTTTTAGCTACGGTAGCGGGAAGCCGCAAACAGTTAGGTGCTACAAGCGAGGTTTATTTTAAATCACTATCAATTAGCATTGTTTCTTTGAGGTCAATTCCCTGGCGTTTGCCTTTCGCATGGGCTAGCTGTTCTTTCCACGTCTCGGTTCTGTTGATATCGGGGTAGCATTCGGTGGAGCCACAGGCCACTGCGTTTTTTAGTGCTTGCACAGTACCTCGGAATGGCCATTCGTGTTTTCACGGAAAAGCGCGTTGTATACATGCCATCAATTCTAGGCTCGAATGTCTATTCTTGTTTAGATCTGGGTTTTTGTCCCTGAGTCCTCCAGTAATTCGGCGGCTCACCTTCTCCTTATCTGTCTGCTGTTTTTGCATGGAGAACCTCATAAATATAGGTAAAACGACTAGCGCTGATATGACTCAACGTTTGTATCACAATAACGCCTTTATGTGACACAAATGTATGAAAATCCAGATGCCTTATCCCGCACTAGTGCCCTTCAAAGTATTCTATTGGTGTGGTGTTTCAAAGTTAGGAATTTCTTGAAAAACATTTGTTTCTACCCAAAAATCCGCCTCTCCTTAAATAAGGCTGATGACTTGGACCAAGGCTTCGCTGGATACCGCCCTATACCGGCCGTCACAGGGTGTCACGGAAGGACGATCACAAAGCGATGGCGGGCCAGATCGTGCTTCGTCGGCCGTCCTGGGCGAATCATGGCCGGCGTCAAGCGTATGCGCTGGGCCAAGCGCACAAGCATCGCCGAGACTCCTGCTGGACGACCCGCTGTCGGCCACCCTGGCGGACCATGGTGGTCGTCAGGAGCATGCGCTGGGCCAAGGGCGCAGGCAAAGAACACCGCCGCAACCCCTGCTGGACGACCCGCTGTCGGCCACCCTGGCGGACCATGGCAGTCGTCGGCAGCATGCGCTCGGCCAAGGGCGCAGGCAAGGAACACCGCCGCGACCCCTGCTGGACGACCCGCTGTCGGCCACCCTGGCGGACCGTGGCAGTCGTCGGCAGCATGCGCTCGGCCAAGGGCGCAGGCAAAGAACACCGCCGCGACCCCTGCTGGACGACCCGCTGTCGGCCACCCTGGCGGACCATGGCAGTCGTCGGGAGCATGCGCTCAGCCAAGGGCGCAGGCAAAGAACACCGCCGCGACCCCTGCTGGACGACCCGCTGTCGGCCACCCTGGCGGACCATGGCAGTCGTCGGGAGCATGCGCTGGGCCAAGGGCGCAGGCAAAGAACACCGCCGCGATCCCTGCTGGACGACCCGCTGTCGGCCACCCTGGCGGACCATGGCAGTCGTCCGCAGCATGCGCTGGGCCAAGGGCGCAGGCAAAGAACGCCGCCACTATCCCTGCTGGACGACCCGCTGTCGGCTACCCTGGCGGACCATGGAAGTCGTCGGGAGCATGCGCTGGGCCAAGGGCGCAGGCAAAGAACACCGCCGCGATCCCTGCTGGACGACCCGCTGTCGGCCACCCTGGCGGACCATGGCAGTCGTCGGGAGCACGCGCTGGGCCAAGGGCGCAGGCAAAGAACACCGCCGCGATCCCTGCTGGACGACCCGCTGTCGGCCACCCTGGCGGGCCATGGCAGTCTTCGGGAGCATGCGCTCGGCCAATGGCGCAGGCAAAGAACACCGCCGCAACCCCTGCTGGACGACCCGCTGTCGGCCACCCTGGCGGACCATGGCAGTCGTCCGCAGCATGCGCTCGGCCAAGGGCGCAGGCAAGGAACACCGCCGCGACCCCTGCTGGACGACCCGCTGTCGGCCACCCTGGCGGACCATGGCAGTCGTCGGGAGCATGCGCTGGGCCAAGGGCGCAGGTAAAGAACACCGCCGCGATCCCTGCTGGACGACCCGCTGTCGGCCACCATGGCGGACCATGGCAGTCGTCCGCAGCATGCGCTGGGCCAAGGGCGCAGGCAAAGAACGCCGCCACTATCCCTGCTGGACGACCCGCTGTCGGCCACCCTGGCGGACCATGGAAGTCGTCGGGAGCATGCGCTGGGCCAAGGGCGCAGGCAAAGAACACCGCCGCGATCCCTGCTGGACGACCCGCTGTCGGCCACCCTGGCGGACCATGGCAGTCGTCGGGAGCACGCGCTGGGCCAATGGCGCAGGCAAAGGACACCGCCGCCACCCCTGCTGGACGACCCGCTGTCGGCCACCCTGGCGGACCATGGCAGTCGTCCGCAGCATGTGCTGGGCCTAGGGCTCAGGCAAAAAACACCGCCGCAACCCCTGCTGGACGACCCGCTGTCGGCCACCCTGGCGGACGATGGCAGTCATCGGCAGCATGCGCAGGGCCAAGGCGCAGGCAAAGAACACCGCTGGGATTCCTGCTGGACGACCCGCTTTCGGCCACTCTGGGCGGACCATGGCCGTCGTAGGGGGCATGCACTGTGCCAAGCGCGCAGGGAAACAGCGCTGCGATTCTTGCTGGATGATCCGCTGTCGGCCGTCCTGGGCACATCTTTGCAAGCGTCGGAAATACGGAGTGGGCCTAGCGAGCAGGCAAAGAACACCGCCACGACGCCTGCGGAACGACCAGCTGTCGCTCATTTTGTGCGGGCCATTGCAGGCGTAGGGAGAAGGCGCTGGAGGTGGTAGTGGTACTCTGAGAAATGGGGGACGGGAAACATTCTTTCTCTTACTGCTATAATAATTTTTCCCGTAATTTGATTTCCACGAAGGCTTAGTCGGTCACTAGTTTCCGTATTCGTTAATCACCTTGTCGAATATGTATTCACTGTGTGAACAAACTTGTATTGCATTGTATTAATTAAACCAACACTTCTGCGATACTTTCAAGATCCTTCAATCCGACGCCGCCGATGTGTATCCACGTCTCGGGCG
Source organism: Dermacentor variabilis (assembly GCF_050947875.1). Lineage (NCBI taxonomy): Eukaryota > Metazoa > Arthropoda > Arachnida > Ixodida > Ixodidae > Dermacentor > Dermacentor variabilis. The sequence goes on from NC_134568.1 coordinate 47,855,241, forward strand.
AGCACTTCGATATCGCTCACCCGGCGCAGCCATTTAATCTCTAAAACTGGTACAGCGCAACATAGGAAGAAACAAGCCGAGCAGGCCATGGAGATGAACGAATAGAGCTGATCTCATAGCTAGAGCTGGCAGCACGTGTGTTAGTGCGCTATCTTTGTGCCTATCTTCGCAGGAAGTAAGATTTCTTGATCAATTTAACCGTGCATGAGAGGATTGCGCGTTCTGTGACTCATGATGGTGCAGTCTTATATAGGTGTGACGTTTTGTGAAGTGTTTTGACATTTCGTGACATGTAGCTATACATTTCGTGCAACTTGCCAATAAACCAGTAGGAATACAGCTCACTGTTCCTTCATCTGGCTGGTTCGGCTAGTTTCTTCCTTTCTATGTTGCGCTGTACCAATTTTAGAATGCAATACTAACTCGCCCAATCCTCAACACTAGTGAACTTCGTTCAAATTCAGCATCTCTGGCGTGCAGCTCGGGGTGGGCCTCCCGACGACGAGCCCGTTTAGAAGCCAACTCTTGCGTACGCTCGCGGTAGGCAGCTACTACTTCAGGAGTATGCACTGCTCGTGGTCTTCCCATAGTTGTAGCTGGGGCGGAATATGCGGGAGCACTAATCCAAAGCTCCTATATTGGGCGCGAGGCCCACTACTGGAAATGCGGGCTCTGTAATCGTTTTGACGATTGGTTCGATTGATTTGATGATTGACGTCTTTGTGTTTTCGAATGAGCTTGCACACATGTTCGGCTGCGAAGGAGAGAACCACTGAAAAACCCTTAGTGCACTTCCTTTCATATGAATATTTAATTGAGTCAGTTTTAGGATCTTGTCGCTAGCTGACAGAATGCCAGATTTATCTTTCTCCGAAAGAGAGCGAGAGAGCAGTTTTTTTGGAGCAAGAACCGTGAGGCGTGGTTAGCTTCCCAGCAGAGGGCTAGCAATCCTTCAATCCGCGAGATTGTTGTTGCTGATCTTGTCTTTAGTTCCTGAAGCACTTCAGTGCCGGAATTTTCATGTTCTGACATATTCATCTGAATAATCGTGTTAAAAACATGATACTCTGCAAAAACTCTAAATTTTGCTATCAAGTTTGTTTTCTCGCAGCAAGACAAATCCCTGCTCTCGCTCGCAACCATAACTGCACGCTGTAACATACGATACAACAATTAGTGCTTCCATCATAGGACCAAAAATATATCTTTTCCTTTGAAAACGTCACATTAGGCTGATAAAGAGCAAACGAATTACTTGCAATTCTTTTCTGCGCCGTTTTCAAATGTAAAATTTGTAACCTGTTTATAATCTGTTTATAACCAAGTGTAAGATAAGTTCCTTATGAATTTACGAAATGTATGAACAGCTGCCGGCATTCTTATTTAGGGAAAAACACTCAAAATATTTTTCCACGGTAGCAGTCGCTTAAAATTTCATTGCTAGACATGACATTTAGGCTGAATATGTGTTGATTTCCTTTGTGTTGCTTCTATTAGGTTAAAGAAAGTCATTCTACAGGCTGATCATCTTTAACTTTTAAAGAATTTTTAAAGGTTGCCTATGTCAAATAGCATAATTCTACTCCTTTAGCTGGATTATTCTAAAAGAAAATCAACACATATTTACCTAAATAAAGAAATTCACTTAACTTATTAATTACGGCACATATTTCAATTTATGAATTGTAGCCGCCGAGCTTGAAAGAGGAATCTACTTGATTTTAATTTCCAGGATGACGGTAGTTCCGAGATATTTCCAAAAATGTGGAACGAAATACATAAGCGTTCTCGTTACTTTCGTGCTTTAAATAATGAAAACGCGTCTTAATAAAGAAGTGAGTGGAACAACAGTGTATTCTTACGCCTAGTTTGATGGCGCATACACCTTGCAAATTCACCAGCTACAATTCGTAAATTGCAAGATTTGCCATAAGGTAACTAAATCAAAAGATAATTAGTGGATCTTTGTTAATAAGTTGAATATATGCTTACATTCCTCGTGAAAATAATGTACGCCTCTCTGAATAATCCAGCTCAAGAAAAATAATTGTTTTCTGCAACACTTTATTTTTCCTCGAGACAGGAGTGCCTCAGACTCATTGCGATAGCAACTATACGGACTATATAAGCGATTTTCGCTGCCGCCGCGGTGCAGCCATATGGTCTTTGAGTGCAAGGCGCACTCGGCTCGCGCGCAGTGCATTGGTGGCCACACGAAGGCGCCACGTGAACTGCTTCGGGTGCAGTCTCCAACCGAGGGGGTTGGAGTCTTCACGCATGCTGCCTTCCCGCGCACCCGGAATTAGACAGTCATGCAGCGCGCTCTGTCCGCACGGCCGTGTGTGGAAATAACATGATCTGCAGTCGGTGCCGGGGCGAGGAGCCGGGAAGGCTAGGGGCTCCATCCACGCAGTCTTCCAGCGTGCCCAGTGTTACAGGATACGTGATCGGCCGAGTTTTGGACACACGGCACGGTTGAAATGAGGAAGGGAGTGTCAGCACGTAACATTTGCTTCGGGACAAGCACGCACGCACTTTATCACTCCAGCGTTGTGAAGGCGAGTGCTCGTAGTAATGAGGTACATCTGTTCATATCCATTTGGGCGTATAGCAAAACTCTTGTATTGTTAATGGACAGACTTACTGCAATCTATAGGGCCCTTAAACTACGAGCTTTACTTCTCGTATTAGTCATATATTTTCACCATTGCAATCACTGCTTTGCATTTCAGGTGAAAGTAATTTTTCACCGCCCTTTGCGCAGTAGCACCCACGGATGGCAACATAGTTTTAAGCAGAGAAGTCCCCAAACTGTTATGACCGTGAAAAAATCACATATTGGGAACAACAATACGGGCATGAATAAATTAATGAATAGTGCGTTAATCTAGAATGACTTTTTCTATATTTATCTAATACAACCACTTTTCTACTATTAATAAACTGTATGAAAATGCTTTTTGCAGGAACGCAGCTAGGCTCCTTCCTATACGTATCGGTAAAAACGTCTAACCATTCCATGCAAAGCTTGTCAGTCTTCTCGTTCTATATCATTTATATAGTCGTTCGCGGCTTGAATAATTTGCCGATTCTGCACAACGGACAGGGTACGACGGACCACCGCCGCGGGTACCCCGAAGCCAACAACGGATCGCACAGGACTGCTCACATTGGCCTTCCTCGCCTGCACATTTGGTCAGCCGCTTCCGCTTGACGCGTCCAACGGTACACAAAGGACAAGCGACGATCGCTGAGGCGGCGAAAGTGCGTCGTTCAGGACTCGTAACGTTGGCTTTGTTCCCCTGTGCGCTTGTTAGAGCACTTGAGCCCGACACCTCCAACAGAACACACAGAACGGGGGCCCCTAAAGACGCTACCGCGGAAGCGAGGGCGAATCGTCAAGCACCGGCTGTATTGACGTTCTTGGCCTGCGTGCTGGGCCCACCGCCTGCTCCCGACGCCTCCAAGGGTGCAGACACATCGGGTGAATGCCAAGGAAGTGCCGCGCAGGTGACAACGGGTCTTGGCGCAGCAGCTGTGTTGGCTCTCTTCGCCAGATCACTTGGCCCACTGCACGTTCCCGACGCCTCCAAGGCTGCAGACAAGTCGGGTGACCCCGAAGGACGGTACCGCGTAGGTGACAGCGGGTCGTCCAGCAGCGGCAGAGTTGGCGCTCTTTACCAGCACGCCGGGGACACCGCATGCTCCCGAGGCCTCCAAGGGTACAGACAAGTTTGTTCCATCCCGAAGGACGGTACCGCACAGGCGACAGCGGGTCGTCCAGCAGTGGCTGATTGGGCGCTCTTCGCCAGCGCGCCGGGGACACCGCATGCTCCCGACGCCTCCAAGGGTGCAGACAAGTCGGGTGACCCCGAAGGACGGTACCGCGCAGCTGAGAGTCGGTCGTCCAGCAGCGGCTGAGTTGGCGCTCTTCGCCAGCGCGCCAAGGACACCGCATGCTCCCGACGCCTCCAAGGGTGCAGACAAGTCGGGCGACCCCGAAGGGCGGTACCGCGTAGGTGACAGCGGGTCGTCCAGCAGCGGCTGAGTTGGCGCTCTTCGCCAGTGCGCCGAGGACAGCGCATGCTCCCGACGCCTCCAAGGGTGCAGACAAGTTGGGTGACCCCGAAGGACGGTACCGCACAGGCGACAGCGGGTCGTCCAGCAGTGGCTGATTGGGCGCTCTTCGCCAGTGCGCCGAGGACAGCGCATGCTCCCGACGCCTCCAAGGGTGCAGACACGTCGGGTGACCACGAAGGACGGTACCGCGTAGGTGACAGCGGGTCGTCCAGCAGCGGCTGAATTGGCGCTCTTCGCCAGCGCGCCGGGGACACCGCATGCTCCCGACGCTTCCAAGGGTGCAGACAAGTTGGGTGACCCCGAAGGACGGTACCGTACAGGCGACAGCGGGTCGTCCAGCAGCGGCTGAGTTGGCGCTCTTCGCCAGCGCGCCAAGGACACCGCATGCTCCCGACGCCTCCAAGGGTGCAGACAAGTCGGGCGACCCCGAAGGGCGGTACCGCGTAGGTGACAGCGGGTCGTCCAGCAGCGGCTGAATTGGCGCTCTTCGCCAGCACGCCGGGGACACCGCATGCTCCCGACGCTTCCAAGGGTGCAGACAAGTTGGGTGACCCCGAAGGACGGTACCGTACAGGCGACAGCGGGCCGTCCAGCAGCGGCTGATTGGGCGCTCTTCCCCAGCGCGCCAAGGACACCGCATGCTCCTGACGCCTCCAAGGGTGCAGACAAGTCGGGTGACCCCGAAGGACGGTTCCGCACAGGTGACAGCGGGTTGTCCAGCAGCGGCTGATTGGGCGCTCTTCCCCAGCGCGCCAAGGACACCGCATGCTCCTGACGCCTCCAAGGGTGCAGACAAGTCGGGTGACCCCGAAGGACGGTACCGCGCTGGTGACAGCGGGTAGTCCAGCAGCGGCTGATTGGGCGCTCTTCGCCAGCGCGCCAAGGACACCGCATGCTCCTGACGCCTCCAAGGGTGCAGACAGGTCGGGTGACCCCGAAGGACGGTACCGTACAGGCGACAGCGGGCCGTCCAGCAGCGGCGGAATTGGCGCTCTTCGCCACCGCGCCGGGGACACCGCATGCTCCCGACGCCTCCAAGGTTGCAGACAAGTTGGGTGACCCCGAAGGACGGTACCGTACAGGCGACAGCGGGTCGTCCAGCAGCGGCTGAGTTGGCGCTCTTCGCCAGCGCGCCAAGGACACCGCACGCTCCCGACGCCTCCAAGGGTGCAGACAAGTCGGGCGACCCCGAAGGGCGGTACCGCGTAGGTGACAGCGGGTCGTCCAGCAGCGGCTGAATTGGCGCTCTTCGCCAGCGCGCCGGGGACACCGCATGCTCCCGACGCCTCCAAGGGTGCAGACAAGTCGGGTGACCCCGAAGGACGGTACCGCGCAGGTGACAGCGGGTAGTCCAGCAGCGGCTGATTGGGCGCTCTTCGCCAGCGCGCCAAGGACACCGCATGCTCCTGACGCCTCCAAGGGTGCAGACAGGTCGGGTGACCCCGAAGGACGGTACCGTACAGGCGACAGCGGGCCGTCCAGCAGCGGCGGAATTGGCGCTCTTCGCCACCGCGCCGGGGACACCGCATGCTCCCGACGCCTCCAAGGGTGCAGACAAATCGGGTGACCCCGAAGGACGGTTCCGCACAGGTGACAGCGGGTTGTCCAGCAGCGGCTGATTGGGCGCTCTTCCCCAGCGCGCCAAGGACACCGCATGCTCCTGACGCCTCCAAGGGTGCAGACAAGTCGGGTGACCCCGAAGGACGGTACCGCGCAGGTGACAGCGGGTAGTCCAGCAGCGGCTGATTGGGCGCTCTTCGCCAGCGCGCCAAGGACACCGTATGCTCCTGACGCCTCCAAGGGTGCAGACAGGTCGGGTGACCCCGAAGGACGGTACCGCGCAGGTGACAGCGGGTCGTCCAGCAGCGGCTGAGATGGCGCTCTACGCCAGCGCGCCGGGGATACCGCATGCTCCCGACGCCTCCAAAGGTGTAGACAAGCCGGATGAGCACCAAGGACCGTACTGCGCAGATGACAGCGGGTCCACCAGCAGCGGCTACCTGGCCGAACGTGGCACGAAGGCTGGGTCTTGGTGTCGCCCGATGATTGTGCTTGCCAGATCTGCTATCCCGGTTGGTAGAGGGAGAGACGTGTAGCCAGTTTGTGGAGGATGTCGTGCGCCTGAATAAGTACAGATTGTTTATTTAGGCGGGGGCACAGATATCTAAACAAACTTGTGATTTTCGACTACCGCATGGCTATAGTATGTCGTAGTTAAATAGTGCACCTTAACGCATGTAAGATGCTTTCCTTGCATGAATGGAACATTTTTATCAGATGTATACGTGATTACAAGAGAGGCTTCGCCATTGTAGCGTGTGTCGTGTTTCTTAAGTTTAAGCGCTTCTCCAGCGAACAGCAGAATTTGAGCAGAATTATTCCGTATGTTTATATCAAGAACATGGTTCAATGACAGAAATGCGTAGCTGCAAAAGGACTGTTTAGAGGGAGGGATGTATGGTGTAAACAAATTTCTATTCTGCGAGAAGCACAGGACCTGCATGAGGAGACCCTAAGTTCTGTATGAGCTTTTAAAATATAATACAACGTCTTTTGGCACCTACGTATGACGCACTGATATGTCATATCAATTCTACGTCTAGGTATATCTTTAGAGATATTTTAAATATTTGTAACGGATATTATGCAGCGTCTTAAAGACTAAACCAACATGCTATCTCACAGAATGCAGTTAGTAACATGGTCGCGAATGCTCTATGAGCATTCGCGAGAGAATGCTCTATGAGTCCATGTATTAAGACTTGTCGCGTTGGAAGCATGGGTAAAAGAGAGCCAGAATGTACTGAGAAGGGGACTGTCAGAGAGTAATTCTCAACTCAAATGTGCAAGTGCAGGATGCATTATGAAGAACTGCAGAATATAACACCACTAAATATCAAGCTGCGCAGCACTGCAATGAAAGGTAAGTTTAAATGACGGGAAATACCTTGGTAGCTGTACTTCCAAAGCATTGGACGGTCAGAGAGACGGCAGGCCGTCATTCTGTAAGGCGTACACCAAGACGTACTCGAAACGGTAGCCAATCGAATCGCATCATAAAAATGAGATAGCCTTTCTGTAAATAGTTTTTGTAGGTTTCTTCTTTTGTTATTCTTGTTGACGGCGATAGCAACGTCGTGTCGGTATACGCAACACCTTCTATATAGTTTCACAAGGCCTGCGCCTAGAATTCTGACGTCACAACCAGTCTCTCGATAGTGGAGCTCCAGCGGCAACGACATCACTCTGCTTGCTTTCAACGAGGTTACTTGGCATGGCTGTTAGCGTCCGTTCCTGCGGAACGGACCCTAATGTGGCGTCTTCGTCGTGTGTTGTGCTGCGCTTGTGCCGCGTTTGTAGCGGTTAATGTGGATATTTGTTCGCATCGTCATGTCTGAAGGAACGCACGATGCCCAACAAGTATTGTGTGCCGGTATGCACTGGCTATTTAAATACTGGGAAAAAGGTGCAAATATTTTCTTTTCCGAAATAGAGGACACGCCAACCAATTGCATACGTGCGATTCCCCGAAAGGATTTCACATCAACTACATATACTAAGGTAAAACTTTCATATCAATTGTATTCATGCAGCTATTTTTCCTCACCACGCATTTTTGCTTGTCGGTGAATCTAATTCGTGTTCCTGGAGTTGGCCAACGATACAAAGCGTTGCGAACTTATCGCATTCGGGACATGGCGATTTTTATTATCGCTGCTTTACTCTACGCAAGCGAACGTTTTCTTGAAACGCAGAATTTTATCTGTGCAGGTATCGTGTAACAGTTGGCCTTTGTAGGCTTGGTCTGTTTATCCGCGTAGGTATGTGCGTAGGATTTATCCAGTTTGCTAACAAGCTGTGCGGCCCACATACTTTTTAGCATCCATTGGAAGCTGAGGAACGACCTTGATCGTGTTTCAAAAGAAGAGAGCACGAAAAAACGAAGGAAAGCTCGTATCCTTACTGAGAAAGGAATATTGGTAATTCGCTATCTTGCAGGGCTAAATTGCATATTTCATGCATTTTGTTGATTGAAAAAGAATGATAGTGATTTTCATCTACTTCTTTTTCCTAACTTGTTTGCTTGTGTTATCTCCGTTGTGCTCCTGACGGCAACTAAAGACTGCTTATTGTGAGCAGCCGAGTGCCCTTATATTTTAACTGCATATAGACAGTTTTTATGCCTACTTTGACAAATTGATAACTGAGCTTCGTGCATTAAAGGATCACTATGTATCTAATTTATGTTGCGTATACTTGTGGATATTTAGGATATGTTCAGATCCTCACTCCCTATCTGAACAGGGCTTTATGTTTGACTTAAACAGTGAAGTAGTTTGAATTGAATATGATATAGAGGAACGTTAGATGTCATGTAACTGATTTTTTGGCGCTTAATTTGCCAATTGTGCCATGTTGACTACTCTTGTTGCACTGTGTTGATGTTGTCGTCACCAAAAGCATTGTGAATAATCGAAATAAGTGCTACGCATTGTGGTTGTGTTAGCAGTAAATTTTAAAAATGGATTGATTATTCCAATAGTTAACAATGTCATTGTTAAAAGATACCTCAGCGACCACAGCCCGGTTTCAATCCAGTAACGCACGACGCCTGAATGCTGCCAACAGCCTCTCCAGCTTTCATAATTGAATATCCCAGCCTCACTCAGGCACCATCCGTGCAAGTGTGAATTGTTTTTGGTCGAATACTAGTGCGGAACACAACTCAGAGGCTGAATAGCTTGTAAAGAGAGAAAAAAAGGACCTTTATGAAACCGGGCGGTATCATGCATTCCACGCAGCAGTCGCAACTCGCCACGCTCGAGCAGAAGCGAGCCGACCGGCTCGGCGTGACGTATGACTACGTTATCTCACGTGACGCACAGGCCTGAAAACCTGTCTAGGAGGTGTTGATACACGGCGCCGATGGCTTTTCAAAACTGATAAAGAGATGACAGTCAAACTGGCGGCGTCATCTCGCACATGAGTGGGCTAAACAAGCGTCTTATCATGCACGCCAGTTCCTGTTTTGAGCACCTGCTCGTCAGCTGGTGAAGCAAATCTGTCCATCGTTAACCCTTATGTCACTTAATGTCAAGCGTTTATCAGTCAGGAGCAGGGTACATATTAGGTCGTCCAAGGGCTTTGTAAATACCGTTTTTTACCGCGGACTGCACAAACACGCACACACAGACACACACACACAGACACACACACACACACACACATATATATATATATATACAAGGATTTTAGTACAATACATGCGTTATATACAAAGGTGGTTGTCCTCTTACAAAGGGCCCAGAACACTCTTGTTTAGGGCGTCCCAGCTAACATTAGCCAAGGTGTTTTATGAAAAAAAAAAAAAAGACTGACGGTTAGAGTTTCGAATGTGCGACTTTAAGACCTATCTTGTGTTCGGTCGTCAGCCCTCTGACGACCGAACAGCGTAGGTGTGAGACCTACGTCGTGTTCTTCGATGGCCTAGTCGCCAACACACCGAAGAAGCTGAAGTGACTAAAGCTCTCGAGCCACCGGCTTCGTGCCTGACAGGCATTCTGTCCAACAGTAGGCCTTTTAATTGTATCCTGAATCATGTTTAGTAAATCACTTTCTTTTTTGTGAAATAGCTTGGCTAACGTTAGCTGGGACACACGGTATTATATATCAGGCGCGATTATCTTCTATCAATTTGAGCTCGTGGAGGCCTGATTTGGCGGTCGGTTGTATATACAACGCAATGTCGGCAAAGCGCAGTTGCATCTCAAATTCGACAGCTTACAAGTTCGGCAACATTGTTGGTATCATCATAATGGATCTCAATCAGGTATATTGGCACCGATTCACGTGAAAATTACATAAAATTCGCCTACACGTTCTCTCACAAATATGGCCTGCTATCCGGCTCGCGACGCTGGCGAACTGTCCAATGGAGCTATTTCGTGTTACATCAAAAACATGCTTCCATTGCCTGCTTTAATCCGTCGGATTCTCATGCGGCATGTAAAATATAATCAGGAGAAACGGGCACACTAACAGAAATTATCTTCCTTATAATATAAGCTTTAAATTACAGGAGGGATGTTCGAAGCGTCTTACCAGGCGGCAAATTGAGCTTCTTCTTCCTCGTGTTCTTCTTCACTTCCTTCTCTTCTTTGGCATACGAGCTTCAACTGCTGTATTTATTTTGTATTCCCGAATGACATTCATCTCCTCCATTCCCCTTATAGCGGGTCTTTTTTAGCTGCACCAAATTTTTAAATATTGCTTGTGGCCAATCACGCACATTTAACCCTTCATCTAAATTACTTGATGAGGCGGCCAATGCTTATACGAGAAATCAAAATGCCTATATTGAACAATTAACACAATTATACTATATAATGTTGTAATTATATAATTTGTGCCATATATTTCAATCTATGAATTATAGCCAGTGAGTTTCGCAAGGTGTATCCACTTGGAACGAATTCTCTGGACTGCACCACTTTCGAGATATTAATTTTCAGTGTCCGACGAAATGCAATGGCGTTCAGTAGTGTCTGAATGCGTAAATCAGCGGTTTCTTTAAAATGTAACCGAAACGCCAATGCATTTTTTTCGAGCTCATCGAAATTCACTACCTCGAAAATAGGAAAGACACAAGGGCACAGTCTCTTCTTTCGTCCTAGTTAAGCCTCGCGCTGCAAGCATAGTTAAGGCATAGGAGCTCCGAGAAATTTGAAAGTGTCGTGTCTCCTGACACCGAGCTGTTCTGAAGACTGCAGAGTGGTTTTGGTAGGACGCGTGGCTCTCAGCAGCAAGCAACGCGTGTTAGACGGGTAGGCGAACCTCAGCTAAGCCACTGGTCACGGCTGTCTGGTGTCGAGGGATCGGACAGCGACAAGAGGCTTTTCCTTTCTCCATAATTTCTTTTATGATCGTCTCCCCATCGCTCCCGTCCTCCTCGTATTTATTAGCCCACTCCCCACCATAAAACTTTTTTTCGCAAGTCACTGTCCCACTCTTCAACATTCACCAAACGGCGCGGTGGCCCCTAACCTTAGTATATTTCTGTTTACTTCTTCAAGGCGGGGCCACTGCGCGGACGCCACTGCCATTCACCTACCTACCCTTCCATCTGCTTGTTGTGGCTGTTTCCTAGCTTGACTAGCCCTGCACGCCCGTCCTTTATATACCGGGTGTTCCAGCGAACATTCAAAAATTTTAATGGGTGCCTGTCTACTCTAGTTGGTCTACTCGAGGAGGCGGATTTTACTTGCGCAAAAAAAAAAAAATGAAATCCATAATCGACCAATTAAGAAAAAAATCACTGATTAAAATTTTAACTAATTTTCTTATGGTCCACATTACAATTTACATATTCTTGCCGTAGAATTCGCAAGGCGGATCCGTTTGGAACGAATTCTCTGGATGATACTAGTTTCAAGATATTAATTCCCTAACTTTGCGGATAAATGCACTGCCGTCCCAGTTAATTTCTTAAGAAAACGTCGTTTTATGCATTCAAACACAAAAGTAACTGGAACACCAATGCATTTCTCCGCAAAGTTAGGGAAATAATAGCTTGAAACTGGTGCCATCCTGAGAATTCGTTTCAAGTGCCTTGCGAGCTCCATGGCTAAATTTTGTAAATTGCAATATGGGCCATAAGGTAATTAGTTAAAAACTTAAATAGTGAATTTCCTGATTTAGTCGACTACGTATTTCAATGTTTAATGCAAGTAGTGCCCGCCACTTCGAGTAGAACACCTGATGAACTAGATTTGTGCTATCTACCACAGGCAACATTTAAGATTTTTGCTAATGTTCGCTTAAGCACCCTATATTTTGCCGGGTGCAAATCATCGTCCTGTAGGTCTTTCTTGCTTCACCCATTTTTTGCGCAGTATACATTCTTGACACGGTTTAGAAACGAGCCCAGTATGATGCTCAAGCTTATTTGTATAACGGAAGTCAGAGACAAGAGAAATAAAGAGGAAGAAAGACAGAGGGAGCGGGGTTGTTATTATGAGTTTCCTAGGCAAGCAAGTCGCAATATTTTCGGAACGCTTTCCTTTCGCCTAGTATGGTTGAGGCTTGGATCAATTACCTGAAACGAGAAGTCCTTCCAGGACACGCAGGCCAGGCGGGGAGAGGCATTGTGCTCGTCTCTCTTCTGTCTCTGTGTGCCTAATTGTTAGCGCTGATCCCCCCTTCAACAGTTATGGTTGACGCAATCTCGAACAAGGTAAAGGCACGGCTTGGGCGAGGCGGGGGTGGGGGTCGGGATTGCAATGTTCTGCCTGCTACAGGTACCGGCAACACCTTTTTCTACGTTTCTAACAGAAATGGGCACACTCCTTGCGCCCAGAATAGCATTCCTGAACACTGAATTCAATCTTCACCCAATTAATCGCTTCTTTATATCCAGCAGCAAGAGGGGGGCTCTAAAGGGGACATTTTTTTTAATCGCCTCTCTCACCACGCCTCAGATATACTTGCAAGCAACAAGGTCTGGCTGTGCTTCTCTTAATCATGGAGGATCTCATCAGTCGTGAACGTCTCGTGCACAACCAGTGACAGGCCCAAAGCAAGGGCTGATCGTTCTCCAGAGAACGACAAAGTCGTCATTTCTACAACTGAGAAAAATGTGCGGTTGCTGCAGGCACCTTTTGGCATGATTGTCGCTTTTCCCTTCAGTAAGGTTTTTCGTTCTCTCCGCTACCGCAGTCGTTGTGTGCCTGTCATAGGCATACGCGCCGGGGGGAGCAGCGACGCGAATGAACTTGCGTGTTAAGTTTGGAAAGGACTCGACACCGGTCGTGATCAAAATAAAAGGCCCCCGAAAACTTCTGGAATATTACTAGGTAGAATAGCCCGTCGGCCTGGGCTGCTTGTAATGGGGTCTCTTGTCTTTTCGCCCCATTAATGCCCACTAGCCGGTGTTTCGCTTGCATGGGAGGCGAAGTCTCCGAGGAAATTTCGCTAATATTCACTACTGAAAATACAGTAATTAATGTAAATACGCCCTATGTAATTTTCCTTTGCTCCTCAGTGTGTGCTTTCTCCAATTCTGTTCCCTCTTCATTGTACCGTCCTCCTTTCCGACCAATGTTCAGGTTTCAGCCATCGCCAGTGCGATCAGCAAAATTCTCTTTCGTTCTTACAACAAATGCAGTCACTTTTTCCTCAATCAGACGCGAGCTGAAGCGGACGCGTAGTAAGCCGCACCTTTCGCCTATATGTTTATTGGTGCGACGGCGAAGACGTTTTATGCTTGTGCAAGGGGATCGCCCACATGACAACCCCTCCCTTCAATTCGGACCACCACCAGCCTCATTAGTCTTCAACTTGCTTTCACAATCAATATATCCCTTTCACTCATGTCGCTTTTTTTGGAGCGTGCCTCCTGAAACTTTCTGTTCCGTGGTAACGGGGAGAAGGGGGCGGGGTTCGTAAAAAAAAGATCACCGCCCCTTCCAGTTCGTACAGATGGTCGAAAGCGAAGCTGTGTTAGTTTCACCGAGTGTTACACCATGCAAGTCAAACTTCGCAAGCACTCTATATTGTAAATATTTTGTTTCACCATTCTTTTACCTCATTTTCGTCTTCGCGTGCTTCGCGTAGATAGCATGTTTTAGGAGTGCTTTTTTAGAGCGCAGCTCTTTGGCGTCCGTTCCTGGGTTTCGCGTCGTCGTCGGCGTTGTCGTCGGCCTCGTAACCAGCTCCGCCCCCCTTTCATCCCCCCAGCGCTAGCAGCGACCTACTGATACCGCTGGATGCCGCTGACGCCGCTAGAGAGTCAAGATAACGTGACTGCATAGAACACCGTCGCCGCCATGCAGAAAGAAGAGGAAAGGGTCCCCCCCCCCTGTTCTTGTGTGGCGGATAGGGTGCTCTTCAGTTGCCGACGCGCCGGTTATTTCACGTAGGCCCCGGCACGTCGACGAATACGTGACCACCTTCCCACGGCTAGACCTGGTTCTTAGCGCTGCGGAAGCGAGGGTATCATATTGTTTGTGTCGGCATCGGCGGCGTTGTCCCTGAAACCAACTCCGCAGCTGGGGTTGACCCACTATCGGCGTCAGCGGCATCAGTCAGTCGCTGCTATCTCTTCCCTCCTCCCTTTATCGTGTTGTCCGCTTGCTGCGCGCGCTTCTTCCCCCATCGTTTGCCGCTGGGTGTACACGCCGCCCCCCTCCCCCCTCTTCCTGCGAGTCTCCGGTTGTCAAAGCGCCGGCTCGAACTTAATTCCTTTCTTCGCTCCTCCTCCAATGCAACCCCTGTGCGGTGGCAATCAGAGCCAGATCGGTGGCGGCGGATCTGTATATGTGCACCGCCCGAGCCGAAATTGCCGCTGCCGTTCGCCCTGTGCGGTGGCAATCAGAGAGCCAGATCGGTGGCGGCGGATCTGTATATGTGCACCGCCCGAGCCGAAATTGCCGCTGCCGTTCGCCACTGCGAAATTATCTGCCATTTCTTTCTGAGCCATGAGCGAGACGACCGATGGAAGTCCTCCGTCTGCTGCTGCTGCTGCTGCTGCTGCTAAACGAGCTGCCAGAGCAGAGGCCCAGCGCCGTCGCCGTCAGAATCCAGAGGTGCGTGCCGCCGAAGCAGAAGCTTACCTAGTGGAGTCTTTGTTAAAGGAATACGTGTGAAAAATAAAAAAACAATTCTGTGATAGCGCATACATGTGTTGCTCGATTTCTTTGCCTCAATCTATCGAAAAGGTGAAACAGCTTATTTGCTGCGCTCAAATTTCGCATTAGGAAGTAACGTAATCGTCGGTAATTTTTTTTTATGGTTCTCCCAGTGTTTTTTTTTCTTTTCCTGCGCGTGAGGTTTCTGTGTGTGCTTTGCTGTAATATTTTCCGCCTGCAAGTTGATCCGCCCCTTTTTTGCGCGCCAGTAATGAGAGCAAGGTTCCCATTGTTGTAACTGGGATGGAATGTGCGGAACCACTAATCCAAAGCTCTGTGCCTTGGGCGCAAGGTTTCGTGTGCTCGATGTCTCGAGTTTGTTCGGTGGCGTGGTTAGCAGCATTCGCCCGTCATTGCTTCTTGCGATTCTTCAAAATTAAATTGCTTAAAAATTAATCAGTCCGTCACGTAAGATAGTGAATGGCTCATACCCCCGAAAACGTGGCCTCCCCATTACGACGACAGTAGAGAAGTGAATGTTGCGCTGGAATGACAAGCGGCCACGGAGCCAGCGGCAGAAGAAATGGACGACGCTCGAGCCATTCCTGATGATGATAGCTTTAACGAAGTCCGGCAACGATGCCACGGGGTCCGCATAAGCAGCTTCGCAGTAAAAATTTCGGAGAGGGGGCAGGCTTCTAGCACCCCCAGCATAGTGCATCCAGCATAGTGCAGGATGTGGAAGTGATAGGTAAGGTAAAGTGCAGTAATCATAGGTTAGTTAGGGCTAGGATCCACCTCAATTTGAAAAGAGAAGAGCTAAATTGGTCAAGAAAATATAGGCCGACCTAGAGGCAGTAAGGGTAAAAGCAGACAAATTCAGGCTGGTACTTGCAAACAAATATGCAGCCTTAGAACAGAGATTAAGATGAAATATTGGTAATTAATGGAACCGTAACTAGGCTGGCTTCATAGGCAGCTATTGAAGTGGGAGGCAATGCACCAAGGCAACCAGTAGGAAAGCTCTCCCGAGTAACAAAAGACTTAATAAAGAAACAACAAACAATGAGAGTGTCCAACTCAAGTGATAAGATAGAAGTCGCGGAACTGTCAAAACTAATCAGCAAGGCGAAAATAAGTGACATTCGAAATTATAACGTGAGAAAGACTGAAGAAGCCGTAAAAAATGGACGCAGCCTGAAATCAATGGGAAGGAAACTTGGCATAGGACAAACCAAGATGCATGCACTGAAAGATAAGCAGGGTAATATCATCAGCAATCTCGAAGGTATAGTAAAAGGAGCGGAAGAATTCTATACTGGCCTGTACAGTACCCATAGAAGCCATGATACTTCAATTCAAAGCAGTAATGGACCGTATACAGAGTCTCCTTCTATAACTAGCGATGAAGTTAGGAGGGCCTTGCAAGACATGAAACAGGGCAAAGTGGATAGATTACCAGTCGATTTAATCGAAGAAGGTGGAGACATAATGCTTGAAGAACTAGCGTCCCTTTATACGAACTGCCTATCGACTTCAAGGGTCGCAGAGAACTGGAAGAATGCCAACATTATACTAATCCACAAAAAGGGAGACGTTAAATAATTGAAAAATTATAGGTCCATTAGCCTACTTCCAATGTATAAAATATTCACACAGATAATCTCCAATAGCATAAGAGTCACACTGGACTTTAGTCAACCAAGGTAACAGGCAGGTTTCAGGAAAGGGTACTCTACAATGGATCACATCCATGCCATCAATCAGGTAATCGAGAAATCCGCAGCGTACAATCAGCCTCTCTATATGGCTTGCATAGATTACGAAAATGCATTTGATTCAATAGAGACACCAGCAGTCATAGAGGCATTACGTCATCAAAGAGCACAGACCGCTTACTTAAATATCTTGGAAAATATCTACAGAGATTCCACAGCTACCTTAATTATACACAATAGGAAGATACCTATAAAGAAAGGAGTCAGACAAGGAGACACAGTCTCTCCAATGTTATTCACCGTGTGATAGGAAGAAGTATTCAAGCTATTAGACTGGGAAGGCTGTGTAAGGATCAATGGCAAATATCTCAGCAACCTTTGGTTTCTAGATGACATTGTCCTGTTCAGCAACACTGGAGACGAATTACAACAAATGATTGAGGACCTTAACCGAGAGAGTGGAAGAGTGGGGTTGACGATAATTATGCAGAAGATAATGATCAACAGCCTGGCAAGAGAACAAGAGTTCAGGATCGCCCGTAAGCCTCTTGAGTCTGTGACAGAGTACGGTTACCTGGGTCAATTACTCACAGGGAGCCCTGATCAGCAGAAGGAAATTTACAGAAGAATTAAAATGGGTTGGAACGCATACAGCAGACATTGTCAGAGCCTGAGTAGAAGCTTACATTCATCATTGAAAAGGAAGGTGTACAATCAGTGCATTTTAGCGGTGCTGACATATGGCGCAGCAACTAGGAGACAGACAAAAAAAGCTTCAGAACTGAATATCCTAAACAAGGAAAGTGAGAAAATGAAAACAGATCAATTTGGTGAGGAAATATAACAAATATGGAAAAGTACTCATTAAAAGAATATGTGACAAAAACAGCAGACAGATATAACCCTTAGCAACGTAACGGGCTGCATGGCTCTATAAACTTATGAAGGTCGTTGCAAATTGCGCCTGCTATAAACGACACGAAACAGCATTTTTTTCTGATAAGGCTTTAACTGGTATGGTTGCCAAATGTAACTTTTCAAAAACATGTTGACCAAGGAAAGAACGGGCATTTAACATGCAGACTGATGGACAATTTGCTAATGAATTTGCAAGAAAGTTCCGCGACAAAGGGGAATGCATGAAGCCTTCTTGCCGCCGACATCAATTCGCGTAAAATCGTAAAAAAAGGAAGAACGCAACCTCTACATTTAGTCAGATTGGGACACCAAATGACGGACACTCGATTTGGTGGAGAATAGTGGTTAAAATTCTGGAGGAGCCGCGACTCCAAAATGGCGCTTGCAAATGAGTTTCACTCCTTGTTCTTTTTCAAAATTTATTATTTATGTATACTCTTGTATGCATGCTCTCATTTGTGCGGCCACTTCCCCTCGTAAGCATATATCGTGTAAAAGAAAAATCAGCAACGTGGGTTCTCTAGGCGAATAGCGAACATTGCCTCTCGTAGTGTAGCAACAATTTCACTGATGGAGGCCGTGGACATCAAGGAGCCCACTTCAATGCATAGCACTCTGATCTTTTGTTGTTGGTTAAAATTTAGGAACGTTTTAATAAACTTTTGTGGAATTCGGCCACTGTATTGAAACAAGTTGTCTTATAATTCGAAAACTGTTCGAAAAATATTCGAGACGTATTCGTATTCGATTCGGTTTCATCACTACAAGATCGCATTCAATTCGGACTTAATTTGAACTCGTATGTCCCTAGTTATCTCCGTAGCTTCATCAGGCTTGGAATGTCAAAGTTACAAGGCCATAACCCATTGCTACTACAAAAAAAAGAAAGCAGCAGAACAATTCAGACCGAATATAAATAGGTTAGCTTCAAACCCTTTAAGACTAAGTTTTACGTTTCCAACAGAATTTCTAGCCTTGTACAAAATTCGGACAGTGATATTTAACGAATATATTAGCTTATACATGAGTACAAATAAATGCACCAATCGAAGCGGTGATGTCAGAGAAGCGGACAAGGAGCAAAAGAAGAACACGAAGAAGAAGCTCGACTTGCCGCCTGGTAAGACGCTTTTGGCATCGCTTCCCTAGCTCGAAGGTTATATTGGTTATATTGCTGAAAGCGCCCAGTCGTGTGAACTGCGTGTAACCTTTATGATGCTTTCATGTACTATGCCGTTGGGGGTTCCAAGTGCTTATGCAATGAAATCATGTTTTCCTCGCCGGCCGAATCACGAGTGTCGCGGGCGAGATATCAGGCCCCATATGTTAGAAGATGGGTGGGCGAACTGCTGATGCGCCTGCACACAGGACAATTATCTCATTCAAGGAAATGAAATGACGCAATGAAAGGTCCTGCTTGATAAGCGTCGATAAGTTGCTCCTTTTTTCTGACTGACAGGCACACGAGAGAGGTAGAAATAAAGACTCCTTGAGCTCAAGCTGATAGTGAAGGATCGCGTCGGCTTTCTGATGTGAACAAGGGCTTTTTGTGAGGCTTTTAAAGAGGACAATCGCTTCCGTATATCATATAAATATTGCGCTGACGTCCTGCCATGTGGTGCAGCAGGCTTTGAAGCGCGGTCTTTACAAAGCCCTTGGAAGACGTCAGTGACCCTGGTCCTGCCTAGTGGCTTGAAGAATTATGAAAGATTTTTTATATAAACGTGGGACCCTAGACCAGCTTACTAGTGTAGAGGCGCAAAATAGTTTACATGATAAGACTCTTGTTTAGTGTACGCTCGCTCGACCCGTAAGAGGAAGCTTTAGCTTTGGGGCCACTCCGACATCGGTACTAAGATAATTCCGTGTGAAAGGCAGAAACACGCAGAATAAATTTCCCGAACGTATTAAGTAAAAAAAAATGAGGCAAGGGTTCACAAATACGCAGCTCTTTACTACAGGCAGACATCCTAGTTTTGTAAACTGCAACTGTTAGAGCTTCTAAAGCGGAGAAACTTGATATACTGTTGTTCCATTACCACAAGCCCGGATTCCGAATCTGCAAGATGCAGAATTTATCCTGCGAGCGCCCTTTGGACAAACCCGGGGCTGCGCCGAAAGGCACAGCGCCCTAATTCTCCCTTGACACGTCAAGATGCTGAGCCGTCAGGCAGTGGTGTCCTCCGGAGAAGCATCGGCGGGCAACATGTTCAAACGTGTCGCCAAGTGCCAGACAGCCCGGCGCCGTACCTCCCCTTCCCTGGAGGTCACCGCGCCCGCCAACTTTGAACGGGGTGGCCAGCGTGGTCGCTGGTTGGACCCCCACGGACGACCGTCGAGTGCTCACTTTGTATTGGGCCGTTTGAGTGACAATGGTTTCTGGGGGCTTATAAGCCGCGGCGCGCCGCCTGGAAAACCGGATCCGCCGACCCACCGGGAGCAGAGTGCCGCTCTCGACTGGTGTGAGATGTGTCACGCGTTTTCGCCGGACGTCGCCGTGCGGGAACAGTCGCGTTTGCTGTGAGCTCTCGGCCCCAGTGCCGATCCCTTCATGTCCTGTATAATGACCTGTATATAGTGTATAAAGTCCCTTTTGTTATTCTCACCGACGCCTGACTCGGAGTCTTCGCTACCAACGCTCTGTCACGAAACGGGTGACGAGCGCTACGGGACCACAAAGTCGTAATAGTGGTGCAGCGGTGCAAAGTCGTAACAATACTTGGCAGGGCGGCTGATAGGGCAAGTTGGTATAATCCATAATCGTGAGTGTACAGCACGAAAGTTAAACGTGGACGATGCACCTGACGTGGAGAAGCGCTAACTGCCAATTATTATCAATTTTATTATCGAAGTTTTATTATCAATGCGGGACATTTATGCAAGGCAGTGAAATAGCTATCCTAAAAGCATGAGCTATTGCCAACGGAAACAAAAAAAATTCAGACGAGTAAATAGTGAGAGTGAGTCCGGCAACTCTATTTCGCTTCTTGACATCAGACGTATGCGTTTTATGTAGACCACACTTGGCTGGGTGTATGAGTGTTGCTCAATGAAACCACTTCTACCATTCAACCCGGCCAATAGTAAATTGGCAAAAGGAGGCAATGTCAACTCCTACTTCTCTGGCTGCCCTTGTTCTATCATGACATCAACCAATGGGTACCATCTTCAAAACTCAAGTCGTTTACCTTAAGGCTGCAGGCCATCCGGGTCCACTATTAGTGTTGGTAACTGACTCTATCCGCAGGGAAAGGAAGGACCGGGGAAATTACAGCAGCGATGCGAATGGGAAGAACACACGAAAGCACGACAAAGTTGCACCGATCCCATACACGCATCAGTTGTCCGATCACTTGAAGAAGGTCGGCCAAAGCGTCGATGACAGGTAGTTTTTAGAGCGCAGCTCTTAGGCGCCCGTTCCAGCATTGAGCTTCGGCGACGCTCTCCGTCCCTCAGCCTGGCACCTCGGCGTAAACGAGCGGACGAGGACAGCGAGGGATTAAAGAGCGGACGCGTAGTGTCGCGGTTAAAGGCAGACAGCGAGAGGGAAGAGAGCGCGGGCAGGAAAGCGGAGGAGGAGGGCGCACTGGAAGCATCAGGAGGAAAGTGAAGGAAGCCACTTCGAAGCACCACCAGGTGGCGCTCACTTCCGCGCATCCGAGGCAGCGTCGGAACCGGCCGTACGTGAATAAAAAAAGAATCAGAAAGCTTGCCTTCGCGCAAAGCGTTCGCCGCAAGCGTTTCCCGGTAAAGATAAGGGTTGCATAAATTGCAGTTGCGGGGAAGCGGCAACGCCCCATGTTGCGTCCCGCCGTGGTTTCTTATCGGCGATGGTGTTGCACTGCTAAGCACGAGGCTGATGGATGAAATCCCTGTCGTGGGGGCCACGTTTTGATGGGGGCGGATTCAAAAGCCTGTATTCCGTTCATTGGGGGCATGGTAAAGACCCCCTGTTGGTCAAAAATTATGCGCAGTCCTCCACTACGGTGTGCCTCATAATCAAATGGTAGTTTTGGCACGCGAACACCCGGAATTCAATTCACGCGCGATTATTTATATATGAGTTTACATCTTACGTGTAATTGCAAAAATGCCTGGGAGAGTTTTGCGAAAGTTATATTCTTAAATTAGCGGTAGATACGTTCCGAGAGCGATGTGTAATGCAAAAATTATGTCACCTTTTAATATTTTACTAGTTGCCGTTTGCGGAGTTGGGATACCGTTGTATATTAGCGGCTACTACAAAAATGATTCCTCCGTTCCCATGTACTTGACAGCAGCACCCGATGCAAAGCTTTTTCTTACGCTGGAATTCTGTTTATCTGCAGTGGGCGATTTTCTTGGAAGTGTCCTAAACATTCCGTGGTTTCATTCCGATTCTGATTCTTCCACGGTATGATTCTCCAGTCATCAATAAAGTATTATTATTATTATTATTATTGCCGCGGATTATGGTCGAACAAAGTACATATTTCTCTTTGGAAATAGCTTTTCCTACGCAACGTTGCAATCATGGCACGTCATGTTTACATAGAGGACCGTAAGCAGATGTCTTCGCGTTACAAAATGCCTCTCGCTAGACACGGTATTTGTTCTGCAGGATGCCGGATATGTAGGGGTTACGGAGGCATCTTAACAATTACACGCTTTGTGTAACAGGCTACGCTACTCTTTTGACACATTCCAGTTTCGGCAACGATAGCGGGAAGCCTCAATCAGTTGTTAGGTCCTTTAAGCGAGGTTTATTTTACGTCACAATGAATGCGCATTGTTCCTTTGGGGTCAAATTTCTGGCGTTTCTCTTTTACATGAGCTAACCGTTCTTTCCAAGTCTCAGTTCTGTAGATATCGGAGTAGCATTCAGAGGAGCCATGAGCTGCTGCTTTTTCCCGAGTGCTTACACAGTACTTGGGCGCTATAACGTAGAGCTATTCCAAACTTTTCTATTTCGATTCTGCCGTCAGCCCTACGCGATTGGTGACATACCTTATTGGACCGCCCCCACTTAGCCTATTTGTCACGCAATGTCCCGAAAACCGCGATAGCTCCCCTCCCCATCTGATGTGTCGTGTACACACTGATTATGAATGATTGGACCGAACAAATGAAAAATAGTTATTTCTGATTCGACGTCCTTTCACCATTAGACCTCGGCGAATGGTCAAAAGATTTAGGGCTGCATCCACTTCGCCTGCCTGTGACGCGACGTCCCAAAACCGCAAAAACTTACCGCACCAAAGTGACCTGTACGCGTTAAAGATGCATTAATATGCGGAACAAAACTGAACTTTTTTCTGAATAGCCGCAGGCTGCCCCACTCGGAAAGGAATGAAAGATGGCTACCGGCGATGGCTCAGACACTGCCTACAGGCACCTGCCGGACAGCATGGGTTTCTTTGCGTACAATAATACTTTTTGCGTGGCCGTGTAATTGCGTGGCCGTGTAACGTTTTCGAGCACTTTCGGCGCGTTTACGACCTCGCTCTGCCAACTCTTCCTTGCTGAGGATCCGTTTTAGCAGCATTCTAAACCTTCCGTTGCATGCCGTAACGATTTTCGTCCAGCCACCGAAAGCTAAGTAATGGCAAGCGGACCAATCGCAGACACTAGCGCCACCCTCTTCATATGATTATCAATTTTCACTTCACTGGCTCGGCCCATTCAAATCCCTCTCCACTTGAGCGTGCTGCTCGCCTATTGTCAACCAATTAGATAAGAGAAGCCGCTCTGTGTATACAATGGTATTCGTTTTAAAGCAAGCAAAAGTGACTCCTATAAATGAGCAAAGCGTTTGATTGGTTTCTTCACACAACCCTGGCTGGTCACTGCCAGATGATTGCGTCGGCGGGTACGCAACTTTGACGTCAGGAGATGGGATTAAAAACATATTGGAATAGTTTTACGTTATAGGGCCCCTTAGTACGTGTCCTCGGGATGATCATTCGTGATTTTCAAAGAAAAGCGAGTTGTATATGCCTTGAATTGCAGACTCGAATGCCTCTTTTTCTTTCGATTTATATTTATGTCGTTCAGTACCGTAGTAGTACGAGGGATCGCTCCTCCTTATCTGTCTGCTGTTGGTAATTGCGAAACCGCATAAATGCAGCTAATGTGACTAGCGCTGATGTAACTCAACCTTTCTGTTACAATAACACGTTTATGTGACACAAATGTATGAGTAATGATGGGAAAGTATCTTAGATGCTTTATCCCGTACTAGTGCACTTCATAGTACTGTATTCGGGTGGTATTTGAATGTTACGAATTTCTTAAGGTATTTTTCTTTCAAACGAGAAATCTGCCAGTCCTCAAAACGGCTACTTATTTGCAGCAAGGGAACACTGCATTCCGCCTCATGCCTGCTGTCACGAAGTAACACGGAAGCATGATCACAAGGCGATGGCGGGACCAGATTGCGTTTAAGCCTTGAAAAAACGACCACTGCTGGACGAGTCGTTGTCGCATCAACGCTGCCTTCCTGGGGTTCATCCCTCCTGAGCGAACGGTAGCAGGCGTTGGGAGCATCCGCTGGGCCGAGCGCGCAGGCAAAGAGTACTGCTGCACCTGCTGGAGGACCCGCTGTCCGCGGTCCGCCGTCCTGGGCAGACCATGGCAGTCGTCAGCAGCATTTGCTGGGCCAAGCGCACAGGCAAAGAACACCGCCGCGACCCGCGCTGGACAAACTGCTGTCGGCCACCCTGGGCGGACCCTGGAATGCATCGGGAGCGTGTGCTGGGTCAAGCGCGCCGGCAAAGAACACCACCGCGACCCCAACTGGACGACCCGCTGTCTGCCACCCTGGGCGGACCCTGGCAGCCGTCCGGAGCATGCGCTGTGCCAAGCGCGCAGGCAAAGAACACCATCGCGATGTCTGCTGGACGACCCGCTGTCGGCCACACTGGGCGGATCATGGCAGGTGTCGGGTGCATGTGCTGGGATGAGTGCGCCGGCAAACAACACCGCCGCGGCGCCTGCTGGACGACCCGCTGTCGGCCACCCTGGGCGGACCAAGGCAGTCGTCGGGAGCATGCGCTGTGCCAAGCACGCCGGCAAGAACACCGCTGCTACCCCTGCTGGACGACCCGCTGTCGGTCACACTGGGCGGACCCTGGCAGGCGTCGGGAGCATGCGCTGGGCCAAACTCGCCGGCAAGAACACCGCTGCTACCCCTGCTGGACGACCCGCTGGCGGTCACACTGGGCGGACCCTGGCAGGCGTCGGGAGCATGCGCTGGGCCGAGTGCGCAGGCAAACAACACCGCTGCGACCACTGCTGGACGACCCACTGTCGGCCACCCTGGGAGGACCAAGGCAGTCGTCGGCAGCGTGCGCTGGGCGAAGTGCGCCGGCAAGAACACCGCTGCTACCCCTGCTGGACGTCCCGCTGTCGGTCACACTGGGCGGACCGTGGCAGGAGTCGGGAGCATGCGCGGGGCCAAGCGCGCCGTTAAGAACACCGCTGCTACCCCTGCTGGACGACCCGCTGTCGGCCACCCTCGGGGGCTGGCCATGGCAGGTGTCGGGTGCATGTGCTGGGCCGAGTGCGCAGGCAAAAGAACACCGCCGCAACCCCTGCAGGACGACCCGCTATCGGGCCCCCTGGGCGGACCCTGGCCGGCATCAGGAGCCCGCGCTGTGCCAAGCGCGCAGACAAAGAACACCATCACGACCCCTGCTGGACGAGCCGCTTTCGGCCACCCTGGGCAGACCTTGGCAGGCGTCGGGAGCATGCGCTGTCAGAAGCGCGCCAGCAAAGAACACTGCCGCGACCCCTTCTGGATGACCCACTGTCGGCCACCCAGGGCGGCTGGCCATGGCAGGTGTCGGGTGCATGCGCTGAGCCGAGTGCACAGGCAAACAACACCGCCGCGACTCCTGCTGGACGACCCGCTGTCGGCCACCCTGGGCGGACCATGGCAATCGTCGGTAGCGTGCGCTGGGAGAAGGGTGCCGGCAGAGAATATCGCTGCGACCCCTGCACTGCTGGACGACCCGCTGTCGGCCACTCTGGGCGCACCCTGGCAAGAGTCGGGATCCTGCGGTGGGCCAAGAGTGCAGGCAAAGAACACCGCTGCCACCCCTGCTGGACGACCGGCGGTCGTCTACCCTGGGTGGACCATGGCAGTCATCGGGAACATGCGCAGGGCCAATCGCACAGCCAAAGAACACCGCCGCGACCCTTGCTGGACGACCCACTGTCGGCAACCCTGGGCGGACCATGGTAATCGTCTGCAGCGTGCGCTGGGCGAAGGGTGCCGGCAAACAACACCGGCGGGACCCCTTCTGAACAACCCGTTGTCGGCCACCCTGGGCGGACCCATGCAGGCGTCAGGAACATGCGCTGTGCCAAGCGTTCCGGCAGAGAACACCGCTGCGACTCCTGCTGGACGACCCGCTGTCGACTGTTCTGGGCGTATCGATGCAAGCGTTGGAATCCAGGGGTGGGCGCAGCGCGCAGGCAAATAATACCGCCACACCCCTCGCGGGACGAACAGCTCTCGGTCTTTTCGGACGGGCCGTTGGGGGCGTAGGGCTTTAAAAACAAACATTCTCAGCAATTTCCTTCAGGACACCCTGAGGGGCTTTCGCCTGAGTTTAGCAGGTTACAACATTGGTTCATTTTGAAGGTAGTTGCGCGACCGAATCTGTGATATTCCTTTGAGAAATGAAACTAGCCGGAGGTTCCAATATCATGGAATGCCAGTATTGGAATCACTGATATAAGGGCATTCCTAATCGGTGCGCCATTACGCATACAGTACTAAATATCAGTGGGACGTATACGTGCGTTTTTGTAATAGATACGAACAATGTGGTTAAATTCCATGCTCAAATTCCTTGTTTTGCAGCTTGTGTTTGTGTAATGAAACGTTAATAAATAATTCCATCGAATTTTGAACTGTCTGCGGATCTCTGCAGTGGGCAAGGCCTACAATTAGAAATGCGACCGTTGGTCCCATGGTGAACGCGTTTCAAAGCCAAGTATTCCTCTGACACGAATTTCTGAGATAAAGTTCATTCTTTGACGGAAGCCCGTCTGGTCGGGATGAAACATTGGGTAGACAAAAACCGGGGCACTACGCCGCCCAAAGTAAAATTTCAGAAGAAAAGAAGACGTTCCTTAGAATTTCTGAGATATTAGGGGAAAGCCAAAGCACGCGTATTTGAGCCCAGTCTTAACCTACATACTGTCATATATGTTTGGTCATTAGAAATCCAGCTTTTTAAAGTCATTTTAATGTTACCGAGGGTGTTATGACATTAAAGTAATCCAGTCTGTTTCTATTTCATTTCCGCGATTAGAACTCTACAATTGGTGAATTTGGTTGGGCCACGACCATTTCGCTTGTCTGTGATGCGACGACAGAAAGCCAAGAAAACTTCCTACATTGACGTGATGTGTACATATTAATTATGTATGATTCTGCTGAACAAACGAAAATGTCATTTGTGATTCTGCACCTTGATCAAAATTAGCCATCCGCCATTGATCTGAAATTTTCTGTCCGCGCACAGTTTGCCTCACTGTCATGTGAGATGACATAACCGTGAAAGCTCCCCTCCTCAAAGAAAAGTGCGTGGACTAAGCATATATTATGACGCCGAAAAAAGAAAGGTTCTTTTTAATAGATCCGGCCCTATAACGTGAGCTATTCCAGTCTGTTTCTATTCCATTGTATTCGCTCGCCCTCCTAGATTGGTGAAATATTTTGGGGGGGGGGGGGGCGCCCACTTAGCATGTCTGTCATGAGACGTCACGGAAACGGCGAAAACTCCCAATTTAAAATGACGAGTACAGATTGAATATGCATGATTAAACCGAACAAAGAAACGAACTTTTTTCAAGTTCTACGCCGCTGTAACTATTAACCATCCGCGATTGATGAAATTGCTTTCGGACCTCGTCTTGTTCACTTTTCTGCCACGCGACGTTACCAAACCACGGAGACTTACCCGTCGAAGTTACGTGTACGCGCTAAAGATGCATTAGTATGCCGAACAAAACTGACAGTTTTTTGCAATTACCAGAGACTACTCAGTTTCAAAATGAATACAGCTCCGCCACTGATTCATCATCATCATCATCCTGGTTGCGCCCACTGCAGGGCAAAGGCCTCTCCTATACTTCTCCAACTACCCCGGTCATGTACTAGTTGTGGCAATGTTGTCCCTGCAAACTTCTTAATCTCATCCGCCCACCTAACTTTCTGTCACCCCCTGCTACGCTTCCCTTCCCTTGGAATCCACTCCGTAACCCTTAATGACCATCGGTTATCTTCCCGCCTCATTACATGTCCTGCCCATGCCCCCTCATTTCTTTTTCTTGATTTCAACTAAGATGTCATTAACTCGCGTTTGTTCCCTCACCGCCACTGATTGGTGTAGTACTAATCGCTGCGATGAGCGCCACTCAGGGCAGCCGACGAGAATTGATTCCTTTGCGTATAAAGAATTGCGTGGCAGTATAGCGTTGACGAGCTCTTTCGCCACGTATACGTCATGGCAGGGCCATATCTTGACTGGGCAGCTGTTTAAGCGGCTTTTTTAGCGGCCCGTTACGCGCTGCCGCAATCTTCCATGAACCACCACAAGATAAGCAAGGGAAAAGGGACCAATCAGAGAAGCCGGCATCCCTATCCTGAATATGTCATCCACTTAAACTGCGCTAGCTGGATAGCTCGGCAATCCTCGAATCCCTCTCCTGCACGCTCCTCACCTCTCGTCATTAAAATAAATAAGGAAAACGTATATCTGTGGCAATTTGCTATTCGCTGGAAAGGCAAAGAAAAGGCACCTTCTATAAACAAGGAGACCGTTTGATTGGGTGGTTGAAACAGCCTTGCGGTTTAGTGCGCTTTTTTGCGTGGGCGGTTACGTAAATTTGATGTCAGGATTGTGGTTTGCACGAAATCAAGTGCGCCAAAAGAAAAAGGGCCTTTATTGAACGGAGCACTCATATACATACTATCAAAGGGGGCGTTAGAGCCAACTGAGTGCGCATGTGCATGACAGTGCATTGCGTCACATTTCTCTCTTTTTTTGTAAATCAAAATCACTGAAGTTCTAGCATCGGGTATCTTCGTGGTGGTGTAAGAGCGAGGAGGAGACGATCGACCCTAACTAATCAGGAACGGCCGAAATGGACAGTCAACTAGGTGGACTCTTACAGAATGGCTCCCCAGGTTTTTGATGGAACGCTGTACATTGTGAGCAGGCAGGATTCCGTAAAGGCTACTCAACAATAGACCATATTCGAACTATGAATCAGGTGATAGAGAAATGTGCGGAATATAACCAACCGTTATATACAGCTTTCATTGATTACGAGAAAGCGTTTGATTCAGTCGAAACCTCAGCAGTCAAGGAGGCATCACGGAATCAGGGTGTAGACGAGCTATACGTAAAAATACTGAAAGATATCTATAGCGGCTCCACAGCCACCGTAGTCCTCCATAATGAAAACAACAAAATCCCAATAAAGAAAGGCGTCCGGCAGGGAGATACGAATAGATACAGGGCGATATCTTTCCAATGCTATTCACAGCGTGTTTACAGGAGGTATTCAGAGACCTGGATTGGGAAGAATTGGCGAAAAGGGTTAATGGAGAATACCTTAGTAACTTGCGATTCGCTGATGCTGAGTCTTGCATTTGGTCCCCTGAGTTACTAAGCAATGCATGCTCACTGATCGGGAGAGGCAAAGCAGAGGGGTGTGTCTAAACGTTAATCTGCAGAAAACAAAAGTAATGTTTAACAGTCTCGGTAGAGAACACCAGTTTACGATAGGTAGCGAGGCACTGGAATTGGTAAGGGAATACATCTACCTAGGGCAGGTAGTGACCGCGGATCCGGATCATCAGACTGAAATAATCAGAAGAATAAGAATGGGCTGGGGTGCGTTCGGCAGGCATTCTCAGATCATGAACAGCAGGTTACCATTATCCCTCAAGAGGGAAGTGTATAACAGCTGTGTTTACCAGTACTCACGTATGGGGCTGATCAACCTGGAGGCTTACGAAAAGGGTTCTACTTAAATTGAGGAAGACGCAACGAGCTATGGAAGGAAGAATGATGGGTGTAACGTTAAGGGATAAGAAAAGAGCACATGGGGTGAGGGAACAAACGCGAGTTAATGACATCTCAGTCGAAATCAAGAAAAAGAAATGGCCATGGGCAGGACATGTAATGAGGAGGGAAGATAACCGATGGTCATTAAGGGTTACGGACTGGATTCCAAGGGAAGGGAAGCGTAGCAGGGGGCGGCAGAAAGTTAGGTGGGCGGATGAGATCAAGGAGTGTGCAGGGACGACATGGCCACAATTAGTACATGGCCGGGGCAGTTGGAGAAGTATGGGAGAGGCCTTTGCCCTGCAGTGGGCGTAACCAGGCTGATTATGATGATGATGTACATTGTGACGCGGAAGCCATCAGGAAGCCCTGGTAGATGCCTTGTGCCTCGGTTCTGGAATGGACGTTGTAGCATCCTCACCTGTCAGCCTATAAGTCTCTGCATCGGAGACCCAAAGTAAGAATCGCGAGGTGTATTTCTCCACTCAAGCAATGCAGCACAAAAATCTCCTGTACTATACCGATGCCGCTTCAGTAGTTATATTGGCTTCTTGAACGGCACGTTCAGCCATTCCGTTTGATAGAGGGTAATAAGTATTGAACGGATGTGGAGCAAGCCAATCTTACCGACAAAAATGACGGAAGTTCTGGTTGCTCAATGGCGGGCCATTCTCGGTGCATATTCGCTGCGGTAAGCCGTGTGTGGCGTATATGTTGGCGCAAGCAGGGCCGGTATTTGTAGCGATGCCTTTTCCGATTCTATGCCTTTTCAGGCTTTTCGCACTTGGCGAGTGGTCAGAGCGACGGTCTGCCCACATTATCAACGGAATCAGGCGGCCGTGCGTGGTGGATGATAAGAATAGCATAGAATAAGGCATAAGGCATCGCTACAAAATAGCGGCCCAGCAATAACCTTGTCGGCGGTTGTCTGCACGGGCCTTAGTTCGAAAAAGAAAGAATAAAGCTCAACCACCAAATATTCTATGTCATTGTGATAGCAAATGTCGGCTCCTACAACTTCCCGAGGTAGTCTTGGAATTTCATGATTGGCAAGCGTTGATGTCGTGGCTTGTGTTTCTGGCAGGTCTCGCAGCGCCGGGCAACTTCTATATCACTGTTTATAGAAGGCCGAAAGAGCACAGTTCAGGCACGTGCCTTCATTTTTTTTGCTCCTCCATGCGCGACATGATGGCAGGCGTGTAGTTCTCTGCGCATCTTGACAGCAATCATGAGGCGGTTGCTCCGGAACACGATACCGTCTTACTTATGTAGTTCTTCCCGGATGCGCCAGCAGGAACGTAGTTAGCCACTGATAACAGCTTTGCTGTCCGGCCACTGCGTGCTAGCATACTGTCGAAGTTGCATCACTGGGTCCTCGTCGGTCTCTTGGAGAACTTTGCTCAGCCGACTGTCTGAAACCTGAAGGCAAGCAACGGTATTCACATGGTAATTCAAGCACTGTTCTTTCAGTAGCACTTTGCTCGGGAATCACAATAAAGCGTCAGCGACAAACAGCTGCTTTCCAGGTGTATATCTGACGACCATCGGGTAGCTGCAGTGGGCGTAACTGCAGCTAGGCGCATGTGCTGTAGTTGTAGAGGACATTGGCATAACGGCTTCTTAAATATCATTTCTAGGGGTTTATGATACGATTCTACTACAACTTAAGGCTGCCAGAAAAGATAGTCGCGAAATCTTTTACAGCCGTGAACGATTACCAGCCTTTGTTTAAATCTGGGCATACCTTTGCTGCCTTTCTGTCAGCGAACGTGAAGAGTACGCTAGCTGATGCCCATCCTGTATAATTATTTCGACAATTCCGTTCTGGTTGGCGTCTAGCAATAGCTCGATTGGTTTGCCCTTCTGGGAGTAGTTTAACGCAGGAGCTGTGGCAAGCGCTTCCTGTATAGCTTTGAAGCTTGCTTCTTGACAGTCTTCCCAAACCCACGCGACATCCTTTCGTAGTTCTCGGAGTGGCGCTGTTAGGTTTGACATATTCGGAATAAAGGGGGAGACAACATTTACCATGACCAAGAACGTATGCAGCTCCTTGCTGCTTGGCGTCTGGACTTGCAAAATG
Source organism: Dermacentor variabilis (assembly GCF_050947875.1). Taxonomy (NCBI): domain Eukaryota; kingdom Metazoa; phylum Arthropoda; class Arachnida; order Ixodida; family Ixodidae; genus Dermacentor; species Dermacentor variabilis. The sequence continues at coordinate 47,886,730 of NC_134568.1, forward strand.
TCTTCTAGCCGCTGTGGATACAAACTCGGCCCGTCACGTGTCAGCATGTGTCCTAGGTGCCGGACAGATTTCTTCTCTCCTTTAGTGACGACGACCATGTTGCTGGCCTACTCCGTCGGCTTTGTCACATGCATGATGACTCCCTATGTCTCCATGCGGTCCAGCTCTGCTTTCACCTTGCCATTGGAATCCGCCGTGCTGGTTTCACCACTCCCTGGGAACCAGGCTTGAGCTTCAGGTGGTAAATCGTACCCTCCAATTAACCTAGGCCCTCGAACACGTCATTGTAAGGCTTCGCTGCATCGTAAAGCTCCAGTTGTTCGACAGAAGAGACTCTTTGGAGTAAGCCTCACTCTTCAGCAACTGCGCCGCTCATCATCACGGCAACTTCGTCTTCCACAACTAAAAAGTCTGTCTTAATCTTCCTTTCTCTCGTTGCAACTTCGAGACGAACTTGTTTCGTTGCTTATTTCTGGGAGCCAAAGAACGTGTGTAAAACTACGTTACAGTAGTGTGGCTGCTGGCTTATTTTCTGTAGCTGGCGGTGCGCGATAATTGAGCAGGTTGTGCCTGTGACCAACTTGCAAAAAAATTGGTTTTCCTTCTCTCTGAACGGTAGCCGTCCAGCAATAGCCTTTCCCTCGGGCATGCGATACTGTTTCCAACTAGAAAACGCCCAGCGTTTTGCCGTCTTGCGTTCCAATGGATGCTACCTTTTGCTCTTGCGGGTAAAATTTTTTTGGCATCTTATTGCAGGCTATGGCGAAGCGACTCCTGTGTCGCACAGGCTTAAAAAAGTTGCTAGTAGATATGATGTTAATGTTGCTTTCACTGCTCCCACTAAGCTAGGTAAGATATGCGCTGCCGCACAGAATAAAAAGGAGCGGGTAAAAGGCGAAAAACGAAGAGATATTTGTCCAGTGAAGCACGATAAAAACAACTGTTTTACTGACTGTCGTATGGGTGTGGTTTATAAAATTCTCCTTAGCTGTGGCCAGTTCTACGTAGGGCAAACGGGATGGTGTATCAATGAGAGGCTAATGGAACATAAAAGGTCGTTAACCGGTGGATCGCCTTCTAATCTATCGCTACATTGCCGAGATTGTAACTGCACGCCAGAGTTAGATGAATGCGCGATATTGTACAGGCATAAGAATGAAGATACGCGTCTTATGGTAGAGGCATGGCATATCTATAATGGTGGAAGTGCGTGCGTGAGTCAGCCTTCGATTACTTTACATAAGGAAGAGATTAAGTACCTTAACAGTTATCTCTCTCGAAGGCCGGCACGTGTACCCGATTGACACGTGGTGTTACCATTCCTGAGCATGCGCAGATGAGTTTTGTGTCTTTCTTTTTTCGCCTCAGTGCCCCCTTCAGTTGATAGTCGGCGTTCGTGTTGTCCACTTCTCTACTCTTGTGTCCTGTCTGCACGCCTCACTTCTATTTTGCATAATGAACCCTTACCAACTAGCTCAGCTTTCTGTCGTTCTGTCCTTCCGCCGCCTTTCCTGCATGTGCGTTCTTTTGCGGGGCAGACATGGTGAGTCTTATGAACCTTTGCGCACTTTGTGCAACGCCGGCCTTTTACCTCAGATACTGCGTTCATCTCGGCAGCGTAATGGCTTTTGGGGCGTGCCTGTATTTCTTCGCACTATACCTTGCCATGTTCTCGCGATTGGCACGTTTCTACCCTCTTTGCAAATGAATCATTTTCAGAGACGAGCTTTTCTTGGATAATGTTGTCTTATTCCGTAAATAATACTACTTCTTAGCGTACGCACTTCGAGTTCCCCAAACTCGGAATGTTTTGCTAGCACTAGTAGGTGTGTTAACCAGCCCTTGAAGCTTTAGCCCTCATTTTGGTCGCGCTTTCCAAAACGAAACTCGCGTAGGCTAGGTTTAGTGCAGGCTTGTAAAATGCCTCAAACTAAAGTTTCAGGACTTCTACCTCCGACTTCTCTTCATCCGGTGCAAAGGCAAAAGTGCTATACGTCTTGCGCGCGTCCTCTGCGATAATCATGAGAAAAGTGGCTGCCTGTACCTCTTTGGGTTGCTGGTTTAGGTACGTTGCCGTTGCGAAGAGCTCGAACTCCTGACGCCACGTCTTCCAACTTTGCCATACGTCTCCTGTGGTGTCCAGGACTCCCGGCGGTGGTAGTAGCGTTGTGGCTGGGGCGCTGGTCTGCCCTGGCGCTGTTCCTCGTTCTCCATTGTCGTACTAGTTCGGTCTTTCGAGCCGCCCTCGTTTGCTTGCTACCCTTCCGCTTTTATATCACCAACTGCGCACATCGGCCACACTCCGACCACTTCTCACACCATGTGGTTTGCACGAAATCAACTGGGTCAACAGAAAAAGGGCCTTTATTGAACGCAACACACTCTTATACATATACTATCAAAGGGGGCGTTACAGCCAAGTGAGTGCGCGTGTGCATGACAGTGCATTACGTCACAAGGAGATCGGAATAAAGTCAGAAGGGAAGAACTTAATGGTACAGGCGTCCTTGGACGCTGCCCAGTTGTGAAAGGAATAGAACATGGCCACCCATCGATCACTCCGTAGAGCTGGCTGCTAAGAGCCACTGGCTAGAACGTATTTCTTTGCGTATAACAAAATTTGAACACGAAACATCAAGCAACTATTAGAATATGCTGTGAGCGAAACACCGGACACTTATTTAGCTTAGGCCGGCGCGAAACGCCAGTTACGTGAATCGATGTTTACTTCCCTCGTATACTCTTTCACAGTTTCCTACTTGATTGCAACGAATACAATACTCCTTGATAGAAAGTGCACCACTTTAGCCGAGAAATTATTTCAGATCGCAGCGCTGCAGGCAGAAGCAAAAGTAACGCTGTTCGTAGATCCGATCAGCCGTTTCCAGAAAGGCTGCCATATTTTTACCACTGAATGGCACGATTAATTTCGATGTAGAATCGATGAACATGCCACTACGGCAGTTAAAGTTGGAGTACGTTACTTCATTTTGAAATATATTCGAACCGTTTTTGCCATGAAAAGTAATAAAACAGCGTTGTTTTCCATAGCACGCAAATGTTTACTAAGCTTCGAAAACGAAGTTGATATACAGCTCTGATAAGAAACAAATATAACGCAGAAACCATCGAAGATCATTAAATCGGTAAGGGATATCGCTTTAGTATCTCACTGAGTGGCCAGTGGATCACTGAAATGCAACGGATGTGCAAGCAAGAGTCTGATGATATCCTGATTAAGGCTCTACTGTTTTTTTGTGGATGCATGCATTAATTTGTTGTGTAATGTTTTGGACAATGAAGGCAGAGGTTTTGATGGAGCAGTGAATGATTTCATTTCATTTTTTTCCAAGGTTATCGATAGTAGCTATCCGATTGGAACCACAGCCGATGTAGACAACGTCGTTTTGCCAACTCTTCTCCTCAGTGAGGGTACATCTTGGCGGCAGGCGGCATTTTCAGTGTCCCGTTGCATGCCGCCACAATCGTCGAGGTGTCACCGCAACTTAACCAACTAAGGCGAAGCGAACAGTCGGAGGCATGGTCGCCACTCTGCTCATCTCTGCCTCCATTGTGGGACGCTGGCGTAACGTCAGAGCCCATCAGCGCCCTAAGAGACGCCGGCGCACTCTCCTCCACTGGGGACCTACTTTCGCTCAATTGTCTCGGCCCTACCGATACACTCATCACGTCTGCCTACTCTTCGCTTCTAGTCAGCCGGTTCGACAAGAAAAACCTTTCACGGTAGGCCATGCTGGTCACTTAAAACAAAACAAGCGGGGCACCTTTAAACGAGGCGAACGTTTCATTGTGCACTTCTAAAGAATGTTACGGATCCCCGCCCGCGCTTGCATCGGCGGTTGCGTAAATTCGACTTCAAAGGATAGGAATAAAGTTAGAATTTTATAAGCTTTACATTATAGCACCCGAAAATGATCTTATTCGAGACCCATGGGGCTTGTACAAAGCTGGCAGCGCCTCCTGATCTCTTCCGGCAATACAGCGGGTCGCCAAAGGAAGATGAACAGGAGACACTGGGTTTTATGGACACTGGGACACCACGCAGGATGACGCGACCCGTGCTGGACTACTCTTCTTGGTCATGCACCTGCTTTGCTCAGTCGTTGGCCTCCTTGGATGGACCACTGAAGGCGTCTGGAGCAAGCTGCACCACGCGGCAGGCCAAGAAGCACAAGGTCAAAATGGCGCAGTTTGGATGAATGTGTGGCTTTCTACCTCTACGCATCGCATCGAGTGTTTTCTCGTTCTTCTAGAAAATACTTTCACACAAATAAATGAGCCACAGTAACGAAGAAACCAGCAGACTCGAGTGATTGCTCCGGTACTTAACTGAAACATTTTCAGTAGCAAACTCCCGTTGGAGACACGGCTGTTGCTGTGGCTACAAATCATAGATTTACCAATCAGAGTGATAGGCCACACTGGACGAGATAATTCTCTCACGTAGAAAAAAAAACGCAAACGGAAGGAAAACTTTCAGAGACGCAATGAGCGCAAATGCGATTTCATAGCTAAAAAAGAGCACACCACGATGATCGAGATTATGACTTATTGGCAAGCGCTTTGAAATGGGGGTGGTGATGAATAGTCACCTAACCTGCTTGTGTTACTCAGGTATGCTGTACATAATTTTCATTCTAGCATATTTGTATACATATCTTTAATCTTTTTTTCTCTTGCTCAAAACTTTTCTAACCTTTACCGCTACCTATGCTTTTAACGGATCTGGTCGTAAAAATCTCTTCCCTGCTTTTTTTTTCACCAATGCTCCCAATGTCTATTGCTTATCTCAACTGCCGATTGGCCGATGCTTCCGTCCATTTTCAATCCAAACGCTTCCGGAAGATGTACGTTACCTACCGGTCTCACTGGGTGAATCCCTCCACATTCCTTTAGTATGCGCTGAGTGGTATTTAGATGTTTTGCTGCAGCAGATAAATGCCTCATGTTGGTGCGGATATTTTCTTCGCTATGTTTTTGTCCTTACGCAACTAGCTCGAGTCTGAAATAGCAAGGCGCTTCCATTCGTGTTAACCTACAGATTTTCCTTTCTAATTTAATTCTTCATTTTGCTGTAAATCTCCGCGTTTTTTTTTTCGTTTCCACTCTTTGCATTGGATTCTCTGTCTCTGTTTCTCTCACTTTCTTTCTGATGTCCCCTGGTTGTCTATTAAAGCTTTCAATTACCCTGTACTTGGTTGCCAACTTTCTTGACCTCTCCCTCCATTTTGTGTCCCCGCTTTTCATGTAGAAATACTTGCGCACTATAGCCCCCGTTCTTTTTTCATTCATGTTCCCGAGTCTTTCTTCAAAACTAATTTTGCTCTTCACTTCTCTGACTTCTAAAGAGGCCCAACTTATGTCACCCCGCATTGTCTCATTTGTGATTTTACCGTCGGCTCTCAAAGCCAGCCGGCATATCGACCTTTGTTTAACTTCCAACACCAACAAGGCATCACCTTTTAAGCACAGAATGGTATTTGCGAATGTTAGAGCTGGCGCCATTACTCCTTTCCAGATTCCTCGCACCACCTCATATTTATTGTTGTCGCAAAGTGCTCTATGTTTCATTATTGCTGCGTTTCGCTTCCCCTTTATTTTCAGATCATTTGGTGGGAGCTAGAGTAAGCGTTTCTTTTGTTTAGGTAAACGCCCAGGTATTTTTGTTGCTTGACTGTGGGTATTGCTTGCTGTTCAAGAGACATCACGTGATTACTCGTCTCTTCGTTGAAGATCATAACTCCCGTTTCTCTGTGCTAAACTTAAGGGCTAGATGGTTCGCTACGTTGCCACACATATTCTCAAGTGTCTTTAAATATCTTGCATAGTCCGATAGTAGCACTACGTCGTCCGCATACGTTAGTCGGGGGACCTTCTGTTGCAGCATTTGTCCATTACACGTGCATGATAAATCAAACCTTAACTCACCGTTCTTTAGTCGTCTTTCTATGCCCTTAACATAAAGCGTGAACAACAAACAGACTACATCCTTACTACAGCACTTCGTGAATTTTCACCACTTCATTACATTTTCGGCCTTCCCGTACAATTTGTACCCGGTTGTCTCTCTATATATATATCACTCAGCAGCGCCACGAAATCTTCATCTTTGCCTTCCTGCTTGAGAATATCCCATAACGATTCTGCGTCTACATTGTCGTAGGCTCTCTTATATCCAGAAATGCTATCCATAAAAGTCTATTCTGAGCTATTAAAATCTCTATGCGCTCAGTTTTTACAATTATAGTGTGCTCTAAGCGCTTGCCCAGTCTGAATCCATTCTGCGGTTCCTCCAGTACATAATTTTTTTTTCACCAACTTCGACAGTTTTAATTTTATGGCTTGCATTGCCATTCTATATATCACCGACGTTACTGTAACTGGCATGTATGAGCTCGTCCTATCCTTATCACCATTGCCTTTGTAGGTGAGGTTCCATCTTGCTTTCACGCCATCCAACCAAAATTTTCTTCGTTTTAATCACTTGCCTAATGGCATAAGTCAGGAGTCCATTGCTCTTTTGACCGAGGTATTTATTAGCCGTATAGGGATTTCATAGCCGAAAAATGGCGCACCAAGGTCCGTGCACGAAGCAGCGTTACCTTGCAGCCGCACTCTTGGGCTTGTAGAGAACTGACAGAACGGTAGCGTGGCCTGCATCAATCTGATATGCATCTAAGGAGAAAAAACCGTGATGTAGGCAACGTTCTCTTAGTCAGCGACAAAATTGCCTGCTGTGCCAACTGGAATTTAGGCTCAGAATTCACAACTCTCAAAGTATACGTGGCTTGCAAGACGGTTTGCGCTCCATTGCGCTAAAATAGTTTCAAGCGCAGTAGTGTTCGTGTAGTTGTAGAAATGTATTATTCACGAGTTATCGCTTAGCGGCGATAAGCATCACCACAAGGTGCTGTTTCGGTGAAACTGAACCTGTAGGCAATGTCCACCTTCCAGAAGTGCTGAGATATAAAACGGATGGAAGAATTAATCTGGTCAGTAGCCGAGATAAGCAAGAGACGTTCAGAGTATTGGTGAAAAAAAATGCAAACAATAAATTGATAGATCCGCAGTCATTTCAAGCACAGGCAAGTATACAATATAGGGAGATATGTTTTCATGATGGGATAATTAAAAATATCAAGAAGACATAGGCAGAAGGCTATACTTCTATGGATATATCGAATACCCAATTAGTTCAAGCAGGATGTGTGACTATCTGTTGCTGCCCCGTTCTGAAGGGTATGCTGATAGAAAAGATTATCATCACCACCACCACTATTAGCGCCATTATCTTCATCAATTATCATCACAATCCTCATCACGGAATCCCTTGGGGTTAACCACATTGGATGGAATGTTGAACACTCATCTGTTTATGAACATATTCATGATGAAGCACCAAAGTTGCTTTCATTTTGCAATGTTTTGCGTACACTAAACGAACACAACAAGAAAAGGACACAAGGGCGATCAAATAAAGAGATCACCTTATTTTCACAATCTCTCTGACATTCTGACTGTATTAATTATTTAGTTAACAGCGGACTTAATCCGTAAGCACAAATAAATGCCGTAGTATTGCCGGACATGCAATGGAATGCCGGTCAGCAAGACAAAAGCGGAAGAAGAACACGAGGAAGAAGAATCACTGGCGGCCTGGTAAGATGCTTTCGGCCTCACTCCTCTTTTTCGAAGCTGCTGTTGAGAACGCACAGCAGCGGAAAACAGTGTTTGATCGTTTTAGTGTGTTTATTAAACAGGCAGCTTGGAGATCGCTGTTAAGGCATAACGCAAGCATTTTTTTATGCGATGCTTGCAGCTCCGTTAGCTGGTACACCATCGTAGTGGGTGAAACAGCGGGCCAATTTTGCGACAATATATGTGGCGGAATTTCTCTCATGTCTGTGCGAAGCGCGAGGAAATATCGCATTCAAAATCATTAGAATGAAACAATGAAAGCTTGAGATTGAAAATCGTCGAAATGTAGCGACATTTTGCTGTATCAGCAATTCTAAAAGAGATACCTACACGACAGAGGTGGAAATCATGCCTCTTGTTTAAGCTCAAAGGGATGGGGGACGACACCGCCCGCTTTGTAATGAAATGAAATGTGTCACTGGCACTCTAAAAGAGGGCAACTCCCTTCATATCACATGTCTATTGCAGTAAGGTCGCTTCATAAATCGAAAGTGCTACGTGAAAAGCAGTATTTGCAAAGCCCTTGGGCTGACTACTGGATGGAGCTAATGTGAACATCTTTAACGATGACCATGCGCTTGACCAGCTTTCAACATACAAAAGAGAAATTAAATGGTGTTCATGTTCTGAAGCTTGTCCAGCGCACGAATGTGTGCCACCGAAGCTTGAATTTTGCGCTTCCTTATTGAGCGATAGTTTTTAATCCTCGTCGCATTTAGCTTCCTTATTTAAGTCATGGAATGTCGCCGAACAGTCTATTTATTTCTCATTGTTACTGGTTCTGGTTCTCCAGTGCTTCACCCATGACACGTCGGGCTTACATACAGCATTATCTCGTGGTTTTGTGTTCACGTTTCGAAATTTCTCATGCGAGAGAGCATGCTGGCTCTGCCATGAACATGGTAAATATGCAGACTTTATACAAAGGCATCGAATTGATTTTTTGATATTTGTTTTGTATTTGGTAAAAATCTCGTTTTAGCGCAGTTCTGACTGCAAAGTTATACCATAAATCTGGAATTGCGCTGCAACTGAGTTTTGCATAAGTCCACACTGGGTGCCCGTCAATCGATAGGGCCAAAATGTTGGCGTTGGTCTTTACCCTATGCCAGCCATACTGGGCCCGGCTTGATTCAGTCGAGACGCGCCTTTTTTTGTGAGTACCCTCCCAGGATTTACGGTATTCCGAGATTGATCATTCAAGTCTCTCACAGAAGAGTGACTTGTAGACGTGATTGATCCCACGCTCAGACCTTTGCATTTCCAGCTTTGTATTAAGTTAAAATATATGTCTGGGATTTTATGTGCAAAAACCACAATCTTATTATGAGGCACAGCGTAGTGGGGGGCTGCGGGTTATATTTTACTGCCTGGTGTTGTTGACCATGCGCCCAATGCACCGGTACACGGGCGTCTTTGTATTGGTACACTGCGTCTTCGTACATGGTACACGGGCGCGGTGGCCCCATCGGAATGTGGCCACCACGGTCGTGACTGAACATGCGATCTCGAGCACAGCAGAGCCACGACATAGCCGCTCAACCACCATTGCGGTTGAAGCTTTGTATAGATTTATTCTTGAAAACTGCGCAGTTAAGGCTGCTGTTCACATGTCAGCAAATTTTGTTGGAATGTTGCGTGCGTTCATATTCTCCTCGTAAGCCCGTGGTCGTTGCCTAGGAAAGAGGCTAAATTAGCACATGCAGTTGGTGTTACTGTTGCTCAACCTTTTTATCACAGCCGCATCCCTGTCTGAGACATGTGTTTGAGTCATGAGGTGAAGGCATCTTGCATGCATCATTGTACACTACTGAATCACAAGAGTACTTCAATCATCACATTTTTCTTCAAATAAACTTATTCTCACTTAATAATACGCCCTTTTATTTAGGGCTCCTCACATTCTGCCCAAGCTGGATCTGCATTCCGCCTTGTACCGCCCGTCGCAGCAAGTTGCGGAACAAAGATCTCCTGATGGTGGCGGCACACATCCTGCGCATTGCACTGGGCAACGCGACCACCGCTGGACGACCCGCTGTCGCCTGCAAGGAACCCTTCTCAGGCGTCGACCCGACCACGTGGACTAGTGGAGGTGGTATGCGCCAGCGGTGGGACCATCGCACAGGCGACGAAAGCCACCGCGACGCCTGCTGGACGACCCGCTGTTGCCTCGATGGAAGCCTGCTCGGGGATCACTCGTATTACACGGACCCGGGGAGGCGGCTGGTGCAAGCGTGTGTCAAGCGCGCAGGCGACGAGAGCCACAGCGACGCCTGCTGGACGACCCACTGTTGCCTCGATGGAAGTCTGCTCGGGGACCACTCGTATTACGTGGACCCGGGGAGGCGGCGGGTGCAAGCGGTGTGTCAAGCGCGCAGGCGACGACAGCCACCGCGACGCCTGCTGGACGACCCGCTGTTGCCTCGATGGAAGTCTGCTCGGGGACCACTCGTATTACGTGGACCCGGGGAGGCGGCGGGTGCAAGCGGTGTGTCAAGCGCGCAGGCGACGACAGCCACCGCGACGCCTGCTGGACGACCCGCTGTTGCCTCGATGGAAGTCTGCTCGGAGACCACTCGTATTACGTGGACCCGGGGAGGCGGCGGGTGCAAGCGGTGTGTCAAGCGCGCAGGCGACGACAGCCACCGCGACGCCTGCTGGACGACCCGCTGTTGCCTCGATGGAAGTCTGCTCGGGGACCACTCGTATTACGTGGACCCGGGGAGGCGGCGGGTGCAAGCGGTGTGTCAAGCGCGCAGGCGACGACAGCCACCGCGACGCCTGCTGGACGACCCGCTGTTGCCTCGATGGAAGTCTGCTCGGGGACCACACGTATTACGTGGACCCGGGGAGGCGGCGGGTGCAAGCGGTGTGTCAAGCGCGCAGGCGACGACAGCCACCGCGACGCCTGCTGGACGACCCGCTGTTGCCTCGATGGAAGTCTGCTCGGGGACCACTCGTATTACGTGGACCCGGGGAGGCGGCGGGTGCAAGCGGTGTGTCAAGCGCGCAGGCGACGACAGCCACCGCGACGCCTGCTGGACGACCCGCTGTTGCCTCGATGGAAGTCTGCTCGGTGACCACTCGTATTACGTGGACCCGGGGAGGCGGCGGGTGCAAGCGGTGTGTCAAGCGCGCAGGCGACGACAGCCACCGCGACGCCTGCTGGACGACCCGCTGTTGCCTCGATGGAAGTCTGCTCGGTGACCACTCGTATTACGTGGACCCGGGGAGGCGGCGGGTGCAAGCGGTGTGTCAAGCGCGCAGGCGACAAAAGCCACCGCGACGCCTGCTGGACGACTCGCTGTTGCCTCGATGGAAGCCTGCTCGGGGATCACTCGTATTACGCGGACCCGGGGAGGCGGCGCGTGCAAGCGGTGTGTCAAGCGCGCATGCGACGACAGCCACCGCGACGCCTGCTGGACGACCCGCTGTTGCCTCGATGGAAGCCTGCTCGGGGATCACTCGTATTACGCGGACCCGGTGAGGCGGCGCGTGCAAGCGGTGTGTCAAGCGCGCATGCGACGACAGCCACCGCGACGCCTGCTGGACGACCCGCTGTTGCCTCGATGGAAGTCTGCTCGGTGACCACTCGTATTACGTGGACCCGGGGAGGCGGCGGGTGCAAGCGGTGTGTCAAGCGCGCAGGCGACGACAGCCACCGCGACGCCTGCTGGACGACCCGCTGTTGCCTCGATGGAAGCCTGCTCGGGGATCACTCGTATTACGCGGACCCGGGGAGGCGGCGCGTGCAAGCGGTGTGTCAAGCGCGCATGCGACGACAGCCACCGCGACGCCTGCTGGACGACCCGCTGTTGCCTCGATGGAAGTCTGCTCGGTGACCACTCGTATTACGCGGACCCGGGGAGGCGGCGGGTGCAAGCGGTGTGTCAAGCGCGCAGGCGACAAAAGCCACCGCGACGCCTGCTGGACGACCCGCTGTTGCCTCGATGGAAGCCTGCTCGGGGATCACTCGTATTACGCGGACCCGGGGAGGCGGCGCGTGCAAGCGGTGTGTCAAGCGCGCATGCGACGACAGCCACCGCGACGCCTGCTGGACGACCCGCTGTTGCCTCGATGGAAGCCTGCTCGGGGATCACTCGTATTACGCGGACCCGGTGAGGCGGCGCGTGCAAGCGGTGTGTCAAGCGCGCATGCGACGACAGCCACCGCGACGCCTGCTGGACGACCCGCTGTTGCCTCGATGGAAGTCTGCTCGGGGACCACTCGTATTACGCGGACCCGGGGAGGCGGCGGGTGCAAGCGGTGTGTCAAGCGCGCAGGCGACGACAGCCACCGCGACGCCTGCTGGACGACCCATTGTCGCCTCTATGCAACCCTGCGCAAGGGTCGCCCGTACCACGCGGAACCGTGGAGCTGGCGAGGCCAGTATGCATGCGACGAAGGCCACCGTGACACCTGCTGGACGACCCGCTGTGGTATCCATGGAAGCCTGCCCGGAGGTCGCCCAAAGCAAGCGTAGCCTTGAAAGCGGCGGGCACAAATAGTGGGACCAGTGCGCGTGCAACGAACATGACCGCGAGGACTTCTGTACGAAGTGCTGTCACCTCCACCGAACTTTCTCGGTATTCGTCCATACAACGGGGCCTTTTGGAAGCGACGGAAGAAATGGTGGTGCCTGCGTGCAGGCGAGAAAAATTCCTGCGACGTCTACTGGTTGAGTGGCTGTCGTTACCACAGTAACCTACTTGAGAGTCACCCCAACTACGCAGATCATTAGAGACAGGGTAGAAGCGCTGTGACCAGTATGCTGGCGAAGATAAGTTATTCGTGCAGCTCGATTTCACTGGCGGCATTTCTGCCGTACTCATCGGAAAGTAGTGTTCCTGGTCATTCGGAGAACGTTTTCATGTAATTATATGATTTAGAATAAAATTATGGGTGGTAAAGAAATTTAATATATAGTCACTTGACTTGGTGGCAGATATTTATTCGTGTATTCATGCGAGAACTGTAATTTTAGTAGCGATTGCTTTTAGGGTGATTTTCTGCTCGGTGGTATTGCCATCCGTGGCCACTTTTGCCAACTGCTGTAAAGTACTTTCATGTTCTAAATCGCCAGAATTGGATCCTGGGTCGCCTCTAGCAACGGCGCCATGCGTTACTGCGATAGTAATGAACCTGTTTTATTAACCCTATAGAACCAGCAGCTGTATGTGAAATGTAGTGAAAAGAACTTGCTAATCTTTATCTTCGGCTGTGCGGAGGGCATTTGTGGATAAAAAACAATGAAATGTTACTTTAGTATAACATTATTATTACAATAATAATTCAATAGTAATCGGTTTGTTGAACTTTCAACAACCCAGAGCTCGCTCCAAAGGATCGAAAACCCTACTACAGGCGATGTGTTATGTTACCTATGTTTATATAAGGACGTTGAAATATCCAACTCAACGTAGCGAAAAACTCGCCGACTGTTACGGTGCTCCCTAATGCGAAATTTGAGCGCAGCGCTGTCCGTGTTTTCATTTCGCGATATATTGGCTGGCACGGACAATCTGCCTAGAGCGACACGTTGTAAACGGAGCGCAGTGCGGCGCGATGGCCTCGCTAATCGGGAGAGCCTGAGTGGCAGCGCATGGGAGACGCGTGATTCACAGCAGCCGCCGTAGACAGACCTTCGCTCATGCAGCGCTTTGTTTCCATATGCCTGACGCGCGCTACCTTGTCGCCATCTCATATCCCTCGCCGCAGAGCCTGTCTTACGCGGCACTATGCTTTTCTCCTGAGGCTTTTGCTATACCCGTCTCATCCGCTTTCCACGTCATGTTTCCGCTGCACCCTTGTCCTCCGCTTCTTCCTCGTGATATATTCGCTATCGCCGCCTTTCATCCACCGCTGCATTCCGCATTCGCTCTTTCTGCCTTCGCTGTGCTCGTTCGTTCGGTTACGAGGGAAACCGACGCTCGGCGCAGGGGGCATAAGAGCTGCGCACAAAATATACATTGGGCATTTAGAGAGCTAAACATAGGGGAGTGAACTGCTCCAAATAAATTTAGGCAAACCTCGCATTTAACCTCATTGCCGCCCTGTTGATAACATGGCTCGCACAAGGCCACCGAACAGTAAGTAGTCCGCCCATGTTAGGCACATTTCGATAGTACTTGCAGAACAGCAAAGCGTGTCCACCATACTACTCGTATGTCTCCCACATTCACCGACGTCCTCTTTACGTAACTTGCGGAGCGCGGTGAAAAAGGCGCAGCGAGAAGCGTAGGATGTCGAAAACCATATAACATTTCTGAAGCCGCAACAGCAGGTCCCCGCGGTCGACGGGGAATGAGGGAGGTGCGTCCGTGTAACGACGAGGCCGACAATTCGTCATGAACTTGCCCGAGAAGGGTTTCTACACAACCCTATCGCTGTCACCGTGCAGGCATATTACTCGCAATAATGCCTGTTTTAAGTACACTCTAAAAGAAGTTTACGCCCTTTGGGGTGTGTATTTGCCACACAACAATAATTGTCATCTGTCATCAGTAGACAATTCAACCTCTAACATCCGCAAGCTACCTTTCAGAAGTGTGTTCGCCCGCAGCTAGAGTTTGCCTTTCCAATTTGGTCACCTTACCATAAATACCTGATCAGCTCATTAGAATCAGTTTAAAATAGGCCCGCTACGTAACTATGACTACAACTCAAACTTCTCGCAAACAAAACTTTCGATTTCACTTTCGCCTTTAAGTACTGGTCGTGACTTTGTACTGATATTATTACTTCGCAAGTACCTTCTTGCTGTTCGAGAATCTTATTTGCGGCTTGAAGACTCACATTGCACATTAAGCAGATTACATAAACACCTCAGCTTCTCGCGCATATACAAGAACACTTGCGCATCCAATTGGTCAATGGTTCCTCGTGCCATTCTGTTATGGAAAGAACTTCCTGATGTCATCGTCTCCGAAACAAATCCTGATAAATTCCGTCAACCCATGAGTCCACACTTCACTTCATAATGATGGGAAATGGCATGATGTCTTTCTCTTTCTCCAGTTTTATGCATTTAGTGCGCTATTTTGTGGGATTTCTGAGTTCATTCCTTCGCTTTTTATTATTGTATTTTTTTATCCTGACGTTGGAGTGGATACTTTTGTGTATCGTTATATTGTATGCTATGTGGGCTGTGTATTTTTATCTTTTGTGTCTGATGTGCACGCTAGCGTTTCTTAATTGTATGTGCAATGCTCTAATGCTTGTGTAATACGTTTCGATTGGGGCGAAATGCGAAAGCACCCTTGTACTTAGATTTGGGTGCACGTTAAAGAACCCCAGGTGATCCAAATTTCCGGAGTCCCCCACTATGGCATGCCTCACAATCAGACCATGGTTTTGGCACGTAAGAACGCATAATTTAGTTTTTTTTGTGTAATACGTTGCGTATACATTATTATATTGTGGGTCTGGACGCCCATCCGTCGCCGTGGAGTCTCGGAAAAGTTGCTCCGCCGGTATTTTGGTCCCTACAAGGTTACACGCCGCCTCTGTGACGGGACCTACGAAGTCGTCCCCGGTTCTGACACCGGTTCGCTCCGTCGTCGTCCTTGAGCTGAAGTTATTCATGTAGTGCACATGAACCCATACTATGCACGTACGTGAACGCCGAGATGCACCTGAGGAGCTGCAT
This sequence comes from Dermacentor variabilis, assembly GCF_050947875.1. NCBI lineage: Eukaryota > Metazoa > Arthropoda > Arachnida > Ixodida > Ixodidae > Dermacentor > Dermacentor variabilis. The sequence goes on from NC_134568.1 coordinate 47,902,097, forward strand.
TTCTTGTCGTCGCTGAAAGGACTTTTTGACGCGACCGAGACGGTCGATTTTCGCATGGGGGGCAGTTGACACAAACATGTGGGGCTGCCACACCATTCAGAGCATATTCAGAGCACATATATACTTTCATGGCACGCGCAAAGGTTGGAGCCATGAAAGGCGATGAAGCGCGTAAGCTGCACGCTCTCCTTCTGGCCCGCCATTAAAGGGAAGCATCTATTTTGCAAGACTACGTCTTCGATCTACGTTACAATATTGCATATTTATTATGTGTGTATAATAAGTCTTGGTCTGTCCCCTTTAGATCTTACTGTGACGCCACCCTTGCCCAATGCCTCATACGATTAAGGGCGGTAAGGAAATCTGAAATAAAATAAAATGAAATAAAATCCTGTCTTTCGGACAATGCAGGTATGCGTATGTAATAAATAAACAATAATAAAAAAAGAAAATTAAGAAGCTTGCCAGACTACTTGCAACGAGAACGAACAGTAGAAGAGCAGCGAGAAATTTCATCTCCAGGATTTTGAAAGGTGCCCTTGGTTTCACAGGGAAAAAATATCTACCGGAAGGAATGTGTGGAATAAACACAAGCTAGCGCGCCCTTCATTTGCCCGCTCGAAATATTCAGTTACGCATTAGGCATGCAACGTTGGAGTGTCATACGTAAAACGCTCTAGTGATTTTGGACTCCAGTCTGGGATTAGTACCTCTCGGCGGATTTTTGTGAGCAGGAGATGGGGCAAATGCCTCGAATTTCCTCACAAGCCCCAGAACTGCAACTTATTAGCTGACAATCACAAAGTATTTTATTCAATTACGAATTTATTTTGAACTATTTTCACCTTTATCTGATATCTCGATTGACGGGCTGGATGAATATTAGGAGAAAGGGTTAAAACTCCCCACATTGCACAGAAAATTCGTATGCGCCAATAAGCCCGAATGAGTTTTTGGTCATGTTACGATAACACAGAAGGAATAATACAGTGACAGTGAGGAAGTGCACGTGTGTAGGGCGTTTGATATTTGTCGAAGGCATTCAGAGCACATACTTCAGGCAAACGATCACTATGGACGCGCTTAAGAGCTCTCGTGCTGCTTGTTCATAAACATTAATCAGATGCAAAAGCAGTTATCGGCGATATGTGCGTAATGGGTTACTATATAATATATCATGATTTAGAGCCCACTAAATATATTAGCAGCGCATTCTACGTGGAGTGAACGCTCCCGTGTTACATATGTCGACAGATATCTGCGTATTTACAAAAGCGTATCTAGTCGACAAATTTACACAAAGATCAAGCATATGTGCTACTCATGATCACAACGAAGGGGCCTCAGAATAATAGTTTTAATAGAAAAGCATTTATAGGCAAGAAATTTTCGCTTTCTTAACGCGCCACAAGGAGAAAGCGAAACATTCAAGAAGGCCCGAGTTTGGCAGAACTCGAGATCTCCCTAGCTCTGGCGGCACCCAAACACAAATAACTGACTATACTCGCGGACTACTTTCTGTGACAATGAAGGGACCTGGCTGCTGCACCTGTGTTACCGCGCCAAGGAGCCCGCCAGCGTTTGACAGTGCTTGTGGTTGCTCGGAAGAGACGCTGACTTAAAGAGTTTGACGAAATCTCGTCTGGCCGGGAAGTAACGAAATAATACGAATAGAAACAGAACGCTGACCAAAATGGGGTTGTCAAAAATGTTTAAACGTTTCGGCTTCATTCATGCGTTCGGAAGCCTTGTTCAGTCAACAAGGCTTCCGTATGGATGAGGCCGAAACGTTTAAACATTTTTGACAACCCCATTTTGGTCGGCGTTCTTTTTTTATTCCTATTACGACGCAGCTTCACGTGCAGCGGTTTCGCGTTTGCCCAGACGCGGAAGGGAAAAGCCGCAAGGTAAGTAAGCTTTTACATTCACTGGTATGTTTTATATTATTGAACTGTCGCTAATAAGGTGTTTATGTTTTCTCTTCCCCAGCTTGAACTAACTTGGATGAAAACACGGGACTCTTTTCAGAAGCGCTCTCGCTTGTACGCGCTTTGCCTCCGTAGCTTTCCCTTCACTGGCACAGAAATTTGTCCGCGAGTACAGATGGGTAGTACTCGCTGCGGTAGGTGCGTCCACGCCTTTAATCGCCTAGTTCTTTCGTTCCACCAAGGCATTCAAGACAAAACGCTTTGCTATCAAGGTAGCTTTATAAAAACGTGAGTTCCTGTAACTGCAATATTGATCGCACCGCAGTTTGACAAGGGGCGGCGTAAACCTAATGATCTTAGAAATTCAACGTCCACATTTCTTTGAAATCAAGTTTACGCAATTACTGATCTGTAGTATCTAGGCTCAGCGCCTCGGATTACGTAAGTGGCTGCGCCAGCAGTGCAGATGGACGATTTATGTTCCTCTATAAAAATGAAGAAAATAATGTTGCACGTGTTAAGACCCCTAAGTATATAGCAGTGCCTCCCGTATCGCCTTAAGTACACGAGCAATGATTCCCTTGCTGGCATACGCTGGCATATCTAAAAGGGTGGCACAGCCTTCCCGACTCCAGTCATTACCGCCTAAATCACATCACTTACCAATAGTCGCGTAGCGTCTGGCGAACTCTGAAACTATATGGTGTGTGTTACGAACTGTGAATATCGTTTTTATACCCCAAGCGAACGCACTGGCTCAGGAAATAGAAAATTTAGAAAGCGGACAAAAAATATTTATTGATGCGTGGCAGCAGATACGCACGTACTAATACGAGCGCGCTTGCTTAATGAAATGTTATTGAAGCCTGCTTTAACCAAGGCAGCTGTGAAAGTTTCGCTGATCTGCGAAGGCCACAATGCGATCGTCATGTTAGAATCCTCGCACCAAACGTCGCTGAGAACAAAAAAAAAAGAAGATGAGAAACACGATAGTGAAACACTGCTGCGACCGAAGGTTGTCCCACTCAACGCAGAGGAAACAGATCAGCAGAATTAGGACACCCCATAATACTTCCGGCAGGAGGGCTTACCGTGCTGCGTCAATGTCATAGTGGACGCACGTTAAATAAAAGGCACAGGTGGGCAATTATTCATCGGCATCGTTGGATCTTCACCTTTGAAACTTGGACGCTGGTTGCTCTTCTTGTGTGTGCGTGTTCCTTTAAAATTTAATTTGCTGACGCCGCGCCGCCTGTACTTTGAATGCTGCCCTTGGGCCTACGATTGGTCGGTGCCAATAAATCCCGCTCGTCTAGCGTTATACGCTTGAGTTTTATATAAAAAAAATCCACCTGCTTTTATTGTTGGAAAGTGAAACCACATTGCAATATACCTTCCACTTCGAGATATCTTAATTTGATAATTTCATAATTTATTTATTGGTAAAAATACAGATAATTACATGTGCGTAGTATACATAAGGAGGTCCCATAGTCAAAGACTGTATCGGCACCTCCTGCTAAAGACACTTATGATGTTATACAATGTTTAAAGCAACAGTAGCACAGATGAGAGCTAAGAGTGATATCAAAACATGTTGATAGCATATGAGTAATAAGAACACTTGTTAATAGCATGACAATATAAAAAAACGGAATAAAATAAAAGAAAACATGGATAGTTTCAGAAGTATTTATTATGAATGATTTTAGTTCTCTTTTAAATTGGTATAAATATTTTGCATTTTTGATGATAGGTGGTAGAGTATTCCAAAGCGATATTGCGGAAAATTCCGCAGTCTGTTTACCATAGTTAGTTCGCACTTTAGGTAGAAGAAAATTATTATTGAGTGCAAATCTAGTGTGACTATGAGCTATTAGGTCACAAGGTGAGAAGCAGATTGATGGTAGTTCCTTAGTCATATATTTATAGAATAAAATTCCTAGATTATATTTGGTGAGTTCTGAAATGGTTAGGATGCTGTTTTCATGTAGTAGGGATTTTCCATTAGCAAAACGTGAATTGCTTGGAATAATTCTTATGGATTGGTTCTGGATTACCTGGAGGGATGCCAAGTGAGTGTTATAAGTGTTACCCCAGCATAATGTGCCGTAGTTAATATGAGAGTGAATGAACGAGTGGTATAGCGAGATTAATGTATTATGTGTAAAGTAGGGACGAGTTTTAATTAGAACGCGAATACTGTATGCTATTTTCTTTTTGATGTGAGACATGTGATCTTTATATTTCAAGCTGCAGTCAAGAGAAATCCCAAGAAAAGATGAGCATGGACTGGGAGAGATAGAGTGTGAGCCGAAAGTTAAAGAAGGGGAGAATGCCGAATGTTGTTGATGTGAGGAAAATACAACAAATTTAGTCTTGGTGGCATTAATAGATAATAGGTTGGCATTACACCAACTTAAAACGTTTTGTAGATCAGTATTTAGCTTGCTAATAAGAAGTGACATGTGTTTATCAGAGGAAAATATGGTAGTATCATCAGCGTACAGAATGCACTTAATAGAAGACGAACAGTTAGGTAGCTCATTGATATAAATCAAAAACAGTAGTGGCCCTAAGATGGATCCTTGAGGGACGCCAATGTTAGTGGTATGTTCTCGAGAGTAGACATTAGACACAGACACTATCTGAACCCTGTTTGATAAGTAACTTTTTAATAATGAGAGCGCAAGGCCGCGAACACCGATAGCCTCAAGCTTAGCAAAAAGGATAATATGGTTTAAGCAGTCGAATGCCTTTGTTAGATCAATGAAAACTGAACCTTCAAATAGAACATCGTCAATTATTTTTTTTTAATTGGACAGTTAGATGTATGAGTGCCAAATCTGTGGGGTATCCATTACGAAAGGCAAATTGGCATGAAGAGAGAATATTAAATTTAGTGAGCTATTTGGTTAGACGCAATGCGATTAATTTCTCCAGAACTTTGCCGAAGAAGGGTAAAATACAAATAGGGCGGTAGTTATGTATTAATGTACTGTCACCTTTTTTTTAAAACTGGAATGACTTTACCGCGCATAAGCTCGTTAGGAAACACGCCAGCATTTAATATCGAATTAGTAATATGAGACATGATATCAGAAATTAGGTGGGCAATCATTTTAATCGTAGCAGGTAGAACTTCATCTATTCCAGCACTGGTGGGTTTTAGGTGGCATATAACGTTATATATTTCTTCTGGCGTTGTGGGGAAAGAAAAAAATGTGTGAGGGAGACGATTAAGTTGGGGAGTGACTTGTGAAGGAGAGGGTGTGTCATTACCAAAAAAATAGGAGCTGAAGGCGTTGGCTATTTGGTTAGGGGAGTTATAGTCTGAGTTATTGTATATAATTTTTGATAGCTGTTCTGGTTTAGAATTCCTGGTTAGAAAGGAGTTGACGATCTTCCATTTCAATTTGCTGTTATTGCCGGCTTGTAAGATTTCTTGTTCCAGATATAATCGTTTTGCCATTTTTAACTGGTTGTTTATAGAGTTACGTAACCTTTTATATCGGGCAATTAATTTGGTATTAAAACGCTGGTTTTTAGTTTTTTTGTACAGGTTATCGCATTTACGCAAAGCTGCTAATAACTTCTTAGACATCTAAGGATTGTGAGAGAGTGCAATGGTTTTTTTACATTTCCTTTTACAAGTGAATTTATGAATAAGTGATATAATTACATTAAGAAATTTAGAAAAAGCTTTCTGAGGATCATTAAAAGTTTTTATTTCAGATCAGTCTATATTAGCAATGGCAGTTATGAAGCTTTCTTTGTCCAGAACGTATTTGAAGTGTGGAAGAGGGCAAGGACTCGAGTTATGTTTAAAATGTAGAAGCAATGGGCAATGATCTGTTATGTCCATACCAAGAACTTTTGCCTCTGGTGAAGTTAATAAGTTAGATAGGGCATGATCAATTAGCGTCCCTGTGCTATTAGGAACCTGTCGTGTAGGAACATCAATTAAGCATTCATATCCGTAGCTTTGTAGTTGACTGGTATAAGAAATAACTGTTGGTGATGTGCCACTGAGTACTGTTTATATCACCCATTATAATGACATTCTTATTTTCTAGTGAAAGGGTATGTAAAGTATGATCAAGATTATAAAAGAAGTCGAACGATAATGCATCCAAATATGAAATCTCTGTTATCATTAGAGGGAGAACAATTAACTATTTCAATCCAGACAGATTCGCAATTAATGATGGGGAAGTGTAGATCATGTCGTCTGCGATAAGTAAGATCAGGAGAGATACATATTGCCGCACCACCATGACTGCTGGTTAATCTGTTACAATATTTTGAATTGTAGCTGAGGAAGCAATAAAGATTTTTGTCATCGTCTGACAACCAAGTTTCAGTAAAGACAATTAATGAGAATGAGCTAGAAGATGATAAAAGGAAATGATCAATCTCCTCAAAGTGTTTGCGAAGACAATGACATTGAAATGAATGACGGAATGAAATCCACTTATGAAAGAGTTAACTTGATTAGGTTCCAGGAAAGAGACCATGATAAGCGGTGAGACAATGGACACTGGTTGCTCTGGTATTAGTCTATTCTAGTCAAGTCGGAATGTTCACGGATGCGCAGAACTCTGCTGTTAGTAGTCTTCCTAGCCTTGATTTGACAGTTGTCAGTCCAAAGAAACATCCACTTCTTTTCTTTCTTCAGTGTTAGCGTTTTGGAAAACAGGGCCTTGTTACACGGAGTCAGATGATCGTTTACGAAGGTAGGTGCTTTAGAAATGCTAGAGAAGCCTAGATCACTGACACAAAGCTTGGCCTCATGTGCTAAACTGATGAAGTCAGATTTTTTAGTTAGAGAGCAGAAACGTGCAATGATGTTTTTTTTTGTCAGTAGACCGTGTGGGCACGCGATGAACAATGTTAAATTTTCTTTGGCTATTTCTTGCTTAAACGCCCTGTATGTCTCTAATGCTGATTTGGTTTGCATCTCTGTTTTCCGCATACATTTCTCTGTCTCCTTAACCTTTTTCTTGACTGATGATTCCTTACCTGTAACCCCCCCCCCCCTCCCCCTGCTGCCCTAGTATTTGCTTGACAATTTTCTAGTTCGCTTCCTCCACCTTGTGTCAACATTCTTCGTGTATAAGTAACTGAAAATCTTCCTAGCCCACCGCATTTCCCCAATTTTTCTCTTTACGGGGATGGCGCCGCCATCTAGGAGCGGTGTAGCGAAGTGCTGCATTAGGACACTAACAAGCGCCGACAGTGAACGCTTCGGTAGTCTCAGTGCAGCGGAAGCTCCAACGTGGTGCAGCCTGTTGTAGGCGGTGTAGGCCTTCTGCTGAGGTGACGACGCAGTTTGCACACATGGTTTGTCTTTCGCGCCCGTTTAAATGTCACCCCTCGACGCTTACGGAGTGCAGTTTCAACATTCATCAACAGTGCTTGCACGTCACCTATTGCTTCGCTTGCGATGGCACCAACTAAGAAAACTGCTTCGCTAAGCGGCGCAGAGAGGCAACGACCTCGACGGGTGAACCTTGCTTTGGACAGGCGAGAGACATGCCAGAGTGAAGCAGAACGCCTTCGCGCCTGCCACTCGCCTGCTCTTGGCGCCTGAGCTCTGCCACTCGCATTCTGAGGCTGAGCGCGTCGCAAGTCAACCGGCTACCCAAGACGCTACGGAGCCGGACCAAAATGCTCCTACGTTCGCCGAAGCGAAGCGGGACGCCGCTCGCTAACAGGACGCCGTGCGCCAAGCAAACCTGCAACACGGCCGCCTACCCGCTAATCGCGCGCCTTTCGCTGGAGCGAACCGCGAGTTCATGAAGCAAACATGCAACAGCTTTTGTGAAAACACGTTTCAATTTCGTGTTCCACCGATTTCTATGAAAGAGGAATCAACCATATTGTTTTTTTCATTTCTGGCGATAGCTGCGACGGACACGGGCGGCGGTGGCAGCGACGGCGGCGGACAACATCGCCAAAAGAGACGGCTATTGGAAGGAGCCCCATAGCAGCTTACGCTATAAAAACACCTTCGGCCCTTTTTCAACCTCTCTCTGCGCAGGAGTGTCCCGTTTATCCTTGTTCTCTAACATTTAAAAAAACTATTTTAACACCTCAAAAGTGAACTGCTTAGTGTGCAAAGTGAGGTGTCATTATTCGCGGTCAGAAAGCTGACGTCCATTTTTGTCACACGAATTTGCCTTTAGACTCCTTCATCCTGAAGACACCTAATGAATGGTATAGCTTGCCCACCTGCGTATACCCACCATTCTCAGCGCTAGCTCATTTTAACGCTGCCGTTGTATGTACCAAACCGCCTGTAGATATGCGTGCTTTTCTTTCACGACTGCGACGATTTCAGGCGTAGAAGCTACTAAAATAAATAAATAAATAAATAAATAAATAAATAATCAGCCAAACGCAGACGAACAGAGAGAATAAACACGTTTATTACATAAATGTACCTCGAACCAGCTCTCGCATCAGGCGTTTATTTCTACAGAACAATACCGCCCGGGAGTTTCTGGTTGTTTGAAAAATAGGAGAAGGTCTTCTTTGACTGGATCTGTCCATCGGGCAGCTTGGTGAAGAGGACTCCTTTCTTGCCGCCCAGGACGAATCCAATGGCAGGATTGAAAGGCAGGAATGGAAAGAACGGTTCGCCCTGCTTCCACACGCCTGCGCAGTCAGCCGACGACGAGATTGACGAGTTCGCGGTCACTTGAGGAACAACGCGGGCTGGCGCAGGAAGTGCGCAGACGCTGCAAGTTCTCGTGTGATGTCTTTTTTTCGTATTTTAGAAAACGCCTTCTCTGCCTAGCACTGTTCTTTCGCGTTGGCTATGTGCCCTTCTTATGCATGTAGATCAAAATTGCGATGCTTGCATCGTCCGCAGAAGCGCACGATTCGCTCGCATCTGCTCTTACGTTCGTTTTTAGCGTACGGACTACTTTATGAGCACGGACGTTGGTGCCGATTAGCAAAGCCTTTTGTTCGTACGTGCTGTTTGCCATTGGTCGGTCGCGTTCTCATTCTTCGCTTATAATATTCCGACATGCACCACGATCGTCTGACGTCTGTTCTTATACAAACGGACCTATAGCGCATGAACTTTTTTTATTGGTGACTGCGGACACTGCTTGATTGTGACATCCGGGGTGACACTTGAAAGTCTTTGAAAGGACACGCGCTGTCGTCAATGTTGTTAAGGAAATCTGCCGTGCAGCGAAGCTGCATTACGAATGATGGCTGAAGTCCGTCGCGTTCTTCCTTTGTGAGCGTAGAAATTTCACGGGTGCCCTGTCATTATGGTGAAAGAAGTAGTTTGAAACTCTAGCAGAAAAAAGATCGGGCGCAGTTTAATTTCTCTTCAATTATGAAACCGACCAGCCGATGAAAAAGAAAAAAAAAACTGCTGCTAACTCCTTATAGTGAAATTGCTGACGATATTTTTATCAGTTATCAGTACCGCGTCATTGACAAATAAAATATCTTTTAAGAAGATTTACTTCATAATGCATGAATGTGGCTCAGGAGAGTTCTTTATTTTTTCAGAATGTGAAACTACGTGGAATATTCCGCACAGATCAAGAGTGATGGATGTTTAGACACTAGCGCCGGTCTGAGGAATTCTACCCAACCGTCATGCTTTTTGCATGGTTTGGCTTCAATTCCGCATTTGAAACACTTTTCGCAAGCTAGAAAAGAAAGTTACTCAGAAGTTATTTGGACGCTAAAAGTTAATGAGTGATTTTTGCATGTTTGATTATGCCTGTCGTCACCAACCCACTGCAATAGCTCAGTGGCTATGGCTTTACCCTGCTGAGCTTGAGGTCGTGGGTTCGATCCCGGCTGTAGCTGCTGCATTAGGATGGGGGCGGAATACAAAAACGCTCGTGTGCGGTGCATTGGGCTCAAGTTGAAGAACTCCAAGTGGTCAATTTATGTCTTCTCTGATTCCATAATTCCGAAAAAAAACCCTCTTCTGTCTCTACTGCGGCGCTTTTGAGAATTACTGCAAATCCACCGGTCATAAACATTATATGAATGCCTCATGTGTTCGAGCTCACGTTTCTTCTGTCACGTTTTTATTGCATTTCTTCCGCGTAATTGGAGCAGCTGTACGACATTTACGCTCACCATGCTAATAAAACGCCATATTAGAATGGACTAAATATCGAAATATTTATTCCAGATTTTAAAAATCCTGAATTAATTCTGGGGTCTTACGTGCCCGAACGACGACGAAGTTACTGTGCTCGGTTGCAGGTTTTCTTCTGGTGCTGCAGTTTTTCTCTATTTATATTATTTTCGGGCATCAGTAACAGGCAACCACGTTTGTACTGAACCCTGAAGTCTCCTACTCTGCTGGGACATCCTCCCCGCGGAGCTTGCCATGGAAGATATGGTCTTGGACGCGTCTGGCGGTCAGCATAGACCGCCCGCGGCTCGGAAGCGGCTCAGTTCGGCAGTAGGAGCCGACGCTGCTGATTCCGAGCTTTTTGATTCAAGATCGGAAGATTCGGATGCTTTCATACCCGTCAAGCACCGCCGTCCAAGACGGACGCCTCCGGCATCGTCCTCAAGTGAAGGGACTATCATATACAGCACCATCAAGACTGCGACAGTAGCTTTCATACCCGTCGACACGATGGTAAGCCTGAATGCTATCTCTCGACAGAAACTTAATGATTTCTTCTTCAAGCTTGCCCCTGGACTAATCCAAGAGGTTCGCGTGAACCCCTGGAAAAATGTCATTGCTGTTAGCACAACTGATGACAAGATGGTGCAAACTCTACTTGGTTTGTCTGAAATCTGTGGGGTCCACACGCGTCCCTCCATACCACAGGGTACATATATAGCAGCTGGTGTCGTATCTAATGTAGACTTGGATCTCAAAAACGACGTTTTTAAGAACATGATCCTTTGCACGCCACCATGCAAAATAATTAGCGTTCGAAGGCTGGGCTCGCCAAAGTGTATAAAGATGCTTTTCGACTCTGGAAAGCTGCCTAGTCATATAAAGGCTGCACTTGTGCGCTATCCTGTTCGACTTTTCATAGCATAGGTGCTTTAAGATTGGTCATGTTAAGGGTTTTTGCACCAGAGATCTGGTCTGTGACAGATGCGGTTGGAATCACCATGTAGATTCCTGTGAAAGTCAGGCATATCGGTGCCCTAACTGTAATGGTGAACATTTGGCAACGGATAAAAGATGTCCCTCATTGAAAAATGAACAGAAGGCACTAAAAGAGAAAGCCAAAAAGAACGCACCAGGAGATGAAAGCTCCCGTCGCCGTAGTGCTGCCCCAGCGACTGGAAAAACAGCGCGTTCAAAGAGTGACAAAGACACAACGCATCGGAAAGTCGAGGGGCGGACCTTCTGCCTCTCAGACACATCGGGGCCAGCGCTTCCATCGAAACCGTCGGAACAAGTATCTACAAAGACTTCGACCACAGTGGAAAGCACTGCAAACACAGCACCTAAACCGGTATCAGATAACGACGATCTGCAACTTGTCAATCTTCTGAAGATGCTTGTTAGCATAGCTAGCTTCCCTGTGAGCATAGCTGTCTACGCAGATGACATTGCTCTGTGGATACGCGGCCCTTCGCACCTTGGTCCGTGGCTTCGTGCAAGCTTGCAAAGAGCTCTGAACACTACTTCGGAGTACTTGAGTGAAGTTGGCCTGCTCATCTCACCTGCTAAGTTGGCTGCAATATAGCATATCACCCTAAACAACGTGGTCGTCGAACAATGAGCCGACTGTATATTGACGAAACGCCTATAGACTGGGTGTGACAACACCGTTATTTCGGGTTAATTGTGGATGATCGCATCTCCTGGCGTCCTGCCGTTAAATCTGTACGACGCAAATCGCACTCCCTCCTTAAGTATGCGGCCGCCTTGAGTGCTAGAGGTGCTGGCTGCGACGAAACAACGGCTCTCCAGGTGTACCAGTCATCTGTACTCTCAGGCATGATGCACGCATTACCAGTTTTGAACATACCACCTAGTTTGATGGCCCAACTGGAGCGAGATCATCGCGTTGCCCTTCGACTAATGCTTGGATTACCTCATGAGGCACAATCTATTGCATTACTCACTGAAGCGCATCAGTTACCCCGAGGCTGCAAGCAGACCAGAGAGCTCTGTATCATATTGAGCGTCGGCACCGCGCATCGAATGGTCAATCGCTCCTTGATCGTCTCATTCACCGCCCGTTATCTCGCATGGGAAAAATGGCGACATTATTTATGAATATCACTTCCATTTCTGAACATGCTGCTCCAGATACGTCTCCGCCTGCAAAAAGTATCACGAAACACGTATTCCCCATTTACCTCACAATCCCTGACATGCACAAAAAGTCTGATATGCCTGTTTCGGCAATATTCCAATTGGCTCAGTCTCACATGCTCCAAAAGTTTCCAGATTATCTTCAAGTATTCACAGATGCATCTGTACACAGCGACGGTCAAGGCACCTCTGCAGCTTTTTTCTGCCCTTCAACTCAAGTACAGCATATTTTTCAAATACCTCATCCAACTTCGTCAACAACTGCGGAGCTACACAGCGATTAATGTTGCACTGAAATACGTGCAAGAGGAGTTAACTACATCGAAGGTTGTCATCTTTACAGACTCCCGTGCTGCCCTTAGCAGGATACAACGTAGTGATATTGATTGTCCACTTGTGCGCAGCATTACTGACTCTGCGAGCAAAATTACATCGAGTGGGGTATCTCTCGTTGCTCAATGGATGCCTTCACACGTAGGAATCGCCGGAAATGAAGAGGCTGATCGGCTCGCTTCAAGTTGCGCTCATAACAACTGTGACTGCCCAGAAATTTTGTTCAAGCTTGATGACGCTCGTCTGCTGATTCGTCACCACCTACTCAAGCAGCATCCAGACCAGCGCATCGCAAATGGAACGTTCCCGCCCCGTGTTCGCGGTCGAGGCTTGCATCGTCGCGCTAGAGCACAACTGCTCAAGCTGGGGGTTGGTTGCGTGAAAGTGCACGAACGTTTATACAGACAAGGGCCTGTGGCAAGTCCATTGTGTACGTCTTGTGGCTGCTGCGAGACACTTCAGCACCGTATATTTGAGTGTCCCGCTTTCAGTGCGCAGCACACGTCGGTAGTGAGAAACTATCATCTCCTGGGCCTGCGGTGTGCGACACTTGAGGAATGTTTATACCCCAGTGGTTGTGCGTGTAAACGTGATCAGGCCCATCGCGCCCTACTTACCTTTCTAGAGTTAACTAACGTAGGTTCACGTCTGTAGCATGAACATTCAACATTCTGTAGTTGCGTGAGCTCCAGTGACCGGCCCTACTGTGTGTGAACTGTACTGTGTTCTACTTTAGTCTTTAGATTCCTCTTTCCTCCCCTCCTTCCTATCTTCCATTTCTGTGTTGCTGTCACCTCCCTTCAGAAGAGCAGGCAGGCGTTGTGCCCCTTCCGGTGGCAGTTGCCAGCCTGCTCCTCGCTTTCCCTTTCCTGTTAACTGTGTATATGTGTTCAAAACGAATAATAATAATAATACGTGCCAAAACCACGATTTGATTGTGAGGCACGCGTATAGTGTAGTGAAGGACTCCGAATTAATTTTGACCACCGGGGGAGGTTTAACGTGCCCCAAATGCTCTGGACACGAGCGTTTTTGCATTTCGCCCCCTCGAAATGCGGCCGCCGCGGCCGGGATAATTAAAAAAAAATCATACTTGCCAGCTTACGTATTAGAACTAGATACATATGAGGCCATAATGGACGCAGTCCTCACGGCTACTGGCAAGAAACGAAACAACAGCAACAGAAAAAATTTCTGAGCGGTAAATTTAATTTTAAGCCAGGTACCTGGCAAAATACTCAGGTGAACTCCGGAATACAACAAGGACGGCAGCCCAAGCCCAACGAGAGGCAAGCAACCTCGTTCTTTGTTGCCTACGGGCATGCCGCTGCGAAAGCTTCACATCAGTAGTTATTTAAGTGTAACGATTAACTTCTTTCCTGTGCGCTTTTCGTGACTGGGGCTACTTTCATAGGAACGGCAAGGGACCTACGACGTGTCACTTATTCGACTAATTACACGGCTTCTACAAAAAAGTTGTTCACCTGTTTTAACTGGTGTAGTAGCGAATAAGTTCATATGCTGAATCGCATCCAAGGCTACGGCCTCTGGAGGTGTTTGTGGAGCCGCAAAAGCCATCCCTGGATGAGAATTGAAAAAATATATATATATATAATATTGCATGCGACCTTTGCCTTTCGGCAGCCGATGCCTTTTCAATACGTTAAAGTGTCTGAAGTAGCTGGTCACGCACTTCGCCACACTAGCAGAATTACCCATGTGCCGGAAAGCTCTAAACAATCATTCCTTAAACAGCAGAAAATTCTGGCAGAACCCGTCTAACGATGAATGTCGACGCTAATGCGGTCAGCATTGAAGTAATTTAGCGACCCACCGTATTGCCTTTGCCAAAATGTGTCCTGAATCAGATAGAGAGAGAGAGAGAAAGCAAGGACAGGAAAGCCAGGAAGGTCAACCAGAACAGCAGCCGGTTTGCTACACTACACTGGGGGTTGGGGAAACGGGAATAGAAAGAGGACTCAAGACCGTTCACCGAGTCCAAGATACTCGAACCGTTGCCACACCCGTCACTGGCACGAAAAGCGATTCGTGCACTAGTGCAATACTTGAAGTGCACCGGCTTAAGAGACCATTTATAGTGTCCCTGTGTATAGTGCCCCTGCCACAGGCACTCAGTGCTTACTCTCTTCCTTTTTTCCTGCATCAGGCCTGTATGTGTGTGTATGAGGCTCCTATCTTGCGCCTCCCCCTGAGTACGCTGCGCCATCTGGCGCCGCCGCCACGAAGTTCGCGAGTGGCGCGTGCGTGAATATACATGCGGACAAGACTGCGCCTGACTACATATGACGCTGTTTCTCTTCCGCCCAGCTCTCGAGGAACTTTAAAGGGGTGTTTTTTTGTCATTTAAGAGCGGAACATGCCTAGTGGCATAAAGCTAGACACCCAAGTTGGTGTGAGAGGGGTTAATTGAAATGCGGCACGTACCGACTGTCACATACACAGAGACCCAAGTTGGTCCGACGGTTGGTTTCGAATCTGGTCCATTCAGCAAAGCAGCCCGATGCTCTACCCATTATACCATGGACCACATGGCTAGCCAAGTTGGCAGGAAAATGCTTAGAGACATAGAAACAAAGATAGAAGCACGGCCGCTGGATAAAAAAAATGCTGCCTGCCACGTCAGGCGGACTGCAATGGGAGAGAATGTCTCAGCCGAAGTTGCATTCTTGGCCGCTTGGCCGGGCCGAACGGCGCTAGCTCTCGGGGACTAGACGCGTCGGTTTCTGCGGGCGACGGCGTTCGAAGCGCGCTCCTCGCGCATTTGAATTGATTTGATCTGATTTATCGATGTTTTCTTTCAGTACATCAACAGAAATCTAAGCAAAAGCAAAAGGCTATATAGCCTGACAGGGCTTTCTGTGCATTTTCTCTGCCGATCCCGGACAACAGACCCCGACTTGTAGCGCCGCGGCGGGTAACAGCGTTTTCGGTGCGCGCGGCAGGTCGCACCTTTCTTTCTTATCCAGCGGCCGCGATAGAAGCATTCCGAAAAGTATATAAAGTACCCTAAGAAATCGCATTATAACTCGTTTACGGCGCTTAGTCGACAGAACTAAGCGCTTTCCTTGCACAGAGTCTTAACACGTAGATGTTGCCATTAATGAAGCCATGAAATGAACACAACAGCACTTTTTATCGTTTAACCATCTAATGCGTACACGCTTCGTTTCACAAGTTATCTTAACAAATAAACGTGCTTTTATCGGCGCGATTGTTAACATATCGCACTATTAAAGTCGTAGACGAGAGATAAGCTCACATTGACAATCACATTAAAAATTATTCTAAATGCAGTCTCTTTCATGACGATAACCCATGCTGGCATAAAGCTAAGGTCTAGATAAAACTTCACCATGTGTGGCGCATTTTAATCGAGGGTTGTATGTACTCACCAGCTGCTATTAGAAGCATGGAGGCTACTGTGGGCAGTGGCTTAATCATTTTTCTACGGAGGTTCGCCCTAGCAAAACTTGTGGTCTCTTCTGCGTAGCCCTGTTAGAGCGAAAACGTATATCAACGAAACAATTCACTGCACGCCATACAATGCGGGGTGACCGACATTTCAACAGCGCAAGCCGAGACGTCTCACTTGTCAAAAGGTGAAGCGTGGAGGGATTCAGAGGTTTGAAAAGATGCTCGACATCAAACATATCTGTTCTCTTTCCTAGAGTGTTCAGTATTTAGCTTTCCGTATAATGGTTTTAGTATAGGGGCTTTCGTACACGAGCAAACGTTTTCCTGGCCACGTGCGGGAGGCCATGAAAAAAAAAGAGAAAACGAAATTTCTTCATATTCAGACATGCGCTGTGCTGAACGCAAACGCAAGTCCTGATTTAAATCAGAATGAATCCTTTGCTTGCAACTTTTCCTGCTGTGCTACTTGTACTTTTGCCTGACATTGTAGATTTGTTAAGCTTCACAGAAAATGAACTTACGTGAGAAATGCGACAAATTGTGAATAAAATGAGCGCGCGGTAGCCAAGTTTCCACGCTGAACGAAAGCGTTTGAGAAAATAGCTGCATTGTGGAGAACACGCGATACCCCCCGCTTAAGCGGCTGTGTTCCATTCACATACGCCCAGCATTTCATTTTTTTTCAGTTATTCTGCTCGTGTAGGCTACTATTCGACATGAATAAATGTTATCGGTTGTGCCATTTGAGCAGTTAATGCTACTGGCACTGCAATTTTAGGGTTTGCACGTACTAATCACATTCTCAAATTACATATGTTTTATCACTATCCTACATTTATCGGCGCTTACCTTACAAATCGGTAGCCCAGGCGACTCCTGACACTTCAACCCAACTTTGTGGCAGCCATCTGCACCTTGTTATATATGCACATGCTTGTGGACGCCTTCTCCAACAGCAGATCCATATTTCTTTTCAAGCTGCGAATGGAGCTGCGTTAAGAAGCGTCGAGACATGTTGAACGTCTTTTCTCACCTCAGAAGCATTATAACCTGACAATTTTTACAATTTTTTTTTGTGGGGGGGGGGGGGGCTGGCGGGGGGGAGTGCTCAGATACAACAAAGGCTGCGTATTGCGGAACGCTGGTGAATAGCAAAAATAATAACTTGAAATGGAGAACATAAACATAAGTAAGGGTTTCTAAAAACGAACGCGAACCTTCTTATGCCTTCAGTTGCTTCCGTTTTATATACCTGCACGGTTAAAACAAAACCAAATGAGGTCTTTTGAGAGAAGAAACAAATAACAGCGTTAGAAATTTGGATTGTCAGCCACTCGCTTGCATTGATTTCTCACTTGTCGCGAATTAAAAAAAAGGTATATCATCATCAGATATCGACCAGCTGTACACTTGTCCAGTTGAAAACAGTTGCTCGGACCGTCAAGAAACTCGTCAGCAGGTGAGACAAAGGCAGGACAGCTTCGAAAAAAAAAATCAAGGGCAAAGTCTTCGCGTATTCTAAAATAAGTT
Organism: Dermacentor variabilis; assembly: GCF_050947875.1. NCBI lineage: Eukaryota > Metazoa > Arthropoda > Arachnida > Ixodida > Ixodidae > Dermacentor > Dermacentor variabilis. The sequence goes on from NC_134568.1 coordinate 47,919,605, forward strand.
CGGCCTCACTAATTGCCATACATAGGACTGTCCGTAACAACGCTAAATTCTTAGTGGAAAATAAGGGACGTCTGTACGTCGACCTGTTGGCTTCAGTGTTCCTTATACAGACAACAAAATCTGCAGCACGGTTACCACACGAATTGAACGGTATATTTCATAAATATTACATTCCCGCTGTGCTGATTATGCCAATATCCTTCTGCTTTATTTTATTTATTGGTTGTGAGACGAATCAAACGTCGATTATCATACATATAGTCATCAACCAATGTCTGGCTGACCCACAATTAAAGCTTATGGAGCACTACAAGACATCGTGTTACCAATGCCGACGGCCTTGGCGACAAGTCGTTCCTAAATAAAGGTGGTCTCCCTCATACTCTCAATGCAAGTAATTCCTTAACCACTGTAATTTAATATGTGCCAAGGGCCATTAGCACTGACACGCGCGCGAAGAAGCTAAAGCAGCTGTAGCAATGCGCTGGGCATGTAGGGAAAACAAGGAATTATTTTAACAAAGCAACAAAAGTTTGAGTTGACTATTCATCACCGCACCAAGCAAGGGTTAGAAAGATTGCGCTAATAATGACGAAAGTCAGATGAAGATGGCTTATATACGACGAGCTAAGTGGAGAGACGGGGAGGTGGAAAAAAGCCGGTAGTGCAGCTCCAAGTGTTTGGCGAAAACTCTGCCCGGCAAACAGCGAAGCCTGCGTACCTATAGTGCAACTTCGACGTCAGCTGCATTGCTTACGGCCTGTTCACACTGCAGCAAATGCTTTCCTAATGCCGCACAACATGCTTGCCAACAGTGTTCCCAATGTGCTGGTCAACATCTGTGTTAGCTAAAGCTTAGCCACGCCACTGTCATGGCACTGGCATAGAAAACGATCGACAGTGTTTGGCCAACACGTCCTGCTGCATTCTTCTCTTACCGTTTCTTCTCGGTCGTACACATGGTCATTGGCTCCGGTCGGGGTTCAAGCTCATGACCTTTCGCTTGCTCTAACGAGATGTTCTAACCGCTGCCTCACAACAGTTAGTTTAGGCAACGCAATAACATGCCACGGCAGCTCGATGTATGTGCGGCGAAGCAATTACACGCGCCGCTTTGCACATGCTTTGTAGAAGACTATACAATCTGGCATTGCAAGCAATCGAACGTTATGCGCAACATATGAGATCAGACGAACAGCTTCATTTTTGATAAACACGTATTGGTTTCCTATGTAGCCTTGTGCTACAGTCGAATATATGACACATTTTTCTTTTCAAAACATTTCCCCATGTTGCGGATTTCCACAAAAGTGATTTACCGTAGTTGTTTCTTCAGAAAAAAAAAGTATTCTAAATAGTATTTATATCTGCCTCTCATATTTTTGAAATCAGCTTAGTCTCTTGATTATTGATACGCAAGCGTCAGCAACGATAATAGCAGACAGCAATAGCGATTTCGCGCGGCAAAAATTGAGCTTGGAACGAGTGCAGCAGTCCAAGCAAAAAGCTTTATTATCTATATAGTTGACAGCGCACAAAATACGCCCGCAAAGGGTCGCAAGCTTCGGTAAAACTTGGACAATATAATACTGACATTATTCTTATTAGTTTCGTGTTATTGAAACTATTCAAATGCATTTAAGCTACCTGCGCACATTAGATAGACGACGATGGTACTCGCCGGATGGTGGCACTCCTTAGACAGAGAATGTGAGAAAACCGACAACCACAGGAAAATGCAATCTGCACGCGGAACTCTACGAGGAAGACGGACGGGGAAGAGAGGTGCGCATAAATTAAACGTGCGAGTCAAAGTGCAACGGTGTACACTAATGGGCGCGAGGCTACCCGCGGTAGGTGATGTGGCAGAAGATGACGCGAGAGAAGGAGCGAGAGAAGGACAATTTTTCGTAACGACCCCCCGTAAAATAATATGAATGCGTAAGAGGCTAGTAGCGCATAATTTAGATCAGAAACAGCGTACTTAGTAGCGCCGAAGGCGTACAAATTTATTATCCGACGACACGTGGATGCGACAACCTATTTGACTGAAATGTTTCACTTCTCTGTGTCTACTGATCCAGCGTTGTCGTGAATAGTTGCGTCGAATTGAAGATGCAATTTCTCATTCAAAGCACGAAGCTGTGTCTCTTTTATTACATTCAGACACGATCTCTCTAATAGCACCACCATTTCGGAACACACTCCGGACCTTTTTTATCAACATGCTTATGTAACCGCCTTCGACTGCGTGACATTTTCTTTGCGCATGTTAAAAGGAACCAAGGTGACTTGCTCTTCATTACTATAGCCCGTTTTCTCCGCTCATTACTATCGTTAAATCTACGCTCGCTTGCAGCGTTATTTCGAGCACGTTGGCGTTAGCGGCCTTTTCTTGCAAAATACAGCAAGTTGACTCGCATTACTGCTCTAAAACAACGCTTTAGAATAGTGAGATTTCCAGACGGTCCCTATTATTATGCGATCATTTGGATACGTAACTTTTGTTAGAAATGAGAAAGGCAACATAGAGAACAGTACAGTCACGGTTTAGCACGACATAAGCGCTACGTGACTTTACCCTTTTGACCCAGTTTTTCCCGGTTGTTCTAACAAGTGCAGTCATAGCTAAATAGTTCACGATAATACCATAGTATATTATTATGATTGAAGGCTGTTCTTCACCGGCATGTCTGTACAAGATATTCCGCTTCTTCTGTGCTGCCATAGCCAAGCCACGCGGCTTATGTGCAAAGATTCGTTCTCTCAGATCCATATGATCACCATGCAACGACACTTATGTTTCATTCTGCAATCTTTCAGCAATCGCTGTCTCCTCCGAGGGTAGCCAACCAGCCTCTGGTTCGGCTTATCTGCCTGCCTTTCTGTATTCATCTCTCTCTCTCTCTCTTCGTGTATAACATTCATCCGTCACGAGTGATGCGCTTTCATTTTCCAGTGATCTTGAGTGCACCCAAGCCGAATATCAATAAAAGGAAAAATCTTAATTTGCAGCTACCTAAATGTTCACAATCACTCCTTGCTTCAACGTTCGTACATGCTTAGACCGGTGAGAGTTCTCCTAATTTGATGGCTTCGAGAAAGCGAAGCCCCAGCGTCATATTTTTATCATCATCATCATCATCATCATCATCATCATCATTATCATCAGCCTAGTTACGCCCACTGCAGGGCAAAGGCCTCTCCCATACTTCTCCAACTACCCCGGTCATGTACTAATTGTGGCCATGTTGTCCCTGCAAACGTCTTAATTTCATCCGCCCACCTAACTTTCTGCCGCCCCTTGCTACGCTTCCCTTCCCTTGGAATCCAGTCCGTAACCCTTAATTACCATCGGTTATCTTTCCTCCTCATTACATGTCCTGCCCATGCCCATTTCTTTTTCTTGATTTCCACTAAGATGTCGTTTACCCGCGTTTGTTGCCTCACCCAATCTGCTCTTTTCTTATCCCTTAACGTTACACCCATCATTCTTCTTTCCATAGCTCGTTGCGTCGTCCTCAATTTCAGCAGAACCCTTTTCGTAAGCCTCCAGGTTTCTGCCCCATATGTGAGTACTGGTAACACACAGCTGTTATACACTTTCCTTTTGAGGGATAGTGGCAACCTGCTGTTCATGATTTGAGAATGCCTGCCAAACGCACCCCAGCCCATTCTTATTCTTCTGGTTATTTCAGTCTCATGATCCGGATCCGTGGTCACTACCTGCCCTAAGTAGATGTATTCCCTTACCACTTCCAGTGCTTCGCTACCTATCGTAAACTGCTGTTCTCTTCCGAGACTGTTAAACAGTACTTTAGTTTTCGGCAAATTAATTTTCAGACCCACCCTTCTGCTTTGCCTCTCCAGGTCAGTGAGCATGCATTGCAATTGGTTTCCTGAGTTACTAAGCAAGGTAATATCATCAGCGAATCGCAAGTTGCTAAGGTATTCTCCATCAACTTTTATCCCCATTTCTTCCCACTCCAGGCCTCTGAATACCTCCTGTAAACATGCTGTGAACAGCATTGGAGATATCGTATCTCCCTGTCTGACGCCTTTCTTTATAGGGATTTTGTTACTTTCTTTGTGGAGGACTACGGTGGCTGTGGAGCCGCTATAGATATCTTCCAGTATTTTTACATATGGCTCATCTACACCCTGATTCCGTAATGCCTCCATGACTGCTGAGGTTTCGACTGAATCAAACGCTTTCTCGTAATCAATGAAAGCTATATATAACGGTTCGTTATATTCTGCACATTTCTCTATCACTTGATTGACAGTGTGAATATGGTCTATTGTTGAGTAGCCTTTACAGAATCCTGCCTGGTCCTTTGGTTGACAGAAGTCTAAGGTGTTCCTGATTCTATTTGCGATTACCTTAGTAAATACTTTGTAGGCAACGGACAGTAAGCTGATCGGTCTATAATTCTTCAAGTCTTTGGCGTCCCCTTTCTTATGGATTAGGATTATGTTAGCGTTCTTCCAAGATTCCGGTACGCTCGAGGTTATGAGGCATTGCGTATACAGAGTGGCCAGTTTCTCTAGAACAATCTGACCACCATCCTTCAACAAATCTGCTGTTACCTGATCCTCCCCAGCTGCCTTCCCCCTTTGCATAGCTCCTAAGGCTTTCTTTACTTCTTCTGGCGTTACCTGTGGGATTTCGAATTCCTCTAGGCTATTCTCTCTTCCACTATCGTCGTGGGTACCACTGGTACTGTATAAATCTCTATAGAACTCCTCAGCCACTTGAACTATCTCATCCATATTAGTAACGATATTGCCGGCTTTGTCTCTTAACGCACACGTCTGATTCTTGCCTATTCCTAGTTTCTTCTTCACTGTTTTTAGGCTTCCTCCGTTCCTGAGAGCCTGTTCAATTCTATCCATATTATAGTTTCTGATGTCCGCTGTCATACGCTTGTTGATTAACTTAGAAAGTTCTGCCAGTTCTATTCTAGCTGTAGGGTTAGAGGCTTTCATGCATTGGCGTTTCTTGATCAGATCTTTCGTCTCCTGCGATAGCTTACTGGTTTCCTGTATAACGGCGTTACCACCGACTTCTATTGCGCACTCCTTAATGATGCCCATTAGATTGTCGTTCATTGCTGCAACACTAAGGTCCTCTTCCTGAGTTAAAGCCGAGTACCTGTTCTGTAGCTTGATCCGGAATTCCTCTAGTTTCCCTCTTACCGCTAACTCATTGATTGGCTTCTTGTGTACCAGTTTCTTCCGTTCCCTCCTCAAGTCTAGGCTAATTCGAGTTCTTACCATTCTATGGTCACTGCAGCGTACCTTGCCGAGCACGTCTACATCTTGTATGATGCCAGGGTTCGCGCAGAGTATGAAGTCGATTTCATTTCTAGTCTCACCATTCGGGCTCCTCCACGTCCACTTTCGACTAACCCGCTTGCGGAAAAAGGTGTTCATTATCCGCATATTATTCTGTTCTGCAAACTCTACTAATAATTCTTCTCTGCTATTCCTAGAGCCTATGCCATATTCCCCCACTGACTTGTCTCCAGCCTGCTTCTTGCCTACCCTGGCATGGAAGTCGCCCATCAGTATAGTGTATTTTGTTTTGACTTTACCCATCGCCGATTCCACGTCTTCATAAAAGCTTTCGACTTCCTGGTCATCATGACTGGATGTAGGGGCGTAGACCTGTACCACCTTCAATTTGTACCTCTTATTAAGCTTCACAACAAGACCTGCCACCCTCTCGTTAATGCTATAGAATTCCTGTATGTTACCAGCTATTTCCTTATTAATCAGGAATCCGACTCCTAGTTCTCGTCTCTCTGCTAAGCCCCGGTAACACAGTGCATGCCCGCTTTTTAGCACTGTATATGCTTCTTTTGTCCTCCTAACCTCACTGAGCCCTATTATATCCCATTTACTACCCTCTAATTCCTCCAATAACACTGCTAGACTCGCCTCGCTAGATAGCGTTCTAACGTTAAACGTTGCCAGGTTCAGATTCCAATGGCGGCCTCTCCGGAGCCAGGTATTCTTAGCACCCTCTGCAGCGTCACAGATCTGACCGCCGCCGTGGTCAGTTGCTTCGCGGCTGCTGAGGACTGAGGGCCGGGGTTTGATTGTTGTATTCATATAGGAGGTTGTGGCCCAGTACTGCACCAGGGTGGCCAATCCTGCTCTGGTGAGAGAGTGCGTTACCGGTTCTGGTCACCGGGATCAGGCCGCACTCCAGGCCTGTTTGTGCAATTTTCTCAACACACGTTTTTTTTTTTGTATTTTCCGGTGGAGAATTGCGCTGCACCGGGATTTGAATCACGGTCCTTTTGCACTGGAGACGGATACTCTACCGTCCCCGCAGGAGTTAAATTAAAAATTGGGGAATGGGGTTTTGCGTGACAAAACCACTTTCTGATTATGCACGCCTTAGTGGAGGACTCCGAAAATTTCGACCACCTGGGGTTCTTTAACGTGCACCAAATTCTAAGCACACGGGTGTTTTCGCATTTCGCCCCCATCGAAATGCGGCCGCCGTGGCCGCGGTACGATCCCGCGACCTCGTGCTCAGCAGTCTAACACCATGACCACTGAGCAACCACGGCGGGTCCCGCAGGAGTTGTACGCCTCATTTAACCTACAGTGGTGCCCAATTTGATCAGTCAAGGTGGGCCAATCTGAGCTCGGTTATACCACATGGATGGCACTCGGCTAGAGAACCTGGTATTTATGACCTGCACATCTGTGGCCACACATAATTGAGGATATATAATTTTTTTTTAGGAGGGTTTCCGTACAGTGATAAAATGAAGGAAAAGACATTAAAAAGAAAGAAAAAAAAGGGGGGGGGGAAAAGGAACATAACTTGTGATTTGAACTCGTGATCCTTCAATGTTGCCCGGAAAGGTAGCTCAGTCGGTTGGTTCGTCAAGCCAGTGGTTACTTTCAAGCGCCATAGCTCCTGCTCCGAGCCTCATACTTATGTGTAAAGGGGCTGGTGTTGTCCGCGACAGTCGATTTTGGATTTGGAAGTCGATTTTGGACTTTGGAAGGCATAATTTCTTGGAAAAATGGCCGCCAGAGGAGCAGCGTGAACTCGAGCGGCTTTAGAGACTAGGAAAACTGCCTTACAATATTTAGACTTGAGGGGAAGCTTCGTTAACAAACTATAACACGGCAATCAGCACTCGAATACGACGAGAGAAATTATTGAGACGTGGAAAATTCCCTTGAAATAAATCTGGTTTGCGAGACCAATGCTTGTATGTATTGAATCTCTTAAAAGATGAGGGGGGAAATATGCGCTCACCGAGAGGGCATCGTCAGCACGAGACCACCACCAGGCACCTTACGGGGATGTGGAGAGCTTCGCGGCCGGAACGAAGCCTCCCCTCTCCGCCGGCCAGGCGTGGAAAACGCGCTTTCCGATCGCTCAAGGTTGCGCAGGAATAGTATAGCTCTAGCGTCTAGGAAAAGCTTTAACAGGTGCGAGGGCGGCACGCATAGCGTGGGAAGCTAGCCGCCGGAATAGCTATCTTCGAGAGCTATTCTATATTATATTATATTATACTTCGAGAGCTATGACTGATGCTTTTCTATATATATGTATTCATCTCATCTATGCGATCGCAGGCGCGCGCTGTTTCTTTGTCTCTGCGTGTAGTAGTTAAGAGAGCCAGTTTAAGGGCGGAGAAGAGGGAAGGAAAGGAAAGCAAACTTATTGCAGCGCCGTGGTTTTAAAGCGCAACCGTGGTAGAGAAACGGAAAGGCGATATAAGCATGCGTGGCCATGATACGCACACGACAAACTGCCTTACAATATTTAGACTTGAGGGGTCGTTTCGTTAACAAACTATAACACGGCAATCAGCACTCGAATATAATTATAACCCTAATAATAATTGTAAATATTCATCTCATCTATAGGATCTAAAGCGCGCGCTGTTTCTTGTCTCTGCGTGTAGTAGTTAAGAGAGCCAGTTTAAGGGCGGAGAAGAGGGAAGGAAAGGAAAGCAAACTTGCAGCGCCGTGGTTTTAAAGCGCAACCGTGGTAGAGAAACGGAAAGGCGATATAAGCATGCGTGGCCGTGATACGCACACGACAAACTGCCTTACAATATTTAGACTTGAGGGGAAGCTTCGTTAACAAACTATAACACGGCAATCAGCACTCGAATACGACGAGAGAAATTATTGAGACGTGGAAAATTCCCTTGAAATAAATCTGGTTTGCGAGACCAATGCTTGTATGTATTGAATCTCTTAAAAGATGAGGGGGGAAATATGCGCTCACCGAGAGGGCATCGTCAGCACGAGACCACCACCAGGCACCTTACGGGGATGTCCCGTATATATATTGTCCCGTGCGGATATATTTTTATATCACCTGACAGTTTTGCGAGATGAGAAGCTTGTGAAATAGCGAGGCTCTTGCTGTGTTATTGCTTTTATTACGCGAAAGCATCAAATGGTCCATTGAGCTAAAAAGCCGGCGTCTGTAGCAGCAGAACGGCTCCTAAATTCCCAGTGGCTGCGACTCCACGTCGCGTGCACGCCTCGACGGAGCAGAGGGGGGGAAAGGGGACATTTGCTGCCGCGCCAGGCGTTGCGTGAGTGGAGAGGGCGTCGCCGCGACGCCACGTTACCCTCGCTTTCGCAAGATCGTGTTATCCGCGCGTTCCTTGTCCGCACGAGCTCTCGCCTGCGCTCGAACATCGCTTCGGCAATTGCTATACAGAAATGAATGCATAAAAAAACCATAAATTCGAAAGGAACAACGTTAGTGGTAGTGAGTTTCGAACCCGTGACCCCACGCTCGGAAGCCGTGTCTTACCCACTGGACTAAACCAGGCCAAGCGCCTCAACGCGCTCGTTTGCCCGCGAGGAATTCATAACTCGAAGGACCGCTCAGCGGCGTTCAAATGAACGCCAATGCTTTCGCATTCACAACTCACAAGAAGTGCTTAGGTGTGCTCAGCTTTTTATAAAAATTCCTATTGACTTCGCTGAGCTACTTCGTGATCGGACAAAGAACAATGGCCATTCGATGGGCCACCTGCTCCGCACTGCGCGTGATGGATTGGATACACAACTGCCGAGTGCTCCTATAGTTTTCTATTTCTTTTTATGATCTTACAGTAGTGAGGGTATACGATGGTTCTTCGAGCTGGAGGACACTTCCAGAAATTGGGCTGCCGCATTTGCCGCACCTGCTCGGTTTTTTAACAACGGAAGACGTCATTGCTGTTTGATCGTCCTTGCTCCGACGACCATCGCGTCGCGAGACACACAGATGGCAAAAATTACTTGCGACATCAGGCGCGCAATATCGACATGCGTGTCATGCACACATCACACTTCTCTTTTTGAGCGATACCGACGGACGTGTTCGTTGCAACCAGGGACGAACAAAAAAGAAAAGAAAGAGAAACAACACACAAACCAAACAAAATCTGGGGTTCATTGAACTGCACTCGCTGGCTCTTCTGTGGCTGCTGTCCGTCCCCTATGTGACACCGCTGCCTGCCTAGTGGACGCTTTAACCATCAGTAATGTTCAGAATGCTGAGCGTTTACGGGGTCATGTGTCGCGAAGTAATAGACCTTATTAGTGCGAGTACGTAACTGATGCCCTAATGGAGCAATGAAACCAGAAAGCACCGGCGTCAAAGCGGAGAGAGCCCTTTCGAAACCTAACTGATGGAATTTATGTACTCTTAATTTGTCTGCTGCCACACGGCGCTGAAATTTACAGCAGTGCACAGGCTCGCGCTCCGCACTTTGAGGCCATCATACACAAGTGACCGTTATGGACCCGATACTGCAAGTAATCGGTCTACAGGCATCTTAGATGTTGAATAAAGATTTCAGCCATAGCTTAAAGTCAGAGGTGACTCGGAAGTCCCTCATCACAAGAACTTAAGGAGAGGGGGTCTCGGCTTCCCCTCACCTGCACAAGTTAAGCCGTTTCTAGCGAAATGAAATTGATGCAGAGAACTACGCCTGTACTGCTAACTATGCATTAATTGGCTAACTTTTCGAATTAGCATTATTTCTGCTTCCCACACGCACGCAGGCGCGAAAGAGCAGCCCATGCAAGAACGGAAGCCTGCCAACTGCTCGAGTCCACGATTTCACGAGTTAAGCTTGTTTTGAGATTCTGCGTAACCCAGAGTGAGTGTAAAACTGCTGACTATGCAATGAGCCTATGGTTATAAGTGAGCCGGCCTGAATCTGATTTTGTTGATTGCAAATCCTAGTGAGTCTTGTTGGTCTTGCTTGATTGTGGGTCCGAATAGGTCAAATCGAGTGATGATGTCTGATCTTGACTGAGCGTAATATATATATATATATATATATATATATATATATATATATATATATATATATATATATATATATATGCCTTAGGGCTTCGTTTATTTTGCCGAACCATAATTTCATTATAGTTGTTTTCAAGTAGGATGCATAACATGTTCAAACATTTTTTTTAGGACTGTTTCATTTTTGAAACAGCGAAAGAAGTCACAAATAGGTGTGCCAGTATATGGTCATGAAATGTGTATTAGAGCGTGCTTGCGGACCTACATAGTTTGAGCCACTAGTCCGGTCTCAGCGTTCCTTGCTAGTTCGAAAGATCCTACGCGATTGACAGCCACTCCCTCTATCGGTGCAACCTAGAGCGTGCCACTGAATTCTTTGCCACCAATGCAGCCATTGCTCCTGGCGGAATCATGCAGGGTCGCCATAGACGTCAGTAAAGCATAAAGTTTACCTACGAGGAGCTCACGTTATAGGGTGCATGAAGGATTCACGAAATATAAAACTAATTTGACGCGTCTGAGCATTGATGCACAAGCGAGGGGAGCATATGTGCTGGCTTTTGCTGCCTGAAACAACTCCAATCAAACGCGACGGCAAGTGCTTGTCGGCTTATATTGTAGCAATTTATTTGTGATATAACTGTGGTGTCATCTGTCACCACGCGGAATGTTTCGCCGTTCCGTTACGTGCAGCCATCATGCATGTTGCACATTCTCATTCTCCCGAGTTTAGGTGATAGCACAATCTCATTCTCCCGAGTTCAGGCGATAAAGTGCTGCAAGCCCGAATTTCTGTAGAGTCATTTTATAAGGTAGCTTTCTTCAGAGACGCCATAGAGTTTTACATATACAACCTTTGAAAAGTAGTTCAGTGTATAAAAGAATTTCTTTAGAAGCCGTAGAAACAAGCCCATGTAACGAAACAAGACGTCATTACTCGTACTGCCAACTAGACGAATTGAAAAGGTTAACTAACATGGTACGAATGGAGCTATCAAAATGTGGGTAGCTGCAGTAGGGAATCTGACAGAAAAATATATTGGCAAAGTTTGCGACAGTGTCGGCGCGGCACGACAATGTAAGGCATGGCGGTATTTTGTGGACGTCCTCCCTAATAAACAAGCTATTCAATCTAAAAAACTTAAAACAGTTTATATGTGCGACCAGCTAGAATGAAGTGAAAACACAAAAAAAACACCACAGCCGCAAATAGAGACTCAATGAAGAAACATTCAAAAGTTTATGTAAAAAAAACTCTGAGGTGTTTCCTTTTTTGTTTATTTTCCTTTCAGCAACAAACAAGTCAGTTTACATGATGGAATGGCAGGAAAAGAAAGTAACCTTTTGTGCGGGCAGTCAGGAAGGTAAAGCAACACTAAGCTGACACAAAAGATATATGTGCGCGCCGACAATGCGACGCTTTCCCTATCCGCCGACCACGCAGGCCTTGCGGCACGCCCTGGCGCTGCGAAAGCGGTTTGTGCCAGCCAGGCACCGATGGCCAAGCTGGTTGGCCACAGGCATGGAGTGACAACGTGCCCCACTTCGACCATCCGCCGTCGACGCCGCGCTGGTGTCGGCGAAGTAGGCGAAGCGTAGCTGTTCAGCACCGCACACGTCCGTTCGGGGCCTGCGGCACGGCTTGTGCTGTCGGTCCGTCTCGATGCTCGGCTGGAAGTGGCGGACATTGACCCCGTCATGGTTGCAACGGCGCAAACATTCACTGAACGACGTGAATATGTCGCTGCCATTGACAGGACATCGCCCCGATGGGAATGACCACCGCTGACACTGCTTGTCACCGTAAAACCACCACGTTTCTGGAACGTCTTGCCTGCAGCAAATAAAAAAAAAAAAAAGACGTTGATGAGAGGCTCCCCCTCTGGCTCCCGCGAGTAAGGGAACGTCAGAGCAAGAATCATGGAGGTAAATGAAAAGGAAAATAATGTTCTGAATGGGGAACCATATCAACTCTCCGTTATGGGTGATGAAAACTCCCTGCCAATTTTTTTCGACCAGAGTTCGCGAGATGGGCATACAATATTACTAAATGACTTCGCTAATGAAAAGACGCAATCAGGTAGCTTAGCATTTCACACGATGAGACTCGGGCAGGGCACGAGGAGGACTAGTTGGTGTGCGACTTCTAACACTAAACGCCGACCACTACGCACGCACGGGATTCCGTAAATGTTGCAAAAAGATTCTCGTCCAGTCTGCCCTCATCATAAGCAGCCAATTTTGTTGGCTGAATTGAAACATCCGAGCCCATGGTTCTATCCTCACTATAGTACAAGGAAGGTTTAGTGTCTAGTATACTATTGAGTCTCGGGGCTTAGTCTCCCTTCAGTGTGTGTGTGTGGGGGGGCGGAGGGGGGCTCATATAGGGCGGCGACTAGTGCACACACACACACACACACACACACACACACACACACACACACACACACATATATATATATATATATATATATATATATATATATATATATATATATAAACCACTTTCATTTCCATCAATTGTTTATTTGTTTAATTCAATTACTAAGTACAAGTAATTCCCCCTGTGTTGTTCTATATATATATATATATATATATATATATATATATATATATATATATATAGTCAACCACGATTAATCGCTATTAAACCACTATTTGAGAAATTGGAGAATTTGAATTGTCCCGCAAAAGGCACTACTGGTAACCAAATAACTACCCGCGTTTGCCGAATAGGTGCCGCAGTGCTACAGTTGACATGCCAAGAGGGGGCCGAGCCCCTCGAAGAATGGAAGGGGTGCCGGGGCCCCTTCTGGACCCCCTTTACGGCGCAACGGTGCCGTAACCAGCGCTGGTGGCTTAAAAGCTGCGCTGTTCTGAGCAGCAAGTAGCGGAGTCGATTTCCAGCCGCAGTCTAATCGGGGCGGAATGAAAAACGATGCGGGGGGGGGGGGGGGGAGGGGGTATACTTAGCTAGCGGTGCAGGATGATAACTCCCGGTGGTAAGGTTTATGCTTAGAGGCGTAAGAACCTCCTCATTATTTATAATATTACGAGGGAGTGCAGACTGAATACGGCTGTGGCAACAACACCCTAGACCCCACCTTATCAGCGCTGTTCATACTGACACATGTACTTGTTTACCTTTCTCCAGTGACCGTTTTTCACCGGCTAACAATGGTTAAACGTTACTGCTCGGCGCAGGCCGCGCTTGCAAGTACAGAACCTTTTGCTGTTTACCAACATAAGTCCTGGACGTTTTCCGGTTTGGCTCACTGACGTAGCCCGCTAAATGCAGCGAGCAAGAAAGGCATTGGCGGCGATATCGAGTAACGGGAGTGCGTTCAAATCTGAGCCCGCAAATTTTCAACACTTTTCCTTTGCACATAACGACAACTTTACAAATCAAGGTTGCCGTAACTTATACGAAGATTTTTAAGTATTAATCTTATTAAGGCGTGATGTGCACGTCTTATATTTCAAGCTTAAATATAGATTTTCATCGCAGTGAAAGAGCTTAAAAACGCGCTTTGTGTTTCGGCGCAGTAGACTGATAAGGCCCGTGACCGGAAGTTTCTTGGAGCCGCTCTCTCGTTGCTGTTATCGCGCGAGTAAAACCGTCTATAGGAAGTTTCTCAATATTATCGATGGTTCTGTCCGTTGTCCATTGTCATATCGAACCTTGTGTAATCTGATTGTATGCGCTACGCGAATTGTGTAGTACTTTCTGGAAGGCGCGCGACCACCGGTGATTACGCTGTAACCTTCGACAAGATTCATGTATAAAAACAGACGCGCTTGACGCGTTGGTCAGATTTTCGACAATCGCCGACTGTACTCGCCGCAATCGTTGTGCTTGACTGTTGCTTGTTTTCCTGGGCACAGATTCGCCCAATATAGAGTTAATTTCGTGATTCACAGTTTCGCATGGTTTCGCTACTGTGTTATTAACCGTTACTACAACGTGACGATACGCCCCGCAAAAGAAGCTTTCGCGAATACGCAGAACACAAAATTAGAATATCGTGTATTATATTGGACAACGACACTGCAGACGCCGCTATACATATGTACCGGGTGTTTCTGTGGGGACCTTAAGCAACTTTTAAAAATTATCTGTAGCAGATAGCATAATTCTAATCCTTCAGTTGTATTGCCCAAACACGCGGACATTATTTGGCCGACAAATTGAAATGAATAACTAAATAATTAACACAAAAATCACAAATTAAGTTTTTTTTGTCTAATTACAGCACACGTTGCAATTTACAAATTGTAGTCTAGTGTTCGCAAGGTAGACGCACTTGGAATGAATTGTCTGTATGACGTCAGTTTCAAGGTGGTAATTCCCGAATTTCGCGAAGAAATATATTGGTGGTCCAGTTGCTTTTACGCTTCAATACATAAAACGCTTTGCCGAGTTTTGTCGCTTTGTCGCTGCGTAACGCGGAGCAACGCCAGAGCATGTGCCTAAGATCTATGTTGTCGTTACATTTATCGCATGTTGTAGGCGTAGATCACTCCGGATAGATCTTGTCGATTTGAAGCGGGCTCGGGTAGGTTCTTGTTTGCAAGGCATTTAGCGTAATGGTCTGAGCTCTATTTAGTTTACTGTGCGAGGGGGGGGGGGGGGGGGGAATGCCCGGCGTCCTAGGTAGAAGTGCTTTTTGTACGTGAGAAGGTGGTCCCTGCAATCTGGAACTTCAGCATCTTCATGCCTTGTGGCTGCACGTTTGGAAAGTCCTCGTGCAGCATTGTGGGTAGATTCATTGAGTTTCGCGGGAGCACCGGTGCTTTTCTCCCATATGAGCAGGAAACCCGATGATCGTGTGCGGTTCGACGACCTTTCCGTCGAGAATTGCCATGAACGTGGAAGCTACAGATTATATTTGACCAGTCAGTCAGTCAGTCAGTCGGTCAGTCGGTCGGTCGGTCGGTCGCGGTCGGCCTGTCAGTCTGTCAGTCGGTCGGTCGGTCGGTCGGTCGGTCGGTCGGTCGGTCGGTCGGTCGGTCGGTCGGTCGGTCGGTCGGTCGGTCGGTCGGTCGGTCGGTCGGTCGGAAAACTTGTTTCGAATCAGAGCGATTTGCGTCCGGCGAGTTAGTGGGCTGGGGTACCCGCCGAGGTTACTGCCAAGAGTTCTTGCCTTTCGGCGGCTTCCTTAGCCCGCTGGACTGCCCAGAGCTGGTTTTCCAGGTTGGAGCTGAGCAGCGCGGCTTGCCATCGCGCGCGGAGGCTGTCGATGGAGGCTGCGCTCCCATTGTCCTGTATTAGTTCCTGGAATTCCCATAGTATGTGTTCTAGCGTGGCTCTGGTGCCAGACACTTTGCATCTATCTGTTGTGTGTATGTCTGGATAAATAGCGTGCATTAGTATGGGGCTCTTGTATGATTTGGTTTGTAATTGTCGCCATTGGACCGCTTGCGATCTAGTGGGTTGTGGATAGGGTGGTGGATAAGTGCATCTTTGCATCTTGTAATGGTTGGTGATGTCGTTGAACCTGGTCATTCTGTCATCCCATTCCCATACCTCGGATGGCGCTGCCGAGAGGTCTACGCTCGTCACACCTCGGAAAGTCTCTCCTCGAGCTACGTTGTGTGCCGCCGCGTTAGGGTTGTCCTCTCCCGTTGAGTCGGTGGTGTGGGCTGGTATTCATAGGATTTGGACGCATCTGTCTTCCCTTGTTGTTTTGCCTTTTCTGAGTACGTTTAGCGCCTCAGCTGAGATCCGACCGTTCGCGAAGTTGCGTACTGCCGTCTGGAAATCGCTGATTATATAGTATGCGTTGGTTTGTGCTATGGCTAACGCTATATAGCCGCTTCCTCCGCCGGTTCGATACGTGTAGTGTTCACAGTCAAGCTTGTGCAGCATTGACTGTTGTGGTTAAGTACTGTTGAGACAAAGCTGCGTTTGTGTTTGTAACGTGCAACGTCTACAAAGACCGCGTCCTTGTTCCTTCCGTAGTTCTTCACCATGTTCTTCGCCCTGCTTTTTCTCCTGCCCTTGTGGTGCACAGGATACATATTCTTGTGTAAGGGGGGTACCGTCAGTTTGGCCCTTATTTCCTTGGGTATGTCCCGTTTGCCTCCGTGTTGTGTGTGGTAGCGGATCCCTAATTTATCTAAGATGTGTCTGCCCGCCGTGGTCTTGGAGAGGCGTTCGTATTGCGATATACGTTGCGCTTCTATTAGCTCCTCTAGCGTGTTGTGCAGTCCCAGCTCTAGGAGTTTCGCCGTGCTCGTGCTTAGCATGAGTCCAATCGCTTGTTTATATATCTTCCTAATCAGGCCGTCTAGCTTCTTTTCTGCGGCACCCCATCTGTGGTATGGCGCCACATACGTGATCTGACTTATGACGAACGCCTGGATGATTGTAATGACGCTTGCTTCTTTCATTCCCTCGTGCCTGTTGGTGATTCTCTCGATCAATCGCATCGTCTAAGAAAGTTTGGCTTCGATTTTGCGAATAGTTTCTGCGTTGGTGCCCTTGGCTTCTATGATCATTCCCAACACCCTTATCTTCTCGACTTTGGGTATGGGTAGTCCATCTTGGGTTATCAGTTGTATGTCTTTGTAGCTTTGTGTGTTGTAGTTCTTGGGAGGTTTCCCCTTTAGCGTTGGTATGTACAGAAACCGGTCAAATTTTTCGGCCGAGCATGTTAGACCGGTGCCTTCTAGGTATATCTTGAGTGTTTCAACAGCTTCTTGTAGTCTCTGTTCAATCGATCCATCACTGCCATCGTTTACTCATAGCGTGCTGTCGTCTGCATAGATGGTGTGGTTAAGTCCTTCGGTTCTTTGTAATTTGCTAGGAAGACCAATCAGAGCCAGGTTAAAGAGCATAGTCGATAAAACCAATCACTGCGGTGTGCCCTCACTGCCAATAGGCACTTTCTCGGACATAATATCTCCTACTACTCGCCCAAGCCAAGGTTGCTGATTTGGTGCAATATGGTTTGGTGTGCCACATTGTCGAATGCCTTCTTGAGATCTAGCCCTAGGATGGCTAGAGTCGATCTTCCAGGTTCGTCTATTACTTGGTGCTTCAGTTGCAGCATGGCGTCTTGTGTAGACAGGTTTCTTCGGAATCCTATCATTGTGTTTGGGAGTAAGTCATTGTCTTCTATGTAGTTGGTGAGCCTCGCGAGGAAGGCATGCTCCATTAGTTTGCCCACGCAGGAAGTTAAATATATGGGTCTTACCCCCGTATTCAGAAATGCAACTTAAGTCAAAGCCCATGCTTGACTTGATTTAGATTATGCCTGGCGTTAACGTGCCCAAAACGCTGCCTGCGTTTCCTTCGGCGCGTTCACGATAGGCATCACTTAGATCAAGTCAAGCATGGGCTTCAACTTAAGTTGAATTTCTGAACACGGGGGTTAGATTCCCGAGTTGTAGTTGTTTGCCAGGCTTTGGTATTAGGATGACTTGTGCCGTCTTCCACTGCTGCGGTATCTTTCCTTGTTTACAGCACTCGTTGACAATTCTGTTAGTTTACCAATGGACGCGTCGTCCAGGTTTCTGAGTGTCTTGTTTGTAACGGCGTCTGGGCCCAGTGCCGATTTGGTGTTGAGTTTATGCGGGACTGCTGTTATTTCTGCTTCGCTAAACTCTTCATCGAGGTCGGAGTTCTGTTCCCCCTCGTATTCGGGATGAATACACGTCGATGCCAGTTATATGTATTTGAGTTCGACCTCTTTCAAAAATTCTTGCTCTGTTCCTTTATATGAGTATAGGATCTTGTGCATGTTTTGCCTGTGCACTGCTTTTGTTTCCTCTGGGTTAAGGAGATATTTGAGTAACCTCCACGTCTTGCTCGTGCTAAGTTGCTGATCCATCTCCGTGCACAGTTCCTCACATTGTCGTCTTTGGAGCTGTTGTACATATTGTTCTATTTATTTGTTTAGTAAGACTATCTTCTTCCTTAATCTCTTGTTATGTTTCTGCGTTTTCCATCGTTTCTGCAGCCCTTGTTTGGCCTCCCACATGTGCGAGAGCCTGCTGTCTATCGCTTCTAGCTGAGTCTCTTGTGGGATCACCTTCGTTCATTTGGAGATGTCTTCCTTTAGGTTGGCTGTCCACTGGTCAAGGTCTGTAATGGTTTCTTTGTTCCTCTCTTCCCTTATTTTTCTGAATTTCACCCAAACAACTAACTTGAGTTGATTACCCGTGAGTTTGTCGGGGCCTCCATTGAGCTGGATTTCGATTATGGAGTGGTCGCTGCCCAGGTCTTCCTGTGTATTTAGCCATCTTATGGATTGTATATTCTTAGCGAAGGTGAGGTCTGGTGTGGAGTCGTCACAGACACTGTTGCCTTGCCATGTGGGCGTTGCTGGGCCCGTTGACAGGGGTTAGACCTTCCTGTTGAGACTCGAGCCATATATTTTTGCCTTTGGTGTGGATGTACTTGTACCCCAACGTCTCCACCTTATCACCTTCCGGTCACCTGCTATGTTGAGCGTGCGTTTAAATAGTGTTAAGAATCTGTACTTTTGGATTTTGGACCGCTGTATACGGTTAGAATGAAAATACTATTATTTGTCTTCCTTGATGGTATAATTTCAATTAGTATGTTGTCTATGTCTGTGACTCGTGTATCATGTTGTACAACCCTATGGTCTCTTCTGACTAGGGTGGTAAGGGCCTTGGTTTCTCCTACGTCGTTGCCTATGGATTGGTACCCTGACAGTCTGGCGAGACCATTCGTTTCTTGTAGAAGTATTACGTCTGACTTATCTTTCATTATTAGGTATTCATACAGATTCGATTTTATTTCGGTAACTTCTGCAATTTCAATGCCATATGGTATATCTGCTTTTTCTTTGCCTGGCCATGATTACGCTGTGATAGTAGAGGCCGTCGGGTCTAGTATCGACGGGCTGAGCACTAAAAGGAAGACTTGGGAGTTGCCTGGACTCTATTTCCTTTGGAGGGGCTACAGCGTCCATTCTTTCTTCTAACCTCGATACTCTTGCTTTTATATCCTCAAGACGTTGCTACACAGGTTGTAGTTGTTGTGTGACTATGCTGACCATGGCCGCCTTAATTGATTCTTCCATCTGGCTCATGCGCTCTTCTATCTTTTGCTCAAATCTGGGTTCAAATTCTTCTAGACGTCCCTTTCTTCTGCTTGCGGTTTTAGTTTGCTTGGGTTTGGTCCCGTTGTTCTCAATAATCTCTGCTGTTTTGCGTTTAAGTTCTGGAGTATCGCTGTTTTCTTCCATGTTCACATTCTCGCTCTCCATTGTGTTTGTTGAACTTTCGCTCTGTTTTCGGTTTCCAACTTGCTGGTTGTGCACTTCTTCTTTTAATCACCTATTCTCCTCACTCAATACTGTTGTTTCATTGCTGCAACAACTTGTTTTAGCTGTGCCAGCTCTTCCTCTAATTTATTATTAGCTACAGCCTCCGCCTCCACGCGCTTCCGCTTGACCGCGCTTGCCCACCTCACCGTTGGTGTTGGCGTGGTGCCTCCAGAACAGAGGGGTTCCTTTGCCATGGACCTGGCTCTGCTCCTGGACCTGGATCTGCTACGCCCTTCTTTCGAAGGGGGTTCCGGCCGATTCTTCAGAATGCTTAGGCCATACGGCTCATCTTGCGTCGTGTTGTTTTCTTCTTCTTTGTCTCTTTTTTGTTTAATTCTTTCCCACAGACGTTTCTCCACCAGTAACGGGATCTTGTATCTTGCTTTGCATTCTCGATCTGCTGCAGGGTGATCCATAGCTGCCACTTAGCCTTGCATTCATGCTTTTCGGGAGGTTCTGCCAACCCGCATCTTCAGCAAATCTTGTCGTCGCGGTTAGGACACACGTCGGCTCTGTGTCCTAATCGTCCACATTGGTATCACATGCCCAGTTGTTTCTTGTATAGCGTACACCTCAACAAGGCAGCACCGTATCTTGGGACCTTGTATCCGTCGAACAAAACAATCACGTTTGTTGTGTTGCACATTCTCTTGGCGGCGATTGCTGCAGGATTTCTTGGAGTTATTACTTTTCTCACGATGTCTTGTGCGCTGTCTTCCAGTCCTATGCTATCGGATCACTCCTTTGGATGTATTGTCCGGGGTCGCTTCGTAAGCGCTGGCTTCATACTCCTGTGTATTCGTCCTGATGCAAAGGATCTTCTTGTACTTGTCGGCGTGTTCTTCATTGGGAGTACTAATCACTATTATGTTCTGTTGATAGTTGACACATATCGTGTCTTGCTCTTGTGCCTCTTCGGGCACGCTGGCCGCCTTGACGATGCTTTGGACAATGTGGGTGCTCGTGTAGTCAAAGACTCGAAAACCCCCTCTTGGTCTTACTATTATCTTGTAATCCTCCTTGGCTATAATTACGGCATTCTGCTCGCCTTGGTGATTTGTCGTATACGCCGCTCTATCTGTTTTTTGCCATCTCCCGTCGACTGGGGTGGCACGTGTTGTCGCTGTGGCGTTGATTCCTTGGCGTTACGTCGTATAACTGGACGCCCGCCTGTGCTATCCTCGTAGACTTCCTGCGTAATGTCATCTCCTTTGACTGATACTTCCATCTTGCTAAAAATCCTGCCCGCTAAGCGCGCGGGAAGCCACGTCACCAGAGATGCGGCGAAGCCGCGAACGGCTGCCGTGCAGGCGTAATTTGGTCAAAAATCGGTCCTCCCACCTGAATTAGGTGTCAGGGCGATGGCGGTGACTTGCTGCGCCGATCCGTAGTGGCTTTTCCGATGAGTTTGGTGATTTTCCACCAAGACTCACTGGAGAAACACGGAGCCGACGTGGGGTGCGTCCGCTCACCGTTGTCTTCTTCTGTTTGACTTCTTCTCAATGTGTTGGCGGGCTAGTTGGTGCGCATCCATAAATACTTCGTTTAGCGCAAAACAACGGACACAAGAAAAGGCGACAGGACAAGGCGCTTTGTCCTGTCGCCTTTTCTTGTGTCCGTTGTTTTGCGCTAAACGAAGTATTGACTTCTTCTATTTGACCGCACGAGATTCTTTAACGTGTACCCGAAACGCGTCGCACGAACGTATTTGCACTGCGCCCCAGCTGTCAGAATTCGTCCTCCACGGCTGGGAGTCGAACATGCGACCTCGTGCTCAGTCGAACCGCGATATATGCAGAGCCACCACCGCGGGTCGTAAGAGAAAAATGCAGATGTGAAGGTTAAATTTCAAGGTGATATATACATCTTGCCGAAAACGGATATACAGGGTGTCCCAGCTAATTTTAGCCAGAGTTTAAAAATATGCCGATGTACCCTAAGACGACGCGACCAAATGGATGTTGCTGACTATTGTATTAAGTCACACTATTTTTTCTATTCTGCTTAATTCCATAATTAGTCATGATTAATTAACCATACTTAACGAAGTTAGGCAAATATTCCGATTAGAAAGCTGTAAAGTGCTTTGCAAAACGTTCGATTAGACAGTTTCTAACTTTCTATCTATTACGTACCCGCCGTGGTTGCTCAGTGGCTATGGTGTTGGGCTGCTGACCACGAGGTCGCGGGATCGAATCCCGGCCACGGCGGCCGCATTTCGATGGGGGCGAGATGCGAAAACACCCGTGTGCTTAGATTTAGGTGCACGTTAAAGAACCCCAGGTGGTCAAAATTTCCAGAGTCCTCCACTACGGCGTGCCTCATAATCAGCAAGTGGTTTTGGCACGTAAAACCGCAAATATTATTATCTGTTAAGTATTCCGCTTACTGCAGATGCCCGCGAAAAAAAAAAATGCCATGTGACATGCCCGCTTGTGCGCCGTAATTTCAGCGCTTCCAAACGCTCCCCGTACAAACGAACATAGCATTTAGTCGGGTGTGCTGCCGCTGCGCCTGCTTATCACTATCATGAACCGCTCCGAGGGAAGCACATATAGGTGGCGCAAATCGCACAGCCAACGCCTGTGTCACTGCCCTGTCGCCTTTTAAGCGGCAGCACGCCCTGCTAGATTCTGTTCGTTTGTACGAGAAACGTTTGACAGCGCTGCGATCACGACGAGCAAGCGGGCATGTCCCGTGGTATTCTTTTTTTTTTTGTATTTCGCAGGCATCTGCAGTAAGCGCAAAAATACTAATACCTAACAGATAGAAAGTTAGAAACTATCTAATCGGACGTTTTGCAAAGCACTTTACAACTTTCTGATTTGAATTTTTTGCTTAAGTTAGTCGCTTCAGAAGTTGCTTAATTAATCTTGGTTAATTATTAAGCAGAATACAAAAAATAGTGTCACTTATTCCATACAATAGTCCGCAACATGCACTTGCTCGCATCGCCTTAGAGCGCATCGGCATATTTTTAAACTCTGGCTAAAGTTAGCTGGGACACCCTGTATATCTCGTCGAGTGACCATGCGGAAGGTAAAAATGACGGTATGGCAGCGCCTCTCCCAGACAGCAGGCTGTCACTGTCGGTAGAAGTTTTCTTTTTTCTTCAGAAATATTGGCCACTCCGCGTAATGAACACCGGCGACCGATAGTATGACTACAGCGCACCGGTGGCTGATATATTGACTACAATTAGAACTATCTCGAGATAGCCGCGCGCATTCGTATGGTACTGAGAAGGCATATGCTCGACGCATACAAAAAGTGTTGTCTTCAAGTTGAGATTTGGCGGTATGTTGCATATCTCGTTCACTTTGATATGAACTTATTTAAATAGGCAGCATTTGACGCAGTATAGCCCTTTTGCATCCGCGATGTGGCAGCAGTGCGTTCATGACCCCAGGGAACTTCCGGTCAGCCAACTTCGACAGTCCAGTTAGCCAAGAAAAAATAAGTATTTTGTCGCATAGTATACTCCAGGCACATATTCTTGGTGTTTTCAGATATAAGGAACGTGCGCTGAACATCAAGCTCATATAGGGGCTTTTTTTGTTGCACTTAACACTACAATTCACCTGTCAAACGTTCCAACTCTGCAGCAAAACTGGTGCCAGCTGGAGGGTCCTATAAGTTTATAGGCTATTGTAACATATGCCGCTACTGAGGGCTTAACCGGAAGTCTTCTGGGAGCTCTGTTTGTAAGCATGAAAAGGGTCTATAAACATGCATGAGAAGAGCAAGAAAAAGCGGCACACAAACGGTCGATATTTGGGAATAATTATTTCATTCTTTTTCTGGCACAGGTTAACAAGAATCTCCCTGCTTTTCCCATCCCGTTTATCTCTCTCTCTCTCTCGAACAAGTTAAGCACCGCGCAAAGAACGATTGGCGCAACGTTACGAGACAGGCAGAGAGTGGGGTGGATCATTGAGCAAATGGCGAAACCGATATTCTAATAGACATTAAGAGAAAAAAATGCAGTTGGGCAGGCCATGTAATGCGTAGGGCAGATAACCGGCGGACCATTAGAGTTACAAAATGGGTGTCAAGGGAAGGGAAGAGGTGTCGAGGACGGGGGAAAATGAGGCGTGGAGTGGATAAAATTAGGAAATCGACAAGCGCAAGTTGGGATCAGCCAGCGCAAGACATCGGTAATTGGAGATCGCTGAGAGATGCTTTCGTCCGGCACTGGATTTAAAAATGGGCTCGTGATGAACATTTCCTGAATGAACAAGGAGCTTCACTCGCTACAGTTCTTAACCGTTGCTTGAATAACCCCCGTCGTCGCGACCGACTTCATAGCTTAGCGTTAACCAAGCGCAGCGACTGCAGCCAAAAGGCGGCGCTGACCTTCCTAGAAATAGTAGAAATTTAGGCGGCGCCTCGAGTGAAGCAACTTTTAAACCTAATGAAGTTAGTTTTCGTGAGTATATATTTACTTAACGCATGTGATTTAGATGAAGCTGTGGCGCCTAGAAACATAGTTAAATCAATAAACTGAACTCCATATGCTGCGAGCGACTAAAGTTTCCCAATGCTGTAACGGTTTTGCTGCCTCGTTGCTGGGCTTCGATTAAATCCCGAGAAAGAAACGAAATGCACTCTGACCTGGTACATTCTGAGAACACGGCACTTTTACGGCACTGCTTGGCTGGGTGCTCCTTCTCAATGCAGCGCTGCAAGCAGCTTTCTTTCGACGAAAACCTGTTGGGGCTGCGGTTGCACACCACGGTCTTGTCTGATGAAGTGGACACACAGGCATTAATCGAGCCTTTGTAGTAAAATTCCAGCCGGGGGCTCTGGCAGTAAACGAACAGCGGCGTTCCGCACGCTGATTTTGCCCGCACCTGCGTATAATGATTGCATTAGTCCTTTACTTGCGATAGCAAGTTATACTGAGTGTTTTCACTGGCCAATCAGGCCTCTTGTCCGAAGCCTTATGTATGTCATGTGTGCGTCCGAGATGTCCAATCACGCAAAATTCCACTTGCGACAGCAAGATTTGCTATAGCGTTCGCACTAGTTCTTGACATCTCGTCTGAAGTTTCGAGGGCGTAATAGCTACAATCACGCAAAAAATTCTGAGCCCTTCCACCCTGTGAAGAAGGAAGTCAAGCGAAGCTGGCGCTATGCTTGGTTTTGCTATGTTGGGGATTTGGTGTGTTGAATTTGACTATTAGTTTGGTATTGGGCATATAAAGAGACATTTACTCAAAGATCCCAGTTGTCATCATTTATTTAGTGACCATTTTTATCACTGCCTTGTCATCACTGTATAGTACACGACAAGTGGTTGCACTTTCACTGTGTTAATGTGCTTCCCGAAGGCTATGGGCCCATGCACGATCGGTGACAAGTGACGGGTATGGTGGCATCGGTGAAACAGTTGAGGCCCAAAGCGCTCCAACATGAAGTAAGTATCCATGCCCCGTCAGGTCTGTACACATCGACATTGAAATCTACCATGATGATGCTTTCACTCACGTCGGCTCTCGACGCGTGCGAGTTGCTCTTTGGGAAGAGCTTCGCCGGCACTCGATGTTGTCGGCCTGAGTGCAGCGACAAGGGTGACCTCACTTTGTCGGCGCGCTCGTTCGTGCTTCTGTGCACGCAGGCGCTCATCGCATTCTCGCTGTTCTTCCTATCGAACGACTCGCGTCCTGGCCATGCCGAGTCCAAAGTGCAACTAATAAAGGCAGTGGCGTGATCCCTACGTCACAAGGAAATGATACGGAACGATTTATGGATGGAGACAATGACGTTTTATTATAGCGCGGCTACGCCAATCACGGCGTGCGCTCTATTGCACCGCACAGGGGTGCGATCGGAGATGGTTGTTCGGCGCGTTCGTTCGGTTACCGGCGCGCGCGATTGGCCTACTCCGCGCCGATGTCGCCAGCCACGGGGCGCGGCCACGTTTTTGGTGACGTCAAAATGACGACACGCTCCTGTCAATCATCCTCCCACCGAGCATTTCGTCTGCTAGGCGCCGAACCCGACGGGAGCTGGGAAGTTTGGAGCGATCATACGGCTTCGCATGGCGCGTCTGGTGGATTGGATTGCATCCAACCGGCGCCTGCGGCATGGCACGTTTGCCTCCAATCCATAGTTTAATTCGAGAAAATGGTGTTTCCGTTGGGAACTTAGGTCGTTGCGCTGGCGTTTCTAGAGGAAGGAGGAGAGCGGGTGGCGGTGCGCAACGCGTTTGAAGAAATGGCAGAAAGTGAATTCCAGCGTCGTTTTTGTTTCTCGAAACAAATAATTCGTTGGTTGTACAACGAAATCGACCCCATCATCGGTGCCAGCGAGCCACTGGAATGTTGTCCAGTGGCTCGCCTCTTGAAAAGTGCGCCACTCTTCCCGTCGTTTTTCTTTTTTCTTTTCGCTGTGCGCGACACCACCTAGGGACGACGCAAGGAAACTAAAAGTTATAAATTGCAGTAGTCATACGTACTACTATTTGAAAACGTGTTTAGGCTTGAGAAGAAAAATTACATTTTTTTAGATAAAGATTTCATTCATTTGGAAGACGAGAAACATTTCGTTCTGTTGTATACTGTCTGCAAGCAGACGACAAACGACGGAAGGAAACTTCTGGGGAGGTCACCACTTCCTGAATGGCTGCTCTCTCCGCCCCGTTGGCACAAATTTTGCATACTGCCACTTAGTGACGTTGCAGCAACCGAACAGAACGCGTATCGAACAAAATATCTCCGATCGCGCCCCAGGTGGCCGCCGAAGAGCGTGCGCTGCGGCATTGCGCATTGTCGGGAGAGAGACGGCACTCGTGGCGAGAAGTATACGTAACTTGGGAAAGACGCGTCGGCGGTGGAGAGGAGTATAAATGGTTGGTCTATGCCCACGGAGACGAGATCCGCCAGAACCTAGCCATAAACAGCTTCACTGCAATAAAGGCGGTACGGAGGTGGTGGAGCTGCGCACTGAAATCTCAGAGGCAACAGCCGTTGATCTCGGAGTACATGCTGTATGGCGCCTACATACGGCGCCTTAGCAAACTCAGCTGCGTCGCGCTAACGCACATTCGTCAACACGCATCTGATGAGGCAACTGATGAGCAAGAGCACTGACTTACGTGACATGACCACTTGCCGTGAGATATGATATTCAGATATTAGCTTCTTCCCGCAGGCCCTTTCAGTAGCAGCAATACTATACGAAGAGGTTCGAGTATTTTTTTTTCTTCTCATATGTCATATGGAATACCTCGGGAAAGAGGCACTGAGATTACAAATCTCCAAGCGGATTTCGATGGTATTCCTCACACTTTAAAGAATGTTATTCACCGTAAAACGACAGCATCTAGGGCAAAAAAAAAAAACAGTTCACCGCAAAGTGCTGCCAGCGCCTCAATGGCTATGGCGTTCTGCTGCTGAGCATAAGGTTGTCGGTTCAATGCCAGGCCATAGCAGTCGCATTCTTACGGTCGTTCAATGTAAAAAGTCGCAGTTTTGCCATAAAGGCGAAGCACTCAGAGCCATATAATATAACCGGGCAAGTTCAAAAATTACGGTTCTTTGTTTTGGAGAACGGATAACTTGCAGGAAACATTCGCTTACTAACTAAACAAGCATGGTGCCATGCGCGCACAGACAAACACGAACAAATCTCACTCGATGGTCGCGAGCACTTGCTGTCACACCACTGGCGAGATGAGGAGCGCCGGCAGCGGTGAGCGCGCGTGCGTTCGCTTGGTGCAGCTGCTCGCTTCACTGTTGTGCACGGTCTCCCAAACTCGGGATTACGTGACCTCCAACATTGGGCGCGCAGGTAGTTGGCATGCATGAAGGCACTAGTCATCTTCAGCCCCGGAACCCGCCGAAGAAGACCGCCCACACATAACGCGGGCCGCATATGCGATCAGCCGGGCCACCCATGCCCATCTAGCCATGGCCGGGTTAAAGGAGAGGCGCGCTCTCATCCGCTTGCGCGTGCTCAATTACCTGCCGTCCCAACAATGGATGCGCGACTGCTCGTTATGCTCGCACTTTATTCGTCGCTCACTGTGCAGTTTTGGGGCTGTGAAGCCCTTTATCTTTTAAGTGCTGTTCACTTAATATATTGTCGTCCTGGGGCTTCACAATATTGAGGAGGAATTCAATCCGGTAAACGGACTAAAACAGGCGATATACGAAAGATGACGTACGAACGAGACTAGCTAGTAGCAGGCTAGACTACCGATAGGTTTGAGTGTATCACTGAAGGCCATTGGAAAACAAGTCGAGAAAACGGTTGTGTTTACAGGGACAACTTCGCAGTGAGAAACCCGTGGTTACGAGAAGCTCAGCTAATAAAAATAAATTCATTTTTTTACGTTCGCTAACAACATTCGATAATAACTTGTCCAACTTCACGGTTGGCTGGCACCTGCTCTTATGGACAATACTAGTGTAACACGGCTTACGCGAATACAGGGCCTTAATTCACAAAACGTTTCGTTCGTAAGTGCTCTCTGCCATTCACTAGCCGCACCCAGCATCAGGATTGGCTGAATCTTTTCCTTACAAACAATTCTAGCCTTAGACGTTTTTGTAAATCCGGGCACAGGCCAAGATGTGCAGCTAAGTTATGATTCTTACCTGGCTTTGCAATGTCATGGCCTCGCCGTGCCCGAAACCGCGCACACCTTCGGCAGCGTTTGTTCTTGTGCTTGCGGGACCCGCAATCACCTTCGGCCGCGCAGGTTCTCCTCTGCTGATATTGTCAACGCCGCTTTCTGTTTCATCGCGCCCCAACCTGCCTTGCAGAACCAGGTCTCCGCCTTGTTCCTCATCCTCATCTTTCTTCTCATCGAGGGCGACGCCCTCGTCCCGGCGTGTGCTCAGCCGGGTCGCGACTCTCGACGCTTGCGTTGCTTTTCTTTCGCCTTGGCGTTCTTCTTTGGACCACGACGCCACTCTGCCTGACGCACTTCCCTGCTGGGCAGCTCTGCTGTAGGCGCCACTAGCACCAGCCACCGCGGGTGTCCGTTCGTCTCTGGGAAGTTAAAGAAACATTAGGAAATATGGACTCTGAACGCTGAGAGTCTGTTTACCCTTTAAGAAAATTTGCGAAACAGATTAAACGGTGTGGACGCACTCGATGCGAATTCTGCGTCGCCGCACGGCCCTGCCAAAATGGTAGAGGTTCCCAACAAGCCGTACGAGGTGCGACTTCAAGTAAAAGGTGTGCATGTTGTTATTCGTTGTGCATTCAGTGGGCGGTGGCTATGTGGTACGGTTCTCCTAAACTTTTATGTACGAACAAAGCCTAGGGCCCTATAACGTAAAACTATTCCAATCTCCTGACGTCAAATTTGCGTAACCACCGATGCAAGCACCGGGCAGCCTCCCACAGGGTTGTCTGTACAGACCAATCAAACACTCTCCTCGTTCATAGGAAGTGACTTTTGTTTGCTTGAAAAACAAATAACATTGCCTGCACTGAGCGGGTTGTCGTATCTAATTGGCTGACAAGAGCCGAGGAGAACGCTCAAGTGGAGAGGGATCCTCTGGGGCAGAGCCAGTGCACTGAAAATCGATAACAAGATGAAGAGGGTGGTGCCGGCGTCTGCGACTGGTCGGCTTTCTCTTACTTAGCTTGTGGTGGCTAGTCGAAAATCGCGGCGGCATGCAACGGAAGCTTAAGAATGACGCTAAAACTGACCCTCAGCAAAGAAGAGTTGGCAGAATGAGGTGGTAAACGTGCCGAAAGTGCTCGAAAACGTTACACGGCCACGCAAGAAGTTTTATTATACGCAAATACACCCATGCTCTCCGGCAGGTGCGAGTAGCCAGCGTCTCAGCGATCGGCGGCAGCCATATTTTATTCCTTTCGGAACGGGGCAGCCTGCGGCTATTCCGAAGAAAATTCAGTTTTGTTCGGCGTATTAATGCATCTTTATCGCGTACACGTCATTTTGACGCGATGAGATTGTTGCGGTTTTGTGACGTCGCGTGACAGGCAGGTGAAGTGGGTGCAGCCCGAAAACTTTTTACCAATAGCCGAGGGCTAATGGCGAAAAGGGGTCGAATCAGAAATAACTGTTTTTCTTTTTTTCTGTCAAATCATGCATAATCAGTGTGTACACATCAGATGGGGAGCTACCGCGGTTTTCGTGACGTCGCGTGACAGACAGGTGAAGCGGGGGTGGTTCGAAAAAAGTTTTTGACCAATCGTGAAGGGCTGATAGAAGAATTAGAATAGAAAAGTTTGGAATAGTTTTACGTTATAGCGCCCCTACACTATGATTGTTTCCGCGGGCTCTTCATAACGTAGATAAAGTGACATTTAAGGAGCAAACGTTTCGTCGGGGCTACAATGTACGCCTGTGATAACATAAATATTTCGCAAAAGGTGATACATCACAGCCTGAGTGACCGGGACAGCCTGTTTTGCTGCGCATTCGTACTGCTGTAGCACTCACGGGAGTCCGAAATTCGAAGTGCGTATCAGTAATTGGGAACTTGGTTAGAAGGCTGCTCTACTCGGCCAGTCACTCATTTGATAAGCTTGACATGTGCGCTATACCACCAACGCAACTG
Organism: Dermacentor variabilis; assembly: GCF_050947875.1. Lineage (NCBI taxonomy): Eukaryota > Metazoa > Arthropoda > Arachnida > Ixodida > Ixodidae > Dermacentor > Dermacentor variabilis. The sequence continues at coordinate 47,949,754 of NC_134568.1, forward strand.
AGAAAAGCCTAACATCGAGTACGATAACACACACGAGTGTTCCCACGTGACTGCGTATAAGACAGCCTGCCTTATTTACAAGGCTGGGCCGGTTATTACGCACGGATTCATTTAGTTGGATTACTATGCGTTTCTCAGCATCTACCATGACAGGCCAATCTGAGTGATAACGCAGGCTGAGCATCGCTGGGACAATTCAGGAATCACGAAAAAGAAATAGCATTGGAACATATTGGTCAGTCAGCTACACTGTTACAGCCCTGATTTGGCACTCTTCGACTCTGCCGGCTTCCCTCACAGCTGATGGAGATGTGCCCACGTTATTTTTATGGATGCAGCGGCGTTGACTTAGTAAGCGACAACGATGTACCCTTTGGCACCGTGCACCAGGCCGGAGTACGCGTCCGACGACATGGCCGCCAGGATGAGTGCGAACACGGCGGCAAAGCAGAGCGTGGCGAGCACGCAGTGCGGCTGCCTGGTGAACCGCTTCCAGCCCTCGGCGTTTACACCCTCGTCCTGTGGGGGACGCTCGAGTCCAATGCGGCGCAAGGCAGCCGCGCTGGCTGTGGCGCCCTTCTTGAGGTGCTTGACCCTTCCGTCCCCGCTCTCCTCTTCGTCGTTATTGTAGTTGAGGAAGTAGTGTCGGATTTCCTCGGGCATCCAGTAGGGAGCCACGCTGCTCACTTCGCAGGCGCTGCTGTTCCGGCGGCCGCCGGTCGGGGACGGCGAGTGACGACGCTTCAAGCCCCTGGAAGGGGAGGTACAAAGGACGGGAGTTCAAGTTAACCAGCCACGATCAGTTGCTTTAACAAGAAGCTTTAGCTCGGGAGTTCCTGTCCAAATACACGAGAAAGGAGAAATCGTTTTTTTTTTCTTCTCGGCAATCACTGCACCAAATATTTTTTTGTCGATGGGGGCGAAATGCGAAAACACCCGTGTACTTAGATTTAGGTGCACGTTAAAGAGCCTCAGGTGGTCCAAATTTCCGGAATCCCCCACTACGGCGTGCCTCATAATCAGAAAGTGGTTTTGGCACGTAAAACCCCATAATTTAGTAACGAAAAAGTTACTGGCGGCTACTCCACTGCACTGTCAACAATATGCACTAGGTTTTCTTCGAGTAACGCAACTGCTGTTTTTTGAAGTCTTGGTGCTTGATAGTTGCGATGCCCTGTATAATTCACTCAGTAACTGAAATGAGGCCAAGCCGGATTCACTCGAAATCAGAATCAACCCCCGTCATGCGCAGCAGCGCTTATACTCGGACTCACCGAAAGGGAGAGAGAGGGAGAAAAAGAGAGAGAGGGATGTTGCAGTTTCTCCAGAAAGGCGAAGCAATATTAGTGATAGCCAAGTATAAAACAACTTCCCGAAGGAAGCTTACACAACCGAGAGACGCCAGATCCTAGGTGATGCGAGAGGACGCGGGCTGTGAAATTGAACTGTCTGCTACTATGAGGTCTTGTATACACTGATCTAAATAAGGCGCTCACTTCAGTGAACAATTCGTCGAGGTCCCACGAAGTTTCTTCATAGGCAACTGTTATTAAAGGTTATATATATATATATATATATATATATATATATATATATATATATATATATATATATATATATATATATATATATATATGTGTGTGTGTGTGTGTGTGTGTGTGTGTGTGTGTGTGTCTGTGTGTGTGTGTGTGTGTGTGTGCTTCGGAAGCCCGTCAGTTTCCGCCTATGTGTCCATTATCAAATTTCCGTCCCAGGCGCGAATTTAGCTGTTTTTCTTAGTGTTTACGTCAGCAAAATAAACTGAGCTCACACAGACTCGCTCACATAATATATTTTTTGCTCAGGGCTCACTCCGACTCAGGCTGAACAAAATGCAACTCAGCTGCATGGCTCTCGCGTTCATGTACAAGCGCCGCGTAACAATATTAAGAGGTTTCGTTCTTGTTTTCCTGGTGGTAAATCATCCGGCGGCGATGTTAAGTTTGCAGAAATACGAAATGCCACTTAAAATGCGAACATGTTATCAGAGCTGAATTTTCCTGGGTGCATGCCAGCCGCGGTGGCTCAGTAAATAATGCTGCTTTCGTCAAGCAGGAGGATCAGGTCTTTCATTTATGCCGCAGCGGTTGCATTTCGGCAGTGGGCAAAGTAAAAACTTTAGTAGTAGTTGCTACACTTCGCTGGTACTTAAATAACCCTACATTAATGCACTGAAAAGTCGAAGCGGATACCTTTCCAGAAATAAGTGCGTTTGTTAACAGCGCGAAGCTGACCATTATTGCTTACAATGCATGCCTTTGGAAGGCAAGCTAGAGGGAACATGAATGCATGTATACTGAGTGCTGTCATGTTTCTAATAAATCTCTAGCGGTTTTTTCATGCCGAATGTTTGAGGCTGGCTAAGGGGATATTAAAACAGATATATCCGTAAGAATTCATGAATATGCGTATGCTAAGCAACTACGTGTTATGCTATTCAACTATTCTGCTGCGCTTATTCCTGAGAATAAATACAGCAGCTCGACGTTGTAGAGGTTGAGCTAAAACTCTTAAGCTGAATGTTTACTGTAAATAAAGTCGCTCGACTCTTGTTGCCATGCGGGAGGTTAAAGGGGCCCTGAAGCGATTTTGACGATTTTGTACAAGCGTACTGAGTCGCTAGCGTAGGTTCTTCGGATCATTAAGTGACACACTTAGGCGCTCCGCGTAATGCCTTCAATTTATTGTGAGCTTTTAAAAATGCATATCGCTACCAATCCCAGCGGCACCGTGCCCCTGTGTTTTCAGCCGCCCCCTCCCAATTGACGTAGTTATCCCAGTTGAGGTCAGTTGGGCGAGCTATCTGATTCACCAAATACCCAGGTTGCGTCATCGATAATTTTTAAAACTTTATGGTGACCAAATATTCCGAATAGTTGGAATGTTGGTTAACTTGTTTCTATTAAAAATATTTAACAAAGAGAATACAAAAGGACAATTCCTCGCTACTCTCAAGCACTTCCGGCACACAGCAAGTTTCGTCTTCTTGTGTCAGAACGTCCTCCGTGTTGACGCGAGTTGCCCGGTGAGTGCTGGTCTCGCGCTTTTTTCGCGAGCACCATGCATCGCCCTTGTTACGTTGTGGGCTGCAAGATCGGTGACATAGTCAAGCTCCGACATCGTGTCCCTCTGCAAGGCAAAATGCGAGCGACGTGACTGCAACACATCGGGCTGTTGGTATCCGATGGGCCCCAGCATCTACGTATTTGCGTTGTTGCCGTCACTTCAAGGCGAAGGATTACTACCACAATAGAGAGTGTTGGTGTGTTCGGTATTCGGGTAAACGCAAGCGCAAGCGGATTGGGCCTGGGCGTTCTACCCGATCAGCGGAGGCGCAAACGTGAACGGTCAAAACGCCCAGCTCGCCTGCGGTTACAAGAACACCGGACACACTCGATGCTGCGACAGCACGCTCGCAACGCACGCTGCTTGGATAGCTCTCACGGGGGATGGACGGCCAGGCGGCTAGCGGAGATGTTGGAGAGGCTTGGCGTGCTGGCTCCAAGACAACTCGAAGTAGACGACAAGACGGCACATCGCGAAGCAGAGCCAGTGAAAGCGGTGCTTAGCCCCGATCACTCGGCGAATGAGTTGTGGATGAAAAGAATGGCCAGACAGGGGAGTAACTTGTAATCGTCGGTAGCACTCTTAATACGAGACGCTTTGCTTACATTGTAGCGCTAATGTTTTACTGTAGCCGTACCCTACGCGTCTACAAAATTTCTCTACAGTGTTTCAGGGGCCCTTTAAGAATAAAACAAACAAGGTTTGTTTGTGCTGTAGACGAGCCCTAGCTAAATTACCGACATGTTTTTTTCTGCATCTTGATGTTTCCTTTGTCATATGTCAGCAAACGCTATCACTGCCTGAAAATCCTCAAACTCAAATTTTTAGCCCATGTAGTTAGAGCAAGAAATGGTAATTCCAGGGTGTCTACTTCGGATAAATGAGTGCGCTTACCGCTGGTGATCAATGAAAAAACAATGATCTCAGAGTAACGTGAAGAAGTCGTAGTCACTCCTCCCGTTTTCGTTGCCGCTTTCAATAGCTACAGCTTTCAATAGCTTTAGCTACGGCTAACATCAACAGCCATTTATGACTTTAGTCCGGTAAAAGTTGTCTTCGAGGTATATCTGTGCTAGATATCGGTATATCTGTGCCAGCCCACTTCAAAACTTAAAGACATTAAACCCACTATGCATATGATCTGAGTGGCTTTTCTGCACTTCAACAATATAAATCGTCTTTTCCTCATTTAGCCTCACATCGTCATCGCAGCCTCCTCGCTCTCACCTCACAACATCTGCCCTCCTCCACCTCACCCTCACAAATCTTCCAGAAGGCGATACTCCTTCACCCTCATCTCACCACGTGATGGTGACGGCAGATGAGGGTGAGGAAGGCCCCTGTGGGGGTGCCCGTGTCTGGGTGTGACACGTTGGACATTACAGGGTTAATCAACAGTACCTTGGATGCGGCTTGTCGTCGGAACTGCTCTCAGTCGACGTTGTCGACGAGGATTCACTCTTCTCGGATTTGGCTGTGCCTCTGGGACTTAGGATGACCGAACTACCAGCCAACGCCAGGTCCTGTGCCATCTCGTAAGACTGCTGGCGGACGTCGGACGCCGGTTTACCTGCCCTTTCGTCCACCTGGAAGCGCAAAGTCTTTGCGGAGTGTCTTCTGGGCAGGCTGAAGAATCCCGGTGGAGTCTTGAGGATGCCAGGAGGTGGCCGCCGCCATACTGGAAGCCTGGACAAGAACGCCGAGACTTGCGGCATCGATTCCGGCTGCGGTGTTCGGGGAGAGAACGACGCCATTGCTCGCCGAACGCGCTATGGCTGATCTTTGTCTTCCTTCTCTTCCCATTCGCCGGTTACGGCAGGAGCGGCGCGTGATGATGATTTATGCGTGAATGGGTCACAGCGGCGCGCACTCGCAAAGCTGCACTCCCCATGGTCTCGCGAAGAATCGCAAAATAACGCAGCTTCATGGTCTAGGCCGACGTAACCTGATCGTGAAACTATAGCCAAATCAATAAGAACACATGCGAAGTGCTGTTAAAGGAAGTACTCCCTTTCGGGTGGCGACTTGAGGTCAGTTGGTCTAAGTTTATGACGTAAAACCAGAGCAAAGTGCCGAAATTCGGGAAGAGAAATATGATTGGGTGAAGCAAGTATCTCTGCACTTCACGTCTGTTGGAACAGGGAGTGAACGGCGCACGGTTTCTTCTGAATGTTATGTTCCTTAAATGAGTCGTCTAAAGCGACATTTTTGAGAATAATGGGTCGAATTCACAAATATTTTTATTTGTAATTGCTCTTTCGTCATTGGCCGGCCAGCGTGGTTAATAATATATCGAGCATCACAACTGGCTGGAATGTACTCTTGTGAACAAAGTTTGCATAAGAACTCTTTTTTTGTGTGCGTGGGAATATGGGCCAAGGACTCAACTCTACTAAACCATTTTAGGGGAAGCGATCTCACTGCGGAACGTAACTATAAGTGAGAACGCAAAAATCTGAGGCTCGACGCTCAGGGCACGCGCATTTTCGTGATGTTAGGTTTTCGCGACGAATACGTAATGAGAGGCGCCGTGGGCCGCCGTAGTTGGTGCCTATATGGACTCCTGTACAATATACTTTTACTTGCTAGTTTGGAAGCTTGACGTGTTCATGCCTTTTAAAGTGAAGCTTTCTTTCCCTCTTCCTTCGAGACATTTGGAGACTGACAAAGAAGCTTGAGAACAAGTTAAGGACCGCGCAAAGAGCGATGGAACGAAGATTGCTAGGCATAACGTTAAGAGACAGAAAGAGAACGGTTTGGTTGAAAGAGCAAACGGGTATGGACGATATTCTAATTGACATCAAGAGAAACAAATGGAGCTGGGCAGGTCATATAATGCGCAGGTTATAGATAACCGTTGGACCATTAGGGTTACAGAATGGGTACCAAGAGAAGGGAAACGCAGTCAAGAACGGCAGAAGACTAGGTGGAGCGATGAAATTAGGAAGTTCGCGGGCGCTAGTTGGAATCGGTTGGCGCAGGACGTCGCGTGACAGACAGATGAAGTGGGTGGGGGTGGTCCAAATAAGTTTTTGACGAATCGCGGTGGGCTGATTGCAGAATTGAAATCGAAAAGTTTGGAGTAGTTTTACGTTATAGCGCCCCTGATTGCATGTGTGCGCGACGCGAATAATGTAGAACTTTGTGGAAGGCACGCGGGTCCGAGCGATTACTCTGGAACATTCGACGACTGATGTATAAAAGCCGATGCGCTTGACCCGCTGATCAGATTTTCAACCATCGCCGACTGTGTTCGCCGCTGTCGCCGTTCTTTGAGTGTAGCCTGTTTTTGAGGGCACAAGTTCGCCCAATAAAACGACAGTTTCGTCTTTCCCAGTTTGGCTGCGTTCTTCACTACCACGTGACAATATAGTTCGAACATGAATAAAAGGTCCCTATAAACCCTATAACCCTATAAACCGAGCTCGCCGAGAAATAAATAATAATAATAATTCGGATATAGGTAGACTTATACATTTTTTTAGAAAAACTAAAAAGAAAAAAATTACCGACGATTACGTTACTTCCTAATGCGAAATTTGAGCGCAGCAAATAAGCTGTTTCACCTTTTGGATAGATTGAGGCAAAGAAATCGAGCAACACATGTATGCGCTATCACATAATTTTTTTTTTTTTTCACACGTATTCCTTTAACAAAGACTCCACTAACAGTTCTTGACAGTCATGAAGGAAGCTTTGTGGTCGGAGAAATAGACTGATATGTGTTCGACTTGGTACACCAATGCTTGATTCTCAAAGACGAGATCTATACAAGTGCCTCGCGAGGTTGTCACAGCCGTGGGGGAAGCAGAGGCTAAGCGCCGCCGCCGAGAAGACCCTGCCGTTCGCGCCGCCGAAGCGGAGGCTCATTGCCGCCGTCGAGAGCAACCAGCAGTAAGCGAGGCTGAAGCAGAAGCTCATCGCCGCCGCCGAGAAGACCGTGCAGTTCGCGCCGCCGAAGCGGAGGCTCATCGCCGCCGTCGAGAGCAACCAGCAGTAAGCGGAAGCGGAGGGGGGCGGCGTGTACACCCAGCGGCAAACGATGGGGGCAGAAGCGCGCGCAGCAAGCGGACAACACGATAAAGGGAGGGAAGAGATAGCAGCGACTGACTGATGCCGCTGACGGCGATAGTGAGTCAACCCCAGCTATCCGCCACACAAGAACAGGGGGGGGGGGGGACCCTTTCCTCCTCTTTCTGCATGGCGGCGACGGTGTTCTATGCAGTCACGTTATCTTGACTCTCTAGCGGCGTCAGCGGCATCCAGCGGTATCAGTCGGTCGCTGCTAGCGCTGGGGGGATGAAAGGGGGGCGGAGCTGGTTACGAGGCCGACGACGACGCCGACGACGACGCGAAACCCAGGAACGGACGCCAAAGAGCTGCGCTCTAAAAAGAAATTCGATGATGGCACACCTTCTTTTACCGTAAGTTCGGCTGCTAAATGTGGCTGGTCGATGCCGCAAGCTGCATTCTCGTCGAAACTATCAGGGCCGTCGTCTTTATCGCATGCTTCGCAGGCATGCTCGGCGCCCCAACGACGTCGGCCTCCGTGTCGCTGAGCGCTTTGGATATGCTGCAGCATTTCTTAAAGCTAGCCTGGATAGTCTCCAGGATAACGTTTACGGCCGCGCGACGAAGGAACTCCGTTAGCTCGGTACTCCTGCTAGCTTTGTTCGCGAATATAGGCCGAGGGCTCACTTTCGGTAAAAATTTCGAAAAAGAAAGTGGCCGACTGGTATTTCGATAAATACGGTAACTATTTTAAATAAACTTTGCGCGACTGTTTATTATAGTGGTTTTCATGGATCCTTGCCTTTTTCTCATGTGAAGTTTACCTAAATTTATTGTGCTCATATTGTGCTCTATGTATTACATATCTACCGTGTGTCCCAGCTAACGTTAGCCAAGCTTTCGAAAGAAAAAAAAAACATTAAAAAGATCACGGTGGCAGACACGATTATAAAAACTACGGTGTTCGGTTCTCAAACGTCTGATGACCGAACACCGTAGGTCTTGATATCGCATCTCGCACAGCGTTTTTTAAATCCTTTTTTTTTATTTCTATAGTTGCGCTAACATTAACTGGGGCACCCTATATAGAGAGTGTTTTAGCTAACTCGCGCCAGAATTTAGAAAAGGAAGAATAACTCATATGCGCAACACGTCTCGAACTCGCGCAGTATTATCCAGAGCCCTACGGAGCAGGTAAAAGTATTTTTTGTAGTGCGCCAAGCTGGTTAATTAATAAAGACGAATTAACTAACTTTTCAAATATTAGCTCCAGCGAAAAGCCTCCAATACAAAAGTTGCAGCGCGTGCTCAGAAACATCGCATCGTTTCATCTGTGCAAAGATAAATGCTCTGTCTAATTTTTTACGGCCTTTGTTTAGGCGAGCGAGATATTAAAAAATACCACGCGAGTACCCGCTAACGTACCACACTTGTAGTGTCCTCAAATGTGCCTTGAACAAAGGAGGGAAGGCTGTTTCGTGCACAGAGATCAAATGAACAGTCTATGGGTAACTGCGATGGACGTTAAGGAACAGTTGGGGCATACCGTTTTAACAAATAACAAATTTTTTGACGGAAAAGTGGCCGCCACGTGATAAACGATACGGGAACGGAGGCAGCATTTGAAGCATCCTAGGCGTTGTTTTTTCTTTGACCAATAAATAGATATATACATATGGTGGCATGGGCGAGGGTGATCGGGGTGACGAAGGATGGAGATAAAGCATGATCCGAATTTCTGATGTACAGGTTTGTTAACTGTTCTTTCGACGTGGCTAACGGACACGGTTCTCGCAGGCAAAGTCAAGATTTGCAACGATGTCCTTTACAAATGAAGAACATGCGGATATGGTTGTCGCCCTCAGCACAGCGAATGGAAATAGACGAAAAGCTACAAGGATATTCCACAGTTGGCACCCTTGAACTTGGGCAGGTGGTTCAACCATGGTAAGAAATTGTGAAACTCTCAAAGAAACAGGCACGTTCGAAAAGTCGCATCAGCGCACAAAGAATGTCAAAGAAGCTCTCAGAACAGACATTCTGGCTTTCATGACAGCCCGTCCTCGCGAGTGCGTAACGTGAGTGATGCGAATGGTGTTTCTGGACAAGTGTTTGGCGAGTACTCAAGAGCGGAGAACTCTGCCGTTACCATTCTCCCTTGCATCAGCAGTTGGAAGACATGAAGTTTCAAAGCCGTCTTGACTTACGTAACTGGATTATGATAGAGCTAAAAGACAATCTAGGCCTTCTGGAGAGCATAATCTGGTTCAATGAAGCCCGTGTTTCCCGTAGCGCTTAAGTTAATATTCATAAACGACCATTGCTGAAACGCTACAAGTCTTTACTGGCTGCTGCATTCACAACACCAAGTGCGGAGGCCCTTCGGTACTAGGTGTGATATCTCCGACAGCTAGAATATTGGCCCCATATTTTTTGACAGAACACTGACAGGGAAAAGCTACGTTAGGGAAATACTAAATGTCCAACTTAGTGCTGTGACCTTGCACTAGCAGTGCTCGGTTACATCTGGTTCCAACAAGACGGGGCTCCGCCGCATAGCAGCCGCCGGGCTCGAGTTTGGCTTGACAGAGAATTTCCAGGGAAATGGATCGACCGCCGCGGACTTGTGGCTCGGCCCGCTAAATCACCAGATCTGATTCCCTTAGATGTTCCTTTTTTTTATGGGAGTACATTAAAGAGCACGTCTGCATCGAAGCGACGACAACGTCACAATCTCGTAAAGTCCAAACTAGCTAATGTATGGCGCTCCACTTCTCGAAGCCTGCTGCGAAACAGGACAGAAACTGTGCTGATTCGATGTAAGTTGTGCATATACAGGGACTGACGGAGGGCTGTTTGAACACATTATGTAAATGCCCATGACGTATCAAGAAAAACACTTCCGACGCTGCAATTTTGCTGCTGTCTTTCTAGTACTTTACTTTCCTGTTCTTTGAGACTTCGTTACCAAAGCAGCGAACTATTTGCGTTCGTACTATCTATTTCAAATTCTATCACTATTGAAAAACGCATTAATAAATCTAAAGGCGTGAGAAATGCGAGTGCTTATTTTTCAGATCTCGTACAATAGCTGTAGACAATCACGACATTGTACTTGCTAACATCAGGATATGCAAGCTCTCGTATTACAAAGAAAAAAAGAAAAAAAACTACATACCGTAAATTCGCATACTACGTTTATCTCCATCCTTCATCGCACTGCCACCCTCTCCTCCTTCTATTATACTATTATATGCATATTTTTTCATTGATCGAAGAAAAAACGAACACCTACGCTGCTTCAAATGTTGCCTCCGTTCCCATATCGCTTTAGCATGTGGCAGCAACATTTTCGTCAAAGAATTTAATATTTTGTCGAAACGGTCTACCCCAACTGCCGCTTAATGTCCATCACAGTTACCCATAGCCTGTTCATTTGATCTTTGTCGTCGGAATAGCCTTGGCTCCTTCCTTCAACGCACCCTTGAGGGCACTAAAAGCACGGCGTGTTAGTGGGATGTCACGTGGTATTTTTTAAAATCTCGCGCGCTTTCAACAAAGGCCGGAAAAAAAAACTAGAAGCAGGGCATTTATCTTTGCACGCAAGAAACAATGCAATGTTTTTCAACGCGCTAAAACTTTTGTATTGAAGGTTCCCGCTGGAGTAAATATTGGAAAAGCCAGGTAATTAATCTTTGTTAATTAACCAGCTGTGGCATTGAAAAAAAAATATTGTGACCCAATTCATAATGCACAATATTGCACCAGTTCGAGAAGCATAGCGCCTATGAGGAGCTTTTTTTTTTATTCCTGGGCCGTGATAGCTGAAACACCCTGTAAAATGATAAGTGTTTTGCTGCGATGGCATAACAGTGCTGTTTTCATGTGTTGTTATTGCTCTTGGGCCATATATATTTCTATTGAACTTTATTTCCCACGTCCCTCTGCAGTGCCCGCCACCCTGTGTAGTATGAATGGATGAAAGAATGAATGAGCGAATACGGTCGAACAGCGGAATGCCCTGTAAACGAAAGAAGGAACATGCCCTGACCGAATTCCTATCTTTTATATGTAGTGCACAAGAATCTACAACGAAGACCCTCCAGCGAGTTTGCCCGTACAACGAAGGAATTTGGTTTTCCTTGACGGCTGATTTGTTGCTTTATAAAGAACACCACGCTGTGTTTGCTGGCACTAGCTGCCCTCCGCAGGCAACACATAAATGGCTGACGAATACGCCGCAGTTGATGACTACGTGATGATGTAAACGACCGACGAAGGAATGGACGTGAACGTCAACGAGGACACCGGTGATATAGCTCGTGCAAGTGAACCAAGGATTTCGACGGCAAGCGAAGCTATAGAGCAATTCGCTCATCTGCAGCTCTAATTGCGTAGCTCGTGCGTTTCGCCTGTGAGCATACGGTGAACCTCGTCTTAATAAGGTTTTGCTCCAGTCACACATTCCGTCAGACAAAGGGCGTACAGAAATAAATAGCGATATATCTCACCGAGTTTGTCTCGAATTTATGTTAAATAATTGTTTTCTTTTGTTGAACGGGCTTAGACTGCTTCAATGTGAGCGGTACGGTGCGTGCCCTTTACAGCGAAGTGACCTTTATAACGAACAATTTTGGAGGCCCCGAGCACTTCGTTCTAAATGTGTTTGACTGTAAACAAATCTTTACTTTTTCTAAAGAGAAAACAAACTACAATGCTAACATTCCACAGCCGTAACAACTGGCAAACAACGACCGTGGCAGCATATGAACTAAGAAAGTTTTGTTCATTAATGTACGGCACAATTAAGAGCATCGCAATAGCAGCGCGCAAACGCGTAGTCATATGGTAACTTTCATACATCGTGGGCTTCCTTGTTGACGCGCAAGAAATGAGTACCTAAATTAAGTACTGCTGAATCGGAGGTTGTCTAGAACACTCTACAATTTCGTCATTAAAAGTTTTTTTATTATGTTTACGACTTGCGTAGTTGATTAAATAATCTTTACCAGATATGCAAATGAAGAGAATGCAAAAGCTGTGCGATTCGCTCCAAAGAGTGACCCACAACATTCTTTTAGTCGCATCCTTCAACAGCGCACCCTTCGCTGATTTTAGCGAAGGGTGCGCCCATCACTTTTAAAAACATTTACACCCTTTGGGTTGTATCTTGTCCCGCAACAATAATCTTCATCCGTCTTGCCCACATTTCCTTTCATTAGCGCTGCGAGTCCGGTACTCATAAGTCACGAACGGTTTGCGTGTTATTAACGTGACACATCATCCTCAACAGGAAAGTAGCGAGCGCTGAGTTTTCAAGAAAGGAAACGTAAGCAAGGCAGATTACGATTGTTGTTGTGAGACAAGATAAGCCCCAAAGGGTGTAAACTTTTTTAAGAGCGATGGGTCTGTCACTTCATGAGTCTCTACTGCGGCTTTCCTCATCTATTGATTGGCGATCGCTAGGCGTTTAAAACAAGACCATAGCCCAACATCAACTGCCACAAAACTTGTTCCAACTTGGAGGGCAGTTCCTTTTCTCTCCGATGAGTCAGTCGCCTCGCACATGAATGCTATACTGCGACCCTCATCCTTCAGTCTATTGATTGCTATCGTGACGGGACGCCGATATTATACCTTAGGTCTAGAAATTACACAGCATATGGAAGTTTTGTGATATGACCAAAACCTTTCAAGCACTCTTAAAAAAAAGAGAGTCAAAAGAGGGTCACGACTACCTCGACTCTCTTTTTTCAGTCGCTGACCACCTTTTTTTCCAAGGGTAGTCACAAAACGAAGTCGGGAATGACGCATGAAATGGATGACTCCCGTGCTGCTTGAAGGGAGTCAGTGAAAGGCACATATGATGTTATAGGTTGCAGCGAAAGTGGACTCGTTGGTTCACTCAATCAAATAACTGATCGACTGTACCAAAGAAAACAGCATGATATGTAACTACCCGAGTTCAACTCTATAGCCGCAAAAAGTAAAATGCGTTTCATGCAGTGCTGTATTACAGCATAATCAGGATAGCAAGAAAAGCAAATTGTTTTTTTTTTCAATTTTTCAGTAAGAAGTAATTGAAGCAGGGTGGTACAACGCCAAACTCCAAAAGTAATAACACTGGTTGGTATATTTATGCAACACACTGTACATTAATATGTATTTTGTATATAAAGATACCTTTAAAAAAAAGGGGGGGGGGAGTGCACAATATTGATTGACCATGCACAGAATGGAAAAAAGAAGAAAAAAATACAACACGAATATACACACAATGTCACCAGAACACAAACTGTGAAGTACACCACTTAGAAAATTAAAAATTAAATTATGGGGTTTTACGTGCCAAAACCACTTTCTGATTATGAGGCACGCCGTAGTGGAGGACTCCGGAAACTTTGACCACCTGGGGTTCTTTAACGTGCGCCTAAATCTAAGTACACGGGTGTTTTCGCATTTCGCCCCCATCGAAATGCGGCCGCCGTGGCCGCGATTCGATCCCGCGACCTCGTGCTCAGCAGCCTAACACCATAGCCACTGAGCAACCACGGCGGGTGGACCCCACTTAGAGTTCATAACTAAAGCTAAGCAAATATTACTATTTTTTTATGAAACAACACTAATTCACATCTGGGTACCACTTTCCCTGCCAGATAAAGATCGAGGAACTCTGGTAATACTTCATCTTCTGGCTGCGCCGCACAGACTACATTGCGTTTAGATACCTTAAATGCTTATCGATGTCTCCTGAATTCAACAAGTCCCATCTTGTCTAACAAGAACAGAACCTCATCCTGAGCCGCAAAAATACCTGCAATCTGTGCAAATTGTGCGTCGTCTGCCTAACCCGTCGTGGTTGCTCAGCGGCTATGGTATTAGGCTGCTGAGCACGAGGTCGCGGGATCGAATCCCGGCCACGGCTGCCGCATTTCGATGGCGGCTAAATGCGAAAACACCCATGTACTTAGATTTAGGTGCACATTAAAGAACCCCAGGTGATCGAAATTTCCGGAGTCGTCCACTACAAGTGCCTCATAATCGGAAAGTGGTTTTGGAACGTAAAACCACCATAAGTCAATTTCGTCTCCCTTGGCCATTAAAAGCACATCTCCCACATGGTATGCTATTTGCGGCATAGTGACTGACTTTGCCTGCCATACGTTACCTGCAGGCAGGCGCTCCTCAATGCACGTATGTAAAACAGATCTTCGCACAGGTTTCAGGCCTGACATGGTGTGGGGTTGGTTGAAGACAATCTCACGGAATTCATAGCTTTGCGAAAGTTGGTGAAGCTCTGCAAGTGTTTTACATTTGTTTTTGAAGTTTTTCATCTTTGATGCCTTGAACCTCATACGCCAGATTTGTTTGAGTGGTACGAAAAGAGAGATCATGCGTGGGTAGTGCACAATTAAGGTAATGTCATTTAGGGATTATGCGGGCTTCTGGGTAGCGGGTAACGAATGAACGGAGAAATTCTTGAATTTTCACCTCCATATTGCTACGGGATAGTATTTCCAATGACGAAGAGCCGAGCAGTAAGAAGACGACGACGACGATTGGAAGCTAGCGCGGGCTGTTGCCTCTTGGCCAACTGCAGCGTATTGCCTTGTAAATATACTTGTAAATAGCTTTTCGTCGGTGTCTTCCTACGTAACAATATAAACAAGAGACTCTTAGGGAAGCTCATCAGACGAAAGCATGCCTACAACTTCTCCGAATAGGAGGTAAACCTCCCAGCCTTCGTTTCCCTCTAGAATTTTAGAAGCGAAAATCTGAGGTAACAGTCCGGAAAGGCACCACTTCTGTGAAGCAGTGCCCTTTAGAGGGGTATTGCCTCGTACGAAGGCTTCTGTCGGTCGTGGTTGTCTGTCAACGCTTTAGATTTAGAATCTAAAAACGTTGTGGTCTGTTTGTGCAATCATTGCGGCCACGATGGAATGTGCAAACTTCGTGCATTGTTCTGCAAACCCCTGTGCAAGAAAACGTGCAAACCGCTGCTCTGTTCTTGCTCAAATTTTGTAGAGCGATCGCATTTTGGCGTCGACTTTACACTTGGCACAGTTACGTGCCTTGTTTGTAAGAAAAACGCAAATTTGCCTGCGCCCATGAAGCTGCAAACAGCTGCCGTAACTACGCAAGAATAAACCAGTGTCGCCGCCTGCCGTCAGCTTTAAAAAGCAGCGTCTTACGGAGGACGGTCGCCTGTACCAGGAGCAGGCAACACGCGGCAGCGCTCCTTGATATGCTGCTTTCTGCAGCTGACGACAGGCGGCGACACAAGTTTATGCTTGCGCCGTTGCGTCAGCAGCTCGCATTTTCATGAGCGCCGGTAAGTTTGCATTAAAAAAAAAGATCAGGCAATTAACTGTGCTGAGTGTTATACTAAACGAAGTAGACACCAAAATGTGGTCGTTCTGCCAAATTTGAGCAAGGATAGCGCAGCGGTGAGCGAAAAATGTTTTGCGAACGCGCGCAGCGAAATATTCAGGACCCAGCACATGACTTACGGCTTTCATATTTACTTCGACTTTGGATTCGCAACTATGAGAAACGCGGCAATGGCTCTGACGGCACCTTGCAATCTACGGCGGTGAACGAGTATCTAAACGCGAGTGGCATTCCTCTCTTGCTTGCGTTACGCCTGTGAAATCCGACAGCGGTGGCAGCATGTCGTCCGATCCGCCTTCAACTGAACGCTCGCCGACTGATGCGGAAGGAGCGGTTTGCCTCTTGCTTGCGGTGCGCCTGTGAAACGTGACAACGGTGGCAGCATGTCGTCCGATCCGGCTTAAACTGAACGCTCGCCGACTGGTGCGGAAGAAGCGGCTTGCCTCGTTTCGCAGGGGCCATCAAAGAAAATCGTGAAGCTCACAGGCGCCCGGAAACTCGCCGACCTCCACGAAAGCCTGCGGACGGGAGGGTTCGTGTACCTGATGACAGGCAACGATCTTCTAATACAGGTGAGCGTAAATGTACTGCGCGTTATGGAGCGCAAAGAGGATTTGGTCATTGTTTGGTTCATATGGGCAATGTAGCAACAGTATGCGTAGCGGAAATGTCGAGCACAATTAATAACTATTCCGTTGCCGCGCGTTGAACTGACAGATCGAGTGTTACGAAATTGCTCTGTGTCACTTCACTGTGCTGCCAACTACTAATATTTTTGTGTCGTCGCAGCCAATGCACTTGACCTTAAATTGAGAAGTGTAGTGCATACTTGCCCGTACGAACACAACGTTGCTCAACTATAATTATTGGCGTGTCGAGAAGCCGCAAGGAAACTAGCCTTTCCAGGACTTCCATCTTCTGAAAACTTGTGCAGTTGGTTTACTACTGATATTGAGGTCAGGTGTGCAATCGCTTCCCTATCTCTGGTAGGAGAGGGAGTAGTAACAGCTTCAGTCAATGTATTGGTGCTTTAGTTAGCATAACTGGTCGCAGTATGCCATATTCTGCAAACTTCTGCAACGTTTAACTAATAAAACAGGCAAGGCGAGGAAAACGGACTTGTTGTTTGCCTGTTCAATCTTTGTCGTCATTTTTGCGCTGCAACATTCACGCAGCAATGAAGTTAAATTGAACCAACTGAGGAAAAAAAATTGCTGGCATGTTCAGCAATAGGACTATGAAAACCTTGGGCAATCAGCAATATAGGTCTATCTTTGTGAAATCATCTGTTCTTATACATTGATGGTTGCTGACATTGCATAAATAAGCTTAGCCTTGTTAGCTTAATGCGTCCTGTACTTAGATCACATATGGGCAGCAGGATTAGTGCTGTGCTGTGCTGTGCTGTGATGGCTCTAAATAACAAACCTGTTTGGGACAGTACAGCAACCATAAAGAAAGGCTGTTTAATTAATCAATGCCTGTTCAATGTCCACAGCTTCACTTCTAATGTGCAAAACTATTGATAAACCATCTGGGTGTGCTTTCAGATCTTCCAACGACCGGTTGCAGTGCTACGTCGACATGGGTGAAAGCACGACGGTGTGTGATGGAGCATTGATTAACTTGGTTGTCTCCCCAAGCCACTCCGAAGCATCAGAGGCACAAAAAAAGCCGTATGCACCCGATCTTATTTAATCTGTACTCATGCATTAACTCTGTATAACATTAAAACCTGTCGTATGCTGGAAAGCTATAATACCGGTATTTAAGCAGTGCTTTAAAGAGCCCCTCACCAGGCCACATAGCTAATTTAATTATATGCTGGAAGTTGTTAGGTGCCCTCTTGGGAGCATTCTACTGCAGAAATTTTCAAATTGGCTCATTAATAGCTGAGATAGAAATATTGCAGTTCCGCAAACCCATGATTTAAAGAGGCGAGCGTCACAGCCAAAAAGAACGCTTGGATGCCCCTTGCCAAGCCACTAGTGGAGAAAAGGCTGCATGTTGTTCCATACATGCATGAAGTGGCCCACGATTTAAAGAAAGTGGCCAGCAGGTACAAAGTACCTATTATTTTCTTGGGTCCACGGAAGCTTACTGTCCTGTGCCCACGCATCTCAGACCCACAGAAGCTGACCCTTTGTGGTAAAAATCATACAAGGCCATATGTGACTTGCGCAGTCGGTATGCTGTACGAAATTCCACTTAATTGCGGCAAGGTGCATATCAGCCAGACAGGCTGTTGCACCAACGATTTGGCAAGGGAACATGAGCTGTCTGCCAGGAATAAGATTAATGCACATTTGCCTATGCACTGCAATTACCGCACGCGTGAGCCATATCTTTTCCATATCCGCATTCTTGGTAAAAGCAAAGATTGTCTGCATGAGAATTAATGGAGGCCTGTTTCATCAACATGAAATGTGACGTCTATGCCAGTGATACATCTGTGGCTTGAACTGAATTGAACGACAGTTTCTGCACTGTATGACTGAATAATAATGGGCAAACTTTTTTGAGTATTGTGTGGAAACATATGTGTGCACATGGCCACCTTCACCTATAAATATGAACCTGTTTGCTTTCAGTAAAGTAGTAGCAAGTGACACTCATTCCTGTCCTAAAGCTTTTTTCTGCCCCTGGTTGTGTCTTGACTTTGGGGAATAAGCTCATGGGAATTTCGTAAACAAATAAATGCATGCCATAGGGGCAATTCCACTATGTAAAAATAAAACGTTTTTTCCCCCTAATATCTTTATGTATCTATATAGTCCTAGTTCCACTTTTGTAGCATACCACTGTCCTTGTTAAATATTGGAATGCTCTGCTACTAATAGATATGACAAATGAGGTGTATTTATGAAAACATAAAACAAAAAGCTGCAAAATATTTTTTTTTATATTTTGTGCAGTCTAGACAGCCCACATTAACTGATGATATATGAAGAGCTTAAGAAGCACAATCATGGTTGTGACTCGTCAATCCTTCCATATCACCTTTCAAAGTCTTATCTGGCCTTGACATTTGTATCTATCTCAGTAGCTCAGATTTATGTAATGCTGAGGAAAAATTTGACTTCCTGTTTGAAATGATAGCCATGTTTCACAAAAAAAGCTTATAAGCAAAGGCACCAAGAAGTTATCAGAAAAAATACGTTCATTGAAATATTAATTCATTAGCCACCAGAAATGTGATGGGGAGTTAATAATGTTTGGATAAACACAAGCGGTCTAGTTTGTGTATTTGAGAACCAGGATCTTCTAGTATATTTTTGTTCTATCAAATCATCCTTGGCCTTTATCTGACCTGCTTTTGTTCTCTGTTTCTGGCCCCAAGACAATGCTAGTCTGGACTTGGCACTCTATGGCCCAGTATTTGTCCTTCACAAAGCAATACCCCTGTAGACGATGTAGCTAGCAACAAGTTTTCCTCAGAAGGAATGTTTGCAGGTGCGTCACTATGGTTGCCTATTTCACCTTGGTGGGGGAGCTTTTTGCTCATGGTACCAATGTCTGTGAAGGGCCCAATAATGCACCTTCCTTGTGCATGGTACCAATGCGAAAAGGGGGAGAGGGATCATGGTGTGTTGTTAAGGAGGTATCTGTACAGGGGGTGATAAAATTCCTCTTTAAATTTCGTTTTAACAGCCCATTCATGCTGTAACGAGTCATTTGTCTCAGTCAGTGATTTTTGCTGTTCGTACATCATTATCCTTGAAAAGCAATGGGCTCCATTTGCCATGGCAAATGTGCCCATATTTATCAAGAGCCCTTCCTGTATTCTTAGCGCGTCACTAACTATATAGTAGGTAAATTTGAGCATGTGGAGTGATAGTCTGTGATACCACATCTTTTGTTTTTCTAGCACTGGATTTTGTTGTTGATTTCAATGAATACTTCTCTTTTTAAGGCTGTCTGGTAGTGCGGTTGGACATGCGGGGAATGCAGTCAAAGGACAGTACAAGGAATTGTCAACGTACACACTGCCTCTGATGCCCATTGATGTTGCTGCACACCTCTGAAATATTACAGCAGGAGGCATGCCTGACAATCTTCAAAAGAAAATTGAATGGATTGCCTACAATTCGTCATCTCAGACAATGTAAGTCACAACAATTACCTGGATGCATTGGTCAGCAAAATAATGAGAACACACTCACAAAAATTCTATTCAGCCGGGTTCATCGGGCTAAGACCTACAGAAATTCGTCTCAGTCGGACTCACTGAGACTCACTTTCGAGATCAGTCTGAGTGAGTCGACTCATGCATCAGTTTGCCAACCTATGCCAGATGTAAATAAAGTTGGGATAGAATGTACTTAATGAGAATTCATTCCACAGTAAATGTCCCAATTATGTTCAGTCGTGTATTTTTCCCAACCTTGTATTGCAATATGCATGGTAAGCACAATGTTAATTAGAAAGCGTATTACCCTCCATTCTCATGCGGTTATGTCACTAAGGCAAGTGGGAGGTGTCTATAATCAAAACAAGTTTTTGTTGTCTAATTCATGATTATAACTTAGTTGCTGCATAGTTCCCCTTGAAAACGCTCGATAACCGAGGGGAAAAAAATTGTTTTCCTAAAGCTTTGCATTGGGGCAGTGAACAATGCGCAAATTGTGTGGTGCCTTTTTAAGTGTTTAGCAGTGTATATAGCATTGTTGGTTCGAAATGTTTTTATCACTGATACATCGTTGACTAGTTCTGGATTACAGTTCACTCATGACCTCGAGATTTAAATATTCAATGGCAATGTCGACATTGCAGCCCTGACCCCATTTTCTTTATTCTGGCTAACAACACGAACCCTGACACTAGCAGCGCTACATTTTATGCGGGTATACAAATACCAAGTGAATTGGATGGAAAGACAGTTGTGGCTAGATGAATTCGTACAGTGCTGCGTGTTTCATGTGAAATATGGGGGTTAGGCTACCAGGAGGGAAAGACAGTCATGGCTAGATGAACTGGTGCAGCGCTGCATGCATCATGTCAAATTTGTGGGTTCGGTTACCACCAGCAGCATTTCTTCTACTTCCATTCCTTTTCCTTCACAAAAAAGTCATGAAAGCTACAGAAAGGTTAACACTCAGTCATAATTTATGTCATGCTTCAATGGAGCAATATCCTCCGTGGTTTCCTTGCCATGAGTCTTGGGTTAATGAGTGGGCGAGGGCGCTAGAATGACGCGTTGAATAAAGCTTCTTTAGCTGCTGGTTACAGTTCTTATAGGTAGTGTACACCACAAAGGTAAACGGTACATAGACAGAAGTGCCGACTGTCAACTGAGATGTTATTATTCAATGTGCCGAATTTACACAAACAAGTGAAAGAGCTATCTGAAAAACATTAACTTCTGAAGATAGAACAAGAAAAGCAGATGAGTGGGCAAAAAATGAACTACGCTGGAAATTGAGATACAAAAAAAATATGATTGCATCACAAATAGAGGCCGTCCACGTGACTTCCAGAAAAACTTTAGCTCTTTTTCTGATAGGGCAGTCAGAAAGGTATCTGCAACGTCAAGCGCAAGATGTGGCATGTTGACTCCACATAAAAGGTTGTGTACGAAATTTCTCTTTCATGCGGCGCTTGTCATGGGGCAGACTGCCAGATGCCTTCATGAGAGGTTGTGCGAACATGCATATAATGTGCGCAATGACAGAGAAATTTTTTTTGGCACATCATACTAGCATGCGTGGCTGCACTCCTTTGTTTGAAAGAATGTCAGTTATTCACAAGCACAGGGATGGTCTTACCCATATCATACTTGAAGTAGCACAATTGGCATGGGAGCAGAGTGCATGCATCAGCAAGCCATCCATTGCCTTATCAGAAAGAGAGCTCAAGTTTCTGGGAAGTCAAACCTACAGCGAGCATTTTTTACGAAACTCTACATTTCTTCGTGTGCCTCTTGATGGTCTGCTTTGTTCTCTTTTTTAGTAGTTATTTTTCAGATAGCTGTATCACTATTTTGTGTATTCAGCAATAAAACCTCCATATGTAGTCAGTGCTTGTGTCTATGTCCTCGTTTAACCTTTGCACTGTACACTCACGATAATGGATCAACAACTAGCTTAATAAGCTGCCCTTGTAAATTCTTATAGGAGATGCTCCTTCAAGTTTGTATTCATGGCTAATTTTCCCTTGTGTGCATGTTTTAGTAATAAGCTAATTTGAAATGTTAATTAAAACCTTTTATAACATCTTGTTTGGTGAAAGTACTTTAAGAGTTTGTGAACTCTGGTCATGATTATCTGTTTATCTTGGCTGTTGCAGGACAAAAGGATTAAATGTTACCCCTGTCCTGTGTCAAATCCATCTGATCAATTCTCTAACCTCGGTCTTGTCACGCACCTAATGCTTTCATGGTGCAGTTTGCTTAAATTCTCCCATCTGATGACTCACTGTTCAACTGTTTGATATTATTTCATGGAAATGGTTGCGCTTCAATGCTGTTGCATATTGTTTCTTGTGTATTGTTTGATGTCGGAGGTTGATGCATGCTTTTTTAAACATCAGGTACCCAAGTAAATTGTGCAATGTTGCTGCAAGGAGCCTCGTAAACCAGTACCCAGCACTTAGGGACACATTGCACCTTGGCCATGTAAGAGCATTTTCTTATAACTTTTTTTTATTTCTTTTGCACTTTTAGATGTTAAGCATATCCAGGCCAAGGCAGCCGCATTTCGATAAGGGCATAATGCAGAAACACCCGTGTACTTAGATTTAGGTGTATGTTAAAGAACCCCAGGTGATCCGAATTTCCGGAGTGCCCCACTACGTCATGCCTCTTAATCAGATCATGGTTTTGGCGCATAAAGCCCCATATTTTTTTTTACATTAAGCATGCTGCCAAAGGCTTTCTTAGTACTTTGTAAAGTTTATGGCCATCCTTGCTTGCAGCTGTTCAGGTCTGTGTGCTTGTGATTGAGTAGAGATTTGGTGGTTTTAAAGCTTTGCAGCTTAACTAAATATGAAGATATCAACAGCACCTCTGCACCTGGCATGCATATGGCCACCTCTTGTAAAATTAATTGCATGCTCAGCTAAATATGTATTTGGTTAAATAATATATTTTTGTACCTGTAGCCGTTTTGACCAACACCAATACTGAAAGTAATTCTCAGATATTGTGTTGGAAGGTGTGCTAAAACAACTCACTTGGTACATTCTGGAACATGAAGGAAACAGTGCAAAAAGCAAGCTAAGGTCAGGGCAACTCCACGTTTAACTGTACTGTGTTTGCAGTTTCTTTCAAAACCTGAAAACTGGAAGTCATTGAACTGATTATTCAAAAGAATAGCGCAAAGTAGCAGGGACAAAGACAGAGGACGATGAGAATATTTTGCATAATCATGATTCTTTTGAATAATCATGACACACCAACTAGCCCAGCTTTCTGCTTTGATTGCAGTCATTGAACTGTTGATTAGGTATGTAAAGTCAATTGCTTTCATTTCATTCCAGTTCTCATGGTATATGTGCCTAAGAAACAAGTACAAAAACATGCGAAAGTGAATGCCACCAGGATGCCCTGAAGTCGATGCAGAAGTGAAAGCAAGAAAGGCAAGCGAAATTGTGACACATGCTCAAAATCTGGATTTTGAAGACGGGTGATCAGCTGCAAGTTTGCATGCATATTTCACTAGATAAACTGACTCTCCTTTCTTTGTTATGTGGCTTAGTTGAAACATTTAGTTGCTTCTCTTGATGTACTTGTTCGTTTCATTTACATTTTTTCTTTAAAAAATGCAAACATGCAATCCAGCTATAGCAACTATATCTGCAATGCTGTCACCAGAGATTTTGTAGGTGATCAAAGAACCAAAATATCATATCGCATCGCACCTTGAACCTAGAGTGAAACATTAGTTCAAGATGTAGTGGTAGGTGCATTTATAGACTGGTAATACAGCATTCATACTGTAATGTATATTGATATACATGCTAAGATGTAGCGAAAAGTGTGTGGCTATGCTGCTCTGACACTTCAGTTGTTTTAACCTTTCATTGATGAGTTCTGCATACAGCATACCAAAAAATTATAATTTTTCTTGCTGATTTTTGGCATTGAGTAAGAAGTTTCTTGTTAAATGTATTGAGCCAACACTGAATGACTGGCAGCTAGTGTCATTTGTCGGTTTAGAGCAGAAACACAGGATGGGAAAAAAAAGACAAGGGACTCGTTTTCTTTGGAAAGCACGGTCAGGGGAGACAGACCAGTGCAAGATCTGCTGTAGTGACCTCAGACACACAATGCAAAGAGCTCTCTCTATAGATTCCAAACACAGCCATATGTCGCTTGGGGAGAAGCCCACTTCTTCCCCTATACTATAACGGAGTTTCTACAAAATATCCTTTATTTTTGTTGATTATGCTTATTCTCAATGTCATTTGCACATTTAGGAAAATAATTTGTTTTGTATTTATATGCGTGGTCATTAAAGGGTTAGACAAATAAAGTGGTTCCAATGAATGTGAATGTATAACTTTAGCGACTCTAGTCGCAATGTGTTGATCATTCCACAATCTTTGTGAGAGCACGAAACAGGAACTAGGCAGCATGAAAATCACTCAGCAGTACCAAGAAGGAAGCTTCAGCACTTATACAGTACTGCAGAATACACTTCTTCTATGCTGTACCTGTGGTGTCCTTTTTATTATGTGGTCTTGATCCCACTATGGGGAAATAACTCTGCTTTGCAAGTGCATTGCAGTACTTTAATACTTTAACTGCTTGCTGCAAAAGGAAAGTGCCATTAGAGTATTACATAAGGATCATGTGTTATGAGGCAGTTGCTAGACGTGGTATGTCACAGCACTGAGTTGCCGGCGGCCATTATAATTAGCTGTTTTCTGTGGCATTGTTAACTTGACAGAACATAGTGAGCATTATTTGATCAATAAACAATACTACATAATTCTGGCCCTTATTTGGAACTTTGTCTCATCTCTGTGATGCGCGCAACCCGCTTTTGATGTTGCTGAGATGGAGTGACTCTTTGCAAAGCAGCAGGGTAGTTCTGTTAATGATGCTGTCATTCACACTTATGCAGATTGTTTAGTAGGCATTAGCTCAGTGCCATTCCCCCATAGAATCACAGCTTGCATTTCATTCATGTATAATAGAAACAGTCTGTAGATTTCATGTGAAAATGTGACATTGGAGGTCATTATGCTATAATTTCACAGCAGTGAGCCCCATTATTGGAAGACAGCTGTTGTCTCAAATTACTTACAGCAAAGTGAAGCCATGTACATTCTCGCCTTAACTACTGCAGTTTAGTATGGGCCACAATGACCAAAACAAACATAAATAAGGTTCTCATATTGCAAAAGAAAATTGTTCGAATAATCGCTAATGTTGATAATACAACTACCTCCAAGTGTGCTTTTGAAGCACATAACATTGTCCGCGTCAATCATTTGTATAACTTTAAGTTGTTACAAAAAATTTATTTCTCAATGGCATCCACTGCCGATTTTTATTCTACTCTGGCATCTTTGGACATGCGTCGTGCTAACATACTCACAAGACCTATTAATACATAGATTATACCATGTTTTCGCACTAATTATAAATTGCAAATGTTGTCTTATAACCTGCCCCATGTTCTAAAAGGGTATACCAAAGCTGAGCTGCGGAAATATTTTGTTGAAATGTGATTTTATGTGTTGAAATGTGATTTTATGTCTTTGCTAGTAGATGCTGCATGTTTGCTTGGTTATTACTTTTATTATTTCTGAACATAAGAGTGACCATTTCAGCGTTTCGATTTTACTGTTCAAATTTTGTGCAAAGATTATTAGACTCTGTATGCATAAATAGTGAATGTTTCTCTTTATTGAATGTGACTATTCTATGTGTGTCTGTTGAAGATTTCCTGCACCACTCGTGTGCTACTGCTTGTAGGGGTTTCCTGGACACGGTCAAGCTGTGCAGGCAGCTTTTTGCCAAATACCTACCCTCCAGTTGAATCTGGAAAATCAACTTATACTTATATCCTTATACTTATTTAAATATGTTCTGCCTATTGTGTATCCACATGTGTGGGCTTGTGATATGCCCTGATGGCAAGGCCATTTGTGGTTCGTTCAAAGAGAACATTTACGGATGCATTATAGCTATTCTCAGGCTCCTCTCTTCCTGCTGTAAACTGGATTCTCTGCTTATAAGAAATAAGTGTTCTTTGTGATTACTATATGTGCCCTTGCTAAAGGTTACTGTGATGTGTTCATGTTCTTATTGAATAAAATGTTTACAAAGTTTTAACAGTTGTGCTGTTCTTTCAGATCTTAACCGGAGCAGGCAGCATTTCACGCAAACATGGAGGCAGTGCTAATGGAAACATTTAGGAGGTGAGACAACAGTCTTTTTTGACAAATTGGATGAAATGATGGCCAAGAAGTTGCACTTTTGAAACATGGGATGTACTTACTATGCTGGCACCACGGGGATGTTGAACTGGCGCTATTTATAATGTCCGGTTTTGCATTTATCTGGCCTTTAGGCATATTTCTTTTTCTCCGTTAGCATCGATGCTGTATGATTGCTTTGTTTTGGTGAGATTGTAAATTTGTCGCTTAATATCAATATTGAAATTTAATTCCTCTGTCCATGTATGCCTCCATGGCATATCGAAATAAATGAGCCCTTTGTCGTGGCAAATGATTAAATCCTTATTCAAATGCCTGAAATGCTAAATTACCTCATAATCTGAAGTGAAGGCACTAAAATGACGGAGGACAAAGAAGAAACACACCCACAGGGCGCCACTTCCAACAGTGTTTAATCAGGAAAAAACGCCATTGATTTATACTAGAAGCGCAATCACAGTTTCTCAGGGTGCATTCGCATTCAGGTAAAGCAGTTCTTTGCGTAACATTGATATGGATGCAACACTTACACAGTTATCAGATGTTTCAATGATTCTTTCGGCCTCAATTATTAATCTAACCCATTTGTCACGGCTTCTGGCAACCACAGCGCAGGCGTGGAAGTCTGGCTTACATTTGCAATTTCTACAATGAATTGCCAGGTGGCCCTCCCTCCCATTGTTCACTTTGTTAATGTGTTGCCTCAGCCTGTCATTCAGGCACTGCTCTGTTTGGCCCACATACTTTTTACCACAATCTAAAGGAATCTCATAAACAACTCCTGCCTGACCATCTACAATCTACGTATTTGTTATCGTGTTTAGTAGCACAGGCCGGTGCCTTGCGGGAATAAGGGTTGGTCGTTCTACAGAGCTTAGAGAGCTTGCACGGGGCAGAAAACACGACATTTACGTTAGCTTGCTTCGCAATCTTTTTCAAATTATGCGACATGCGGTGTATGTAGGGTATGACAGCAACTTTTCTTTTTCGCGGGGCGACTCCTGGTCCGGTTGGCGGATTCGCGACTTCTTCAGAATTGTTTCCGCTACGGACACTAAAACAGGTTGCGGGTAGCCTGCCTCTTCCAGGCGGTCAATCTGCTTAAGAAAACTCGCCGCAGCTCGATGTGGACAGGACTTAGAAACATTCAGCAGGCACAAGTCACCCCGCGAAAAAGAAAAAGTTGCTGTCATACCCTACATACACCGCATGTCGCATAATTTGAAAAAGATTGCAAAGCGAGCTAACGTAAATGTCGCGTTTTCTGCCTCGTGCAAGCTCTCTAAGCTCTGTAGAATGGCCAACCCTTATTCCCGCAAGGCACCGGCCTGTGCTACTAAACACGATAACAAATACGTAGATTGTAGATGGTCAGGCAGGAGTTGTTTATGAGATTCCTTTAGATTGTGGTGAAAAGTACGTGGGCCAAACAGAGCAGTGCCTGAATGACAGGCTGAGGCAACACAATAACAAAGTGAACAATGGGAGGGAGGGCCACCTGGCAATTCATTGTAGAAATAGCAAATGTAAGCCAGACTTCCACGCCTGCGCTGTGGTTGCCAGAAGGCGTGACAAATGGGTTAGATTAATAATTGAGGCCAAAAGAATCATTGAAGCAGCTGATAACTGCGTAAGTGTTGCATCCATATCACTGTCACACAAAGAACTGCTTTACCTGAACGCGAATGCACCCTGAGAAACTGTGATTGCGCTTCTAGTATAAATCAGTGGCGTTTTTTCCTGATTAAGCATTGTTGGAAGTGGCGCCCTGTGTGTGTGTGTGTTTCTTCTTTGTCCTCCGTCATTTTAGCGCCTTCACTTCAGATCATGCTTAACCAACACGCCCAACTATCCATCCTTACCTCATAACTTTGGACATATTGCAGCTGTTTAGTATGCCTTGTAAACTGAAGCATAATGTTTCTCAAGGTTGGCCATTGATTCCAATTCAGCAAATCAGACTGTTGTCTTCTGTTTTTGCCAGGTATAGTCCATTGATGCATTTGAGGTTAATACAGTGATAGTAGTGAAATATTTGCTCTTGGTGTTTCACTCACTGTAGTGCTATGTGCTCAGTGTTTTTTTTTAGTTGTTTATAGTATTGCAGTTTATCATAACATATAATGGTGGCTGAATAACTAGGTATTTGTTGCACGTGCAAACTAAAATCTATTATGTTGTGAGCTTCCATCTTAGTGTAGAGATAGTCTATTGACTACCCAGGCAGAGGTCACAGCAGTTGCTGCAAAGGGTCTGGTTAAGTACCACGAGGTAGTTTCACCAACTCTTGTGATGGTAATCATGTACACCACCATTGTCAGTCTTCAGATGACTACCCTAGGCTGGGTCACTGTTGCCATTCCAAAGGGGTACCGCTGACTACCAAGGGGTACTTGCATGGAACACTGAGGTACTCGCATCAACTCCTGCTTTGGGAGTAATACATACACCTCAGTAGGTCTTGCGGGAGAGAGTCACTGGTACTGTGAGGGAGTCGCCCGCACTGTATTTCCAAGAGAGTACGTGTTACCACCCTGTGATGTGTGGTGCGCGACACGGTGCGGGGCTCGGGACGGTCGAGAGCAGACGAAGCGGAGTGCACGCGCGCCGAGCTGGAAGGAGGAAAAACGACGACGCCGAAGAGCGCCCGGCACGTGAACGCGCGGCGCAGGAAAAACAACAAAAGAAAAAGCTACCAATGAGAAAAAACCACGGGGCGTCGGGCAGCCAATCAGTAAATGCCAAATCGGCCAGACCACGACAAAAAGCGTGGTGCGCTGGCAGAACGGGGGGCGACACTCAAGAGGACACGCAGGGAGACGCCGGGGAGACGCCAGGATCGTCCCAGGAAACGACGGCAGGGGGAGGTCAACCACCGGAGCGGGCGTTGAAGACGGGCCGTCGGGTTCCGGTCCCGAGCCCACCAGGACTTCACCCGCCCGGGGCCTCCTGCCAACCTGTTCCTGTGCGTCGCCCGTCTACCTGAGCGTGCCGTCGGCTCCTCAAGGCCGGTGAGCTTCTGCGCCAGTGGGCAGGACGGGAACAGTCGGGCTTCGGGCCCGAGTTCTACGCCAGCTGCCCGGCCAGAACGCCACCCCCGTCTGCCGTGCCGCCTGCTGCCCGAGGCCGGCGTTCGAGCTTCCGTGTCCGTGGGCGAGAGGGGAGCAGTCGGGCTACGGGCCGAGCTCTCTGCCCGGCCAGAACGCCGCCGCCGTCCACTCCTGCCACCCAGCCGCCAGCGTTACCTCGCCTCGCCAGAGCTGGCGCGCTCCCGGCGCCCGGTCAGTCAGCCTATGCCGCAACCTTTGGTGAGACCGGCGCCACCCCTTCTGCCAGCTTGTCGCCGCGTTGCCGCGTCGAGACTGCGACGCGTCCCCGCCCTCGTGGCAAGCCCGAACTCGCACCCTCGTTAACCTCGTGCAAGCCCTATAAGAGCGTTCCTTACCGCAATGTCTTTTTTTTTGAGTGTGTATTTCAAGCATGTTTTCTGTTTCTTTTTATTTGCTTTATGCTTCTTTTGTGTGTGATTAAAAGTCTTTGTGTGTGTGTCCAAACCAACGGCTTTGTCCTCAATTGGGTTCTCGGAGGCTCCGCCTAAGAGAACCGCTAAAACATTGAGTACCCGAACCTTTGCCCCCATAAGTGGGTCATCACAAATTGGCGTCCGCGACAGGACAAAGCCGTTCGTTTGGATCCTTCTAGAGGCTAGGAACTATGGCTAACACAAGAGACTTGTTAGCATTAGCCGAACGCATGGGCCTAGAAGGTGCAGAGTTGAGGGCATGGCTGAACGAGCAGGAAGCGCGTGCGCGAGAAGAACGGGCAGCGGAACGCGAGGCGAAAAAGCAGGAGCTTATATTAGAGGAGAGAAACTTACAGTTACGACTTAAAGTCGCGGAAGCTGAGGGCAATCGTGACGAGACGAGCCAACGGCAGCTAGAATTGGAGGAGCGAACGCTTCAGTTGCGCCTCCAAATGGCGGCAACGGACGCTGCAAGGACAGCTGACCGAGGACCAGGAGGGAGTGCCCCATTCAGCGTGAATCCTCACAGTTTGATGCCGGGATTCAACGAAAGCCGGGACGACTTGGACGCCTATTTAAAAAGGTTTGAAAGCGTCGCCACCGGACAAGAATGGCCTAGAGACAAATGGGCCACAGCTCTAAGTTTATGCTTGAGCGGAGAAGCTCTGAAAGTCTTTGGACGTCTGTCTCCAGAAGACTCCCTCGACTACGATAAAGCCAAGTTGGCGTTGCTCCAGCGTTTTCGGTTTACGGCGGAAGGCTACCGGGAGAAGTTCCGACAGAGCAAACCCCAAGATGGCGAAACTGGAAAGCAGTACGCAACTAGGCTACTGAGTTTCTTTGATCGGTGGGTGGAAATGTCCAAAACCGAAAAAGAGTATTTGGCACTTCGCAACCTAGTGGTGACGGAACAGTTTCTGAACAACTGTCATCATCGGTTAGGACTCTTCCTACGCGAGAAGAGCTACCGCCATCTAGATGACATGGCCGAAGCTGCCGATAATTTCCTAGAGGCTCAGAGGCAGCCCAATCTGTTAGTGTTCCGGCAGAAATCGGAAGGCAGTAACCCTACGGAGAAAACCGGAAGCCCATCTGAGAGAGTTCCAATGCGATGCTTCGTATGTGGAAAACTGGGTCACGGGGCATCAGACTGCCGATCTAAGCAGAGGCAACCGTTCTGCGGGTATTGCCGTAAGCCCGGGCATGATGTCAAAGCCTGCACCAAGAAAAATGATTCCCCAAGGACGTCTTGCCTGTTGTCGCCAGAAGAGCGCCTGGAAGAGTCAAACGCAGCAGTCGTTGAACAAGACGTAGTTAGCACGGTGAAGACTCCCACGAGGAATGTGGCACGCAAGATGCCAGTGCTAAAGGGCTTCGTCTTCGGACAGACCGCATCAGTCTTGCGAGATACGGGGAGTAACACGCTGGTCGTGCGTCGTTCCCTCGTACCAGACAAGGCTTTAACAGGTAACACCGCCAAGCTGGTCCTGGCGGATGGCAGCAGCATTGAAATTCCCGAGGCCAAGGTTGAAATTAATTCACCTTATTTTTCTGGTACAGCGATTGCAAAGTGTATGACAGCTCCTCTATACGATGTTATTGTCGGAAATGTGCCAGGCTCACGAGAACCTCATGATCCAGATAAGACCTGGACAAAAAGACCGCGGAAGCCCATCGAAGATGGTATAGCAAGCCCGAAAAGAACCAAGGGAGAAGAACATTCCCCGGATGCTTGGCTGGTCGGCATCAAGGGCCGAGACCAACGGCCGAAAACATCCACTATCAATATCAGCGCCTTGAAAATAACCAGGCAGGACCTTGCCACGGCCCAGAACGAAGATAAGACCTTAAAGTCTTGCAGGAACAAAGTGGGTCAAGTGTTCCAAGGCAAAAGATTGGCATCCTACTCATTTGAAGTAGTAAAGGGAGTGCTGCATCGTCATTACCGGCTACCCTCGGGCAAAATGACTGAACAAGTGGTAGTACCACAAGGATTACGCCGCCAAGTGCTCGCTTTGGCACACGAAAACCTTAGGTCAGGGCACCAAGGAATTAAGGGAACAACTGATCGGGTTCTGGAATCCTTCTACTGGCCAGGAGTCCAAGAAGCAGTGAGAAGATACGTACGCTCTTGTGACACTTGCCAGCGAACGTACCCTAAGAGCAAGATACGCCAGCTGAAAGTTGGTGACCGTGCCCTTATCCTGCTTCCAACGACGGCCAACAAACTGTCGATGCACTGGAAGGGGCCTTTCTTGGTCACAGGAAAGAAAAGCAACTTTTATTACTGGCTGGACTTGGGACACACTACAAAACTGTTCCATATTAACATGCTGAAGCGCTATGAAGAGCGTGAACCCGACAGTTCCCCACAGTCAGCATCATGCATCGTGATGGAGGAGGGCGAGACGGACACCCCTATACCTACCTTCACAAGAAGTGAGGGCCCGGGTACAGAAGAAATTAAGCTTGGCGATGATCTTCAAGAAGGTCAACGTGCAGAACGTCGTGGGGCGGACTACATGAGTAGAATACAGGGGAAACTACAACCCTGCGCCTCTAGAGGTTATTGTTACCATTGCAAGGGTATGTCATCGCAATGCCATGCTGTTAGTGTTTGATACTAGTTTCTTGGTTTTTTTTTCCTTGGTGTGCTTTATTTGAATGTGTTTTCCTTTAATGTCTTATCTGCGTGCTCAGTGAACAGTGCATTGAAACATTACAGTGCGTTCTTGTCAACGGACAATGACTGTAGTGTTGTGAACTATGTCGCGCACTGAGCGGCAGTTTTTCCTCAGAAAAACTTGTTGAAAAAGGGGCTTATGTGATGTGTGGTGCGCGACACGGTGCGGGGCTCGGGACGGTCGAGAGCAGACGAAGCGGAGTGCACGCGCGCCGAGCTGGAAGGAGGAAAAACGACGACGCCGAAGAGCGCCCGGCACGTGAACGCGCGGCGCAGGAAAAACAACAAAAGAAAAAGCTACCAATGAGAAAAAACCACGGGGCGTCGGGCAGCCAATCAGTAAATGCCAAATCGGCCAGACCACGACAAAAAGCGTGGTGCGCTGGCAGAACGGGGGGCGACACTCAAGAGGACACGCAGGGAGACGCCGGGGAGACGCCAGGATCGTCCCAGGAAACGACGGCAGGGGGAGGTCAACCACCGGAGCGGGCGTTGAAGACGGGCCGTCGGGTTCCGGTCCCGAGCCCACCAGGACTTCACCCGCCCGGGGCCTCCTGCCAACCTGTTCCTGTGCGTCGCCCGTCTACCTGAGCGTGCCGTCGGCTCCTCAAGGCCGGTGAGCTTCTGCGCCAGTGGGCAGGACGGGAACAGTCGGGCTTCGGGCCCGAGTTCTACGCCAGCTGCCCGGCCAGAACGCCACCCCCGTCTGCCGTGCCGCCTGCTGCCCGAGGCCGGCGTTCGAGCTTCCGTGTCCGTGGGCGAGAGGGGAGCAGTCGGGCTACGGGCCGAGCTCTCTGCCCGGCCAGAACGCCGCCGCCGTCCACTCCTGCCACCCAGCCGCCAGCGTTACCTCGCCTCGCCAGAGCTGGCGCGCTCCCGGCGCCCGGTCAGTCAGCCTACGCCGCAACCTTTGGTGAGACCGGCGCCACCCCTTCTGCCAGCTTGTCGCCGCGTTGCCGCGTCGAGACTGCGACGCGTCCCCGCCCTCGTGGCAAGCCCGAACTCGCACCCTCGTTAACCTCGTGCAAGCCCTATAAGAGCGTTCCTTACCGCAATGTCTTTTTTTTGAGTGTGTATTTCAAGCATGTTTTCTGTTTCTTTTTATTTGCTTTATGCTTCTTTTGTGTGTGATTAAAAGTCTTTGTGTGTGTGTCCAAACCAACGGCTTTGTCCTCAATTGGGTTCTCGGAGGCTCCGCCTAAGAGAACCGCTAAAACATTGAGTACCCGAACCTTTGCCCCCATAAGTGGGTCATCACACACCCAAATGGTAGTTTAACCAACTCTCGCCATGGTAGTCATGTACACCACCATTGTGAGTCTTAAGATGACTACCTTAGGATGGGTCACTGTTGCCATTCCAAAGGGGTACCGCTGACTACCAAGGGGTACTTGCATGGAACACCGAGGTACTCGCATCAACTCCTGCTTTGGGAGTAATACATACACCTCAGTAGGTCTTGCGGGAGAGAGTCACTGGTACTGTGAGGGAGTCGCCCGCACTGTATTTCCAAGAAAGTACGTGTTACCACCCAGAAGGTCATCATATGTGCGACGAGCAGATACACTCCGAAAAGAGTCGCTTGCGACTACCTTTTTTTTAAGAGTGAGGGATGCCTGCGCATTGCGGCGCGGCTGGGTATAAGCAAACCTGCGCCGAAGAAAAGATGGCTTTTAGCAGTGCCTCTTAAACGAGTAATGCGTGTTTTCGCGACCAGATATGAAGGCCCTGTTTCGTTGCATCATTCCAAACTCTATGTTTGACCACTGTAACCAACCAGATCGCGGTCACAGGCGTTGCACAAGTGAGACCCAGAAATGAAGTTCCATATTCCTCACACATTCAAGCGCAATTAAACAAGCATTGTGCATCGGATTCACCCTGGTGTTGCGTCCAGCAGACGCTATGCGCAGCTTTACGGTTTCATTGACATGGGGCTTAATCGCGAACACTATCATGTGCCTTAAACAATTGCGCACGTGCTTTGTGTTTGTCCTGCGTGCGTGCGTGCATGCGAGAACGGCAGAGGAGAGAGAGAGAGAAGTGGTTCTTGTAGGGAAAGAAGAAAGGCTAGCACTATCTTCTGCAATCCATGCGGGAGCACGGCTCAGCGCCAGCAGGGTGGCTGCGATGGGAGTACAGGAGAAAGAGGGTAGGAGGGAGAAAGGTAGAGCGTCGTCCGAGCAGCATCAGAGCAGCCCAGGGCCCAGTGGGTTCGGCCGGAGGAGTAGCCTGGTGAAAGACCGTATAGGAGGTGGCCCAGCAGAAGCGAAGTAGTGGCGGATCAGGAAGCCCGAGGTGGTGGGATGGCCGTTAGGCCAACCGTCTTTGTAGAAATTTCCTATAGTCTCGCTTAGAGCCCCGACGAGTCAAGGTACTCGACAACGCTTAGGAAGGCTGGTAGCTGATTACGACAGGGGAAGAGGATATCTTCCTGTCGTGAACATGGGAGCCCCAGGCGGTGGAACTCCTGCAGAAGTCGGCCGCGGTGCTGCAGGTGAGCACGGCAGGCCAGCAGGAGGTGCTCCAGAGTCTCTAGTTCACTGCAGGAGGCACAGGCTCGCGAGGTGGCTTTCCCAAGGCGGTGCCGGCGGGCTGCCGCCCAGTAGCAGCCAACTCGCAGTCGGAGCAGCAACGAGGCATCCCTTCGTGGGAGGCCGTGCTGTGGAAGAGGCCCTGGAGGCCGGCCCATAAATACTCATTTGTTCGGGTGGCAGGCGATTATGTGCCGGCGCAGCCGGTGTCTCGAGAAGTCTGCGGCCGTTACAGCAGGGCTGAGGGGGACGCTTGAGTGGTGGGTACTCTTTGCAAGAGTATCCGCCTCTTCATTGCCCGGGATCCCCACGTGTGCCGGTAGCCAATGCAGGGATAGTGAGATCCTGCGTCCTGAAGGGCCGTCAGTCGTAAAGAGAGCAGCGCCACCTTGGAGTTGCAGAAGATGGCTGCCGAGGTCGCTGTTAGCTCCTCTGCCAGCAGGTCCACAGCAAGGTGCAGTCCTGCTAGCTCGGCTGCGGTAGGGCTTGCATTTCCCGGGAGACGGTACAGCTTGCTCTTTTGTAGGGCCGGTGCAATGCAGGCTGCTGTGGATGAGCCCGTCTCCGGTATCACAAATCCATCGACGAAGATGTGAAGGTGGTCCCCAAGTCTATCTTAGAGGAGGGAGGCTGCCGTCTGCTGTAGGGCACATGTTGGGGAACGGTACTGTGAGACACCTGGCAGCTCCGTCGAGATAAGGATTGGTGGTCGATGTGGTGGGCGAGGCTGTACAGCGTTTGCAGGCGTTCCCCCTACGACCTCCTTACAGAGGCCACACAGCTGTCCCATGTGTGATGCTGGCCGGGAGCGTAGGCGGGTCAGGAGTGCTTGACCATCTGCAGTATGGTGTAGGCGATCGATGTGTCGTAGCCCCTGTTGCAGGAAGAGTAGTGACAGGGGCCAAGCACCTGGCTCAGCAAGAGTGGCGGCCACTTGTGAGGTTCGGGGAACGTCAACGCAGAGCCTTATTGCTGATCGGTGCTGCAGCTCCAGTTTCCGCAGGCGAGGTGGGGGCAGCGCCACAAGAGGGAGGGCATACAGTAGCCGTGAAGTGGCTGTAACTTCAAAGAGCTGCATGGCCCACCTGGCAGTACAGCCCTGTCCACGGACAAGGAGCTGTGAGATCGCCTTGCGGACCCGAAGCGTCTGGGCGCACAGGGCCTTGGTAGCCGGCAGCAGCTGGCTGCCTGGCTGCCGGTCAGCCGGCAGCCAGGCACCCAGGTCAGCCGATGGTCAGCCGCTCCGGTCCATCTGCCTGCAGGCAGTGGCTTGCCATCAGCCAGCCAACCACCATGGCTAATCATGATTACAACAAAGGCACCAAATAAAACAACGGACGAAGAAAGGAGACACGAGACAGCCGAGACAACCACGTGTTTCCTTTCTTCGTCCGTTGTTTTATTTGGCGCCTTCGTTGTAATCGTGCATAACCAACTCGCCCACCAGCACGTGCTCATGGCTAGTCAGCCAAAAGCAAGGAGGGGTCGCCGCCGCCCGTGTGTTTTCCAGTGGAGAACGGCAGAGGATGGTGTCTTCGATTGCACATGTTCTCAGCATATGACTGTCTGATGACCTTGTTTTATGTTGCTGGCATGACGCAAACAGCACAACCTTGATTATACGAGCAGCTCTAGCATTTTTACAAACTACTTTACCGGAAGCACGGCTTTAGGGATGCCGCAACGTAGTGGAGTTCTACATTCGCACATCCTTCTTATTAATCATCATTATTAATCATTAATTATCATCACTCACATTTGCTTATCCGATCCTATAGGCACAGTCGACATATCTGCCTATGTGGAAATGCTCTTTCTCAGCGTTTTTGGCATGTCTATACGGTATCTATAGTGATTTCACCCATCTATTCCCACACTAGATTGTGCAAGGTAAAAGCGAATCGGCCAAAACAGCATCCTTCACGTAGTTCAGTGTACGTGTGCATCTCTATATGTATGTACGTGTAGGAGTGTGTTTGCGGCATGTGGGTGCGCGCCTGAGTTGCGTTTTGCATAAATGTAGTCAATCGCACGCGTGCGCACTGAGCGCCGCTATACCCTGGTAGCGAAGTTTACATAAAAGCGTGTAAGTTCAAAACATGGTATAGTTCATCGGCGGTTCGTGGGACTTAGCGCCATCTGTGTGACGAGGGAACACATCCAGCGGAGGAAAAAAGCCATATCCGTTAAAAGCATACGTTGTAAACGAAAACTGTATTTTCAAATGCCCCGCCATTTGACTTGATGGGTGTTTCGAGCTTTGCGCGCGGAAAGCGATGCAGAAAAAGGCCAGCCGTACGGGTGTCGAATCGCAGCCCTGCACAGAACATACTTTCTTTAGAGGCCGACGAAAGCTTTGGGCGCAAAATGCTGGTCCCATTTTAAGACTCCAAACCCGTCGGCCAGCGCAGCCGCACGAAAACAGCTAAAGTAAACAATTATCTGGTCAACAAACTTAGATGGGCTGGTTGGTTGCTGGTTTGATGGAACATGGTTATAACGGAGCGTTTTGAGGACAGGACACAGAAAGAATGCACACTGTCGGCGACTGTCCTGTGCGTTCTTTCTGTGTCCTGTCCTCAAAACGCGCTATTATAACCAAAATTATCTGGTCATCGTAACTCACTACTTTTGACTGAACAGGAGCGCTATAACGTAAAACTATTCCAAACTTTTCTATCCCGATTCTGCTATCAGCCGTCCGCGATTGGTGAAAAACTTTTTTCGCCCACCGACCACTTCACCTGTCTGTCAGGCGACGTCACGGAAGCCGCAATACCTCCCCATCTGATATGACGTGAACACAGTGATTATGCATGATTTGACAGAAAAAAGAAAAACAGTTATTTCTGATTCGATCCCTTTTCGCCATTAGCGCTCGGTTATTGGTAAAACGTTTTCTGGCTGCACCTACTTCACCTGCCTGTCACGGGACGTCACAAAACCACACAAACTCACCGCGTCAAAGTGATGTGTACGCGATAAAGATGCATTAATATGCCGAACAAAACTGAATTTCTTTCGGAATAGCCGCAGGCTGCCCCGTTCCGAAAGGAATAAAATATGGCTGCTGCCGATCGCTGAGATGCTGGCTACTCGCACCTGCCGGAGAGCATGTGTGTATTTGCATATAATAAAACTTCTTGCGTGACCGTGTAACGTTTTCAAGCACTTTCGGCACGTCTACTACCTCATTATGCCAACTCTTCTTTGCTGAGGGTCAGTTTTAGCGTCATTCTTAAGCTGCCGCCGCGATTTTCGACCAGCCACCACAAGCTAAGTAAGGGAAAGCCGACTAATCGCAGACGCCGGCACCACCCTCTTCATCCGGTTATCGATTTTCAGTGCACTGGCTCTGCCCTAGTGAATCCCTCTCCACTTGAGCGTTCTCCTCGCCTCTTGTCAGCCAATTAGATACGACAAGCCGCTCAGTGTAGGCAATGTTATTCGTTTTTGAAGCAAACAAAAGTGACTTCCTATGAACAAGGAGAGCGTTTGATTGGTCTGTTCACACAACCCTGCGGGTGACCGCCCGGTGCTTGCGTCGGTGGTCACGCAAATTTAACGTCAGGAAATTGGAATAGAAACATATTGGAATAGTTTTACGTTATAGGGCCCCAGGTTAAGAAACGATGAAACTACCCGCGCTACCAAATTCAGACAAACGTCGATAAACAAAGCAACATAACGTATCGGAGGGGAGGGGGGCGTACAGTAACAGGTGAACTTTACGAGCGCGCCTTTCTGCACACTTCAAGAGCTGCATCGAATTGCAAGTGATAGCGGCGTCAACGCCACAACCCCTCTTATAGTGGGCGCTGAAAAAAGGTATTTATTAATAATGATAAAGTAAAATAGGGTTGTCGTTTCTTTCCTCACCCCGCGTATATAAACTGGATTAGGAATTTTATTTTCGTTGAATGAATCAAATGGTGTACCGTTTTCGTTAAAGAACGCTCTTTTTTTTTCTAATCTTTGTTCCCTCCTCACATAGTCGCGCTTCAATCTCTGCTCCTATACTTGCTTATGTAGGTGACAATTTGTTCTGAAACGCTTTTCGGCCGAAGCGTCGCGACCTATTTGGGTCAACCTTGGCTATACCGCCTCAAACCTGCTTCAAACCAAGCTCCGTGAGGCCCTCTCTTGGCTTCCTAGAAGTTTGCCCTGATTTCTCTTCAACACTACTCATGCAGATGGCGCTCCAAGACTTGTGATGGCTTTTATTTGGTGCAGAGAAACAAGCAAATTCTTGGAGAACGTAAAAAAAAGATATTCTCAGGTTTACGTGCCAAAAAAGTACGATCTGGTTATGAGGCGCGTCTTAGTGGTGGGAGGACTCCGGATTAATTTTGACCACCTGGGGTCCTTTAAAGTGCACATAAGTACACGAGTGTTTTTGCATTTAGTCCCTCATTGAAATGCGGCCGCCGCGGCCGGGATCGAAGCCGCAACATCGAGTTTTGCAGCGCGACGCCATATGCACTAAACTACAGTTGCAGATATTGGTTCACGTAGAGAGAGAGAGAGAGAGAGAGAGAGAGAGAGAGAAGGTTTTCATCGCCACGGTTCATTACACTTTCGGAAACTTTAGTTCAACGCGATCATATCGCGGGCTCTGTAATTTTCGCAGCAATGATTTGGAGCAACGCTGAGCGTGTCTGCCTATTGTCTTCTTAAAGCTCAACGATTCCACCTCAAAACTACGTGGCCTTGGGCTGGTTGGTGACCTTCAGTAAGCATGTTGTGCACAGACTGGACACCACAGCTTGATACGTGGTTGTCCGCGTCTTCCCATTTCTGGCGTCCATTCCACACACATGTTTGTTTCTGAATTTGCTTCGCTTCGAGGCGCTTTAATTTTGACTAGGCAGTTGGTGACAAATAATGCTCCATGGGTGCTATAACGTAAAGTTATTCCAACCTTTTCTATTCCAATTCTGCAACCAGCCCTCTGCGATTGGTCAAAAACTTTTTTGGGTCATCCCTACCCACTTCGCCTGTCTGTCACGCGACGTCACGAAAACAGCGACAGCTACCTATCTGATATGGCGTGTACGCACTGATTATGCGCGATTGGACCGAAAACAAAAACAAAAATAGTTATTTCTCATTCTGCGCCTTTTCGCCATTAGCCTTCTGCTATTGGTGAGTGAGTGACTGAGTGAGTGAGTGAGTGAGTGAGTGAGTGAGTGAGTGAGTGAGTGAGTGAGTGAGTGAGTGAAACAACCTTATTTGGTCCACTATATACGTAAACAAACTCTACGTCACCTGGCTAGGCCCACTCGGGGACCATCAGGTGAAACCTGATGGCCCTCTCGCGAGCCCTCTGGACTGCCAGGATTTAAGAGGTCTGATCCTGGGCCCTAATTAGCTTCATCATTTCCTCTTGAGTGAAAGGGGGACCGGCAGAGGCGCAGCCCCACAGGACATGTTCGAAGTCCACATAATCACCACACAGAGGGCAGTCCGGGCTTGGGAACCGTTCGGAGTACGTTGTGTGCAGCGCCGCGGGGCTCGGGTAAGTGCTTGTTTGCAGAAGTCTGAGAATGACTGCCTGGACCCTGCACAGCGAGGAGTGCGGCAAAGGTAGGACTCTTCTTGACAGATGATTATATTTGCAGATTTCACTGTACGAGCAGAGAGGCTTGAGTCACCCAGGAGAGGACGCATTATCCAGTGCACGGTCAGTCAAACCTCGTGCAGCTGAGTGTGCCTCCTCGTTGGGGTTGATCGAGGCACCCTCAATGGTTCCAAGGTGCGCAGGGAACCAGGCCAAAGAGTGATGTTTCACGTATTTGGCACTTTGGATGATACGTAGGGCCTGGGGAGCCACCATTCCCATCTGAAAGGCCCTGACAGCGGCCTTGGAATCCGAATAAATTGTGTCATGTACACTGTCCGTCAATGCAAGAGCAATAGCAACCTGCTCTGCAACGCTGGAATTAGAAGTGCGGATGGTAGCGCAGCTAAGGATTTTAGAGTCACATTCGATGACCACTGAGGAGAAGGCCTCTTCTTGAACGTACGAAGCAGCGTCTACGAAGCATGTTCGGTCCTTGTTCAAGCGGGCACTGGCGAGCAGAGCTTTACCCCTGGCTCGTCTTCGTCCTTCGTTGTAGGTGGGATGCATATTTCGTGGCATCCGGTGAATGTAAATCTTGGATCTTACGTCGCTGGGCAACTTCACAGCGTCGAGACTGACAACCGTGGGGTTACGTCCCAGCTTGCCAAGTATGGCTCGTCCCGCTGGGGTACCGGAGAGTCTGACAAACTGGGAAAATTCTTGGGCTTCAACGATTTCTTCAAACGTGTTGGGAATTCCCAAATTGAGGAGGTCTTTTGTATGCGTTTGGATGGGAAGGCCGAGGGCAAGCTTGAAGACTCTTCTGATTAGGTCATTGATCTTTTTGCGCTCCGATACGAGCCAGTTGTGCAAAGCCCCTGAATAAGCGAGGTGGCATAGCACGAAGGCGTGGATAATCCGGATCAGACTGTCTTCCCTGATTCCGCGGTACCTGTTGGCGATTCTTCGGATCAGGCCGAGGGCGCTTTCGGTCTTGGAACAAATGCGTTTGAGGGCGACTCCATTGGCCCCGTTCGACTCGATAAGCATTCCTAGGACCCTGATAGTGTCTACCCGCGGTACTGGGGGGCCTTTACCGGTGAATAATGTTATTTGGCTCTCTGTTGCTGGCTTCCAGGACCGGTGTGAACCGCCTCTGGGCCTATACTATAGTATTGGTAAGAAAAGTTTATAGTATTGGTAAGAAGTTTTCGGGCTGCACCCGCTTCACATGCCTGTCACGCGACGTCACAAAATCACGAAAACTCACCGCGTCAAAGTAACGTGTACGCGTTAAAGACGCAATAATACGCCGAACAAAACTGATTGGTTTTTTTTATAGCCGCAGGCTGCCCCTTCCGGAAGGAATAAAAGACGGCTGCCACCGATCGCTCAGGCACTGGCTCCTCGCACCTGCCGGAGAGCATGGGTTTATGTGCGTGTAATAAAACATTTTGCGTGGCCGTGTAACGTTTGCGAGAACTTTCGGCACGTTAACGACCTCGTTCTGCCAACTCTTCTTTGCTGAGGATCCGTTTTAGCGTCATTCTTAAGCCTGCCGCCGTTGCATGCCGCCGCGATTGTCGACGAGCCACCGCAAGCTAAGTAAGGGAAAGCGGACCAATCGAACACGCCGACACCACCCTCTTCATCGGTTATCTATTGTGACTGCGCTGGCTAGGCACCATCGAAACCCTCTCTACTTGAGCATGCTCCTCGCCCCCTGACAGCCAATTAAAAACGAAAAACCGCGCAATGTAGGCAACATTGTTCATTTTGAAAGCAAAGAAAAGTCACCTCATATAAACTAGGAGAGCGTTTGACTGGGCAGTTCAGGCAAAGCTGCTGGTCACCGCCCGATGCTTGCGTTAGCGGTTACGCAAATGTGACGTCAGGAGATTGGAATAAAGACATATTGGAATAGTTCTACGTTATAGAACCTCATTATTAGTACTAGAGTTAGTAAATACTACTACTACTACTACTATTACTACTACTACTACTACTAATAATAATAATAATACATTTCGGCCTAGCGTTATTATTGAACCTAATAATAAAGGCAAGAAGTACAGGCAGGAAGAAAAACAGCCAACAAAAATAGTTCTGGTTCTTTGATTTCGCAATTTATTTTTTATTACCTTATTTATTTTATTTTACTCTTTTGCATTATACTCGGTCACTATGAATTTGTACTTCGTTTAATGCGCCAGATTTGTCTTTCTGTTCTCGCTAAATTTCCTGTCTGATTGCTCAGCCCGAGCCTTTGAGAAAAATGCCGTCCGAGTTGTTTTGAAACCATCCAGTGAAATAATCGTGGCTGGACGCGTAATAATATCTGATTATTGCACGCAGCGAGGAAATGAAAAGCAGCCCCGCTTAAATTACCAACATGCAACAATGGTAATAGAACTCATGATTAAGTAAAAGTAGAAGGGCAATTCAAGTGATGGCCCTTTTGCGGCACGCGGATGCTATTAATCACAGGCAGCAAGTGTCTGCAAATGCAGGACAGCTTTCGACATAGGCTGCAAGTACCATAATGTGAAAGCAGTGATTGCCTCCAGAATTCTCATGAATCTTATCCAATTTCTTTATGGCAATACCTGGAAATTTACAGCACGAAAAGAGGGGGAGAATTATGCAACACTTTTTTTGTTATCTAGGAAATGTGTCACATTTGTGGTCGCACCAGCTTTGAGAGGATACTCCAAGTTTGCTACATTTCAGTGAGATAACGCTGGTTCCACAAAGCAACTGATGCGATAAAACTTGGTACCTTACTTTTTTCTCTTAGCTGAATGATATCAACTCGTCAGAGATTGTTCTCTTAAATTTATTCTACTACTGGATGTATTGGGCTGAAAAATTATTGTAGAAAGCGTAGTGATGAGTAAGTGCTTCCTTTATTTGTTCTTGTGTGGTTTCCAGGCGCGTTTCTGGTTATCACGCATTATAAAATGAAAGGCGTTTCTTTCTACTTCGAGTATTTATATTGATTTCTCTCTTTTTAAACAGACACTAAACAAAAACATTATTTGAGATGAACTGGTGAAAAAGCCTTCTGCAATACCGAAGAAGTCACTCTCACCGTGAGAAGAGGCCTGGTGAGCCCGATGAAAGAACAGAAAGGAGAGACAGGTGGCGACGCCACCTTGAACTTTCCGCGCCAGCTCACGGTGACGTCACGGATTTTCGACGACGTGTGCTCGTGCCCGTTAATGTTGTGTAGATTAAAATGGACTACATTGTGTTCTGAGAGAGCCAGACTTAACTTAGAGCAAGTTTGGAGAACACTTGTAGTGCCGGACCGGCCCAAGTACGAGCAGATACTGTTGACGTTCATGACGTACCACTGACGTACCGGTGCGGGGGTTTAGGCGAGAAATAAAAAAAAAATGAAAATGTTGAACTTCCTAGTAATCAACATATCACCGCGAAACTAACAATTATATACAGTTTTCAAAGATGACCTTGTCAATGTCAACTGATTTGGTGCTTCTCATTTCTAAACCCACGCATTCAGGCGTCCTTATTGCGAAACAAGTGCAACACCAGCAAAGCAAGGGCAACAACATAGTATACGTAGAAAGGTGCTTACCTTATAACTCCGTTGCGTTGCGTTCAAACTGTCCTAGAAACCCAGACCTGATTGATGAAATGCCGCGATGGACGCAAGGCACATCAACCGTGATTTTTGTTCCTTTGGTTATCTTATAAGAGAAGGAGATTTAAGCGTGATACAGAAGGACAGCAGTTCCAATGGATGAGCCTGCTGACACGTAGTTTCCTTCTGTTCTTTGACAACACTTTATTTTCTGCAGTGTTATTGTGACGCATGGTCACGTTCCCTGGCTTGGCCTCTTCGAAAACAGTTTTAAAGCGGCAGCGTCACTCAGATCCAGACAGGCCGTTGGCGCTGTACTTGGATTTGTAACGTGGACCGGTCCCGGAGGCTATCCTTAAAATGTGCATAGGTCGATCTCACGGTGAAAAAAATCAGCAGAGCCCATCTTACGATGACTGGCGACGGTAATGCGTTTAGAGTGGTATCAATATAGTGACACAACGTATTGTCACCGTCGAAACGAGTTATGTATCAGGCGTGTACTGGCGAATATCGCAGTGCCATTCTGCGGCACAAAGCCTGCAGCACGCCTGAGAAAAAAAGAAAAAAGACACAC
The DNA here is from genome assembly GCF_050947875.1 of Dermacentor variabilis. Lineage (NCBI taxonomy): Eukaryota > Metazoa > Arthropoda > Arachnida > Ixodida > Ixodidae > Dermacentor > Dermacentor variabilis. Next base: position 47,994,134 of record NC_134568.1, read on the forward strand.
GAGGGCATATTTTGCGCATGAACCATAGGAGACACTAACATATGAAGACAGAGACACTAAGCGAAGAGAATCTGACAAGAACCGACCAGGTACATGCACAATTGTCGCCTGGTCGCTTGCGACTCAAATTCATTGCATCACAGCATTTTTTACTGCGCAGTCGTCTGCGTCTGCAAAAGTTCCAACAGTGGATGATCGGGACAAGAAAGAAGCCCATCGCGAAGTGATTGTGCCTACATTAGAAAAAAAAATTAATTGAGGTATTTTACGTGCCAAAACCTCGATATGATTATGAGGCACGCCGTAGCGGGGAACTTGGGATTAATTTTGACCACCTGGCGATAGAGGCTACCGTGGCCGAGATTCGATCCCGCTCCCTAGGGTTTAGCAGCACAACGCCAAAGCCATTGCGCAAGCGCCGCAGGGTGTGCTTCCATTTGCTAATGGGGCTCTCAACACCCTCCGCAAACAGCACAGCGGCCCTGGTTTACAAAGCCGTCCGTGTTGCAGCGTCCCGTAAGTATCGCTGTCAGCCAAATACGATATGAAACAGAATGTTTACAAAGCTCCCGAGTTCCTAGGAGCAAAAACACTTTGTCAGCTGAGCCTCTGGGGCCCCATTCCCAAATGATCTGGCTCGTAAGAACTATTTGTCATTAGCCGCCAGCCATATGTTGACAACAACTATTGATCGGCGCCTTTCTTACAAACTTTCTTACGGACGAAAGTGAGCGAAATATTTAGTGAGCGTGGGCCCTGGCCGTACTTTCTACGGATCCATTTTATTTTTCATTTCTGTTTCTGGTTGTAATCGGCTCAGTCGTGGATCCGATGCCACTGCGCCGTCGTTATCGCACAGATCGGTCACTCGACATAACGGGTGATACGAAAAAAAGAAGAATAAAAAATGTGATGGAAGTTCACAACGCACGGACCCTGAGGTCATACTTTGTAGCCATCTATTTAATTTTCCATTATTTACGCCTTTTGTAATTAGTTCGGAAGCCAACACACTGCCGTCATACCGAGATCAGTGAGGTGGTGCGACGGATGATAAAAATGATAACAATGGAAAAAAAATGAAAAGCACTGCTACAAAATCCAGATCAATGTTTCATTGCTCCACCTCACCTTTAGTCATTCGAAGCACGCAAAATCAGGTAGAGCACGTGAAACGGCCGCCATCACTCGGCCATCCATACGCAGTCATGGGGTGCTTTATTTATTTATTTATTTATTTATTTATTTATTTATTTATTTATTTATTTATTTATTTGTTGTCACCAATACGTCTGTCAAGAGGCGGCCACTCCCGCCCTCAAGAAAACCTATCAAGGGAGGCTTTTATCATCAGTGACGCCAATTTTGCGTGAGGCGCTCAGGAAAATTTATTAAGAAGCAATAAAAGAACACTAAAAGTTAGTGAGAGGCGAGTGGTGGGGGTCTGCTTAACATCTCCTGGGTGACATCTCGTACTAGACCTTTCAAGCTAGACCTTTCACTTCGGCTAAAAGTGCCACCTAGCCTTCCCCGCTGAGAAGCAACGCTACTGTACCGCTTGCAGCTGGGAGTGGCGTTTACTTCTTGTATTGGAATGGCCGACAGTCAGACGTGCGACTCCTATAGATTTGGGGAAACCATCCGGAATCTGTGGTGTTGTACACTTGTTTTCTGTACGACATCCAATACCTCTCTCTCCGGACTGAGACGGAACGGGACAGCGTAAATACTTGGACCGCGAAAAAAAAAAAGCTGTTCGCGTACTAGTGCAGTTTTTTTTTAAAAGTGTCGCGACCGGAAGGACTGTCTATAGTCCTACTGCGCCCCCCCCCCCGGTGCGCACACTGCTTACTCTATTTCTTTCTCCATCTTCCTATTCCGCCCTCTCTCTTTTTTTCTTGCTTGAAGTATTGGGTATGAATCCCGGACGCCCATCGGGTTGACCAGCCTGCGTTCCCTATTTTTGCTTTCTCTCTTTTCTAGATAATGAGAGGCACGAAAGCTCGGAGCCATGGCTTCATGCTGTCGCTCGAGAGCAGGAAGAAGTGTGCAGGGTGACGCTGTAGCTCTATGAAAGACTTGTAGTTGGAAACGTATCTGCCACTGCCTCCGTATTTATGCTGGTTTACCAACAATCACTTCACGTTCAACGCTTGCCTTCCTAAAATTGAACCATATGCGGCTCACTACAAGAACTGGCATCGAAATTACGCTTTGGTTGGTCTTAAAAATAATACAAGGCCCTACCAACAACAACAAAAAATTATTCGATAAGCTTTATTTTTACTCGACTACAATGACTCCTAGCCCCTGTGGCAACCGCATAACATAGATGAGCCGTTAATTCACTCCAGCAGAGGGGAAAAGAAAGAAGCTCTAACATTGAAAATGACGGGAGCAGGGACGTATACGGAACAGGCTAAACAATCTCGTCATTGCAGAACGTTTGCTTTCAGGAAGGAGATGTTGTTGTCGATTCTGATGATCACGATAACCTTGAAAGGCAGCGGCACCTATCCAATCAAGGGGATGGGTCAAGAGTCTGGTCGATAAAAAAAATGTATTACAGAGATAAATTAAAAATAAAATAGTAATGATCATATATAAATAAAACGCAAGTAAGGGAGATACAACTTTTCCTTTTCCGAAAATTCAGTATGAATGAATATAAATAAAAGCATTTAAAAGGAAGCGGGAGCAGAAAAATGAACTACAAGTAACGTTACCAATGAAATTCGTGTTTTTATCAAAATAACAAAAGCCTCATAGCGACGCATGTAAAAGACGTCGGAAAGCAAGTTTTTGACACCTCTTCTACAAATTTGACTGCTATTTTCACTGCCATTCTTTCATAGACAGACGTGAGGAAAGCAATGCAAGGAAAGGCTGCCTCACCATGAGACGGCACCGATCTTTCCATTGGCCGGCAACATAATTTCTGGAACTGAAGCCAAGTACAGGTCTCTTTCGCGGGGATCTATACCCGGCGTTGTGCACTGAACTCTTGACTCGCCCCACACTCGTCGGCCCTGACGACTTACCCTCTTCTACATTTCTTTTTTTTTTTTCAAGGAGGGCTCTTGAAGCCGGGGATCATCGGCAGACGCCACTTTTCGAGCACTGTGTGGCGTGTAAGAGGAAACTCTAGAAGGTTGAATCATAGAGCTGGCTGCTAGTTGTCCTCGTGTCGGCGCGATACGCTCTGCAGGTGGCAAGCGCCCCTCACACAAGAGACACTGATGCATCAGTGATACACTGTTTTTATTGGCCCTCATGCAGTCACATATTCCAGGCGTAAAGCAAACAGAAGGACGTGCTTCGCTGTTCCTGCGCACGCCATGCTCACAATACGGCTGAAGAAAGTCGTTCGCGAGCTGACGAGCGTGTACAGTGAGGTGATGAGGAAAGCGGAGGAAAATACCGGCGGGGAGGCGACCATTCTGTGAGATTTGAATTCTCGATTTTCCACAGACGACAGCCCATATTCTTCCATCACGCAAGTATGTGTAGAGGTTGGCCGGTACTTGAACGGGCCGTACAATGGGAAAGCGATCAAGGCGACGGTGGATCACGACTGAAACCGGAGCGAGACATGTTTCGTCTTGACAGGTTCCGCTTTAATTATTGAGTAAGAAAAAGTACATTCTGCGCAACTCCTATTATTTTTTTTATTTATCCGTCAGTCCAACCGCACGTGTTCGCTCTTCTAGAAACCATGTTCCGTCTTAACATGATCTTCCTTAACTAAACCCCGTCCGTGATTGCGGATCGCCGAAGAGATCACCTAATTATACATTATGCTGACGGCTCTTATGATTGGGTGGACGCTCGGTCACTGGCCAATAGAGAAATGCTCTTACGTAAGAGAGAGGTGAATAAGGGCTCTGCGCTGTCAAGCTTAGTGTTTTTGAATCATTTTGCCGTGATCATTCCACCGCTTTTCGGGCTTGGTCCTCAGGTCGTTCACCTCATTGTAGCACGCCTGACACAGCTGAACTTGGATACATAACCTCAGACAGTGTACGCTCTACGGGCAGTGCAAAGTTGCTAAACGCTGGACGTGATATTCAAGTGGGCATGCGTATCGGCTCGCTACATTCTATATGGTATTGAGCGTCTGAAATAAAGCAAAGGCACGGCATTCAGTCACCCAAAATTTTGCTTTCAACCTAGTTAGCCATGTTCAAGTTCAAGGGAATTTCAGATGTGCAACGCCGTATGGGGTCTAGAGAAAAAGGACACGACACAGATCTGCAACGCACAACCGAAATACTTCAACAAGACAAACAAATCGAGATCAGTTACAAAGGCAGAATAAAGGCAGATGAATTCATTGAACATAATTAATTTTGCACAAACCGGACACTGTCATCACAAGCACTATGCAACATGATTTTGAATCCAAATAAGGTGTTCGTTTTTTTTTTCTTCTAAATGAATAAAAGACAGGACGTGTACTTCAGCGCGTTATTGCGCACGCAACCACAGTCCCGTTCTTATTCACGTCCACAGGTAAATGTGGGAGGCGTGAGTAGGCTCCCACACAGCTTTGGGACTCAAAACCCGATCCTTCAACTAGGAGGCGATAATGGCCGACTCTATTTTCACTGACACACACACACTAGCTTATGCCTAATAATCGTTTGACTAAGTTCTCACAGCGCTTGCCCAATGAGCACTTTTATGTTTCACGAATAAATTTTCTTCGCGTTTTGCGGCGACAGAATTGCCTCGAATGCAAACCTGCTGCTCAGAAGGGCACATACTTCAAAACAATTTTGTTTTCTCCTGCAAAGGAAATTGCGACAGGAGCAATGGCATGGAATGGAAAGGTTTTCCATTCTATTCCGTTGCTCCTGCCGCAGTCACAGAAAGCTTTCGCCGCTCTGTTGCAAAGGAAGATGCCTGGTGGAGGCGGTCACATGACCATGGGTGCGCAATTCAGAAGCGATCGTGCACTTCGATTTCAGCACATGTCAAAGTAACACTAGTATTCTAACGCCACCAGTACTCTTGGATTCACAGTGCAGCGCTTTTCAATTAAAACCACCATTACTTGAATGATTGCCCCGTCTTAAACCCGCAATCAGGAACCCTCCATAAGAAAGAGAGATGAGAGAGTCGCGCAGAAGGTGAGTTAGATGACGCAGCGAGACAGGCGCGCGTGTGTGTCGAGCTGAAAACCAATTGTTGCGACGTACACCGGGACCAAGATTACGCTGAATGTGGCTTACAAAAAAAGAGCGCATTGTGGAAAGTGTAACGATCGACGTCCCTCTTCTTTAGGAGTACATGTAATCAGCAGAAAATTTGCCACCACAGGCTTGCGACGGCAGCGAAAGGTTGAAAATCTAAATTACATGAACAATTTTGAGAATGAGGCGCTGGATTCGGCCATTGGTAAATATATATATATATATATATATATATATATATATATATATATATATATATAAAGAACAGGAACGCAAGAAAAAATGCGAGAGGTGAAAATACGATTTTAGTGCCACTTTTAAGCTCTTCAGAGAGCCGTAGTCGCAGTCGCGTGTGTAGGAACAGCGTTACACGCCGGTTTCACAACCCCGTAATGCGGCTCCGCGAGCACAGCGTATGTATTCGAATTGTTTAGGGCTCTCCACACAATACATGATGCAGTCACTGCACACGGGGAGGTGAAAGGGAAAAGATGTTCGGAGGAGGAAAAAACGGTGTGCGCTCCCAGTCGGCGAATCGGAACAGGGCATAGTTGTCGGAGGCGGGCCCACGAAATGGCATGCCTGCAAGTATGCGCACTTTTTTTTTCTTCTGTTTCCTTTGGGGCAACTAAATTGTTCCGAACGTGCGATGGAAAGAAAATTTTCGCCGATAAGTTTTGATCAGATGGGTGCATCAGGACCTGCTTCCTGCTTATTGTGATTTCTTTTTCTTTTTTTTTTTGTGCCACCTATGACGATATTGAATGGCCGTTTTGTTAAATTATAGCCACGACCGAACAGACGGAAGGCGCTTGCTTTCGACATTAGTGCACGTAATGCATATTACGTGGCGCAGCAATTATTTTCCAGAACAACGTTTGTCGCTACGCCGGAGGAGTAGAAGCTGGAATCAAGTGCCATCACCGCAATAACAACGGTGGGAGGTAGACAAAAGAGACGGAACAAACGATCGAAGTATTCTTTATTTGTTGAACTTTCTCCGCCGTGTTCCTTAAGTCAAACGGGATCCTGATATTGGAGACAGGCTTTTCTTTTCCTTGATGGGCTAGTGCTCACCAGAAAATTTATCACAATGGCAAAAAGAATACCTAACCTTCGCAAATACCTTGAAAGCGTCGCGCCGAGTGTTTCGTGGCTAGGTAGCCTCGGGTTTCTTTCATTTTCCCCGACTTAGCACACGCTATGGCGTGGAGAAGCAGCGTGATGCAGAAATTGATTTCTTTTTCGATTACGCGCTCGGCGACGCCATTTCCTTTTCTTTTGCCACTCCGACAGAACTGCCCACATTCTGATCGCGTGAGCGGAGACGCAAGCACTCAGTCATCACACAAGCACGCGAAGCGCTCAACAGCAAATCGAATGAATCGAGCACGTTTACCACGTGGCTCACCAACCACCATTCGGGTGAAGCATATTGGCCACAGCATTGCCATAACAGAAGGTGATTTTCTTTTTTTTTTTCACAATTTCAGCGACAGGGCTGCACATGGCCTAGAAATATACGTTCTTGTCGACATTTTCTTACAGGTTTTGTATGAAATTGGAGCGGTGAATTGTTATGTTGGCAAAGTCGGGAGATAATGGTATTCTGTATGTATATATATGTATATACTTTTTTTTTTCTTTTGTAACTACAATGTGCTTCTTTAGGCACTGAAGACTGTCACGATCCGACATTTATGGTTAGACGTGCTCCCGTACAGGAACGCGCCTTGGGTGCTTTTAGCGCGAGGCAGTGGCTGTCGATGAGATTAAACACGCTACTATCCATCTACGGTCTTGCCCTTGGAGGGCCTTGACGAAATGTCGTCTAAACTATCGTCACACGCATCAAACACTGACAGCCGCGAAGAAGATGGCAGGCGTAAAACACTCTGACGTACTTTATAAAGAAAAGAAGAAAAAAATAAAAGAACAGCTCGCCCTCCATTCGTTTTAAAGATAGATGCCTAATGATCAATCCCGAATAAATGCAATACAAACGCAGTCAAAATTGCAAAACGGTAGCAACTGGGGCCACTATTTTGATCGAAGCATTGACAAAGATAAAATACCAGTACAGCTTCCGCAATACTTGTCTGTACTGAGCGGAATCGGAGCGCTCCGAAGTGCGTTTGCACCCATTCGCAGCGTCTGCACCTGAGCATGCGCCGACTGGCAGGCAAGCTAGGCTTAGCACCACCACTTGTTATTGGCGCCGTTCAGTTATAACACAGCTGCCGGTTACTACTGGTGCTTCCTAGGCTGAAATATGCCGCACGGTCGCCAAAATGTCCTGCCACCCTCCCCCCTCACCCCCATCCTTGCCTTCCCTGAGAAAGGAAAATTACAAGAAAGTTGACCACGTCCTACTCCGTGTGCCTGTGATTCAAAGCGGCAGCCGCCTTCGTTACAGAACATGCGTGAAGAACAGCCGGCTGTCTGATCCAGCAGCGCAAGCTCGGATGCACGACGCCTAGAACCACCGGTCTCCAGGAGACGACGCGAGCAAGCTTGCTTCGTGGTGACCTTCCCATGCGGTCTTTAGACAAGTGCCACGAGGGCGATATCCAGAAAACTAGCGAGTTCGCAAAACAAGAACAAGCAAAAATTGTATTTCTTTTTCGCTCCAAACTGTGTGCAAATCAAAAGACAAGAGCGATCTTCGTGGAAATGAAGCACAGAATACGCTGTCACACAACAGTGCAAGCAATCGCGCGAGAAAGTGAATAAACGCTCGGACGTGTAGACGCTACAGGACAGCTCCAGCTGAGAGCAATTCAGTGGACGCCGTGAGAAGGCGCCCTCGAGCACTCACACCGCGGCAATCAATTCGCTGTACCTCCTATAGCGTCACACGCGCGGCTACAACCAGGCATTTTGTCAACTCGTGAAAAATACTTCTCGCACTATGTCGTTTTACTCTACAGGCATTTCGTCCGGCGTAGTGGATATATATATGTGTATATAACATATTTTTATATTTCTTTATGTATAGTGATGAAAACACCTCAACAGTGCTAACACACGTGCCCGGCAGGTGTGCTAATAACACTGGCGAAAATAAGTTTCCCTTTCCGCAGAACCTCACACTTTTTCACACCTCCCAGCTCATGAAAACAAGAAACATGTGCTCAATTTAACTGCCGTATCCGCACAGCGTCAGGAGTTTGGCGGTTTCGCCAGCCGAAGGCGCCTGTAAAAGTGCGGAAACAGCAGAACCAGGACTCGCAAACCACGGACGGGCTTTCACACTGGGTGCGTCAACCAAAGCCAGTTTGCTGAGACAAGTGGTGCACATCTCTTAGCGAGATCATTTCCAATGAGCTAGCTCTGCAGCAACAACTTCCGCGAAAACTGCACGTTTTCAAAACTCGCTCTAAGGGATGAAATTTCACCCACATGCCTGTGGAAATGTAACAATCGGATAAGTCGATATTGAATACCGCGGTGTTGTATTTTGACCGTAGCTCACGGTAACTGAAGCCACTGGTCGCAATGGCCCGCACTGCGGTTTCTACACGGATTCGCGTGTGCTGTTGTGAGCGCGAACGCCTCCATTACAGGTTTAGAATGAAGCGACCGACTTTAACGTCCCTCTCCGGTAGAAGCATGTAGACACAGAGCAAACACCGCGTTCCAACACAGGCGCTTTGGCCGAGATGTGGAGCGTTAAGGTGTTATGAGTAGGTACGTATATGTTATATATTACTCACATTTCAATGTACGTCTCATAGCCACACGATGTACATTCGGAAAGAGGAAGAGAGAAAGAGACAGAGACAAAGGCCAGCGGTATTCAAGTTTATGTACAGATTGTTCGTAGAGGGCGCCGCCCTTAAGGAATAAGTGCTTAGTCATGCCTCACATGTCCACCCTATCGTGGATTTGAGTGGGCCTAAAATCACGGTAATAAATCATGCCTCGTCACTCCGCAGCCTCATCCGCGCACTCTGCCTGAGTAGTTATGACGTGAAGTTGAAGGGAAAATAATAATTCTGGCATAGCCGCAAAAAAGCTTCTCCTGGTTATAAGCCCAGAATTCCGAGGTCGATCACCTCACGTGGAAAATCGAAGCTCACGAGACCGCGGTTGTGACCGAACCTCCTGTGTTCAGTTGAAGGCAGTTACATTTACACCGGCGACAAAATCCTCTCTGGTTACCAATCCCGATAGCGCTCATTACTTGCTGAATATCCATCCTGAAGGAAAACACCATATTTAACTCGGACATCTTACTAGATAGCCGAGTTAGATATGCTATTTTCGCTCACGCTTGACGTGATATAAAGGCCTCAACAAGGATTGATTTCGCTGAGGTAACGAATGACAGCGCACAGCGGTGCCAAGCGCATTACCGCGTTTGATGCAACGTGAACCGCGGATACAAGTTTTCCCCCTAGTTTACGTTAAGTAAGAACACGCTGACTACACGCTCTCTTTGACGACTGTCAAACTCACGAGAGGTACCTGAGCACCTCCACAGCAAGCAATTCATAAAATAAATGAGCAGTTCTGAAATCTAGCTTATATCCAAGCCAGACTTTCCGTTCTCGGATGAATTCTAAATAAGGTACATGTTCTTCGGCAAAGTGCTGTTAATTCGTGACAGGCTCGACAGGAGAAAACAAAGTATGCGGATCCGACGCACATGTTTTAATCCGTGCGAAGAGCAGCTTTCGTAAAGTGGTTACGAAGCTGGTACGAAACTAAATGCGATGCTTATGCAATTGCCTTTGCGATCACCTACGTGATGTGTAATGTCACGCCATGTCTACGTTTTACGCACATGTGCCGTTCGGAACTGTAGTGCGATGCAATGTTTACATTTAACAGCTACATTGTTGATAACCTAATACACAAATGCAAACCGCAGTTGATGCGAGTGCAGATTGTGAAACCTCGACGCATGATGCCACGAGGACGAAGGTTGATGTTTTTCGGGGATCTATAGGAGGACATACACGCTAAGAGAAGTGCCGACGCAGAAAGACAGGACTGGTTGACAACTGCTTTTTTTCCCCTTTCATTCTCGCATACATGGCCTATAACGGAAACTGGCACTCGCGCACATGCTCTCGCACGGACGCGTTCTCGCGCGCGCGTTCTGCACGACGTGAGGCACCTCACCTATTCATCAAGACAAGCAGCAGCCACGGTCAGGAAAGTGCGGGAGGGGTGGCTAAGAAAGCTGCGCCGCTGTAGCAAAACAGAGGTAACGTCCACGGATGCACCGAGCTGCATGTATGACAACACACGGATATACTTTCGGTCGCGATATGTGATATCGAGCCGCATGTACCTCAGCCACCTGTGACGAGTTACATGGATGAACACTGGTACTTCCTACGTCGAGGCGCACAGGCGTTATCGTCGGCCACATACCTGGGTGTCGCACGAGTGCCCCTGGGCCTCTCTGTGAGGGTAAATCGAGAGGACACCACCTTCTCTGCAGTTCCTTTGTTGGCAAACACACAGCAACAAAGTGAAGCGCGTAATTATGCTCTCAAGGCTGGAAAAACTGCTGCTTCATCTCTCTTAATGACAATCCGCCGACGATGACTCACGCGAAAAATTGCCCTAGCACGTAGCGTGCGTGGGTGTTAGCAAAACGACAGAGGCTGGAGACTTCGCAGACAAAACGTTTGCGTGCGCCACGCTTAAGGCGCTTCACCGAAGCTTGGTCGGTGTTCCGTTGCTGATGTTCATACAGCGAGAACACTTCGTGACAAGCTCAAAGCCTTTCTATTTATGTTCGTATCGCTCGACTACGCTCGCCGATGTGCTTTGACGAGAACAAACGTGCAACATTAGGAAGTCACAACTACAAAGTGCGTAGATCGCATCCGTTACCCGTGCGGGCTCGATAGCGACGTGGTAGTGCCGTAAAGCAGTGGTAAAACGCCAAAGCTGGTTTCTTCGAACAAAGCAGAAAAAAAAAGAAATTAATTCGTTTTTTTTTAGTTAAATCCACCGTCTGGTTATGCGGCACGCCGTAGTGGGGAGCTTCGGAATAATTTGGACGCGCTGGGATTCTTTACCGCGCAGCTAAATCTAAGTAAACGAGCGTTATTGCACTTCGTCTTCAAGCTCAGCAACGCAACGCCACAACCACTGGAGTATCGCGCCGGGTAACAAAGCAGAAAGAATGCATGCGTTTGGCAACACGGTCTACTAACACGCATACGTTGCCTTCCAGACGGCCAATAAATGTTAACTCGGTAACAACATGTCCCCCCCCCCCCTCCCTAAAGTACTAAAAGTTGACATCCTTGCAGAAGCTTTCAGGACAGTAAAGCCTTCGAAAAAGCTACAACACTGCACTTCGAGGTCATTGGTGTAAGCTGGGGGCCACTGTCGTCTGCAAAATGTGCAGCGCAATCGCTTTTTAAACGTTACACGACGTTAATTTTTTTTCATTGCTTCGGCAGGATGAGATAACCGATAGCGTTCTTGTTATTATTATTACTATCACGCGAAAAAGGGTAGGCGTCTCCATTAGTGGTGACTAAACCTCTGTATTTTATTTCAATTCCGAATAAAAAAAAGTTCTGCACAGCAATGTGACTATTTTACTATCTTCCAGAACGTGGATTGTCTCATCTCCAGAAGCACTAGCAGCCAAGAAATATTTTTTGTCTAGTTCTTGCTGCGTTGGCCTTCCTACGTCAATTGGGTCGCGCTGAGTACTAATAAAAACCTATATCAATAAAACAAAAATAAGAACAACGAAAAAAATAAACATATTATGCTTCAATTTCGAAAACCAGCTATTTTAAATATTATTAAGTTTGAAGTGCCGGATCACGTAGCTTTGGGGGGAAACGAGCATAATGCTCGACAAAGAATTTGGTATTCTAACTCAGTAACGCTTCTTCTGTTTCGTTAAGGAAAGCGTGGCGGTCATATTTCGTCGATTCTGTCCTTTTTTTTTGATGACCAGGCTTTGCTGACCTGATAAGAAGGATCCTCCGCCTAGAGCCTGACATAAAACAACACCATACCCCCAAAGTTGTCTACGCATAACTCAATTTCCTACAGCCTTGGCTCGTGTACCGGACGTTTTTCAGGCGGAAAGTTTTGTGACCCGCTTGGGAAAATAAATGAATGAGATGAGAATACACTTGCGGAAAAAAAAGAAAAAGAAAGAAAAGCCGGGGAGAACATGTCAAACTTTAAAACGACATCAAGAAGACTAACCTATCTTAAGGACATTTGTAATATTGGGCACACACTTTTTGCATACTAAGCTGTCCACGCGCGCATCATATTTGCCTACATGCAGTAAAGAAAGAACTAAAACAAGACAAGGAAAAGATACATATTCACTGACCTCGAATCACTTCTAGAGAAAGTAAAGCTCACAGGGCGGAAAGGAGGCTAAGAGCCACTCAAATCGGAGAGTGACAACGTCCGCCTCGCTTTTGCAAAAGTTCCCATCGCAGCCGCAGCCTAAATTTGTGTGCTTTAGAGTTATGGCACAAAGGGCATCTGATTCTCTTAAGGTACTCCACGACCGCGGTGTGATTTCACGTGTTAGTTCGCTTCCGTGCCAGCAAAGTTTGCGCGGCGACCAAAGACATCTCAAAGGTGGCCTTTGCTATTTGAAAACCAAGCACGAAGCATGTACAAGAGGAGGAAATGTAGAAGCCTTCGGGACTTGGCCTCATGAGCGTGCAAGCAAAAAAAGAAAGAAAAGAAAAGATCTACAAATGGATCATTCAAAGACCTATAGTATGGCGAACGAACCGTTCGGGTAAATGTCCGTGTGCCACCGGGTCTCTAATTAGCTGCATCAGTAGCCGACTTCCTATCAATATTTATCTAGCTTTCTTATTGTCTTATGCAAGCTCGAACAAGCTTTCTTTGGCCTAATTCCCTCTTCACGCGGAACACAACTTCAAGGTAGCTCTGCCACTCTGCTAGCTCCTCTCATCCGATACTATCCTGCAAATATACAACTTTTACGTGAACTGTCGTGGAGCACTACAACTTCTCTGGAAGTTTAAAAAGAAAGAAAGAAACAAACAAACAAAAGTCCACTGCTGTTAATCGAATTCGCATAAGCAAGCAATTAATCAAATAAGGCGAGCAGGAAGAGAACAAGTGTGTAAGCAGGAAAGCAACACGTCATTCCCTTTGAATTTTCGCAAGCTTAGTGTGTGCGTGTGTGGCGCCCTTTTGTACTGGAAGCGAAAACTTAGAACGCGCGCTGAAAGACAAATCAATCCAATGGTAACGGGAATAAAAAAAAGACAAAAGAAAGTAACGGTACAAGAATCGGGGTGAGCTATAGCAGGGTGAAAACGGAAGATCACGAGGCCCAACCCAGCCAAGGGCCTGCGCGCAGTGTTTATCGTGCAGCGCCGCCTTCCCCCCCATCGTCTCGTCGAGGACGTGGGTCCGCCACTAATCTAATTTATAGCGACCGGCGGCTCTTTATCACGGGCGGCGCTGCGGATCTCACCCCGACGCCTGTTCGACTTGCGTTTACAGCTTCGCTTGGACGAGAAGACATCGGGCACGAGGCAGGTGTGTCTTTTAATTCTCGCCCCTTGTTCCCCAGCTTCAATCTGTTTTCGCCCGCACATATCGGGGGACAAACGTTCCAAGTGAAATTTACTCTGCCCACCTCACTAGATGCAGAGAGGAAACAAAAAAGCGAGAATTGAAAAGTAAAGCTCGCACTAGAGCAAAAAATGTTTCTCCCGTTTCTCCCTCTCTTTTTTTTTTTTCGTTTCCTCGGCACTCAACCTCGTTACCGTGGCCTGTGAACAGCCGGGAAACTGTCATTCTAGCTTCTAGCTTTTGTGCTGTTTAAATTTTTATTGTCTGGTTCGTAAGTGAAGAGTATGCTGCGCTTGTTCGCTTGACAACTCTCTTCCCGATATTCGAGCTTTTCGGAGGCTGGCGCTCGAAAGGACGCCGTTCTTTTAAACGTTTTTGTTCGGTGACCTCTTTTTCATACGTGCTATGTAAGGACCAGCCATCTTTAGAAATGAATGAAACAGCTATCGCTTAAACGCCACTGAATACTTGCGAACTGTTCTGGAAAACTTTGGCTTCCTGGGAGCGGTCTGCCTGTTTGCTATCCGCCACAGCAGTGGTACGAATTCCCCTTTGGGCGCACTTGGTCGAGAATAGGAGCGTAACCCGCCACGGTAGCCCACTAGCTATGGCGTTGTGCTGTTGATCTCGAAGTCGTGGGTTCCATCCCGGCCGCGGCGGCTACGTGTCGATGGTGGGCGAAATGCAAAAACGCTTGTGTACTTAGATTTAGAATAATTTGACCCAAGGTGGTCAAAATTATTCCGGCGTCTTTCCACTTCGCCGTACCTCATATTCAAAACGTGGTTTGCTACGTAAAACCCAAGAATATATATATCTTTAATAGACACCTGAGTGCGTCAAAAAAAAAAAAAAGAGGAAGAAGAAGTCGAATAAGCGACCGGATGATGCGTTACAATTATTTCTTTTCCGGAGCCTAGAGTGGCCAAATTTTTAAATACCTATTGAAATGAGGTGGGATTTGTAAAGCGCACTAGATGCAACAATTTATGACAACACATTGCTTTCGCTTGACTGAAGGGAGCGGGATTCATTCCGTATAACGTAGCTGGACATTAGCTTTAGTGAAATATGAACCAATGCAACGTACGAACAACCAATCCACCGTGGAAATTTTTCAGTCTAGTGTTGGCTGGTGTCATTCGTGCATCCTTCTTTTAGATGTGTTATTTGACTTGAGCAACTGCCATTAATTTAAACGCTGCTACATTCAATAAGGCAACAATCAATATCACGGCGTTCACAAACATCCACAGAATCCCGATAGCTGACCACGACAGCTTGGTGAAAATCACTGACCATGTACGTAAACTATTTCGAGCGACCATATGTGAGCGCTGCAGCCCTTGAAAGGAATGCCGTCGCAACTACCACCGACGAGAATGACCCACGCGATAGAAAGGCTAATACGACGAAAGTTTCTGCCTCTCAAGGCCCTGAGCTTCCTGAGGCATTCTAATCGGTATCACACCAACACTAACGCTGACAACACCGTTGAACTAACACAGTTGGAGGCCATTAAAATTATTTGTTAGTCGACATTTTCTAATGTGTTCCGCAGCGAAAGAAGCGAGTTGGGATCCCCGCACTGGAGCAGTGGCAGACGCGGCATGTAGGACAGAGTCCATTGCTTTCCATTCCGGCTTTACGAAGCACGACGCCAAAGATAAAACAGCAAGCTATATTTTTTTTTTTGCGGCACACCGTCGATAGGCTTACAATGAGTGCGGAACACTGTGATGGTTTGAATGCGCTGACTACAGTAGTACATTTTTACGTTCAGTCGGGGTCCGGATGTGTGAGCCGCCAGGGGAGAAAAACAAAAAAGAAAGAAAAGACACGCACCGCCCGCTTTCAAGTCATTGTGGACGATGGACGGACTCCCTTTTTTTCTTTTACTTCCCTCTGGCCCAGTCAATTGGCGATTCATCGACGTAGAAGGCGGGATTCTGGGAACATTACGAGGCAGGCTGAATCGTTCGCAACACTCAGGCAGTTTAGCGCGTTGTTAACATTTCAAGTGGAGCGCAAGGCGGTTTCGCTCGAGCACTGTGTGACGGTATTGTTTGTGGCCTGTTCCTACGTGCCACCCATAAACAAACAAGGCCAGTAGCTGACACTCTTGGCTAGTCGCCTATGAACAAGTGTCATATAGTACCACGAGCTGCAATTGAAGCGCTGTGCATCACCTACGCACAGACGTTGGAGAAACAAGGCAGACCGGTGTTAATGAGCCACACCTGTGGTGGTTTGCGAAAGGAGAAGTTGGAGAAGAGGTGCCCACTCAGTGGCTCATAAACAGAGTCATGCATGTAGCTACACAGCAGCACACAGTGTTTCAGCAGTCCGTGAGCAATACCTCTCTGGGCAGAGACTACTGCGCGCATATCTCGATAACGAATTCGCGCATTAACGCAGCATGCCTGAAGGGTCGGCACATGCCAAACACGTAGCTCGGGGCTACAAGACGCAAGGTTGTTGATCGTCGTACTCGTTTGTGGAAACGGAAAAACACAGAGATACGTTAGAGAGAGAGAGAGAGAGAAATACACGTGACCCCTCCTTCTACCGTGTGAGGAGGAGGAGTAACGGGCCAAATGTTGCGCGGATATCGGAGGCCACATCACTTCTGATGTCGTGAAGAGGGGCAGTAGCAGTCGTCGTCGTGGCCTCTGGCGAGGAGACCGCGCATAAGTTCCAGCGGCAGCGGGAAAACAATGGTGGAGTTCTTTTCCGCCGCAATGGAGGTAAGAGTCTGCAGATAGCGTAGCTGCAGTGCCGAAGGTGACTCGGCGATCACCTCAGCGGCTTCCTTGAGGGAGCGCGACGCCCGCTGCTCACCTTCGGCGGCGATCACCTGCGTTTGCGAATGAGGAGGGCGTTAGGCTTAGCCGCGCCTCTTTTAGCACGCGTGAACGGGCAAGAGACAGAAATGCGAAATATTACCATTGGCCGACGTCTGTTTCTCGAAAACAGATGTAGCGCAGGGGTTCCTTTGCATATGTGGGCTCTGTTTATTTAACAATTATTTCAATATTGACAGACACATTTCTCACCATAACGACAGACTAAACAGCGACCTAACGAACATTTTAGAATCTGTAATATACATGAGAAACCTCCCATAAAATGCATACGAGAGGGAAAAGAAAGAAATAGAGAAAGAAACCTGTGTGTCTTACGGGAAAACACGCACTAATGCAGATGCGTAAACTGTTGTCGTCACCGTTAAGAGACAGAAGGTACTAATTACAAATACTCTGCGAGAACATTCCTAACAGTCTATCTTGAGTCACGCGTGCCAATGACAGCTCAATGCCAATTTTTTTTTGTTTTACTAGGGACACGAACTGCTAAACATCCCTATAGTTTCAAAATTCATAGGCACACATAATTTATTCAGCTTAAAACTTGAATATCGGCCTGCAGTTTGGGATCCCCCATAAAGAACTAAATATAGAAACTGCATTAAAAATACAGACAAAAACCAGCTATATTATTTACTAAGAACGTTCGCCACTCGATATACCGTTCCAACTGATGATATAGTGTAGACTAGCATTTTCGGCGCTAGAGTAGGCGACTGTCTTTTGCTGCAGACTGCGGGAACAAGTGAATGAACGGCCACAATTGGGCTCAGCTTGTTTTTATCGCACGTCTGTCGCCAGTGCTGGTTCGCTATCAGCGTTCACGTCACCAAACCAGCAGTCTTTGCGCAGTCAGCACCGACAGGTGTTGGCTGCGGTCGTGGCTATGTACACTTGGCTTGCTTTAAACGCGGGTGGGAGAACATGAAAAAGAATCTAATCTATACAGTTGCTCACTTTACGTACAAATAGTTTCCCCGTGATGGTGGTGGTGGTGGTGGTGATGTTGCTACGAGCTGAGTTAGTTTAGCAGATTTGAGTGTTTCTTTCTATGGGAAATGTGTCACCAGGAGACCATAAATCTAGGCTCTAGCAGAGATGTCAGCACAATGCGTGACACTTCCTTGTGCACTATACGTGGTCCTTCCAGGAGCT
Source organism: Dermacentor variabilis (assembly GCF_050947875.1). Lineage (NCBI taxonomy): Eukaryota > Metazoa > Arthropoda > Arachnida > Ixodida > Ixodidae > Dermacentor > Dermacentor variabilis. The sequence continues at coordinate 48,011,919 of NC_134568.1, forward strand.
TCCTCATTTCACAACAGAAGCACTTGCAGGACCAGCTAAAGTGCCCTACATCGCCCACTTCCTTGCTCTCGGTGCAAGACGAAGGAGCAGCATTGTTGACCTTAAACGTCCATACTGAAACGTAGGCCACACCTATTACTCCGCATATATAGGAAGGGGTCTTCCATGCGGCTAGCTCCCTTTACAGCACAAAGATGATGCGACTGTTTCTAAAGCGACCGCAAGTGGTGACGAATTGTCTCTTTAGAAAGTCGGTGATTCACCGGAGCTCTCCCGTTAGCCTTTAGTTTCTTTACTACTAATCATAATTAATTAGTGACCCTTCAGAATACCTCACACATTTAGCATCTAGAGGCACATGATACCAAGAACTACATGATATAATATTATATTTTGCAAGCACTGATGCCTGTAACTATTCTTCTTTTTCCCGCGTACCGTTAATACCAACCACCACAAATTAAAGTAAAGAAAGCGATATTCTGGGTTTGTCGAGAAACGAGATATGCTAGCCTGGCTAAGAGCACGGTATGTTACTACAACATGTTGCAAGAGACGAGATGTCACATTCCCTGACAACAACACATAAACCAACGTACACGCTCATAGACCACGGGAAGTACAATGCCGATTAAGGAAAAGCATTGTATCCAACGCAGTGACGTTCGTTCGCCTTACCTTCGCCCGGGCTTCACGGGCGGCTTCAGCTTCGGCGGCCATAGCTCTCTGTAACTGGACAGGCAGCCGGACGTCCTTGCTGCGAGGCGAATGTTCAACAACTTGTGTCAACCAGTGCCCAGAGTAGCGAAATATGTCACTATAAGGTCATTGTTGACCAGCTACCGTCACTATCAGCTAATCAGGGGCTGAGTAGGCAAAGTTGCTCATTCATGAGTACACGGTTGGTGACTGACCAGATTGTCCGCCGAGCCGGCGAGCGGCCGCTTATAAACCACGAGCCTTGGTTACATACGTGTGCATTGCCTTGCAAAACAATCCCCGGACTGGCTGACCACCACTCCGACATCTACAAGCTGCGCGGCCGGCAGACTGAGAAACGTGACGCTAAGATCAATTGTGGCTGCTGTCAATTACGGTGCGACGCATTGATAGATCACTGCATGCACGTGCCCGGGAAGTCTGAAGCGTTTTCGGTGGGCCCAGGACGGGCTCGGGCTTGAAGCCACTGGCCCGGGCCGGATTCGGGCCCACTCATTAAAGAGCCTAAGTCGTGCCTTCGAGCAGACGCGAACATTATGCACTGCATGGTCCAAGGCATTCTGAGCAAAGTTGAAGTGACATGTCGAAACAGCTGAGTCTTAGTATACCTTAGCGAAGAAAATAGAGAAAACAGACGAAGTTCTAAGTGTCTTCTTTTCCGCAAAATAAACATTGTTTCCGCGTAAGGAAAAATAGTTTATATAAAAAAGCGCCCTTGAAACCATTTCCATGTTACCACTTTGCGATTGCACTATTACAACTATCATCACCATCAGCCTGGTTACGCCCACTGCAGGGCAAAAGCCCCTCCCATACTTCTGCAACTATCCCGGTCATGTACTAATTGTGGCCATGTCGTCCCTGCAAACTTATTGATCTCATCCGCCCACCTAACTTTCTGCCGCCCCCTGCTACGCTTCCCGTCCCTTGGAATCCAGTCTGTAACCCTTAATGACCATCGGTTATCTTCACTCCTCATTACATGTCCTGCCCATGCCCCCCATTTGTTTTTCTTGATTTCAACTAAGATTTCATTTACCCGCGTTTGTTCCCTCACCCAATCTGCTCTTTTCTTATCCCTTAACGTTACACCCATCATTGTTCTTTCCATAGCTCGTTGCGTCGTCCTCAATTTAAGCAGAACCCTTATCGTAAGCCTCCAGGTTTCTGCCCCTTACGTGAGTACTGGAAAGACACAGCTATTATACATTTTTCTCTTGAGGGATAGTGGCAACCTGCTGTTCATGATTTGAGAATGCCTGCCAAACGCACCCCAGCCCATTCTTGTTCTTCTGGTTATTTCAGTCTCATGATCTGGATCCGTGGGCCTTACCTGCCCTAAATAGATGTATTCCCTTACCACTTCCAGTGCCTGGCTACCTATCGTAAACTGCTGTTCTCTTCCGAGACTGTTAAACATCACTTTAGTTTTCTGCAGATTAATTTTTAGACCCACCCTTCTGCTTTGCCTCTCCAGGTCAGTGAGCAGGCATTGCAATTGGTCTCCTGAGTTACTAAGCAAGGCAATATCATCAGCGAATCGCAAGTTGCTAAGGTGTTCTCCATCAACTTTTATCCCCAATTCTTCCCACTCCAGGTCTCTGAATACCTCCTGTAAACACGCTGTGAATAGCATTAGAGCGATCGTATCTCCCTGTCTGACGCCTTTCTTTATTGGGATTGTGTTGCTTTCATTATGGAGGACTACGGTGGCTGTGGTGCCGCTATAGATATCTTTCAGTATTTTTACATATGGCTCGTCTACACCCTGATTCCGTAATGCCTCCATGACTGCTGAGGTTTTGACTGAATCAAACGCTTTTTCGTAATGAATGAAAGCTATATCTAAGGGTTGGTTATAGTCCGCACATTTCTCTATCACCTGATTGATAGTGCGAATATGGTCTATTGTTGAGTAGCCTTTACGAAATCCTGCCTGGTCCTTTGGTTGACAGAAGTCTAAGGTGTTCCTGATTCTATTTGCGATTACCTTAGTAAATACTTTGTAGGCAACGGACAGTAAGCTGATTGGTCTGTAATTTTTCATGTCTTTGGCGTCCCCTTTCTTATGGATTAGGATTATCTTAGCGTTCTTCCAAGATTCCGGTAAGCTCGAGGTCATGAGGCATAGTGTATATAGGGTGACCAGTCTTTCTAGGACAATGTTCCCACCATCCTTCAACAAATCTGCTGTTACCTGACCCTCCCCAGCTGCCTTCCCCTTTTGCATAGCTCCCAAGGGGTTCTTTACTTCTTCCGGCGTTACTTGTGGGATTTCAAGTCCTTCTAGACTATTCTCTCTCACGTTATCGTCGTGGGTGCTACTGGTACTGTATAAATCTCTATAGAACTCCTCAGCCACTTGAACTATCTCATCCATATTAGTAACGATATTGCCGGCTTTGTCTCTTAACGCATACATTTGATTCTTGCCTATTCCTAGTTTCTTCTTCACTGCTTTTAGGCTTCCTCCGTTCCTGAGAACATGTTCAATTGTATCGATATTATAGTTCCTTATGTCAGCTGTCTCACGCTTGTTGATTAACTTAGAAAGTTCTGCCAGTCCCATTTTAGCTGTAGGGTTAGAGGCTTTCATACATTGGCATTTCTTTATTAGATCTTTCGTGTCCTGCGATAGCTTACTGGTATCCTGTCTAACGGAGTTACCACCGACTTCTATTGGACACTCCTTAATGATGCCCATAAGATTGTCGTTCATTGCTTCAACACTAAAGTCCTCTTCCTGAGTTGAAGCCGAATACCTGTTCCGTAGCTTGATCCGGAATTCCTCTAGTTTCCCTCTTACCGCTAACTCATTGATTGGCTTCTTATGTACCAGTTTCTTCCGTTCCTTCCTCAAGACTAGGCTAATTCGAGTTCTTACCATCCTTTGTTCACTGCAGCGCACCTCGCTGAGCACGTCAACATCTTGTATGATGCCAGGGTTAGCGCAGAGTATGAAGTCTATTTCATTTCTAGTCTCGCCATTTGGGCTACTCCACGTCCTTTCGGCTAAACTGCTTGCGGAAGAAGGTATTCATTATCCGCATATTATTCTGTTCCACAAACTCTACTAATAACTCTCCCCTGCTATTCCTAGAGCCTATGCCATATTCCCCCACTGACTTGTCTCCAGCCTGCTTCTTGCCTACCTTGCCATTGAAGTCGCCCATCAGTATAGTGTATTTTGTTTTGACTTTACCTATCGCTGATTCCACGTCTTCATAAAAGCTTTCGACCTCCTGGTCATCATGACTGGATGTAGGGGCGTAGACCTGTACTACCCTCAATTTGTACCTCTTATTAAGTTTCACAACAAGAATTGCCACCCTCTCGTTAATGCTATAGAATTGTATGTTACCAGCTATATCCTTATTAATCAGGAATCCGACTCCTAGTTCTCGTCTCTCCGCTAAGTCCCTCTAGCACAGTACGTGTCCGTTTTTTAGCACTGTATATGCTTCTTTTGTCCTCCTAACCTCACTGTGCCATATTATATCCCATTTACTACCCTCTAATTCCTCCAATAACACTGCTAGACTCGCCTCACTAGATAACGTTCTAACATTAAACGTTGCCAGGTTCAGATTCCAATGGCGGCCTGTCCGGAGCCAGGTATTCTTAGCACCCTCTGCTGCGTCACAGATCTGACCACCGCCGTGGTCAGTTGCTTCGCGGCTGCTGGAGACTCAAGGCCTGGGTTTGATTGTTGTATTCATATAGGAGGTTGTGGCCAAGTACTGCGCCAGGGTGGCCAATCCTGCTCTGGTGAGAGAGTGCGTCACCAGTTCTGGTCACCGTGATCAGGCCGCACTCCAGGCCTGTTTGTGCAATTTTCTAAACTCACGGTTTTTTTTTTCGGCGGAAAATTGCGCGGCACCGGGACTCGAACCCCGGTCCTCTTGAACGCGAGGCGGATACTCTACCGCCACCGCAGGAATTGTACGCCTCATTTAACCTACAGTGGTGCCTTCTTTGATCAGTCAAGGTGGACCAATCTGAGCTCGGTTAAACCGCACACATGGCACTCAGCTAGAGAAACCTGGTATTTAAGACCTGCACATGTGTGGCCACACATTATAGAAGATATTTTTTTAAATATAAAAAAAGAAGAAGACAACAGGGGATTTGAACCCGTGGCCCTTGGATGTTGCCCGGCGAGATAGCTCAGTCGGTTGGTCCGTCAGGCCCCAGGTTACATTGAAGCGCCATAGCTCCTGTCCAGAGCCTCATACTTGCGTGGAAAGAGACTGATGTTGTTGACTGAGTGATTCGAAGGCATACTTTCTTGGAAAAATGGCCTCCCGTGGATAAGAGCGAACTCGAGCGGCTCTAGAGACTAGGAAAAGCTTGATCAGGTGCTAGGCGAGCGCGGCATGCTCAGCGTGGGAAGCTAGCTAGAATAACTATCTCAAGGACTGCTGCTCACGAGAGCGAAATACGTTTGTGTAATTATTATAACTCCAATAAGACTACTTTCGAAAAGAGAAAGGGTTGTACTACGAATGCTATGACTGATAATTTTCTACACACACACACACACACACACACACACACACACACACACACACACACACACACACACACACACACACACACAATATATATATATATATATATATATATATATATATATATATATATATATATATATATATATATATAACTATCTACACTATTATATTATTCTAGCACCGCACTTATTTTATGCGGTATGCTCGTGAATTCGCCAGGTGTATATATATATAAAGGCAGCTGATTAGATCCCGCGAAAATGACACATGCGGTACAGTCTAGACTATATATATATATATATATATATATATATATATGTTTGTTTACTTACAGGCCGGACCTGGGGCGCCTATAACGTAAAGCAATTGCAAAGTTTTCTATTCCAATTCTGCAATCAGCCCTCTGCGATTGATTAAAAACTTTTTTGGACCATCCCCATTTCGCCTGTCTGGCACGCGACGTCACGAAAACTGTGTAGCTCCCCATATGATATGACGTGTGCACACTGATTACGCATGATTGGAAGGAACAAAAGAAAAATAGTTATCTTTGATTCAACGCCTTTTCGCCATTAGCCCTCGGCTACTGGTCAAAAGTTTTCGGGCGACACCTACTTCACCTGCCTGTCACGCGACGTCGCAAAACCGCGACAGCCCCCCATCTTAAACGACGTGTAAACACTGATTATGCATGATTTGACTGAACAAAAGAAAAATAGCTATTTTTGATTCGGCGCCTTTTACCCATTAGCCCCCAGCTATTCGTGAAATGTTTTCGGACTGCACACACTTCACCTGCCTCTCACGCGACGTCCCAAGACCGCAAAATCTCACCGCGTCAAAGTGACGTGTACGCGTTAAAGATGCATTAATACGCCGAACTAAACTGAATTTTCTTCTGAATAGCCGCAGGCGGCCCTGTTCCGAAAGGAATAAAATATAGTTGCCGCCATTCGCTCAGGCACTGACTACTCGCACCTGCCGGAGAGCTTGGGTTTATGTACGTATAATAAAGCTTCCTTCGTGGACGCGTAACGTTTTCGAGCACTTTTGGCACGTTTACAACCTCTTTCTGCCAACTCTTCTTTGCTGAGAATCCGTTTTAGCGTCTTTCTTAAGCTTCGCGTTGCAATCCGCCGCGATTTTCTACCAGCCACCGCAAGCTAAGTAAAGGAAAGCGGACCAATCGAAGATGCCGGCACCACCCTCTTCATTCGGTTATCGATTTTCAGTGCAGTCGCTCTGCCCCATCGAATTCCTCTCCACTTCAGCGTGCTCCTCGCCTCTTGTCAGACAATTAGATAAGAGAAGCCGCTCAGTGTAGGCAATGTTATTCGTTTTTCAAGTAAACGAAAGTGACGCCCTATGTACCAGGAGGGCGTTTGACTGGTCTGTTCAGACAACCCTGCGGGTGAACGCCCGGTGCTTGCGTCGGCGGTTACGCAAATTGGACGTCAGGAGATTGGAATAACAACATATTGGAATAGTTTTACATTATAGGGCCCCTGGTCACGCACACGCGGGTCACAGCTAAGCTTAGTAATGAATGTCCGGGCCTGGGCCGGACCCGAGCTTAGCAACAAGGGCCCAGGGTGGGCCTGGGCTTGGTGTGACGGTCCCGGGCTGGGCTCCGGCTTCATAAAGCGGGCCCGTGCAGTGCACTGAAGGACAACATGGCTACGCGACTACTGCGTCAACTGAGCGACGACCTACAATGTGGGCGTATTTAGAGCAGCACAACAAACTACGCCAGCATTAGTTTCATACAACGTGGGTATGGATGCTGCTATATTCAGTAGCTTGTGTTACCGTTTGTAGCGTGAATGGCAAATAACAGTCGTAGGTTCAGTGCCATGTGACAGAGTCTGCTTCCCTACACTTTCGAGCATGTTATATTCAGTAGGAAGTTGAATCTTTTGTCGATAAACACGAGCGACAATAAAAAATGTCTAGACTGTTCTCTGACCGGAAGCTGCCCTGATTAAACATGATGAAATCAACCGTAATGTGCCTGAAGAGGGCTACGTGTCATTTCTTATATTATGCTTAAATCATGGAAGTTCATAATCGTTGTTCAATTTAGCAAGGAAATCTGGAGAGTATACGAGGTCGGCCCCTTTAAACATAATGAATACTCAAACATGGGCGTCTGATGGGGTTTCACGCCCCATCGTAACGCAGGGGCTCAGAATCGTTTTACCTGAGCATTTGAAATTAAGTTTGGCCACGTTGAGTCTTTTTTAAACAGCGCCCAAAGCAGGAACTTTTGTAGATTCCTCTGCACTGCCATGATAACTGAGCCAACGTTGCCGAGAACCAAAACCCCAGACCCAGTGTGTCAGCAGAACGCCACAGCTACGGAGCTAACGTGGGGGGTGTTGGGAATAAACAATTTCATCATTACCACCTCTCTTCGAAGCTAAAGTCAATAAAGATATAAATAAAGAATAGGATATTTATTTCTATCATTAGGTTACATGTCCCCATGAGCGCTATAACGTAAAGCTATTCTAATATGTTCCTATTACCTTTCTGCCACTAGCCCTCCAGGATTGGTCAAACATCGTTCGGGTCTACCACACTTCACTTGTCTGTCACGCGACGCCACGAAAACAGTGAAAACTCCCCATTTGATACGACGTGTGCACACTGATTATACATGATTAGGTCTAACAATATAATTTTTTTTTGTTCTGATTGTACGAATTATTTCGCCATTAGCCATTGGTCAAAATTCTTGGGGGCTTCGCCCACATAGTCCTGTCTATCACGTGAAGTCACAAAAGCGCGAGAACTCGCCACGTCAAAGTGGTGTGCGCGCTTTAAAGATGCATTAGCATGCCGGAAAAAAGAAAGAATTGTTTTTCTTTTTTTGAATAGCCAGAGACTGCCCTGTTCCGAAAGAAAGAAAAGATGGCTACCCACTCGGAGTTGTCCGGGAGAATAAATTTCTTTTTGCATAATAAAAGCGTTTGTGTGGCAGTATAACGTAGTCGAGCTCCACGTATACGACTCGCTCTAGCAACTCTTTTAAAGCGCAGCTCTTTGGCGTCCGTTCCTGGGTTTCGCGTCGTCGTCGGCGTTGTCGTCGGCCTCGTAACCAGCTCCGCCCCCCTTTCATCCCCCCAGCGCTAGCAGCGACCGACTGATACCGCTGGATGCCGCTGACGCCGCTAGAGAGTCAAGATAACGTGACTGCATAGAACACCGTCGCCGCCATGCAGAAAGAGGAGGAAAGGGTCCCCCCCCCCCCTGTTCTTGTGTGGCGGATAGGGTGCTCTTCAGTTGCCGACGCGCCGGTTATTTCACGTAGGCCCCGGCACGTCGACGAATACGTGACCACCTTCCCACGGCTAGACCTGGTTCTTAGCGCTGCGGAAGCGAGGGTATCATATTGTTTGTGTCGGCATCGGCGGCGTTGTCCCTGAAACCAACTCCGCAGCTGGGGTTGACTCACTATCGGCGTCAGCGGCATCAGTCAGTCGCTGCTATCTCTTCCCTCCTCCCTTTATCGTGTTGTCCGCTTGCTGCGCGCGCTTCTGCCCCCATCGTTTGCCGCTGGGTGTACACGCCGCCCCCCTACCCCCTCTTCCTGCGAGTCTCCGGTTGTCAAAGCGCCGGCTCGAACTTAATTCCTTTCTTCGCTCCTCCTCCAATGCAACCCCTGTGCGGTGGCAATCAGAGAGCCAGATCGGTGGCGGCGGATCTGTATATGTGCACCGCCCGAGCCGAAATTGCCGCTGCCGTTCGCCCTGTGCGGTGGCAATCAGAGAGCCAGATCGGTGGCGGCGGATCTGTATATGTGCACCGCCCGAGCCGAAATTGCCGCTGCCGTTCGCCACTGCGAAATTATCTGCCAGTTCTTTCTGAGCCATGAGCGAGACGACCGATGGAAGTCCTCCGTCTGCTGCTGCTAAACGAGCTGCCAGAGCAGAGGCCCAGCGCCGTCGCCGTCAGAATCCAGAGGTGCGTGCCGCCGAAGCAGAAGCTTACCTAGTGGAGTCTTTGTTAAAGGAATACGTGTGAAAAATACAAAAAAAATTCTGTGATAGCGCATACATGTGTTGCTCGATTTCTTTGCCTCAATCTATCGAAAAGGTGAAACAGCTTATTTGCTGCGCTCAAATTTCGCATTAGGAAGTAACGTAATCGTCGGTAATTTTTTCACTGACGATCAGTCTTAGCGGCATTTTGAACTCCCGGTGCACGCCGCCGCAATTTTCGACCGGCCAGTGCAAGCTAAGCAATAGGAAGCGGGCCCAGTCGCAGACGCCAGTACAACTTTCCTCCTCCAGTTATCTACTTTCACTTCACAGGTGTGCGTCATTGGTGACGTGGCAGTGCGCTCTAAGGCACTGCACAGCAACTCCTGTGTGGGTGTCATTTATGGGGTCGACCCTTCTTTCGACGCCCTCACAGTGAAAGGAAACCTGGAGGAACCTGTCGCGGTGCTGCCATGCTCGCGGAGTGGCGCAAGCGTCACCGTCACGTTCGTCGGGAGCGTCGTGCCTCCGAACGTGCGGCTTTTCAAGCAGCTGCGCGCCGTTCGTGCCCGACTCCCCCGACCACTTCAGTGCGACCGCTGCGGCGTTTTCGGCCACGCCGGCGCCACCTGTTTCCGCGACGCCCACTGCCTCCGCTGCAGTGACTCGCATCCTACAGGAAACTGGCCCGCGGAGAAGCCACGCTGCGTCAATTGTAGTGGTCGACACCCTTCGACAGAGCCGAGCTGTCCCGTGTGGCAGCGCGAGAGGAAGGCGGCCGTGTTGTTGTCTTCGTCTGAGCGGCCCTTTTCGAGGAAAAAAGCGCTTGAGCTGGCCGGTGCCACATCGTACGAGCAGCATACAGCCGCTCCGTCGACGCCTACTCGCACCCCGCAGGGCCGATCCTACAGTGACGCCCTGCGTGGCCGCAACACCCAGACGGCCGCTCCTGAGCCGTTACGCGGCCCACAAACTGATCTGAGCAGCGACCCCAGGGACGCACTCATAGCCGCTCTCCGCTGCTCTCCGTGCCCTGCTGGTCCAATGCCCAGCCATCGACAGCAACGTGCGACAGATGTGCGACGCGGCTCTCGCCGCGCAGGAAGCTCTGCTTCACCACGACTAGGCGCGCCACCGCGCCCCATAAGCGAAGGCCACCAACTTGCCCACGCGCGCTGTTCGGGCCGCCGCGTCTCTTTCACCCTTCTTTCAATTCCCTCTCCCTCTTGCGCAGCGCAGTTGAGGTATTCTCATCTGAGAGACAGTTACTGCGCTGCACTTTACCCAATTTTTTTCCTCCCACCAACAAGAATCTCAATCTCACTGGCTCGGACCCACCGAAACCTTCTCCACTTTTCTGCGCTCCTGGCCTCTTGTGAGCGAATTAGATTCAAAAACAAAATTGTCAAGGAAGGCAGTGTTAACTGCTTTCAAAACAAACAAAAGTGACCTTTTTATAAACGAAGAGAGAGCTTCATCGGCCTCTTCAAACAACGATGCAGGCCACCACCGGATGCTTGTGTCGGCGGTTACGTAAATTTAACGTCAGCAGATTGGAATAAAGTCAGAATTACTTTAAGCTATAAGGCCTCGTGTATAGTTCTTCATACATATTCATTTGTCGAATTCCTTACGTGTATATTCAAATCATGTTGCAGATCACGCAGTAATATTTCCTACACTCACGAGCAACTTTCAGTGGCTGTGTAGAAGAAAAACTACGAGGACAGGGCTCCTGCTCGTGTATCGGAACTCCCAACCATCCGAGATAGGTTTAATGTCGCTTTCAGTTTAGGCTTTGCCATCCACGGCACCACCATAGCTGAGAATCAAGGTGAGAAAAGCTCCATATTATTCCTTTTATCTTGCTTGTTGGAGACAAAAATAAACAGATATTTGAACGGGTTACAATTTCTGACACGTGGTTTAATAGAGCGACAAATACTATTAGGTTTCGGGGAGTTTGAAATCAAGTTGCTTTATCTAAACAAACAAACAAACAAACAAACAAACAAACAAACAAACAAACAAACAAACAAACAAACAAACAAACAAACAAACAAACAAACAAACAAATAAATAAATAAATAAATAAATAGTTTTGCCTTCCCGGATTCATGATCGACACTACGTGGGAGAATGAGAAATCATTCGGCGCCATTCATTTCTCGTTAGAGTAGTGCATATATTCAGAGATCGACGATGAATTCATTGTTAGGCGGGTGTAGGTTAGTAATGGGTGCCGTCATATCTACTGAGATGGTTGATTTTGAGCGCGCGCTTTATTTCGGCATGCTTGAGTTTCGGCCAGTATACAATCGCAAACACTAGCATAATTTCTACTGCAAACACTCAAAGTAAATATAAGAAATTGCATTTTGCAGTCACTACATTAAGAGCAGCAATCATGAACCTTGGTACTATATTCAGCAGGACTCTCACACATACGCATACCTGCCAATCCGTCAAGTTTAAAATTCGTAAAATCCCGCGCACACGACTCTGAGAGGAGAGCAGGAAGGGGTAGCAAACATTTCTGTAAAGCTTGTCATGAGTACTCGCTTTTCTTTAGTAATACATAGGCACTTTATTACCCAAGATTCACCTGTAGACTAAGCTTTTAGATCATAGTGACTTCATTAACAACTTTTCGGTCGCGGATTTCGCTTTCTGCAATAACTTTGATAAACTTTCTTGAAGCAACTACCCCTCTTGCGTCTTTTCAGTCAAGGACGAGTAACAGAATGCTCGTAGACCGACGATCGAAATTTTTTCCAAAGCCAAATTTATTTTTTCGTAATAGTTCATGCAACATTCGTAAAACCGTAAAACCACCCCAATTTCGTAAACATTAGGAAGCATGCTGGAGAGTTGGCAAATGTGCATACGTTTTGGTTTTGTGGATTTTTGCTCGGTAGCCACAAAAACGTTGTCTGCGAGTACAGTATACTTCCTGTAACAATATAATTTATCTAACGCACTTTCTCTTGATAAAATAGTTTGGACATCGACTATTGAATGTCCTAACATAACAGTGCACACGAGCGGCGACAATAACTGTTGTTTTGAGCTAATTATTGATGACTAGGGCATTTGTCGAAAAAAAAAATTGCCAGCCACTTCGTTTCAATTGCGATTTACAAGCATTACTCACATTTCGACTCGTTCGACTTTCACGCCCCACGAATCGGTGGCTTCATCCAGGCTCGCCTGTTCAACAAAGACGAGAAGGAAAAAAGATGCAATTAAGAGCTCAGCAGTGAAAACTATGCGACCTACTGCATTCTTCTTTCCACACTGCCGGGTTCTTGAGATAGCAGCAGTCACCCAGATCGGCATACAGCTATTGCTACTAGCGCTCCGTTAATTAATACCTGCTTTCTGCACAAGATTTTGTTAATTTGCAAAGCCCTTGCTTTGAATGACAATTTTTAGGCTAAGAACGTGTTTTTAACTTCTCTCTTTTGCAAACGTTCTCACGGGACTGCCCCATGCGCGAATTTTCACCCTGTTGCAGACAACAGAAATTAAGGCTCCTTCAGAGGAGATAAAACTCTTCACGTACATATTTTTGTTTAATGAATAAGTTTTACATAAATTACTGACTAGCTCTGACTAGAACGCATCAACACTGAAGCGCATTTGTAAGTCAGGTTCATTTTCTCTTGTGCAGCCACCGAATCATACGTATCGCTGCATTAGTGTTTTCAACCAATGTTTAAAGGTAATAATAATTATTTCTTCGGCGTTGTTAACCGTATACTTTCTTTTACTCCTCTGTGCACGGAAGATTTATGCTTTTTTACACATGTAGTGCAAGCACTATTAACGTACTTCGTCGTTTTTATTTGTACATAGCCATCATCATTTTCCCTGTTCTTCTACTTCTTCACGCATGAGCTCGGGCGTTTCCTTCTTATTTTGGAATAAAAAACGCTTATACAACCTTTTTTCTTCCAATCTGGAACCCTGAGAGCAATGTTTCTTTCGGAGACCGTGGCAATTGTTTGGCTTCGGGTATTGATTAAAAAGAACCCCCTAACAACAATTTCTTATAGTAACTATTATTTTTTGATACGATAGAAGCAGTTCGGTGCGTTCTGTACAGCCAAATTTGAAACGAAATGCCGTCTGCAGGCGCAATAAACGTTGTCAGCTTTGAACGGATCCCTGACCGACGTCAGAAAGAGCAACGGGGCACTTCAAATCCCCACGTTCTCATTAACAGCAGTCCGTAGTATAACCGTCTGACAATATTAACGGCGTACATATATGGATTGTCAAATGTTTATTGGATTCACTGCCTGGTTGCAAGGGCAGAACATTTCTAACATGAAGACACAGCCGGGCATGTCAGAAATGCTTGCGTCATGCACTTTTCTGTAAAGAGCAAATTTAACAAGTCAGCATACATGGCGGGAACGCAAACTAAACGTGTCCACACGTCGTGTCGCGTCGTCTTGACACGTGACTCATTCCTCCCGTAAAAACGCATTGCATCTTCATGCCGCGAACGTACGAGACTCCGCCTACTGTGGTATTTTTATTTGTAAGGGAAGCGCGATTGGGGCACAGACAAAATCTTCTTTCCCGCACCATCGTTACGACACCAGCAAACGCGGACATGCAGAGACATACGTTGCGAGTGCTACCAGTTTTCTGCAGAGCAAGCAGTTATGTAAATGACGATTATTTGCATTCCGCATAATTACATAATAAGCCGTAATTGTTGATTGAACTTCTGAAATATTATAATTAGATGACAAGTGCCAATAAGAAAATTGTAGAGCAACATGAAAAACTCCCGATACAGCTTTTTGTTGCTCAACACGTGCTACATAAAAGTACTTTTTCGGGCGTGAAAGAAGCCCGCGAGTACACGCAAGATTGCCGCGCGACTGGTCGCTTGAGGCACTTTGCGTGTATTCGCGAGGGCTTATTTCATGCTCGGAAAAACACTTTTAAGTACCACGTATTGAGCAACAGAAAGCTGTATCGGGAGTTTTTCATGTTGCTCTACAATTTTCTTATTGGCACTTGTCATCTTATTATAATGTTTCAGAAGTTCAATCAACAATTAGGGCTAATTATATAATTATGCGGAATGCAAAATATAATCTGAGCATCTCCAGGCGACGGCAATAAAGATTACCTTGGTTCTGTCCAGCTACGTGGCATCTGCATATTTTTAAATCTTGGCGCATGATAGCTGGCACGCCCTGTAGTTTATTTAACTTTCCCGTTAAGGTGACCGTTATTATTTTCTTTCCCGCATGCTTGTACTGCGAAGAGAACAAATGCAAGGAAAAGAATGGCCTGCACCATGTCATCCATCGCTGGACTACACTTTCCGACTGCCGGCATAGTCTATAATCGCAGAAGAACTAAACAAAATAACTCTCGTTTAGACAACAAGCATTTTCTAACTGCTTTCTGCAATCTGTAAGCGCTGGAGCAGGTACAATCATGGCGCAGTGGTTTGACATTGAAAACATGAAGTTATGTCCCCCACTCGCGCCAGTGTCTTTGCAAAGATTTCATTTTACACGTTTGCTCATCAGACGATTCAGCAAAGCCCACCTGCGTGACTCGTAAAATGAGCTATTGCACGGAGAGCTGCACTCTCAACCTGCGCGTTAGTGCCAAAAATAAAAATAAAATAAAAAACAACTGAAACGTCCATTTTCATGCCCTTCTTGTGGGTGAGGCGAAAGAAATATGAGCTTTTTTTTTTAGTAGAAGACGCACATACACGAAAACACAAATTAAGGGACCCCGCAAGTAGAATATAGAGAGAGGTGACTTTCAAGCGATGTGTCCGCCTTGCCCTTACTCACAATTCTGTAGCACTCAAGCCCCCAATACTTGACATTAAATACAACAAACTTGGGAGCATATGAAAGTTCCATTACAATGCAAGTGCACATTTAGTTGGTTATCATCCGCTGTACGCATGCATGTAAACTGTCGACCGATAATCGAATCATGGTTGCAGTACTACACTGCCCCGAGACGAGAAATGAACAGTCGAGCCGCACAATTTAGTCGTAGTTCTTAAGTGCACGTCGATTACCTTACAGATGGTCTCGAGATGTTCGAGCGCGACCGAGTGCCTCCCAGTATACGGTCGAGCCTTTCATTTAGCAGATAGTATACCCTGCGTCCCGCTAGGTGGCACCAGTACAGAGGTAACCGCAAAGCGGCGGCACACCTGCATGACGTGCGAGATGGACTCCCGCTCAGACAGAATCTCCGACAGGTTCTTGGTGCCGAGCACGTTCCGGAGCGTGGTGGCGGCCAACAGCCTGGTGGAGTGGCCGTAGTCCTCTACGTTGGTGATGGCGATGGTCGCGTTACTTATGCGGTAGTACACCACCGCGTCCACGGCCACTGTCACTGAGTCCTTGGACAGGATCTGCATTGAGACAAGAGAAACGTGTTTATGTACGAGACAACATAAAGAATAAGTGTTAAGCTCCAGGCTTTACACACCTGGAACTTATCCTGTACATAATGCTCGTGAGGCAGCAGATACTATGCACATTGGAAAAAAAGAAGAAAAATTTGAGTTCAGCGTCACCAGTATGAAACCATGTGAGCGTGAGCAGAATAAAAGAATGAAAAAAGATATCAGAAAGATGGAGACGTTATCCGAAGCTACGTCTGGGTCACTGCGTTAACGCTAGAAGCATAGAAATACAGCGTGAGTAAAAAGGAGAAGAAGGAAGGTAGAATTCAGCGATACAATTTGGTGGGTCCTTCATGTGCGCGCCGCTGAGCTATAGTTGATCAGGAACCGCATACTAGATAGACTCACAGAGAGATAACTAGAGGCTTTGTATCGGAATGTTTACGTGTATATTACGTTCTTATAAAAAAGAAATTTCACGTCGCTATAAAGGGAACGAGGTAACGTACATGATTACCTTCTAGTCCTAGTACATCTAGCTTATCATATGGTCGTCAACATAGAACACCCCTGTAGCACCTGCAAGAAATAAAAAGCCAGGTTTCTCCCAAAAAGCATTGTTTCACACAAGCAAGGAAACACACAAGAAACGAACCGGTAGTGTGGTGTAGTGACAATACACGCCACCTACGAGCGGTACGGTTTTCGGGTCAGAAAACCTTTTTCAGGTCACACGCACGTTTCCAAGTATTGGGAGTGCATGGAAATAGCCCAAATTTGAAGGCAAATGTGCTGAAAAAATCGTACGCCGGGTAGTGGTGCAGATGGGAAACTATAGTATCGTAAGCGCCTCAGAAAGAGAACTGCGAGCGTGGCCATGGTTCCAGAATTTTGCGCTCGGGTAATGACCTTTTATCTAAACAGTTTGACGCGTAATTCCGCACAACTGCAGCGAAATCCGTGGAGTCTAATGAAAACGGCGCTTATTTAATCTCACGGACAAACGCCGCACGGCACCATCGCAACTCTCGCCTCACATCGGAATCATGAGCCCCGATCGCAGCGATGAGAGCGCGCGAGCAGCATTGCTTTCAAGTGATTGTCGGAACATAAAACGCGACGGGCAGTGCGATCAAGCCGACACCGGCCCGTTCTGCCGCTTTCGACCCCTGCGGCACGTGTGTTTTCCGCTACTTAAACGCGGCTTTAAGATGGAGCAAGCGGAATGATGCTACCGGTCAAATGAGAGAATACCGAATAAATGACGTATTGTAGCTATCGGCTAATCAGTTGAAATATGCAAGGTGTAGGAAGATAGCCTTGTGCTAAGGTTGATATTCGGTTGGTGCGCCATGAGTACATATTACCTAGCACTTTACAGACAAGGACCACAGAAAGAAAGAAATAATACAAACGCGACCGTTAAAAACTCAAAACAATTTTATTGCGAAAGCTAGTGACTGCTATTGCAAATGGCAAAACAATTAAGTTATAATGAACAAGAGTCAAGACGCGCGCGTGAATATTTTGTTTCATTTTGTTCTTCTTGTCCGTAAAGCACTACGCTGTCTTCACTAACCTGTCATCTGTAATCTGCTGTTCTCAAAGTAAAACTCGCTCTCTCTCTCTTCTAATAGATTCGTGCTACTTTCGGGCGCATGGCAATTTTCGCTTTCGTTGTAACTATGTCACAGACTACTTATACATTCTTGTTATCCGGACAATTTCTTTTGCCTCGGGTGACTGAACATTCCGGAAATTGCTGCATATAGAAGCTGCGGACATGACTAAAACGGCTGTGATTAGCGCTAATGTGGGTCCTTTTTCTCTCATTTTGTGTCGCGCTCTAGTTGTACCGGAGTTTTCACATGTGAAACGATACTGAAGTGTTCTGTCGCAGGGAGAAGTGCGACAAAAGGTGCGAACACTAATGGATGGTTCTTTCGTAATAGAATAGAGTTCGACAGTGGAGAGATTTAGCCTGTCGCATGCGTGATAACATTCGTTACCCAAAACCAAATACACAGACGAAAAAAGCGAGGTCCATGACGATAACCTACAACAACCCCCCCCCCCCCCCCCCATGTTCCACAATAACACGTCCAACAGATACATTCCTGCATTTTGTGACACATTTAGAAGAAAAAAAATTATGGAGATCCCACGCACTGTGGGAATCGATGTAAGTGAAGCTTTCCGTGTTGGATGCTTTGATTGACGATAATTAGCGGTGATGTTGACGGCTAAAGCTTAATTTCTTCAACGTTTAGGATGCTATTTGTCTGCGTCTGACCATAGCTGTTTGTCTGCGTAGTACACAGATCAGACGGGGAGAGGCGTTTGCTGGAGGCGTTGTTGTGCGCCATATTTTAAAACCTCAGAGAGGGTTGAACATTGTCATTGCCTCACATGGCACATCCCACCGTGGCAGAAGTATTAAACTTGAATCGGATTATGGGGCTATACGTGCCAAACCCACGATCGGATTATGAGGCACGCCGTAGTGCCGGACTCCGGATTAGTTTTAACAGCGCGATGTTCTTTAACGTGTCCCAAAATCTAAGCGCAGGTGCGTTTTCTATGTCGCCCACGTCGAAATGCGGCTGCCGCGATTGAAACCAAATCCACGACCTCTAGCAACGACATAGCCGCATAGCTAACGCGGCGGGCACAGAAGCGTTGATTTGACGGTCGACCGCTTCCGTAGTGTCTCCTGGACCCTGCGGTGCGCTTTAATTAATGCGGCTCTGCTTCTGCACGCCCTGCGTAAGTTGCCCGCTTGACAAATTGCATGGCGTTTATTTTTCAGAAATAGCAGCAGAGTACTCTACTGTACCTTGAACTTAAGCTTATCCAGTTTCCCCGCAACCGCTGCCGTATCGTAGTAGGGTTTCCTTGCCTCCGCACGTCACCTCCGACCCCCCCCCCCCCTCACCTTGCTTGGGAACTGCCGCTTCTCCTTCCTCCTCCATACAATTCTATCTGCGTCCTCTCTGGACTCGCACTTCAGTAGAAAGGGAAGCGCTGCAGTTTCTGCAATGCTTCTGAGGGGAGTCGCGGATAATTACAGCTGTGAAGAGGTTAATGTGGCGACGCCCAGGAAGCTCCAGACGGCATTGTGCACCTTCGACACGGTGGGGTGAAAACGAGTTTCTAGCGTCGCCTTTCCTCTCTGACTCGCCCCTGTCACGTATACACACGCTCTGAACCACCCTCCGACGCGGTGTACCGGACAGCAGCAACCGTAGCAACCCACAGCAGCAGCAGCAGCAGCAGCAGCAGTGGAAAAGTCGAAGGAAGAGGCAAAGAAAGCTTCGTGTTAAATAAGAGAAAGCAAGGAACATCGTCATTATCATGTTCCTTCTACCGACTTGACACGAGCACGTAAGTAGAATGTTCTCGATGATTGCAAGTTTTCATCTACCTCTCCAGCATCTTGTAAATACATTCAAGGTAATATCCATCCATCCCACACCAATTCTTTCTATTTATATGAGACGATATAGTAGGACAAAACTGAAAACAAGAACCAATTATGGAAAACAATTAGTCAGTTACCAGACACCTTCATTGCTAAATCTTCTGCGTGATTATGATGACGAAATTATGGAGGGTTCGAATAAATTATATAAATCTGTTATTTTTGCGAACAACATTGAGTTTGTTGTTGAGGGGGCATTGAGCTGGCCCACCAACTGGCGCGAGAGCTCACATTCCGCGTCGGCGGTCCGCCCTCTCGCTTCAATCCAGCCTGGAAAGACCTAGACAACAAAGATCCCCTCGTATCATACCACGAAATCACTTCAAATCATAGGTTATCACGAAGAATTTTTCCTCCTCCTCACCCAAAGCTCAAAAAAGCACAGGCCATCACTTACAGTTGCACACTAGGACATACATCACACCAACAACACTAAGCAGGATCAATTCTGACCTTCCTACTGAATGCCCACACTGCGGCCACGAATACAACAACTTCGAACACATGCTCTGGCTGTGCCCTGCCAACGCGAGCACGGACTATCCCGACCAGTCTTCCTGTGACTCAGCGCTCAGGAGCACAGAGCTCATCGCTCAGCTCAAGGCTGTCCAGAGGGCCCGGGCCGTCGCCGAAGGACTCTGTCTACCGGCCCCGACCTGGGTGGAGCCGCCGGATTGATTTCCCCTCAGGACCTAAATAAAGTTCTAGCTCACTCACTCACTCTCTTTTCAAACTACAGTTATAGTTTGAAACGAAATGTACCTCGAGTGTATTGCGTGGTATTTTTGTATCTTTCTAGTGACGTTCTTCTTTACGAAAATAATAATCTGTATCGCGACACTGGCGTTGATTTCAGCATGTCTCTTTCAATTTGTGTGCTGTGTACGGCCTGCGTGCTACGAATTGTAGGAGCAGATGCCTACGTCAGGCGATACGGCCTTTAGCTTGTGCTTCTTTTCTGTTGTAAACAGAAAAGAAAAGGCACTACGTCGCATTGACGCTGAGACACACGAAAAACAGAACCTCAGAAAGCCGGTGGCTTGGGACTACGCGGCATCTGCCGGATTCATCGGGAACCAGTTTGCCGCTGCGGTGCCGTATATTTGCCTTAAGAACCCGGCACACCGATCCCGGCCGTGCGGAAGTTTTGTTTCACTCCGGCAGGCAACGATGGCGAGATGGAATAGTATACGTGTGATGAGAGCGCAAGCAAGAAACGTTGTGCACACACATACTTGTGGGCACGGGGCAAATAGCCATTTCTGAAACTATCATCCCGATCAGAACACGGTAACATGACGATTCGTAACGGGACATGCGATGGGTGCACTGTTGGCATAAAAAGAAAGAAAAACAGGTTTAAGTCACGAAGACCTGAGCTAAGTCCAACGCAGGAAAAAGAAAAAAAGGATGAAAGAACAAAGTATTGGGGAACTCTATAGCAGCGCGCCCATGATTGATCGTTTTTCGACTCGCTGTCGGTTGAGGGTTCTTAACTCACAAACATAGGAAGGTAAAAACATTGAGTAAGGAGAATCAGGAAAAGTTAACGAACCGAATCTGAAAGTACCTGCTTGCATCACGGGCCAAAGTCAGACCATGGCACCGCGAAATTTTGTTTTTCCGCAGACGTCTGACACGGAGATTGGTAGCAAAACGGGGCACTTAGGAGGCTCGATAACAAGGGAAGACAGATGACGTTTTTTTTATCTCTTTCTTTTTTCACTGCAGCGAAGCTTCACTGCTGTAAAAGAAGGTTGCGCTGCAAGAAACAACGGTTGTCTTCAGAGAAAACGCTTTCAGTGGAGTACCGTTTTATAAAGGGTAATGACAAAAACTTCTAACGTACAGAGGGTATACGATGCGCCCCCAGCATTTTGACAGGAAAGTGAATGGTGCGGGATCCTTCCTCATGCTGTTCACATTTGAAGAAAGACGAGTGTCAGCCAAGTGGACGCCTGTGCCCATTTTTGTTTTTTATTGGTGCAGTATAACTCCTGATATGCGTCGTTAACTTCGTGCTGGCGACTTTCAGCGATGACAAAAAGAAAAAAGAAGAAAAAAAAGATGTAGTCGTGATTAATACAGAGATGCCGCGAGAGAAATGGTAACATAGAAAATAGTAAGGTTAATTTAAGTGTGTTTTATAGTAGGCTACTCATCTGGCGGGAGTGAAGAAGGCGTCGAAAAGGAGAACGAAAGAGGTAGAAATTGAAAGAAAGTAAACTATGCATAGAAATGAGAGGTAATGCACCACTGCCAACGCCAGCATAAAAGCTGGAGGACCTCACATAGCTCAATAATGCCTGCGGAACTTGCTGCATGAACTAGTCTTGGCTCATGTCCTGTACTGAAAATATTACGTTTACAGTAAAAAGCACCGCTGCTTCTGAGCCAGCCGCTACGCGGTACCATTGTAGTTGGTTATCGTGTTGGCGCATGATAGCGTATTTATCATGAATTTAACCTAACTCAAGCTAGACCATTTTATCCGCGCTGTGACAGCATGCAATGTATTCGTGATTGAAGAAAACGAGACCCTAGGCACCCAAGATTGCTAAGGGCGATAAATATTTTGTTTCCAGTATAGTTGACTATATGTACATGCTTTTAGTGAGCAGCAGTTTACCATTATCCCTCAAGAGAGAAGTGTATAATAGCTGTGCCTTACCAGTACTCACCTACGGGGCAGAAACCTGGAGGCTTACGAAAAGGGTTCTACTTAAATTGAGGACGACGCAACGAGCAATGGAAAGAAGAATGATGGGTGTAACGTTAAGGGATAAGAAAAGAGCAGATTTGGTGAGGGAACAAACGCGAGTTAGGGATATCTTAGGTGAAATCAAGAAAAAGAAATGGGCATGGGCAGGACATGTAATGAGAAGGGAAGATAACCGATGGTCATTAAGGGTTACGGACTGGATTCCAAGGGAAGGGAAGCGTAGCAGGGGGCGGCAGAAAGTTAGGTGGGCGGGTGAGATTAAGAAGTTTGCAGGGACGACATGGCCACAATTAGTACATGACCGGGGTTGTTGGAGAAGTATGGGAGAGGCCTTTGCCCTGCAGTGGGCGTAACCAGGCTGATGATGATGATGATGATGATGATGATGATGATGATGATGATGACATGCTTTTTGTGCGTTCAAATAACAGAAACATGACCCGTGTGTCAAGCTGATGTGTGTAGTTTGTGGTGCATATATAAACGTATAATTCGTTTCAATGATATGGACACTACAGGCACATTTCTGCCGTCGCCGTCGCCGTGATGCTTCGTATAAAGGGCGATAACATCGTCCGCGCGCGCCGTATGCTGTTTGCGCAGGTGAAAGCGTGCGAGGGTGAGCCGATGATGGTGGCTCAATCTGGCGCGGGCAAGGTAGGAAAGCGGGGAAGAAGCGCGTCATCTTCTGTCGGGCGCAAGACACCGGAGGAGGGGGAAGGGGGGGTTCTACTCTGCCAGCTGCTGCGTATGGCGCGGTCATGCGGTGCCTGTCCTGAAAACGATCTGCGATGGGGACTGAGTGCTGACAGCTTCGTGTGCGCTGTGTTTTCGCCACTTCGCCTTGAAGCGAGAGGCAGCACGAAAGCCCATTCACTCGCTGCTGCTGCCGCGCTTGCTCACTCCAGTGTTTTGACAGCGAATTTTCGAGGTCATCGAGTTCATCTTTGCCTGTGCGCGCGTGACACCATGCTTGTTAATTTAGTTAGTAAGCGAATGTTAACAAGTTTATACGGCCGATAAAACTACTATCCTTACTTCGTATAGCTATCTACTTATTTGCTATCACAATTGATGCTACGCCTTTCGGGCGTATCATCAGTAATTTATTAACAAAACATCGTTTCATGCACTGAAGCACACAGATAACTGGAACGCCAATGCATTTCTCCGCACAGTTCGGGAATTTATATCTATATACTGGTGCCGTCCTGAGCGTTCCTTCGAAGTGGATCCGCCTTGCGAAGTACACCTGCTAGAATTTGTAAATTGTAGTATGGGGCATCAGATAATTAGCCATAAAGTTAATCAATGAATTCTTCTTAATTAGTTGGTTTTGCATTTAATTCTTGTGCAAGTAGTGTCCGCCGCTTCTAGTACGCCGGCTCATAAACTAGAATTGAGGTATCTGCCACAGGCAAGCTTTAAAAATTTTTGAAAGTGTTCGCTGGAACACCCTGTATTTAAGGTTACATACCCCTTGCGTCACCTTGGACCATCCATTCTGGGGGATTCGCCAAGAATGGACAGAGCGAAGTTGTAAGTTGGGCACAAATACCCACTGGCCGCCCATACCCAACGAAGAGTTGTCTACTAGACAAAACAGCAGCCAGCACTTACTTAGTAGACAACTTGAGTCACTTGGTATGGTGCCGCTGTTTATTGTGCGAGATCGTGCAACCATCCAATGTGGCCAAAGTAGGTAAAGAGAGCTATCACTTTATTAGAGTAACGAGCCTCGGAATGCCCTAAATAATTTACCAAGATTGCTTTTCTACGAGCCAATTTCGTTTTTTTTCCCAGGAGGAGGAGTGCGTCGTGACAGAGAGGGTGGACACGTGAGAGCAGGACGTTTCTGACCCACTCTCCGGCTCGCTCGGTTGTCTACGATGTTGCTATTCATTGTGCAGCGCTACGTAGTAGCATAACCGACCATCGAGCGAGCCGGAGAAGGCACAATGTCCTGCTCCTACGTGTCCAGCTTCAACGTCCCGACACACTCACCTCCTGGGAAAATAAACCGAAACTGGTACGTAGAAAAACTATCATGTTTACCTACTCAAGGCATTCCGAGGCTTGCCACATTTTTTCTATAGTATAGAGGTTTAAGGGCTTCACCCAACACAAGCAAACAAAATTAAGAGTCGAAAGTACCACGTCAGTACTCCTTTAAAGAGGTCTATACCTGACAGGAGGAGGGCTTTGGCTTGACCTACCCGTTTAAGCATTTCCCACAGTTTGGTAGAAAACTTCTAATTTGGCGAAGTAAGGATGCCCTCTTCTCCCTCTGACGCCTACCTGCCCTACGAGTTGGCAGCCGTTTGGATAGTCGCGCTTCTGACCAGTCAGGCTCACGGACTCAAAGCCTGAAGATTCGACGACTTACGTAACGTGACAGTGATTTTGGACAGACCCTGAAATCCATGGGCTTAGAGCATTAGTTTGATGGAAAAGCTTGCCCACGCTACACTACAGCAATATAAAAGGGAAAAAAGAAAGATGTAGGAAGGAGAAAGTGCGACAAAGTGGAGGAAACAAACGACCCTGACAAAGCGGATGACTAAGATTAATCAACGTGGAGCCGGAATTTTGGCAGCGCGAGGCCTAATTGCGCGAAAAGATCCCTGCGCAGCGCACCCACTGGAGCGTAATAAAGTTTATCGATATATAAAAGAAGAACATAGAGTTACAGCCAATAATGCCTCGACAGAAAAGTAACAAAAGAAGAGTGAGACAGCAGGAGCGTTTAATGGTCACTTACAGCTATATTTATGAGGGTGGCACCGTGCAAGCTATTTTGTGCATTCTTTCCAATTTCTAGTTTTTTTTTACGGCACAGTTTTGTATAGAAAGACCGCGCTATAAGTGCGGCTCCCGGTGGGCAATGGGCGCTGCGATTTCATCGAGCAATCTGAATACCAGGGAGTGGCGGAATGTACGGCCGTCACAATATCTCCTCGAGTTTTGCAGATTCTATTCGTATACTAATTTGTGCGGATACGCTCACTCTGCCGTGGTATTTAAAGCGCTCGCGTGGAACTATATAGCACTGTCTTACCATTAGCCGCGTCGCCCTCCCCCCTGTTGTACACTTAGCCGAATGCCTTCTTGTGACACTGTGCTCTTCTTTGCAGGGAAGGGGAGGATCAAGGAAAAGGGATAAATGGGAGCTCAGTAACGGACACTAAATGGAAACATAAAGTTAGACAGATATATCGCATTTCTCAAAATTCTGAATAGGCCGGAATGAACGGAGACTTGGTAAGTCATAAGCGATGCAAAAATATAGCCAGGTTGCCGAAGCCATCATCGGAAGCTAAGCGCTGAAGGTAATAATTGTTTACCAATAAAAAAACACGAACACATTGTTCGCTAAAGTAATCAAAGAGAACTCCTGGCAGCTTTCAGGAAATTTTTCATATAGACTAGAATTTCTAATGCTTGCAGGTGGCAGCCATCTTTTGTCGGGGTCTGTGGGAATTGGCAGGACAAACTGGCGCGACAGCACTGAGCACCTTGCAGGTTTGCCGCAGGCGTTCGCCTGTCATGGCTTTGCCATCGTCACCTGCCCCGTGATGAGCTCTCACTACCTGTGCGGGGCGCACGGACAGATGGCGACTGAGGTCTAGATTAAGCGCGTTTTCTCGAAATTGGCGCATAAGAGCAAAAAGAATATTCACGAAAATGTCCTTGCGCTAAAAGTGTTTCTAAAAGGTTTCGGACAATTGTAATAACAGATATATTATTATCCTAGACGGCCGAGGAATGACAAATAGTGCTTACGAACGGAAACATTCGTGAATTCGGTCCGTGGTCTCTACAGTAAATAAAAAAAAAGGGGGGGGGGGGCTCGAACTACACGAAACACACGCGGCTCCACTCTTTGGGTGAGCAACCTATAGAAGATTGGTTTGTAGATAGAAGTTTGGTCTGTATTTTCTCAGCATGCAATCAACTCTTATTATGTTGCAAAGTAACGCAGTGATCTCATAAAGACTGGATAAACTGACTTAGTACTCTCGATTAGTGTCCAATTAACCTTCTTCCAGAAAAAAATTTAGATTACAGGGGGCCGAACTCCCAAAGAGTTTCTTTCGTAAGAGCACTTTGTGTCACCAGCCGGTCACCTTTGCAATAATGTAGAAAGCTTCTGCGTAGACGAGAGTAAATATAGCGTGTATAGTGGCAAACTCACGCATTTTGCATTAGCGTTGCGTGTTCGGCACAGCGCATGGCGCTGTACAAGCAGCACTGGGGTCTTCTGCGCGTACGCTATATATATGGAGATTTAGCGCTCCACGCTAAGGCATGTATGAGGGGAGCCTTGTATAGGGGAACACGGAGCCGGCTGCTTCATATACTTCGAGTCATCGTTCCTAGACTGTGCGGCACTCTCATTCTCAACAGATGCTTGCATTTACTTTAGTTTTGTGTCTGGATGTTCCGACCGCGGAGCATTGTGGCAACAACGGGACACTGCTTGCACAATCCGTTGTTCGATTCTCGGTGCTATAGGCTTAACGAGAAAGAATGGAAACCTTCTCTTGTAGTTCGTATACTTTGGCGTCGACAAGATGTCACAACCTGCTTAAACACCAGCACGAGCGTCATGCGAAGTGGTCGAACGCCAGAATGATCACAGAAAAGCGAAGTGTGGTGGGTGTTGTGCCCGCTACATGAAAAGAAAGCTGAAAAGAAAGTTTTACTTATTGATGCATTTCCACAGCAATGAAGGTACAGCGCTGCGTTAACTTTACAGTTATTACACATTCGATTAGCGTATGTTTTTACATTTAGATGGCGCAGCCACAGTTCGCCCTTGCGTTAGAGTTCCACTCTTCTAAAAGCTTTATTTGCACCACGTTCCGCAGCGTATCTCAGCGTTAGCGTTGCGTCACATGCTAACAATCACTTTACGTTATCTTAATACTCGCTAATGTATTGGCTACAACAAGCGTCCAGGGCCTGTCTTTAAGAAGTTATGCAGCGTACGAGCTTTATTATTTCCGGCTCAAAACGAAAATTCTTTTATTTGTTTCGTCTAGCAACTTACCCCGCGTAATTCTTTTACAGCATGTGACTGACGATTGATTTACGTACTGTTAAACGTTGATCAATTGAGTGTTCTGCGACTGGTGAAAGAAGTGATAAATGAAAAGAAAGAAAGAGAGAACCAAATGAGAATAATTGAAATCTGGTGCAGAGTGATCAATATAGTGCTTGGAACGCCGTTGTATTAAGTGTTGCTCTGCTACTTCGACTTTTGAAGCCCTCTACTTGAGCTTCCTAAGAAGTATACTCATTGATTGTTCACTTGACTTGGTTATTGGTTAATCTTAGGGCTGCACAATCAGGGGTCTGCGAATATTCGAAATTTCGAATACGAATCGAGTAGTCTCTGCAATTCGATTCATATTCGATTCGATAATTCACTATTCGAAGTTGTCAAATACTCGTTTTGTTCAAATACTATAAGGCACAAAAACAACGACAGTTTTCGCAAGCGCCAGGGAGAAATACTGAAGCAAACTTGTCTGAATGATTCTGATGCCGCAGAATCGCGCTGTTGCACGAACGATTCAGTTCCTGAACAAACACGTGGATGAAGTCACTCATGCGTAATAGTTATCAGTCGCTGAGTACACATGTCTCGTCTGAGGCCGCTAACAAATTCCATGTTTAAAAAAAGAATGCCGGGTTTTTATCTGCAAAAATCACGATCTGATTATAATGAATGCCACACCGGGGTGCCGTAGATTAATTTTTACCAGGTGGGGTTCTTTAACGAGCCCCTAATGCACTGGTACATGAGCATTCTTGAATTCCGCCCCCATCAGAATGCGGCCGCCATGGCCAGGATCGAACCCACGACCACGAGCTAAGCAGCGCCACGACATAGCCACAGGGCTACCGCGGCGGTTGAGCTTCTCAGTTGACCTGCCAACGAGTTAACGGCATATATCAAATAATGTAAGCAAGTCCGTTGCTGGCGAACAGACTCCGTGGATCTTTTTCTTTCTTACTAATAGGAAATAATCGATATTTTATTTGATATACGAAGGCCGTTTATATCGACTAATCGTATTCGATTATATTTGAAACTCTCGATATTCGAACACCTCTACATACAACAAAGTCGATTGGAAATGTTGTGGGTGTGGAAATTTCTAGATTAATTTCGACTGCCAGCGTGCATTGAAATAGAACAAGGAAGAAGGAACGAAAGGCTGAAACCTGAAGTGGCCGTGTAGCACAGCCGACTGAGTGACTTTCGCGTTGCTTCAAAAAACTACACGAAAATGAAACAGACAACGGGATATGGGTGCACTGCTTCCTGCGAACAATCAGCGCGTAAAGTATCAACCATTTGTAGTGAGTGGTGTCAACTCAGTGTAAAGCTACCATCAGGAATGAGTCTCACGCTACTCCGTCATTTTTTTTCTTACTTCACTGCAACTGGAAAAGCGAATCCGGGCGCTTTTTCGCTGTTTTTGTTCTCACGGCTCTTATGCTCTCGTAAAGGCTTTGGCTCAGTTCTTTTTCTAAAAGGTCCTCCGCGAAGGACTCTAGATGCGATTGGAATGCGCTTGCGCACTCGAAGCGCTATGAACACTTGTCATGGGCGGTGCATGGTTCGGATATTACACTGCCTGAGGGCGCAGAAAACTCGTGTCCTATCTTTCGACGCCAAGCCTGCAAGAGTGTGCCTGAGCCAAGCTGCTCCCGCGCCAAACTCCACAATTCCATTTTCTTTCTCTTCCAGTTCGACCTTCAGAAACAAAGCAAAACGTGAACTGAAGTGGCGACGAAAGAAAACGGTGCGACTTCCTCGTTGCTGAGATGAGTGTTTGCGTTTCCCCTAAAATTATACCTCGAGTCGCGAGAAACAGCCACGCCGCGGCGGCTGAGAAAAATAAGCAAACGCGAAAACCGACACCCCCCTCTGCAATAGCTATCGCGGCAGGGCAGCGGGGTCCTTTAAATAAAAGCGAAGCACCTAGAGGTCATCGCGACCACATGGTTGAAAAATAAACCGCCATTTCAGCTCCGATGTCAAAAAGAAATACATCAGACAGAAGCTAAAGCCTGCACGCCTGCGTGGAAAAAGAACAAAAAAATCTTTTGAATTTCTCGTCTCGCATTTTTATTGCCGTGACGCCTTTTTCCTTTTTCTTTCTTTTTTCTCTTTTTCACTTCTTTTTTGCGTGTGGATTGTTTCTGAGACATTTGAGATAACGCTCGAGGCTATGATTATCCTGACGTGCATCTTTCGGAGCAGCAGCAAATCAACGAGCACGTTTGCTACACAGGCGTTTCTGCAAACAAAGAAAAGGAGAAAAAGGATCCAGTGACCATTCTAAAAAAGCGCGTGGTATAAATATGCAAGCCGGCAACGCGCTCGCGAGCATCCACCTTATTCCTATGCTATTTAGAATATCGACAAAATATCGGCTAAATACTGCGCGGTGCGGATAAAGGTCAAGAGGAGGCTTTACATCAGGCCCCAAATCTCATTCATTTGTCCTACTGGCGTCTAACACACCTGAAATCTGCAATAAAAAAATATAAGAAGCCAACAAACAAACACATCAAGGCCAGCACAATGGAAATTACTTGTACTTACTATTTGAAATAAAGAAATTATAAATTATTGGAATTGAAAGTGGATGAAAAAACAACTTGCCGCCGGTGGGGAACGATCCCACGTCTTCGCATTCCGCGTGCGATGCTCTTACCAATTGAGCTACCACGGCTCCGCTTTCCTCCGCTTTCTGGGGTATTTATGTGTTACTACTAGAACTAACACTGGGAGTGTTAGCCAGCGCCTCCTCTCACAAACCTTGGCGGCGGATGTGGAATATCCTATCTGCCGCAGACGTCACGTGTACGTGACCTTTTTTGGGTGAAGGCAACAAATCCGCACGTGCTACCTGAAGCCGTCAATGTCACCGAATTCGAGACCCTCGTTATGTAATAAACGAGAAGAAAGGGGGTTGACCGAGGGGACCGATTTTTACTAATTCTATCATAAGAAGCCAACAAACAAAGACATCAAGGGCAACACAGGGGAAATTACTTGTAATTACTATTTGAAAGTACTAACGAAATTACCAACTAAAGACGGCGCCGCGGTAGCTCAATTGGTGGAGCATTGCACACCTAATGCGGAGACGTGGGATCGTTCCCCACCTGCGGCAATTTGTTTTTTCATCCACTTTCAATGCCATTAATTTATAATTTCTTTATTTCAATTAGTAAGTATAAGTAATTTCCCCTTTGTCGTCCTTGGTGTCTTTGTTTGTTTGCTTCTTATGATCCGATTTATAAAAATCGGGCCCCTCGGTTAACCCCTTTCTTCTCCTTCTCGTTCAACCAAGAAATAGTGTTACGACTCGCCTCCGGGACGAACACTCATGTAACGCGGCCAAAGACAACGCCAAGTTCTTCAACTAAATTGCTCGGACAACGAAGACGTTTCGGAGAGTTGAAGACGCTGAAAGCCCCATGTTTCCCGCAGCGTACATAGACATGCGTGCCGGCGCGCATAGGCGTCTGTGTGTTGCGTTTTGGGCTCAAGCGCGAAACCTCCCTTTCTAGCTGCGTGTGGGAGAGCAAGCGACGTTAGACGCAGGAAGGCGCCAGCGTGGTGGGTATGGGCAACCAGCGCTGGCCTGGAGGCACGACGGCAGCTTGAGTGTGCAGCTGAAATATGCTGAAATCATCCGATAGAGAGGTCACGAGAATGGTACGGCATTTTGGGTGATTACAGACGCGCGCCTGCGTAAACGTTCACTTTAGCTCCGTGCGTTCAGCCAAGCTCTGGCCATACCCACGCGCGTTGTAGAAGCGCGACGCTCATACGTTCTAGCACGCCAGTTCTGAGCCTAGCCAGAATCTGGACACATGTACCTCAAGATGAGCGGTGAAATTGACGACGCCAGATGGCAGCATGTGCTGCTGAAAACTGTTCCCACTGCTCGCTAGGCCATGTGTTACGGCGCTGCTGTTGGCGCGCGAAGTTTCAGAGCTGGTTGCCCTGACGACCGAGCAGCAGCTGCGACAGGCAGCGCGTGCGGCAGCTGGCGCTAGCCTCCTCCTACAGAACGAGGGTTTTCCCGGGTGGGTTTAAAAGCAAGGAGCCTGCGCCTTTCGTGCCCGAGCAGCTTGTTGAGCGGATCGCTCTTTGCGTAACGATGTAAATAAACGCCTCGTCTTTCGTTCCCTTCCGGATGCCAGCCTGTTCTCTTGGGTCATTGAAGTGTTGCCCTGATTTTATCTTAAATTATCCTGTTAATATTTCATAAAATATTGAAAGCAAACTAGTGGGCCTATAATTTTTCAAATATTTAACGTCGCTCTTTTTATGGATGAGTATCATGGCGTTCTTCCAGCTCTCTGGCGCACTTGTTGTCGTGAGTCCACTTTTATCGATAAACAATTAACTAGGCCCTAGTAGACGCCGTCGAAATACATGACGTCACGGCTTTCTGGTGCGGGAACTTGAATGCGGCGCCGCCACTCGTCTTGCTGGGCACCTATCATGGGACTTCCGGCGAGGTGCCTAGATTAAATCTGCAGTTTCGCTTATCGGCAGGTATAGCAGCACGCTGTTGCAGCTAGTGCGAAAGATATCAACAACATTGCTTACTTTCATGAAACTACAAACACGCAGTTACATCGACCAATTAAAATTATTGCATACAGAAAGGAAATTATTTTCATGCTCTGATATGCATTTAGATGCTGTTCTAAAATGGAATTTTCGTAAAACTGCCAGTGAGGCAAAGGCGAGATTTTGATGCTGTTGCCTGGAAATCAGGGAGAAATTTTAGCGAAAGGTAAAGCAGGACAGTCAGTAAATATATTTATATCTTACCTCTTGCGGGGGAACATCGAAGGATACTGTACGTAGATCCACCTTGCAGTAGGTGTCTATGCACGGTATGATGAAGAAGAGACCTGCGAGATAGAGGACAGAAGCACCCATTTAGTCTTCACCGTAGAAGCGAAATGCTGACACTCAAAATGAGGGGTGCCACCTTGATTTTTTTGTCAGAAGTTTACGTGCGCAGCTGGTGTTGGCAATGTCACAAATATCCTAGGTCACGAGCAAAACAACACATTTTGTGTCGGGATCCGGTCAAGATCAACAAAAACCAAGCGTTCACGTTTGATCAGCATTCGAGGAAGCAAAGGGCAATGTGCATGTGTTTCAGAACACCACCAATGACATGCTAAAGACGCTGCTTGGCGGGTGCAATTGCTATGTATTCAGGTACATTGCAACGGCCGCTGGCAAAATGTTCTCAATTGTGGGCTACGAAGAATGCCCCGGAGTCATCTCCCTCCCGACCAGCGTGTTGTACCATCGTTTCCGCAGCCTCCGGTCAGATGGCCAGACATACAACATAGCAGTCACCTATAAATTCTACACTGAGGTTGTCAGAGACATGCTGTGCCCCAATGGGCCGTCGCTCGCTGTGTGGGACGATCAGACAAAGAGCAGTGTCATATCAAACCTTAGCATGCACAAGGTGCAGGCGGCTGGCTTCCTCTTCGAGCTGTTCTTTAATGGAAACACGAATCGGACGCAGCATGCCATCGACTCTAATGCTGAGTCATCGCGGTTGCACACCATCTTCTAGGCCTACCTCACACAGGTGGAGAGCGTGTCAAGCAGGCGCAAGAAAGTTCACGATGAGCTCTGTAATGTTTGCTCACTCGGAGCGCGCAGCTGCGGTTCCTAGGAGAGTAGATGTAGATGGTAGAAACGTAGGAGTTAGTGGCACATGCCCACTCTTGGGAATTGGCCAAGAATAGGGTCGTTCAAGGTAATATAAGAAAGAAGAAATGGGGAAGAATTCAAACAAAACTGGGTAGTGAGCAGGCCAGAATCAAGAGATAGACTGTAGACAATGATTTTATGAAAATAAAGTATTAAACAAAAGCAAAAGTACAGCTGCAGTATTTATGAAATATAGGTCGAACACGAATATAGGTCAATCCCTGTGTTTCGAACTCGCCGAGATATAAAAAAAATAATTTGACTTTAGATCGACCCATATGTTTTTAGAAAAAAACAAAACGTGCAAAAAGACACGTCTTTATTTACCGTAAGCTCAGCGACTAAATCTAGCTGGTCGATGTCACCAGCTAAATTGTTGTTGTCGTTGTTCTTCTCCTCAGTGGTTCTGGCGCATACCCACATGGACATATTGGCCATGAATCGGGTGGTTAAATTAGGTATATAACAACAAGATAATTGACAGTTTGAACGTTGGAATGCAGAAAGCATTTCTTTTTTTGTGAAGGAAAAAAAAAGCAATATGAAGAAAACCGTGAATAATGAATGTAAGAATAGATGAATAGATAAATAAAGGAATGTATAAATAACCAAATAAAGAAAGGAAACTATGGTGGGTAGGGGGAATGATAAATCTAACATGGTAATCTATTAGTTTCAGTCAGGCAATTTTGGAGTGCCAAGCAAACATTTCTGTGGCTGAACCCAATAATGGACCCTCCAATAGATAAGATCACCGGCACAGATAAATCTAGGCCAATATTGCGAAGCGGGATTTCCAGTAGTCTTTTTTCTTATTACATAAAAACGCCTACAAGACAACAAAAAATGATTTATTGTTTGCGCTTCGCCACAGAATGAGCATAATGGTGAGGGGACCAGACCAGGACCTGTGTAGATAGGAGTTTAACGTAGGTACACGGCAGCACCGCCTCGTCATGTACAGTCCAATTTTTCTTGTTTTGAAAAATCTCTTCATCAAGAGTTTAGAAGATGACGGTAATCCATAGAGTTGGTTAATGCGGCGCCCGACACTGCCTGCATAATGACACCCCTACGAAATCTAGCAGCAGTGACAAGAGCAGTCAAAGGACAATACGGGAGAATCGGGCCGCATATCGGTGCCTTGGCTAGAGAATCTGCAATTTCATTTGTAATTAGTCCTTTATGGCCAGGCACCCAAATTCAACAGATACTTCTCAAGCACTCAGGTAACAATTAATTAAACGTCATCATTACGCGAGAGTTATGAGAAGCAGTAAGGGATGAGCACAATGATAATGAATCAGTGACTATCACAGCTGACGTAATTGATGGGCATAATTTGCGCAGAGCCAGCACCACTGCTATGAATTCGGCTAAATAGAGGGGTATAAAATCTGGCCGCCGAATAGAAAATGTCCAATCAAGAATCGGAGAAAGTATACCAACACCTGACTTTTCTTAACATTGCAAAGCATTTGTCACAATTACGATGTTTGTTTGAAGGTTCTGCAGATGTTTTAGCAATAGACCGTCTAAAATACTGATATGGAAGTAATTTCCTTATTAGGGAAAATCCCATGAAATTCAATGTCCATGGTAACAGCTCTGTCGGGAATCGGAAGTACATCGCATATGCGCATGTCCAAAGGGTCAAGTAATTTTTGCACGAATGTAATTTGCAGAGTATGTAACCGCGGCCAGATGACACCCACAAACAACGCAGGCTGGGAAAAAAATATTGTTTGAGAACGTCGCAGCGGTGATTCCTAAATTTTCAAGAACGTCTGCACTTTTAAACGGCGGAACCTGCACGAAAGAGGAGGAACACGGGATTCTAGATAAAGGTCAGAATTTGCAACAAATTTAGGAAGCCTGAAACACAAACGTAATGCTTCTCTTTCTAAGAGGATCAGAGGGTGGGACTGGTAGGCTGGAGCTCCAGCGTAGAGAACGCAGCCAAATTCTAATGCAAGACGAAGTTACATACGATATATTGCGACCCGGTATGCAATAACTCGAGCGCCCGCCACCAGCACTGCAACCGACGTTGCCAATTTTTTACCACACGATGTTATTCTACACCCCGGCGCCCCTCGTCAAGCGCTCACAGATCGAGGCCGCGCATTTTTATCCCGTGTAATTGACGATTTTTTGCTCTCCTCCTCAACGCAGCACAAGTTGACCACTTCCTACCATCCCCAAACAAATGGTCTCACCGAGTGCCTAAATCGCACCCTCACGGACATGCTCTCAATGTATGTTTCATCGGACCACCGTGAGTGGGACCTCGCGCTCCCTTACGTAACCTTCGCCTACAATTCGTCCCGCCAAGACACCGCCAGTTATTCACCCTCTTATATGCTCTTCGGCCGTGAACTGACGTTACCACGGGACCCCCTACTACCGGCTGCTACAGCGCCGCCAAGCGAATATGCACGTGCTGCCGTCGCTCGTGTCGATCACGCGCGTAAGATCGCCCGCGCTAAGCTGTCGGCCTCGCAAGCGACCCAGAAACGCCTTTATGATAGACGGCATCACAACGCCCGTTTCTCACCCGGTGCCTTAGTTCTACTATGGTGTCCATTCCGTCCTATTGGCTTGTCAGAGAAGTTGTTATCTCGGTGCGCGGCCCCTAACTACATCGTCCGCCAGGTCACGGACGTCACCTACGAGATTGTTCCCTTCTCGCCGACTGTGCCACCTAAAATCGCTCCCAGGGACATAGTTCACGTCAGCAGACTTAAAGCATACCGCCTTCCATCTAACGTCCTTGTTTAAAATGCACCGAGACGGCGCTCCTACCGCCGGCAGTAATGTTACGAAGACAACTAATTCCGAGGGAGACATTCTGCTTGGAGCAGACGACGAAGAAGATGGGTCTGTCTGGTGTACAGGCTGTCCACCATTTTGGTTGCTCCAGCGTCCATACCTCGTTGTAAATACACTATTACTAGTCACGCGTCCTGTCGTTCCACGTAACAATATTACTAGGAGTTCATCTTTTCTCAATCCTATTCCGCGATTGCTCAGCCTGCGCAATCTGCCAATTGCACGGGTACCTTTTCCAGCCACATAATCGATGTGTGGGCGCCAGTTGAGAGAGAGGCGTCATAGATAATTCCAAGGTATTTAACAGCCACTACCTGTGGCATATCTTGAAGGTGGTAAGACAATGAGAGGTGCTCTGGGTCATGTATCAGAAAGACGAGAATAGCACATCTTCTGGCATTCAGTAAAAACTGATTAACATCTAACCACCTCTACATGGTACAAAGGTGAGCTTGCAGTCGTTGGTATAGCGTGTGGACGCCGCTTGCAGATCCGAAAAACTCAATATCGTCGGCATAAGCATTAGTAGTTACTTATTCATTACAGGGAAGCGTGCTCATGACAATATAATGAAAGTATACAGGAAAAGACTGAACCTTGCGGTAGTCCTCTCGTTTTTCATACCTAGAAGAAGAAAAGCCACTTTTGTAGCAATAGAATTATCCTTCACCTAAAAATGAGTGAATCAACACTACTATATAAGCCGAAACACCACAGGACGTTAGCCGACATATAAGTACAGTGTGCTCCACGGCATCGCATGCTTTAGCGATATCGAGCGTCACTAAGGCAGCGTATTGCTTATGACGACGAGCGAGTTGTATTCGGCTTTCTAAGTCGACGTGGGCATGCCAGATGGTGCAGCCTGCACCTGAAACTAATCAGAGAGGGTCTAAGAATTAAATTATCATTAACAAATTTCATGACACGAAGGTGAAGAAGACTCTCAATTAATTTTACTACGTTAGACGTAAGCGACATGGGCCTACTCTTGTCCAGTATAGATACTCCTTGCCGGAAATACGAGAGCCGTCGTCCTCATCGGATGCTTAGCAAGAGCCTTCGGCACCTTAAACGATGTCATCCTCGGTGCCGCCGATTGCATTCGTTATGCAGGCGTTTTTTTTTTAACCATTCCGAATAATTTCAAGAGTGACATTTCAGCGGCCGCGACGGACGAACTCCGGTAGCTTAGGCCTGCAACATTAGGCCTGCAATGGACATTATATGAGCTGATTATTATTATTAATGCGACAGCCTTTACATAGACCCTCCAAGCGAATTTTCACCGTCGCTGTCAGCGTCGCCGTGGGGCTCCGCATATATTTAAGTATACGTATGCTATATGCTTATCTATGCCGTATTTGAGAGTTATATTGCTACAGTAGCCGATCACTCAAGTTTCTCATATCCAGTGTTACGTTCGTGATTAAATTAGTTCTCAGAATTTTGAGAATAGCAACCCAGAAACAAATGTCATAAAACAAAACATTCACAGCGCATTATTTATAAATAAATAAATAACATCATTCACAGCGCATTCTAGATATCTTAAATATTTACAGGCTAATTAAATATTAAAATGCAATAAATTTTATTGTACAGACTTGAAGATGATGTAACTTCACTGGCTTGGCTCTTTACGGACAGCGTGTTGGCGGGTGTGCGACGCCATTACAGGCCCTACACGGCTTATTACAGCTTTCAAGAAGGAAGAGGAAATAAACATAGAAGCTAGGGATGTTAACCAGAAATTCGCCTGGGTGGATGTCAGAAATGAAACTGCTCCCCTGTAGGTCGCACCCGCATATATTTGCAATACCATCCGAGAAGTTCAAGCGCAACGCTAAACCTTGCTCTCGCAGTCAGTGCATCGTTCTATGAACGAAACTGTCAGTTATTATTATTATTATTATTATTATTATTATTATTATTATTATTATTATTATTATTATTATTATTATTATTATTACGAGGTAGATGGGGACTCGTGGTAATGAACAGCCATGAAGTCTGAAGCGTCATCTTCATCGGGGCGAGTCCTCATGCGCCATAATGATCAGCGCCGAGCATGAGCATGTGCCTCGGGCCACGAGCGAACAGAACGAGCTCTCGATCACCGACCGGCCTACACGCCGCATTCGCAGCTCCGCTTGCCACTTTGTTCCTCGCCTTCGGCCCGTTGCGTCGTGTACCAAGATCTACCTGTCCCTCCGGGGCCCCGGAAACTGAATCGACACCCTCTCGCGGTCTCGAAGGGCAGGATTTGGCGATTGCCGTGCTGGGGCAGCGAGCTGGCCCATAACTTCAAGGACTCGCTGAGTGGCTCCTGCCGCGCCGTCATGATCGCGGCAGTGACGCCTTCGAAGCTGAGCTACATAGAAGCGTGCAACAGCCTGAAGTACGCTGAGTGGGCCATGAAGATTAAGCTCCAGCCACGAAAGAATGCGCTGAATGTGAACGTGCACATTTCCGTGTACAGTGCGCTCAGTGAGGAGTACAAGGAGAAGGCGGGATGTCTTCACCGTAAGCTTGAGAAGGCGGAAGCGGAGAATGCTACACCCGAAGCTGAAGTGGGGGACTCCAAGCACGGTCTGGCACTGACGACAGCCAGCCGAAGTGGCCGGCTACGAGTTCAGGAGACCGGCTGTTGTGATAGTGGTCAAGCGAGATGCAACAACGCCATGCCCAAAACTCCATTCCTGTCGCCCAGCGCGAATATGGGCTCGCCATACTACGACGGCAGGATGGTCTACTACGTCGACGCAGCCCAAAATATATACAGAGTGCGCTCGAAGATCACCGGCCAGATCTGGGGCAACGAGACTGTGTTCAGTCCCAGCCTGCCCAAGGAGAACTGCAAACAGCAGGTGGTCAACACCATTAAGCTGCTGCCAGGCTGTACTGAGGCCATTGGAAAGTTGCAATTAGCCGTGCAACTCGTTGCCAAGGAAAAGCTCGAAGCTCTAGACAATGAGCGACGGCGCAACTGTGAATGCAGCAAAGGCCTTCTTGCAGAAGCCTCAGTGGCTGCTTCCTTGGAGCCCGTGCAAACAGTTACAGCTCCGATGGGGCCACTCGTCAAGCAGGTCGATACTGAGGGCGAGCAGCAAATGCTCGGCCAGCTTCACGAACTTCTGGGCCAGAAGTGCAACCCGTCGGAGGGCCTCAGCAACCTCGGATTTGCTCACTTGCGCTGCCTCTACCTCATTCTGGAACTGCGCAACTGCTGCAGCACGTACCCCCGCGATGCCAACGCAGCCATTGCCAAAAAGGCAAACGGTCCTGTTGTCACATGGGCTGTTGAGACGGAGGCCGTGGTGGATGGTCCGTTAGACCTGGTGAGTCTGCTACAAGCTCCTGACTGGCGCCTGCCCACCACGGTGCGGCGAAAGTCTGCTGTTTCACGGTCCGGCCACCTTGGAGATTCGTTTGAAGACTACATAGACGAGGCAACCTTCGTCCGATTCCCAAATTGGTTCCCGCATCCCCACCGGCACAGGCGCAATGGGATTGCGGGCATGGTCGTCGCGTCTGCAACACCCATCATGCAATCCTGGAGCCCGAAGCAGGCGAACGCGGCAAATGAGACGTCCGTGAGCGACACTCCAAGGTTGCCAGTGTTGGAGCCAATGTCATCTCTGCAGCCATCCTCGCCGAAGGTGTGACGTCGACGCAGCGAAGGAGCCTCAGCACATCAAGCCTTCCCCGGCCGATGTCAGCTGCGACTCCGACTTCTCGGACCGCCTTCCTGTTGTCCAACAGGGGCCAGCAACACCTTGCCGCCCGTTTCCGCCAGCCCCAAAGCAGGCATATTCAGTGAGGCACTCCTCAAGGCGTGGTAAACGCCGCCCACTCTCGCCTCACTGCGGCACGGCTTGTGTTTTAGGAGTGGTCAGAACAGTTATTGCAGTTTTTGGACGCTCTTAGTCTATTCATATTTCTGGGTGTTCGGCTCAAGGGCAGTGAAGTTTTGGCAGGGAGAGCGACGATCTCTGTCCATTGGGGGCCGCTACCCGCCTTATCATACGGGTTCGCCAACACCTACGACTCTCTGCGGTTTCTAGCCTACAGTAAACGTTTGCGCGTGCAAGCGTCTAAATGCTAGCAACTAAGTGTCAGTAATTACGTGCTAGTTTACGTGTTAGTAACTTCGTGCTTTTGAAGCTCTTCTTCCTTGCATCCTACGAATGTGCAAGGGGTATTTTCGCATGGCGACAGATTTCGCGATGTCTTCGACCTATTAGAACCGAGCGCAAACTACAAGGGCGCTGCGAGCGCCGCTCACGTGACGTCCGAGAGAAGACTTGCGCCTGCTGCCTTCGGAAGTTTGAGCGGCGCGTTCGGATGGTTCGGGCGATGGTTTCTGTTTATTCACTTTCGTGCTCTGTATTGTTAAACTTATGGCGGCCATTTCAGAAATGTCTTTTATGTTCGCGTTTGTCATAATTTGAATTAAATGGATATTTCCTACACAAGTTTCTCAAAGGCACCCTCAAAATGCCGACCGACGGAGCTGAGTCTAGCACAGGGCGAACATTTCATGCGAGGTTCTACACTCAGCAGAGGCAGCTGACATGGTTACTAAAAGCAAAAAAAGCATAAACTCAGACCCAGAACATTCCAATAAAGAGACCCGAGTAATTATTGCTAGGGTGCGCAAGGCGTCTAACAAACACTGGCTATGACTTCTACATTTAGCGAGGTTTGCCTCTCCAGGATCGATGACGTGCACATGTTATAAAATGATGTGCACAGATCGCAACAAATATGGACAACATAGACAAAACGAAGCTCTTCGTAATCAGCTAAAATGTCTTATTGATACCAGTATCTCTAAAAAATCTTAACACAAAAGTGCCTTCGTTGCGCTAGACGCAAAGTATAGAGCTAGTCTATGGCATAACGACTAGTATTTCGAGGTAAAATATTGTATTTACGCATTTGTTCACAGGAACGTTCAGCAGCAGCACGAGGACTGAACTAACACCGCAGTTAACATTCTGCCGGCACCGCTTGCACTTTGAACTGCTTCCCAAAATTAGGCCATTCGTCGCGGCTTTTGAGCGACGGTAATTTGAAGTAACTATAGTTGAGGCTTCCACCTGTTTGCCGCGCACGAAATTACACTGACCAGTATTTATTACATTTTCAGCGTTAAAAGTTGAAGTCAATTCAGTGATGTACACGTTTTTGTTCCTTGGTGATCAGTTCTGAAGGGTCTGTTACAAAGAACTCACAAGCTCGGCCTAATGTTTAACGCGAGGTATGCCTTTAAGACCATATGGCTGCGGCCAGCAAGAAGTCTAAGCCTCATTCATTAGTAGCGTGGGGCCCACCGAAGACATCATTCACTGAAGGAGGTAGAAATCAAGTGAACTCATAGGAGGCTTGTGGTATATTCTTCATGCGGCGGGTATACGAGGCGGTACTTTGTGCTGCACAAGGCGCTTTAATTTTCCTCTTGAAGGCAGCATAAGCTGCGCTCTATAGTGCATCGAGTATACTCTATGCACGCCATGGTGGCGCCGTAAAGGACTGCTTCGTGGTCTCAATTGGAAGTTGTACTGAACGGATGAATTTCGTGAGCTATGCGTGCCTCGCCATAGCCACTGTTGGTTGGTTCCGTTGTGGGAGGGGTGTGCCATATTGTCGAATGAAGGCTGTTGCAGGCCCCCCCATCCCCCCCCCCCCCCCGTTATGACACATTCCACCACTTTTAAATGGTTTGGCTCTCGGTCTTAATCATGAAGCTTTGCTTTGATTGCAGGGAGACTCGTACAAGTATCGGAAGAAAGGTAACCTATGGCAATTACAGTTACTTCATTCAAAGATGCAAGTGTTTACAGTTGCAAATTACTTCCCCACGAAAGTATTTGAGGAATCACTCAAAAGTAAATGAATACTTTTGCGTTACGTTCTTCCTAACCTTTTATATCATTGCAGATATACCGTAAGAGGAGGAGCTGGCCTGGCACATTCAGTGCTTATTCTGCAACCTTTCCTTCGTTCCTTATCTTTAGTAACATTTCCTTTCCTTTAAAAAAATGTCATTGGTAATTATCCCTCGTTCTTGTCGTGTAGATATCAGCAGCAATACGTAAAACTGCCGCGACATCCGCGCTGAGACGTAGGGTAGTGTTGTAATGCACGGAAATCTTCTGCTCAAGACTGTCGTTACTGAGTATCGGGGTCGTCTGTGAAGCGCAGCGCTTAATTTCTGCTGCGGGACTCGAAAAACACGCGCCCGGATGGGCTACTGACTAGCTGTTAAAATTGTATATATGTGATTTTCTGGTATTAACAGCCTGAGTGGCCGTTGCTGTCTAGGCATACCAACACCTGTTCAATTCATCAGTTAACATGTGATAATACATTACCGTTAGGAAATAAATATTGAGGTACCGCATTTGCCTGTCTGAGGATGCGTCTCCACGAGGCGTCTGTGAGGCACGATCTCAGGCGTTCTACTGTAGTTGCCACCAACGTCAGTTTCCCAAAGCTGCGTCACCTGTTACAGCTAGTGTTGTCCATAAGGTAACAAATGACAAATAATTGGTTACTGAAAAAAAAGTAATTGAATTATAGTGAACCCTACCGACTAAAAATGCAATAGTTAAATTATAAGATTATCAAAATGCAATACATTGCAAGTAATGAAATACATGTAATTTGTTGTGCACAAGTGTGCATACAGCGGTTGTTCTTCGGGTATTCGTGAAGTAGATACCATGTATGACGCGCAGTCGTGTTAACAGCCACAAACAATGCTTTTTCTGAGTGCCTTTTCCGGAGAAGCGACAGAGCAGTAACAAATTCATTCATACAAAATACGCGCCTAACTCTTCCTTTTACGCATTCATACAGTACCCACATTTGATTAGACCAACTCACCAGAGCAATACGAAGCTTGACGAAACCTTCGCTGGCAGTTCCCATCTTACACATGGATTTGTAATATTGACACCATTTGTTCTGAATAAAATGCATTGTCTATCTTAACAAAAGTAATGTGGGAATGTTTGTTTTCATTGATAAATCACACGAAATTTCACATGATGGATTTCGCAGGCACTTTTCTGTACAAAACTGATGGACAGACACGGCGCATCGCAGCATTGCAAGAGCAGTAGACTTCCTTCAACTCAAAATA
Organism: Dermacentor variabilis; assembly: GCF_050947875.1. NCBI lineage: Eukaryota > Metazoa > Arthropoda > Arachnida > Ixodida > Ixodidae > Dermacentor > Dermacentor variabilis. The sequence goes on from NC_134568.1 coordinate 48,054,519, forward strand.
ATTTGCAATATTCAAGCCGCTAATTTTAGCTAGTCACGCGCTTTAGAAAACCAAACTGCTGTTTTGGCGTTAAAGCAAAGAGCAGCTAAAATGTAGTCGGTCCTTCAGGAAGTACGGCTGGCACGCTCAATACTTCGAGCATGCAGGAAGCGAAGGAACGTGCGTGGCAGCCGAGTGAGCTGCATGGAGTGGCGTCCTCGTCATGACGTCACTCGGGAGAGGGCGCCACTGCAAATTCTCTACGCAGGCTAGGTGACTATTTGTCACCGCCCCGCTTCAAAGGGATGCAATAATAATAATAATAATAATAATAATAATAATAATAATAATAATAATAATAATAATAATAATAATAATAATAATAATAATAATAATAATAATAATAATAATAATCCGTTGATAGTCAGAAGTGAACTACGCAAAGGCGCATCTTGAATTTGTCTTCTTAGCGCCGCAAAGGCATGTCTACAACAGTAAAAAATGACACAGAAGTATTGGATAAATGTGGCGTAAGTGTTTCTGCTGCTGCGTGGCTCTGAAATGCGCGCATTGGAGCTGTGTCTGAACTGAACGTGGTGTATGCACATACGCGCTTAAACTATGCGCGAGTTGTGCACCCGTGAGCAACAATATATGGACCAGGGATTGCGCGATAACTCATTTTCTCCTGTGTCTGTGAATGCCACTTGAAATGAAAGACTTCAGGCGAAACTTGGCATTACGAATTTTATAGTGCATTCGTCAGTTTCCGTTTATGCATGTTAATAACGAAGATACTCTGTTTTTTCGGCGACCCTATGGTCCGTATACTTTTGTTCACGGGTGTATACATGAGGACACATGGGCTTCTGTGCTTGCTGTGTTGTGCAATTTTTTCCCTTACAGGTAATTTTCTTTTTCATTGATTATTGTTTACTAAGACAGCACGCACGTGTGGTAAGCTTGGTAAAGCTACGAGAAAAGAAGCAGCATCGTCCACGATGCCGTTTCCTAAACATACTTCAAACTTTTTTCTAGATGAAGCTTGAACATGAAGAAACTAAGGTCTTTGCTATATTAATGAAGAAGAAAGAGTCCAAATAAATGATGGTACGAGGAATATTTGGTGGTTAAATTGTGCGCTTTTTTATTGTGAAGCAAGAGATCTTATGGCGGTGTTACGGCAAAAAAAAAAAACAGTGGCGAACTTCGAAAAATTGAAGGCGAGCGTGCCTACCGAGCCACACAGATGTGGGGGAGAAGATTGAGCAGATACTAAATGCTTGATAAAAAAAAAACACAAGAAGGATGCACTTAATATTTCCGGGGTGCTCTGGCGTTGCTTAAAACGAAAACAGCGAGCGACGGAGCAGACACAAAGTACAGTTAAAAGCGGGTAAAGGAGCGGAAGTTTTACGATCGGGGAGGCGTGGGCACCAGCTATGGTCAACGTCGTCATCCATAGCGGGCGGGAGAGGAGCCAAGGTTCGGGTTGATTAGCCTCGAATTCTGTCACTGCGCTGGTTATTGGGGGGGGGGGGAGGGCAGGAGTGGAAAATCGGGATTACGGATTCTGGCCAGACGGGATCGCCGGCCGTCTATAAACTGCGCGCTGGACAAACCTCCGCACGTATTGGCCGAATGCTCTTGGGAGCGAGAGCCTTCGTCCCAGTTTGGCAATGTGCAGTCACGCACGCTTCGTGTTGCTTCTGGCTGCTTACTCCGTCAGGATACCCTGACTCGCACTACCGGACAGCAGTGCAGGTATTATTTAGCAGCGCTTGCGAGGGGGGTGTTGGCAGGTCACGCAACGGCGTGGCGAGCACCGTGCACCCAGTGCGCGCACAGCTGCAGACGTGTCAGCATCGCTGAGATTGAGCGAGCAGCCTATTTAAAAAGTGAGGTTCACGAAGGCGTGTTCCAAACGCTGACGAAAGGAACTTTGTCAGATTGTTTTCACAGACTGCGCTCAAAAAAATAGAAAAGCAAAGGCCGGAAGCTTAACAAGACGTTGACTCCGTTGACTATTCCGTTGAGTACTCCTTCCCAGAACACGCAGAAGCGTGGAAGTGACCAAGAAAGCGTGCAGCGAACACAACTGGGGGCTCACACAGCACTCCCTGAGCCTACGGCGCAGGCCCGTAGGCGAGCACAGGGATTTTTATCGGGAAGGGGCGGGGGCGCTATAACTAGGATCGCAGCGACTCCGCCCCCCTCCTCCCCCCCTGTCCACTCTCTTTTTTTTTTATGTGCTCTTATCCACCCCGAGACACTACGCGAGGATTCAACGAGACATAAAAAGTTCAATTTATTCAATAATTACTTCTATATATAATGATGTGCTACGTATTAATTCTTGCGCAATGTTTATGCTGATGACACCAGCATTTTCTTTTTTGGTAATAACATCCATAACCTTATAGACACCTGTAATGACACAGTACAAAAATTAGCAGTATGGTCGTTATCTGCTGTTGTGAAAATTAATGAGAACAAAACAACGGCTATTATTTTTAGACCAAAGAATAAAGAAATCCCTCCAGATGTAGGTATAGCTTTAAATATTCGTAGCATTGAACTTGTTGGTCATTATAAGTGTCTATAAGTGTTTTCTGCAAAGGTGTCTTGGGAGAGTGAGTAAATCTTTTAGTGCAAAAGATTGCTCGCGTAACAGGAGTAGTTGGACGCCTAAAAGACCTTCTCTCGACGCAGATGAAACTACATATTTATAATTCCTTGTTTTATTCGCAATTAACCTACTACATACTAGCCGGGGGGTACCGCAGCGTTTTCTAACATGAAAAAATAAATACATATAATGCAAAAACGGTTTATTCTGGATGCTATAATACCCCTTTTGGGACGCGCACCACCTGCTCTTTTATTTATCAGTGTTCGTATAATTAAATTTCACCAGTTGTACCACTATAGTTTCAGTGTGCGATATAAATTGAAATTACAGAAAGCTTAAAGTATTCGACAGTAATTTCTTGTTTAGAAAGGAAAAAAGAAACAAAATAAACTAGGGTTATGAAACAAGGAGAGACGGAATATGAATGGTACCACCCGCGTGTTTAAACTCAGGAATGCAACGCTTGTGCTATATCTCATCAATCATCATGAATGTAATAACTTTGAATTGTTTTCTTGTACATCAAGCAAATTTCGCTTGAAATTTGTTAATGCGAGTGCCCAATTTGATAGCATAGACACATTCTGCATCGTGTGATTATAATTGTTACCTTGTTACTTCAAGGATGTGATCTGTAATTATGTGTTCATTTTGATGTTATCTCTAATTATGACTGCGCTGCTGTGAGCCCTTGCATTGGGGCAGCGGGCTCGTGAAGTTGCAAAATGGAAGCTTTGATCCGCCGCTCTTCTGTCTGTTTGTCAAAATAGACGAAACAAAATTAGTGGTTGATTAGTGGTGATTAGTGGTTTATTGACATTTCTACATTGGAATGTCCTAGGCTGTTGTACAATGTGTCCACATCTTATTTTAAACAACTTGTTACCATGCACAATGCACTATAATACAAAATGGTGGAAGGAAACGAAAATAATTTTTGTACAACAAAATTCAAAAGGTGTTGATTGTCGAGCTGGCATAAATGAGTACGTTTCTTTTCTGAACTCTCCTTAGCACAAACAGATACACTTAAGTAGTTACACACTACTATAAATATAGAAAACAACCCCTACAAAAATCTTGCATATTGCTTTTGAAGGCAGTAGGCATAAAGGGCCCTAAAGAGCTCTTCACGAGGTATTCTCGGAAATTTAGTTATACACTAGGAGTTGTGAAGTGCCATCTAAAAAGAAATTTGCCACCATATTTTTTTTCACTTTTATTCTTTAGTAGAGGAGATAGCAGAAATTCAAATGCTGTGTCACTATGGTGCCAGGAGGCGAGCTTCACTGCTAACATAAAGCACGTCCATACTTTTTTTTCTCGTTCCTTTTATGCTGTGTGGCGTACTTCCAGTACTGGCTTCACGTTTTCTGCCCTGAGTGATTCACTGAAGTCACGTGTCATAATTGCATCACGTGACGCTGCAAGCAGTGTGTCTGACTTAGAGACGCGTATGCGTGCGGCCTTGGTTCTCTGGCAAGGCGCGCAGTTTCTTCGAGATGAAGAGCGCACCTACTTTTGTTTGAAATTCCAGCTGTCATTGCACCATGCAGCGGTTCGACACTTTGCAGACACGATCGTCAGTGCGTGATCTACGTGAACCCGCTTAATATCCGCCTGTAATGCCCAAATCTGATGAAGGCCCATTAACAACTTAGGACGCTAACAAACATGAATAATCTTAGTAAAGGTTTTAGCACTTGCACATAATGCCCTCACCTATTTAAAGAAAAAACCTGCATTCTTTTGAACAACATTGGATGATGGAAGCGTAGCTGGTATACAACGCAATTCCCTGCTCAGCAAAAGCGAAAGCGACCATCAAAGGCGCTCATGGAGATGGCACACACGAAGAAAATAAATGCACTTAATTTATTGAGCTGAACACTGTGTCATTCGACTGCAGTATATTTTGCGCGAATTTCCTATCTGTATCACAGTTCAACTGCGCGCACCTTTAAAACATCCAAGAAGTGTCGTTATTGTCTTGTCGTCTTCGTCCCGGCGACACTACGACACCGAAATGTCAGCAAGACATCGATAAGACGAATGTATATAGCTCGCTCTATTAGTGCTCTTGTAACATTTACTTCTCAAACCGTATTAAAGAAAGCGCACAACCAATGCACTCCCTAGGACAACGAATGACCGTCCCGAGTCATTAACATTCACGTTGGCAAAGCAGAAGTGCTTAGCCAAGAAAGACAAAAATGCGCCTCAAATCACGACCGACCAATCAAGCCTGACTCGTAGAAACATACGCGCCATCAAGCGCATGCTTTCGGCAGCACCGCGGGCCATCTGGACCGCACTTTGTCTGTCGCGCCTTTAACCGTGCCTAGCGCTAAATCGAAAGTGCAAAAGAGTTCCCGACTTACCACAAGAGGCTTCGAACTGGACTCGGCATATTGAGTGCGACCGGGACGATTGCTTGCCCGCGTGGTGGCGGAAACAATACGAGAAGCGGGGAATATGCTCTGGACAGTCCTCATTAGTGAATTCCCTGCTAATGACTGCGCTAATGAACGGTTGCCCGACCGCTGGAGACTAAATTACGGTAATGCGAGCACGGCGCAGTCGATTTCAAATGCATACGTTCCACGAAGGGCGTTGCTGCCCGACGCCGGGCATCTATAAAGTTCTGGGCACGCCTTTATTTACTGCGCATGTCTCGCGGTCATCAATAGTAAGCTATCAGGTTAATTTCGCGCGTTATATATATATATATATATATATATATATATATATATATATATATATATATATATATATATATATATATATATATATATACAAAGTAAATGAATGCGTAAATGAATAAACACAGTAAATGAATGCCTTCGAAAAGAATATTAGGTAAACCGGTCTGGGTGGGAAACGAACCCGGGCCTCCGGTGTGCGAGAGGAGCGCGCTTCCCCGAAGCCACGGCGGCTCCACGGTTCTGGTTGACTAAATGTGTAGCTATAGGGCGTGCGTCATTGCGCGCGTCACGTCGCAGCCATCTAGCTGACTGAACGTGTGGCCTAATGTGTGCGGTCTTTGGGCGGGCGTGACGGCGCAGCCAATGGGTAGGAGGTGGCGCCACGTCATGAGCGTATAAAACAATTGTATAAAATAAAAAGAAACCGTTCATGTCCAATCGAATGCCGCTGAGCGGTCCTTCGAGTTATGAACTCGCCGCGGGCAAGCGAGCGCGTTGAGACGCTTGGCGCGTTTTAATATGGCTTTACCGAGGCGCAGTTAAAACGCAGACAAGAGCTTGCGCGGACAAGGAACGCGCGGAAAAAACAAATTCACCAAAGCAACTCTAACGCTTTCGGATTTCCACGCGTAAAGGCCAGAATACATGGAGCGAACTTTCACGACGAAGTTCGGGCGGCAGAAAATCTGCCGCGGCGCGACGCCGTATTTTCGTCGGGCTGCGCTACATGGAGCGAAGACACGGCGGCCGCCGCCGGCGAGTCGCTGCGTTGTTATCAGTGTGGCTAGACGAGGCAAATGCGCTGTAGTGAAACACATGACAAAAAAAAAAAAGCTTTAACGACAACTATTATCGCTTTGGAATTGTGGAACACTCTAAAAACGCGTAAAATTTTGTTTAGAAATGGTTTCTAGTGTTTTTTATGTGTTTGTGACATTCATGTGCCGATGTAGTTTAAAGAAAGCGGCGATGCTATGCGTTGTGGCAACACTGGGCGGGTAAAAAACTTTCGGCTTCTCCAACTCCGCGGCTCTGTTCTGTGGCTCAACGCGCGCGTGGCACGCTTTTGAACAGCCGAAATTAACTTGTCGTTAAATTCCAGCCGCGCCGCTTCGAATGCCATGACTACGAAAAGCGGGAGACGGGCGTGAACGATAGAGCGGGATCGGGATACACGGACAAGCGGGGAAGCCTAGTCGGAAGTCGGGGCGGATAGTGAGACCTGATTGGCTCGCTTTGGGGAGCCGCTCGTTTGCCGCTTCCGGTTTCGCCGACGCCCGACGAACTTTTCTGCGCCAGCTAGATCGGCGGCGAACGACGTTTTCTCCGCCGCCGCGCATCGCGCGTATGCCGCCGGGCGTCGAACGCCGACTATTCGTCGCATATTCGCTCCATGTATTCTGGCCTCAAGAAGTCTTATGTGTCTCTTTAGATTTTTTTTTTTTGTTCTTCACGGGCTCTCTTTCGCGTGCAGAAAATGAACTACGTGAGACAAATCGTGTAAAATCCAATTTATTAGGTGGTTTAAGAAGGTGCTCTACAACGTATCACATTTGCGATCTTAATTCAATGATTAAAAAGTTGGGTAATTAAATGTGATGAAATAATTAGCTATGGCGAAAATAAACAATCACCTGAGCTACTCAAGGCATTTGTCAACACTACACGTTCAGTTCTATTCGCGTCCGAAGTGCCGTTCATTTTTGACGTCTTGGCTCATGTTACGTGGGACAACATGTCGCTTTAAGGATCTCGGAGCAAAAACGCGATCACGCGTCGAGATTTGTTTGCCTAGAAACCATCTAAACGCACTACGTATACTACGGGGCCCTTGAACCGGCTAGATGGATCTACGATGCTTCATCTATCATCTCAGTGTGACCGATATCGGCCGCTGTGGATGTGAATAAACTGAAAAGACACTGTAAACTATACAACAACGCATACTTCATCGCTCGTCTGAGCGTTACGTGCACCGAGCTTTGCTGAGCTCAAGTGCGGGAGCGTCGGCGCTTCTAATCTCAATCGCAAGCGTTCCTACAGGCGTGGAGCGGTGCATTTCGACATACTGAGATGAAGGAAATTCTTTCCTCGTGATAAGAGATCGAAAGTGGCACGATCAATGTTTACGCCTCTCTCGGCCCTCTGTTATATATATATATATATATATATATATATATATATATATATATATATATATATATATATATATATATATATATATATATATATATATATATATATATATATATATATATATATATATGCCCTGACACTATAGGGTTACTATGAAAAGTGCCGTGCGCAGCATTCAGAGCACGTACAAAGTCTGAGATAACATGGTATTAACAGTGTTATAGCTGAACAAGAAACGCTCCTACGCTGACACTTAGCCCAACTGGCCCTTTCCTAAGCGATTCGGATCTTGCTCCCAGAAGGAAATCATCAGCAACGCAGAATCGCTCCCGAATCCTCTTGGTTCGCCGAGTGGCACTTCCGAAGCATAGCGCTGCTACGAGTACGGCACGCCGAGTTACTCCCGTCCTCGCTGTCGCAGTGACAGAGATATTGCTCTAAGAGGGCTCATTTAACGTCAAGAGGCGATGCTTATTTATGGGCCGGTCGTAAGCCGTGCGTGCCCAGTGATTAACGACGCGCTTCGCCGGTAGACACACGAACATTGCACGTCGGAACCGCGCCTTTATGGTTTCTTCGCTCTCCTCTACCAGCTCTCGATGTATACGAAGACCCTGAGGCGTCATGCCAGCCGGTCGAATAGCGGTTTCCCCAACTGCGCGAATGTCCTGACGCAACTTTTCGCGCAGGGCAGAACATAAACACCGGTCAACGACAGGCCTATGTTTTACGCGCGTCCACGCTCCCCGGTGTCCGTTGCGAAAGGCGTTCATAATGCGACTTACGCCAGATAACGTGAGGCTGTGTTAGTTTTTAGGGAGTCCATTCCTAAGGTTTATTTTAATGTCTATCTTCCTTTTATCGTTTTAGGGGAGGGCCAGCCGCGCGTGCACAGTCCCTGAAGGGACGCTGTGATTATTCTAACGTGTTAATATTCCCTTTGGGGCGACTATTCGCCGTAAAATGTGCATTATAGTTGGGATGGTGTTAACATTCGAAGATTGTCACTTCGGACGTAAAGGTTTTGTATCCGAAAAACTGACAGCAGTTGCACGTACGCGCGATGGTTTTCTTCTCGCTTGCTGTTATCGGGTCTCGACTTGCATACACTAAGTTATTGTTTTTAGATGCACAAAATTAAAAAAAAATTGCCTGTTGCGGATAGCACAATTCTAAAAGTAGGAGTATTAGAAGTATATTACATCATGCTATACATTAGTAGTATTAAGTATATTACTTCTACGAGAAATAACAATGCCTAATTGAATATTTAACATAATCACTCTAATTAGCATGTTGACTAATTATTTCATAACAGATTAAAGAAGAATTCTGGGGACTCACGTGCCAAAAAATACGACAGTGGTTACGAGGCACGCCAAAGTGGAGGACTCCGCAGTAATATTGACCACCCGGGGTTCCCTAACGTGCACGCAATTGCATGGGACACGGGCGTTTTTTTGCATTCCGCCACCCATCGAAATGGGGCCGCCGCAGCCGGGATTTGACATTACAGTTTAAGAATCGCAGTCGGTGAGTTCTCAAGGCGTATCTACATGGAACGAATATTCAAGATAACACCCGAGAATTGTTAGCACTGCACCAGCTTTGAGATGTTCATTTTCTTAGTGTCCGACCAAATGCATTGGCCTCCCAGTTACTTTTGTGTTGAATCCATAATGAAGCGCTTTCATAAAAGAGTTAGTGGGAAAACAGCGCATTTTTGTCGTAATTTTGACGTCGCATATGTCGAACCCGATGCCATCCTTCGAATTCGTCCCAAGTCGATATGGCTTGGAAACTCACTAGCTACAATTCGAAGATTACGTGTCGTAAAGTATTAAATAGGAAGTATAGTAGTGTAGTTATGCTAATTATTAGATTAAGCATTTTTATTTCTCCTAAAGCAAATGGGCCGCGTCATCGAGTAACTTCGCTCACGGGTTATAATTGTGTTATCTGCCACACGCAATTTTTTTTAATTTGGTGCAGCAAAAAAAAATCATCTAAGCACAGGTTAAAGGTAGACTCTCTGCAGGGAACACCTCCAGGAATGTTTCAGCCATTACTTTATTTTAATTTTTTTTACTGCGTTACTATTCGCGCCATTGATGGACAATGTCACGGAAAATGTGAATAACGAGCTCGCACCTTTGCGCTAACATGTTAGCACAGAGCGACCGCAAATGCATGTTCGCATTCTTTCCCAATCTGCTCAATATCATGTCTATGAAGCTCTTCCCGTTTAATCAGTACGCTTGACATTCTCCAGTGCATTCATCCCACGCTATCTTCCTCTAACGCAATAATAAGTGAATATCTGTCTACCGTTCCACACTCAGTGATGGTTAGCGCCGTCAGGCGAGCTGACACTAGCAATTGCTGATAGCGTCGAACTCCTTGCGCTCTTGCAATAGCAGGCTTTAGTCGGCATGCATGCGTGAGTGGGTGTGGGTGCGTATGTTTCAACTTGCGCGAGGTTTATGAAATGCCTCTTCTAGATGGCGCTAGATTTGTTTAGCAGCGGTGTTACCTGTACAAACGGATTCCAATTATTTCTTAGATCGTTGCTATTAACGCCCCCATCAACGTTTTAACGCCGTCCGTTTGGGACATACATTTACATAGCAGAAGTGAAGTAACTCATTCGTAAGGGACATTTCAGTTGGTAAAGCTTTCTTGGAGCGATCAAGTGCAAAATGTCGCTGAAATTATGTTTGAGAGCGCTCCTTTTACAAAACAAGCGTCGCGCACATGTTGGAAGCGCGGCAGTAGGGGGGTGGTGGCGGGGGATAAATGGAGGGGCTCAATGTAACGGTATCGACGGGTTTGATAGCTGGCCGTAGCTTTTCAGTCAGCCGGCTGTAAAAAAACAACAATATCTTACTCACACAGGCCGTCGGTCAAGTAAAAAAGCGGCATCAACGCGGCGCTTCGCTCTTTCACTGCAGCAGCATACGGCTGGTCGTGTCGCAGATATAGCTACAATGCACTGTTGAGATAAATAGCCACAAGGAACTCGATGAACCTCGAGGCCTACACCCTTCATTTATGATACATAACTGAGCGTTCTAAATACAGTAATTAAAAAAAGTTGATTAGGACTTTTTCGCTTACGTCATAATCAATTTTATTAATTTGCCGGGCAAGATCTGTCCACGTGTTTCCTTATAAATGAGGCTAGAAGAAGCATCTGCACTATCTAAGGTAAAGGCAATTTTCGAAAAATAATTTTAACTTAAAAAAACAGCAGAGATATGCTTTCTTGAAAAATTGCATTTTTTAACAAGTATAGAGAATATCGAATATTGCCCGTTCATTTCATATATCGAATTCAATATTATAGATATTCAAAACGCCTGCCGAATACCAGCATTTGCACAGCTCTGTCTGACAGATTTTCCACAGCATCACGAACAAACTTCCTACCTTCTCGCGGATATTGAGTTCGGAGTACCGGAGTGCCATGCACATGCCATTCGCTCAGGTTCCGGGAAGTTTGTAGCAAAAAAGGAAAGAAAATCAGAAAGAAGGAAAGAAAGCAGACTCCGAAAACGTGAGCGAATACAAACCGCGTACATACAAACAAATGAAACAAAAACAGCAAAAATCGAGCAAGGAGTCAATCAGAAGAATGTACAAACAGGGAAGTGTGACGTGCTCCGAACACCGCACGAGCAGACGCGGTTGCACTTGTGCTGACGAGCCAAACTCGACGGGCATAGGGAGACTGGCGCTGATAGCCCTGGGGTGGGACCGGGATTTCCATTCGATAAATCGGCGACACGCGAAACAGAAGTGCGCCCTTTCGGCACGGTGTCCTTTATTGCCCCTCGTGAACTTCTCTCGCTGCAAAGAGCGAACACAGCAATAAAAAGAAGGTGACCCGATCAGAAAACAAACTCGACGTGAGGCCGTTTCAATGAGAACGGCGAATGGATCAAGCTTTTCGAGAGGGCGGCCGCGCAGATGAAATCAACACCGCCCCGTAAAGATATACGCTGTATAGAGAAAGAGAGAGAGACAGGGTAGACCTTTATCCTAAGGGTGTTCGAATGCCTACGTCTGGCCCCAGAGGAGCGACATTTCCTCGCAGTATACTGTGCGCGGACAAGCTGCCTCCCCTCCCCCCCCCCCCCTCGCAATCGCGCGCACGCGCACCCACACACTCCAGCATTAACACACACGCACACGCGCACACACGCACGCACGGGCGTAAGAGCGCAGACTTCCTCGTCGGGCGCAAATAAATAGATCTCCCGAGACCCGCGAACTGTGCGCGGAACAGCGGCGAAGCGTGTCGCGGAGCGGCGGCCAAGCAGGGAGCGCGGACGGACAGAAGAAGAAATCTTGTTTGTCTCGAAGCCGCGGAGAAAGACCGCGCGCCGTCTGTTGTTAGGGGCGGAGCGAGGAGCAAGGCCGAAAATAGAAGAGTCAGGGACGCGGTGGAATAAACGGAAAGAATCGATACCAAGCCAACCGCGCGACAGCCAACCAAGTGAATCTCGTTTCGTGCTGACTAACTCGGGCGGAAACTCTACGCCTGTTCGTGCCCTCGCGACTCGCGGGAATTACAAGTTTATATTAGCGTCTGCCGGGACTTCCAAGAAGACAGAGAAAGAAAAGGCGGACAAACCGTGTCGGAGAAACGGCGTTCCTTGTTCCGAAGTGTGGCAGCTCCGGTATAGACCACTCAGCCATTTTTGTTCGTCCTGTAAACTTTCTTCGTGTCCCGAACCGCTCGCTGTTTTCTTGGACAAGCTGCGTCTCTAAACAATACAAAGCTCCAAATCGCCCGATCATTTCTTCCAACGGCGAAGAACCTTCGGTCGACCAGAGCTTGCAGTTGCATTCCCGTGTCTCGCACCAATTCGCACATATTAGGTGTGCATGTTATAGGTATATCGGGCATTTCTAGGCATGACGGCAGCGACGCGCGTGCTTCTGAGGTCACTTTTCTAGTCGACAAGTCCTACGCAATGGCGACACCAGGCAAACACACTCCTGCTACTTCATGAGTTGGTTGCCGGTTGTTGTGCACAAATCGTGGCTTGGATAGCGTAGCGATTCTATTTCAACAATGTGTTGTAGTGGGCCAGTTCGTTGCGTGACATGATGGAACACTGCGCTGAGAAGCAATGCTTTCGACACGGACGTAAAGAGCTAAGACATTTGCTATTTCAATTATTTTCTTCTTCGCGCTTCGGCAGTGCCCTGAGTGGCGCTACGCCCACGCTATGAAAGGGATCGGCCGGTCGAGAAAGGCGGTTGATAAGAAAAAAATTAGAATTTAGCAAAAGGAAACATACACTATACCAGCCCATGTTGTAGCCTTTCTGTCTTTTTTTTTCAGTGTTTATCCAGTATATTTTTTTCAGTGCTAAAAATAAAAGAAGGGCGCTGTCACCACTTCCCACAATCAGCAGTCAGCTTACAAGACGCGGTCCACTTGTGAGAGCAAAATATTCTTTGAGCACAGGCGACAGCTCATCTGACGTGGACGAGTATTTCGCTGTCAAGTAATAGCCCCCTCCGATGAATGTATAAGGTGCCAGATGAACGTATAAGGTGCCAGGGGTGCGCCATGCATTCATCAAGTGGTCGCACATCGCTCGTCGTTGCAGCTCCAGAGCCGACATGCCTGTTCACGCTGCACAGAAGTCCCCACCGAGGCCTTTCGGAGACCGGAGACGATAGTGGTTGTAACCGGAGCTGTCCACGTCTTATTCGTTTTCCTCTCCTTTTGAGCAGCGTCCGAGCAATGGCGAAACGTGTCACTTACCAAAGAAATGAGCTGGATATCGTAGCGAGATGAGGGCCTCGTGAGAAACTGCGCAGATCCGGTGGCCATTTCTTGAGCCATTCCACTAGGCTCCGGTGTCCTCGCCAGCTCTGCCGGTGTCGCTGCTTGACTATCGGCTGCCTCAACCAGCTTTCGTATACTCCAACCTCGGAAACAATCGGGCTAAATTCGACGCCACATTCAGTATCGCGAAAGTTGCCATTTACATTTTAAAAAATAGTTGTCTGCATCCCATGCCATTTCTGTCTCAAGTTACACCCAACTGACGTGGCTTAGTTAAATCAATGCAATCGAATGCCGACGAATGCAAAGTAACAGTTGACGCAGATTGCTTTGTGTGTGTCCTTGCTTTGAGTGCACGCTCGTTTATTCATTTTTTTTCTTTTATTCAGCTGGTCCGATTTTATTCAGTCATGAATAACATGAAAGCATAACGCTATCGGCCAAAATCTGTCATAAGAAAATCGGTGACAAAACTTTGTCAACATTTTATTTCAATCAATCAATCAATCAATCAATCAATCAATCAATCAATCAATCAATCAATCAATCAATCAATCAATCAATCAATCAATCAATCAATCAATCAATCAAATCAGCTGAGGGCACTCTGATGGCGGGGAACGCTGTTGCGTAGGCGAGTGCCTGTCGTATGTGTAACTTCGAAATGTGAACCCTGTCTCTCCTTAGCAAAATGCTGTTCCTTCTTGGAGACATCCTCATATTAGCTTACCTCTACACCGGGATACCCGTTATCTGTCAGTGCCGATTTATTCTAAATTAATCTGCCACTGACGCCTACATTCACTGGTGACAGAAAAATGTGTCATTGTGAAAATACTCGACAACATTCACACTTTATATTAGGCATCGTCAGCAGGAATCCACTTACAATCTAGACGTGTGATTTGCCTATATCAACAAAAAGTATTAGTCTAGAAATTATTAGCAGTGTTTGTAGTTGGCAGCTGGGCCTAGCCTTGCAAATGGTGCCGGCAAGTGCTCCGCCCGAGCGCTACTTATGCAGCGATGTAGAGCAGCCATTCTTAAACGGTGCCTGAAACGGTTTTTGCCGGACACCTAGACAGAGGGTCTCTCTCGGGGAATGCATTCTCACCGGGGTTTTGTGCCAGCGCGCCATAATAAAAACAGGTACTAGTGGTTATATATTACCCTCCTCTCAAGCCACGGCGTTCACCCTAGACCTTGACACCGTGCATCCATCGCTATGTCCCGCCTCCTTCATGAGTTAAGGCAAGTATTGTCTACTTCTGGTTGTCTTGAACCGAACGTGTCCCCGCGTCTCTTTCTAAGTACATTTTCTTTTTTTGTTATTGAAGCCTGAAGCTAGGAGGAGCAAACCTTCACGACGAACTTCGCGCGGCAGATGGAGACGCGGTGCCCTGGCGCGCAATGTTTACTGGCTTGCGCTGCATGAATCAAATGAGAGGCGGACCAGGCTGGGCGTTCGCCGCGTTGCTGCGAGCGTATATCCAATGTACAAACTACGAAGTAGCTATTTACGGTGCTACTTCAGCTTGATAATAGCCTGATAAAAAGTAAATATATACGTACGCTTATGATTGTCTCTATATCACGCTCGTAAGATGTTTTTAGTAGCCGTCAGCGGTAAGAGCAAGCGCTGCCACAGTTAGGCCAGAGCTGCAGTGAACATGTCAATGTGGTGAAATGGACTATATATAACGTTGGATATATTATGTAATTAAAGAAAAAGAGAAAGAAAATCACAATGAATTAGGAAATAAGAGCAACGAACATCGAGCCCACACTCAGAGTCAAACAGCTAAAGTGAAACACAAGACGGCGGCGTTCTGACAGACGTTCTGACACGATGTAAGGCACGTACAGCTTGTCTAAGCACGTCTGTCTAATGAGCCTTGCGCTCACGTTAAAAAAACCCAGATGGCCAACAATAATTCAGAGCCCATCCCACTACAGAATCTCCTATACTTTCTGCGTTGCTCTGAGGTGTTAAACATCACCAAACATTCTACCATCACCAACTTCGTTTTTACGGTGAAGCTGTTTATGCGGACCCTGTGCAGTCGTTGTCGGGCTTCGCTAAAAAGGGGCCACATGACCTAGCGGGCGAGGAAAAGAAGAGCTCAATAGGGGGTAATTGGTTGGAGTGATCCCTCTCCCCCTATGAGAATGTTATCGTGTACGCGAATATTATACGGTTGACACACGGCGCATTTCTTGGCGATCGAGCCAGATCGGCATCGAATTGATAGACGATTGATTTCACCCTGCGGCCAAAAAAACAAATGTCACGTTGGCGCTTTGCGACCAACGAACAGTGTCCAGCGATTGAAGCGCAATACTAGGAACGCGTGGCTGCCGGCACTTCTTGCTGGCGCAAGTGCCGGCAGCCACGTCAATCGTCAAACCAATCCAGCCAATCTCAAAACGATTGCCGTGCCCGCATCAAAAGTGGTGGGTCTTGCGCCCAATATACGGAGCTTTGGATTAGTGGCAAGGTATATGTAAACTGGTAGCGAAGCTTCCATAGAATCCCACATGTAAAGAAAATGGGGCTCGTTGTAACTGTCGCCATCTACGTATCGTGGGGACAACTAACAGCAAGCAATAAAAATAAAGAAAATAAATTAAAAAAAGTGATGTCACAACCGGAAATCGCAGTGACGTCAAGATCTTACGATGGTTGTCGCGAATTTTGAATCTCTTTAGCGTCCGGCATTACGGCCGCTACGACAGCAGTTACCTCTCTTTTGAGGCTGAGGCGAGCATGCGACTTGCCTCAGCTGAAACGCCAGCGTGTCCGTTAACTATTAAGAGTGGGGCATGTCTTAATGTGAACCTAATTAGGCTGTTGCATCCTCGTTCCAGAGGATGCCGCTGCGATAACTGTTTTGCATAGCACATGCCTCCAGGCCCTTGTGGTTCAAGGGCTCTAAGAAGGCAGTAGTGCTCCAGCAAAGTTGAGAACCACATATATTTTATACATCGTATAATTCTTTTCAAATGCATCCTAATCTTCATAGTACACGTCACATATCACGGCCATAATCTTATTATAGAGATTTTACTCAATTTAGAGCAATAGTTTTTAAGGCCCCTTTACAGCCACGTCACACCAAGTTCATAGAACTCATAACTACACTGCGAACTCATTACCAACGGCATGGCGCTCTTTGGCCATACATGGCCCTTGTGCCATTAAACACCAAACATTCATTCATAATTAGGTTGTTATTAACGGCAATTGCTCCAGTAATTTCCTTAGGAAGGTGAGTGAATAAGATGGATATCAATGACACTGCCAAAGAGCTTTCAAAACGAACTTCACCTTTATTCGTCTTGAATAACGCAACCAATATAACTGACCAAACAAAACACGTTTCAGTGACGGAAAATACTATGGCCAGCACACAGTCGTAGGCATAGCAACCTATGCGAATCCTTTTCCACGGAGTCGTTCGTAATTCCTTGCGACACCACGTATTCATATCCAAGAATTATCAGACAGCATTGCCCCACATTATAATTTAGAAAACATTCCACTTACTAATTTTGCTGCCCGTCTGACGCTCAGAGCCTGTGTTACGCGGAGTAAACGAACATAGCGCAACGTTTCTTCGCAGGGCGTTCCATATTTATCGTCATGACGAGACGAGCGCGTCGGATACCGCAGCGTGAACTTGCACGATAAGAAAAAACCTGCACTCGCATCTTTCGCCAACGAATGCAGTGCGCTCGGTCACGCAATACTTCAAGTGAAGCGCACGCCGCACTTTGAAGAAACGCGCAAGGAAATAATAATAATAAAAAAGACTTGGACGAAACCACCGCGTTCAAATGAGCCAACGCCATTCCTCCCCACATAATAGTCGGCTTGCACAACCTTGCCAAATCTTGCGCCAGAATCACTGGTTGGTAGGAGTCGCCAAGAAAGAACTAATAAATAGTGATAGAGAAAAAAAAATCCATTTGTTCTTTTAGTGCAGGGAAAATATCTTAAACGGAAAATTTACTCGTATTCCAGCATTCTGATTAAAAATTTTAGAGATTTTTTTTTTACACATTGGCTTTCTAGTTTCAGCGTTTGTCCCCCACCCCTCACCTAGTCGCGCTTCAATCACGCGCTACTAACTGATATCCTTGGCGATAGGTTTTACCACGCTTTTCGTTCCAAGCTTCGCGACCTATTTAGATGGACCTTGTTAGTGGTTCCGCACATTCCATCCCAGCTACTGCTATGGGAATCCACGAGTAGTGCGTACTCCTGAGGAAGAAGCTGCCTACCGCGAGCGTCAGCGAGAGTTGGCTCGTGAACGGGCTCGTCGTCATAGGGCCTGCCTCACGCGCGCAAAAAAAAAAGAAGAAGAAAGAGAGAAACACGGGGACAACCGCAAATTAAAGCACTCCTAAAGCATGCTCACAACGCGAAACATGCAAAAGTGACAATGAGGTGAAAGAATGGGGAAACAAAAACTTTACAATACATACTGCTTGGGAAGTCTGACCTGCATGGTTTAACACTCGGTGTAACTAACACAGCTTCGCTGTTCGACCACCTTCACGAACTGGAAGGGGCGAGAATTTTTTTTTCTACTCAAGCAAGTCATTGGGTACTTTGCACGCGGCTAGCGCATGCACACCTCATTCTCTGACGACGTTTGACGCTATCGGTCGCCTTACACTGTCAAGCCAAACAATAAAGATGAGTTGGGCAACTGATTCGCATGTTCTTCAGAACCTAATGCGTAATATCCAACGAAGTGCATTAGGAAACTAATACAGCAACAGCGAAGATGAGACGTTACGCGAATTGAAATAGTTAACGTCTTAAACCGTTCGCTTACTTGTACGGAAAGCTGTTGTACCTGATCGGTGACAAGCAGCGTCTGCACGCATTCGTCGTTCTCCGGCATGTCGGTCATGTTTCTTGCCGACAACTCGTTGGATTCGTACCTGGCTCAAGTCTTATATCGCACTAGTATCTTTATACTCGTCTAAACGTCATTCTAAAACGTAGTGGGGTCACGGAAAACCTCTAAAATTCTTTTAATACAATGACGCCTACATCGCACCTCACTCAGAATTAATTTAATCAGAGTTTTCTGCACATAAACTTGAGAGTTCTCGGCCTTTTATTCTTTCACATACCATAATCCTCATATTCTATATGAATGCCCTTAACATTTGTGGTTAAGCAAATACTAAGGACAATTTTATTGAGGAACTCACGTTCGTTTTTGCTATTTCGTCTGCTTTCCTCTCTCTTCTATGCGTTAGTGATGGGGCGTGCTAAAGTGTCCTTTTTATCTATTTCATGTTTTTATCATGCTAATTTATTCATATTTAAAGCACATTTATAATTTTCATATAAGTGAAATGGAGTAGATGGAGGTGTACTGCTTGCAACCTCCCCAGTTGTACCCAATTAAACCCTGTACCTACCTCCTGTAATGCCATTTCATGCATCGAATATCATTACCTTCAAATGACATTATATATTATCGCGTGGCAGGTGTATCACTCCCCGTAAGGCAAAAAAAGGACCGATTGATGTATTTAAAAGCGAAAAAAAGCAATTCGTGGAACGTGCATGACAATTAAGCGATAAACTACTGTGAACAGGTAACAAGAAGCAAGCATGGAACTTAGCGAACATGAGCTTAGGAGAAATCAATCCCGAGGTACAAAGCGTTCGTCGTTTTACACTGAAAAATAAAGCGCAGCAGAGAAAAAAAGAAGAAAAAATAAAAAGAAACAGAGGTGCGAAAGCGCGCGCGAAAGGAAGCAGTCTACCATGGTCAAGGAACCGGGGAAGCGCTAGGCGGGAAGGGCTAGCTACACATAGCTGCGAACTTCCCTAGGGCCATGGGGAACCCGGCGATGCCGAGCGACGGGATCCGGGAATCTATTTCACGCGACCGTGAGCTACCTCCGCTCAACGAGTGTGCCGGGGTGTGTGTGCGTGTGCGGGCGCACGCATTCGTCGCCGACAGATCCTCTGTTGATGGCTGAGGACCGAGGCACGTTCCGGCTTGAGCTCGGAAGGACGTGGGCGCGCACACGCGGATATTATACCCTATAACGCTCTACGAAGTTCGGTCGTTCGTCCGTCACGCGTGTAGGCATAGTTGGAGCCGTAGTTCTTTCTTTCTTTCTTTCTTTCTTTCTTTCTTCCTTCCTTTCTTTCTTTCTTTCTTTCTTTCTTTTCGTTTTTTTCGGAAGCGTCATGTAATTTTCGCTTGCACTTCCGTTTTGAAGGAGGACTCGATTTCTTCTTCTTCCTCTTCGACTTTCTGAGCGCTTTGCGTTCACCCGCGCGTTCGCGTCTGCGCAAACATCGCTGTCGGCGCGCGCCCATACGCCCGTGTCTGAGCCTACGTGCGCGGCGAGAGAAGGATTGAAATCCGGGCCAGTCGGTAGATAGCGTTATCTTTTGTGTCTTTTTCCTTCAACTGTGCGCTACGAGCGCGTCTAAATCTCTGGCATTTCTCGAAAGCCATCTTGGTCTCGAAACTAAGCTATATAACTTATGGAGTCATTGCATCACGTACAAGTAAAGGGTAAATAAAAAATCAAACATATTCTTTTTTTTCAGTTCTTTTAGACCTGCTAGTTTGGCATGGTGTGCGCAAGTTAGGGCAGGCGCAATAAACTGCAGTAATAGGAAGCCGCAGGCACCCTTTGACTTTGTTGTTGTTGCCTCAAAGCATAGCCCTTACTTTTGACTTTTTTTTTTATCGCTCGCGTTGTTATCTTGCTCTTCTTCGTTTCAGGTGACTGTATTCGCACCTTGCCTCGCTTTTGAATAACCACAGGAGCACTGCACTATAGCTTTGCTATTTTTTTTTTTGTGGTTGACACAACCCCAAGAATGTTACTTTTCATGTTTAACAAAATTTGTTGCTGGGCTAATTGCTTCATGCTTAAGAACTGCATACTCGTAAGCGCACTTTCAAGACAGGGCAAACGAAAGACGCAGGAACACAGGACAAGCGCTAACTTGCAACTAAATGTTCTTGTGAAGACTTCGCCTACTTAAATACACAGCAGACTAGGATCGCGCGAGCGCACTGGCCATCAAGCCAACCAATGCATCTTATCGAGAAGCGTCAATAAAACGAGTTCTTGGGTGAGTTGGTCACTTATTGCAGGCATAACAGCAGCGCCAGAAAACGACACAAAATAAAGGAACACTGGCAGACACGGACAATCGCTGCACTCACAACTGATTTTATTACATGAAGAGAAGTTGAATATAAAGGCTGCTTCGCGCATGCGAGTTCGGAGACAAAGAACGCGTGCCACCACAATACCCCGCAAAGTACATCTTATCTTCTTGCTGAGAAAAGGTCACATTCCGAACTATATAACACAATTGACGTATCACTAATGCAATCACTGCCCTTTCTCTTTATATGGAAGGCTTCCAGTAGCTCTCGTGCCAGTCTGGTCTGTTGCCCCTACCTAATATCTTCGCACTCTCTAAATGCGGCGAACACTTGTTGCAGGAACTGCAGTGCTGTACTAAGCGCACGCCTTCGCTGTTCTCTAAATTTCGTTGGTGCTCACTTAGCCGATCGTTCAGGCATCTGCCAGTCCGGCCTACATAGGCTTTTCCCCAAGACAGCGGCATATCGTATACCAGTCCTGATTGGCACCACACATATGGCCTGGCGTGCTGTTTTCCACATCCACCTTTTGCAGATTCCTGGCCGAAGATACGAGGACTTTAGCTTTTCCGGAGCGGAGAAAACGAGTGGTACCCCAAACCTGCCTGCAACCTTTTTCAAGTTGTGCGAAATTTTGTGTAGGTAGGGTGCCACTTCTGGTACCCTACCTGGTACACTACTGTCAGTGTTCCTTTTTTATGCGTGTTTATTGACGTTGCTGTTATGCCTGCAATTATCAAGAAGTGCATAGATTACAGCATCATTTCTAAAAACCGCTTTTCTTTGCTACGCAGCACAGTCGACCTATCGCTAATACGGAATCTTGTACAAACGCCAACGGCACACATGTACGAGATTGTTAACTCGTTAACATCTCCTTAGATTGTTAGATTGTCAGCAACTTGCTAGATTGTCAACAACTCGTACTGATTGTACGAGGCGTAAACTTTTCATTTTTCCTTCACAAAGGAAGTCACCCTTTCTTAATGAAAGGGGGCCTCCCATGCTCACTACCTAAGATCAGTGCCTGATAAATCACTCCATCGCACAAGCAAAACGACTGAAAACGACGACGGACCCTTTGCTCAAGACAGGTGAGACTGGGACTTATAACAACGTCAAGTTGTCTACCAGCCGGCAACGGGCCGATTTATCCATTATTTTCTAGATTACAAGTACGGGCATTCTCAAACACTTCTGGAGTCCCGTAAGTGAACAGTGAGTTATAAGGGACATCATAGGGGAGGACTCGAGGATAATTTCGGCTATTTAGGATTCTTTACCATGCACACAGATCACGCCATACACGAGCGTTTTTTGCACTCAGACCCATCGGAATGCGACCTTCGCGACCGAAAATTGAACCCACGATCTCATGCTCAGCCACGGAATGCCATCTCCACTGAACCATGGCGGTGGGTACGAGCCTTCCTATAAGTGGTTCGATTTATAATTATAGAGGCGTCTTTCTTCAAATCTAAGATATTTGAGTACACTCGAGCACGCGAGCAATAAGCGCTATCTAGTCGCAAAAAGTGTTCGCTAGAAAGGAGCTCGTTATACAAAAAAAAAAAAAACTCGACCAAATGTCGACGCTAAACATGATAATGCCGAAGTGTCATCATCATCATCATCATCATCATCATCAGCAGCAGCAGCCTGGTTACGCCCACTGCAGCGCAAAGGCTTCTCCCATACTTCTCCAACTACCCCGGTCATATACAAATTGTGGCCATGTTGTCCCTGTAAACTTCTTAATCTCATTCACCCACCTAACTTTCTGCCGCCCTCTCCTACGCTTCCCTTCCCTTGGAATCCAGTCCGTAACCCTTAATGACCATCGGTTATCTTCCCCCCTCATTACATGTCCTGCCCATGCCCCCCTCCCCCCATTTCTTTTTCTTGATTTCAACTAAGATATCATTAACTCATGTTTGTTCCCTCACCGAATCTGCTCTTTTCTTATCCCTTAACGTTATACTTATCATTCTTCTTTCCATAGCTAGTTGCGTCGTCCTCAATTTAAGTAGAACCCTTTTCGTAAGCCTCCAGGCTTCTGCTCTGTACGTCAGTACTGGTTAGACAGAGCTGTTATATAGTTTTCATTTGAGGGATAATGGCAACCTGCTGTTCGTGATCTGAGAATGCCTGCCAAACGCACCCCAGCCCATTCTTATTCTTCTGATTATTTCAGTCTCATGATCCGGATCCGCCGTCACTACCTCTCATAAGTAGACGTATTCCCTTACCATTTCCAGTGCCTCACTACCTATCGTAAACTGCTGTTCTCTTCCGAGACTGTTAAACATTACTTTAGTTTCCTGCAGGTTAATTTTTAGACCCACCCTTCGGCTATGCCTCTCCAGGTCAGTGAGCATGCATTGCAGTTGGTCCCTTGAGTTACTAAGCAAGGCAATATCATCAGCGAATCGCAAGTTACTAAGGCATTCTCCATTAACTCTTATCCCCAATTCTTCCCAATCCAGGTCTCTGAATACCTCCTGTAAGCACGCTGTGAATAGTATTGGAGAGTTCGTATCTCCCTGCCTGACGCCTTTCTTTATTGCCATTTTGTTGCTTTCTTTATGGAGGACTACGGTGGTTGTGGAGCCGCTATAGATATCTTTCAGTATTTTTACAAACGGCTCGTCTACACCCTGATTCCGCAATGCCTCCATGACTGTTGAGGTTTCAACTGAATCAACAGCTTTCTCGCAATCAATGAAAGCTATATATAAGGGTTGGTTATATTCCGCACATTTCTCTATCACCTCATTGATAGTGTGAATATGGTCTATTGTAGAGTAGCCTTTACGGAATCCTGCCTGGTCCTTTGGTTGACGGAAGTCTAAGGTGTTTTTGATTCTATTTGCAATTACCTTAGTAAATACTTTGCAGGCAATGGACAGTAAGCTGATCGCTGTATAATTTTTCAAGTCTTTGGCGTCCCCTTTCTTATGGATTAGGATTATGTTAGCGTTTTTCCGAGATTCCGGAACGCTCGAAGTCATAAGGCATTGCGCATACAGGGTGGCCAGTTTTTAGAGAAGAATCTGTACCCGCCGTGGTTGCTCAGTGGCTATGGTGTTGTGCTGCTGAGCACGAGGTCGCGGGATCGAATCCCGGCCACGGCGGCCGCATTTCGATGGGGGCGAAATGCGAAAACACCCGTGTGCTTAGATTTAGGTGCACGTTAAAGAACCCCAGGTGGTCAAAATTTCCGGAGTCCTCCACTACGGCGTGCCTCATAATCAGAAAGTGGTTTTGGCACGTAAACCCCCAAATATTATTATTAGAACAATCTGTCCACCATCCTTCAACAAATCTGCTGTTACCTGATCCTCCCCAGCTGCCTTCCTCCTGTGTATAGCTCCCAAGGCTTTCTTTACTTCTTCCGGCGTTACTTGTGGGATTTCAAGTTCCTCTAGACTATTCTCTCTTCCATTATCGTCGTGGGTGCCACTGGTACTGTATAAGTCTCTATAGAACTCCTCAGCCACTTGAACGATCTCATCCATATTAGTAATGATATTGCCGTCTTTGTCTCTTAACGCATACATCTGATTCTTGCCTATTCCTAGTTTCTTCTTCACTGCTTTTAGGCTTCCTCCGTTTCTGAGAGCATGTTCAATTCTATCCATATTAACTTGGAAAGTTCTGCCAGTTCTATTCTAGCTGTAGGGTTAGAGGCTTTCATACATTGGCGTTTCTTGATCATATCTTTCGTCTCCTGCGATAGCTTACTGGTATCCTGTCTAACGGAGTTGCCAGCGACTTCTATTGCAGACTCCTTAATGATGCCCATAATATTGTCGTTCATTGCTTCAACACTATGATCCTCTTCGTGTCTTAAAGCCTAATACCTGTTCTGTAGCTTGATCCGGAATTCCTCTATTTTCCCGCTTACCGCTAACTCATTGATGGACTTCTTATGTACCAGTTTCTTCCGTTCCCTCCTCAAGTCTAGGCTTATTCGAGTTCTTATCATCGTGTGGTCACTGCAGCGCACCTTGCCGAGCACGTCCACATCTTGTATGATGCCAGGGTTAGCGTAGAATATGAAATCTATTTCATTTCTAGTCTGGCCATTTGGGCTCCTCCACGTTCACTTTCGGCTATCCCTCTTGCGGAAGAAGGTATTCATTATCCGCATCTTATTCTGTTCTGCAAAGTCTACTAATAACTCTCCCCTGCTATTTCTAGTGCCTATGCCATATTCCCCCACTGCCTTGTCTCCAGCCTGCTTCTTGCCTACCTTGGCATTGAAGTCGCGCATCAGTACAGTGTATTTTGTTTTGACCTCACCCATCGCCGATTCCACGTCTTCATAGAAGCTTTCAACTTCCTGGTCACAATGACTGGATGTAGGGGCCTACACCTGTACGACATTTGTACCTCTTATTAAGGTTCACAACAAGACCTGCCACCCTCTCGTTAATGCTATAGAATTCCTGTACGTTACCAGCTATATTCTTATTAATCAGGAATCCGAATCCTAATTCTCGCATTTCCGCTAAGCCCCGGTAGCACAGGACGTGCCCGCTTTATAGCACTGTCTATGCTTAATTTGTCCTCCTAACTTCACCGAGCCCTATTATATCCAATTTACTGCCCTCTAATTTATCCAATAGCACTGCTAGACTCGCCTCACTAGATAATGTTCTAGCGTCAAACGTTGACAGGTTCAGATTCCTATCGCGGCCTTTCCAGCCGAAGTGTATGGCGGTTCAAATGATTATATTAATAAATAGTGATTATATATCGCAAATATGTCTGTTTATGTTTTTTTAATTTTCATTAATCACTCATTTCGTATCCTATTCGTGTCGCATTTCACTCGCAATTACGTCGACGTTCTCTTCTTAAGCGTCTACAATGGATTGGCGCGAACCCCCCCCCCCCCCCCCCCCCCCCCATCTTTTTTTTGTTTTGAGCAAGAAGCAAGGTAGGCCACTCCCGGACGTGCTGAAGTATGTGGTGCAATTTAGATTTAAGTGTGCAAGCATTTCAATGCCTACCCAACGAGGAAACCCGCCCGTCCGTCACGTCAGACGATCGTTTTAAGGACAGGGCGCAGCGAGCGAATTCACCTCCATGCTTTCTCTCTCTTCAATGCAAAGTAAGCGGCAAGAACAATGCGCACACGAAGTCCTCAGCACTCGGCCCCATCGCAGATCGCTTTCAACATAGGGCGCGCGCGGCCTCGCCACACGCAGCCGCCGCCAGAGTATGGTTGATCACGGTTGATTGTAGGTTGGACGGGGATGGGTAAGCCGCTCAAGAGCGATAACGACTTATATTGATCGGAACGTCACCGGCACACCTGACGCCGCCACGTGAAGTAGTTTGCTTGCGTCATCCATTCATCTTGCGCCACCGTCCGCAGCAGATCGTGTCGCCGCAGTGCTGTCGTTTATACATGTCGAATCAAAGTTCATAACATTGATAATGACACTGGGCTGCGTGGAGATATTAGGAAGTAGCACAATGCTTACGCATACTTGCACAACACCTACAGCAGTTCATGCGTGCTTTTTTTTACTATACTGACGCTAATTACGCACGTACCATTTATTATACCAACTCTGCAAATAATTCTTGCTGTTCCTGGACAGCGGCGAAGCCACCTTCCAGTCGCCATTGCTTGGCGCGAGCCCTGCTTAGACCAAGCGACCTTCCGTGGTTGCTCAGTGGCTATGGTGTTTGTTAGGCTGCTGAGCACAAAGTAATGGGATCAAATCCCGGCCACAGCGGCCGCATTTCGATGGGGGCGAAATGCGAAAACCCCCGTGTATTTAGATTTAGGTGCACGTTAAAGAACCCTAGGTGGTCGAAATTTCCGGATTCCTCCACCACGGCGTGCCTCATAATCAGAAAGTGGTTTTGGCACGTAAAACCCCATAATTTAATTTATTGTAGGCCACGCGAATGCGATATATTTCCCTAAAGTGTGCTGTAGGGCGGCTTTGCCTTTGAATATGTTTATCTACGGCGGTGCACTCTTTACAGGTGTACAGTGCAGCGTGGTGAATTTTTTACTATATTGGCGCTAATTACAACTCTAGCAGTAACTTTGCCTGCTCTGTGACTAATGTTCGCTTCTTTCTTTGTTGAGACCTACATTTTGATTCCATTTGTGACTCACTACGGCGCTTTGGAGACGCGAAGGGGTCGCTTTTCATTTGTCTCTTTTTTGTCTTTGCTGCAAGTAGTTACGAGGTACACAGATCCCAAATACGCCAATGCAGTGTCAAGTCAGCTAAGAGCTTGTGCTCAATAGACGTCGTGCTTTCGAAGCAGCCTGAGGCAAAATAATGAGGTGACGGAAGGTAATATAAGATAATTACTCTTGCCTGCAGTACAATCCACCCGCTATTCAGCGTCCCTTCTTCCGCCATCACCTGAGACCAAACCTCTCAAGTCACCCAGATGCACGAACTTAAATCTTGTGCACACAGTTCGGGGTGCAATTTTGCATCACAGCAGTGACCATCACCACTGTATTGTGCGCTCCACTTTTTTAGTGCTGTGTTTAATAGACAGCCTATAAATTTGTCTCATAGGCTCTATTGTAACATATTCAAATATCCTGGGAACCTTCATGCTTTGTGCAACGTTGCAGAAATTTCACCAGACTCTCCCAGTGGGCCTATAGTACGTACAATGGCCAGTCAGTTTTGATGAGTTTTTCGTGATTTTGTTTGCGGGATCTTTTTTTTCATGTTCCCCATTCAGTTGCTGCAGGATATACTTGTGTGACACGTACATGTCTACCAACGACCGCAAATTCTGGCAATGACCGCAAGTAGTTATATCGTAGCGATTGTGAGTTGGTGTGGTCAGACATTGTTGGTGCTAGAACAATTCGAAGTTGATCATATATTTTCTGTTTCGGTGTATAGAGTGCACACAAAGCGTATGGCTTTATCAAAGCCTAGAATATCTTCGATATCCAGAAAGGCAGTGCCGTCAATGCTTCCTGCTGTGGTAAACCAACAACGGCTTCAGAAGCCCTCACAAATAATCAAGAAAATGACTTAGGGATTGATCAATCAATAAATCTATCGATCAGTCAATCACCTAATCAATCAATTTATCAGAGAACTGTAATATCAATGCTTTTAAGAACGCCCACAACAACAGCTTGACCAAATGGCTGCTAGTGGACCGCTGAAAACTAAAGTGAGAAAAGAAACAACTATCTTCAAGATAACAGTCCTTCTAGAGAAATTCTGGAGGTCGAGTGCCGAAGCGAACAAGGTAGGCGGTATTGGCATTTAAAGGATTCCCGAGATCGTGGATAGTGCTACCTTATGACCTTTAGTATTTCCTCTCGCAAGTTTTTTTTCGCAAAGTGACAGGCGCGGCTGCGCGTTTCGATTTACGGGTCAGCTATAGCTGGCTGTGGTGGCGTACCTGTTAACTATCATTCTAACTAAACTTGTTCGATGAATGAGCTGTAACAAGCGGGGAAAAACAAAAGGCTTATTGCAAGACTATATTTTTGACAAGAAACTGCTCGTGCTTCACCAATATTCACTTCAGGTGCGGCTGATGCGACCGTGTACACGCCGTGCCGGAAATTTCGCTGAACACAGACTGAGCAAATGCGCCATTGGTTTTGACCTTCGCTTTGCATCTGCCATGGATAAGTAATTTTACGCCCGATATGTGCACGGCGGATACGACAGACGCGAAAGTATGGGGCTTCGCCTTGATTAAGAAAAACATTACACTTTAAGATGGGGAACATTAGGGTTGGAAAGCAAAACATTGTCTGGAAAACGTGCGTGTGGAACTGGCTTTTCATATGCATCGCTATGGCTTCTACAGGGCTGCTATATATCCACATGGCTTCTATGGCTTCTCATATGCATCCTCATGCGATACTTTCTTTTCTGTTTTGGCGTGCAAATCAGGTTTGTATACATACTTGGTTCTCAAATCTCGGTTCTCGCCACTGACAAACAAAAAAATAAATTGCAGTAGAACGGAAAGTTGAGCCCGTTTATACGGATTAATCTATCTGGTATAATTCAGCACTCACAACTGACCAGAGCACAAAAGTAAGGAACCAGCGGACAGAAATACTGACTCGCTGTTCAATGAACACATCTATTCTCTGGGCAAAGATAAGCATAATCGCACTTGCCTGAACATTGAAGACGTGAGTACGGTTGTCAAGCTATTTTTCATGACACATAGGTTTCCTTGAAGCACAACAATAAACTCACGCGTGAAATAACAGAAGCTTTTTACATAAAAAAAAACGCGCTCAGAGTTGTGTTAGCCATCCATCATTGGCGTTTGTTGAAACATTATTTGAATTTTTGAACACCCGACTTGCTCTCACTGACATATGTTTGTCACCTCTGATCTGCACGTGTTGGAACACCTTTCTGCTCGCTGCATACTCCCCCTCTTCCCGTTTTTATTGCTTTACAAGTCCCCCTATGTAATTGTGAATTGTTAAAAAAAGAAAGAAAGAAGAAAAAGAAAGGAAACTGATTTGCGAGTCAGCGCTTCTGTCCGTGTGTTTTCTTTTCCTTTTGTGCTCTCGTCAATTGTGGGCGCTTGATTAGACGAGAAAGATAAAACCAAATGTAACTTGAGAGCGTTCGGATTTGGGCTTGTTGGTACGGCATGTTTAGCATTGCATAGTCCAACTGGAGACGGAGACAGAACGTTAAATACGTCCCATCTGTGTTTAAAGTTGCGCTGTGCAATTAATGCTAAACTAAACGTAACCCCCAGCCGCGTTCCTCTCGCCAGATGACGGCTCGACATTCTGCTACTTTGCGAATGCACGGAACGTCGACTTAAACGAGCAAACAACATTTCCCCACTGTCACTCTCCGCCAGGAAAAGCTGCAGAGATATTCTTGCTCTGCGTGGCCTGACGCGGAGAAATGAGTAAACGGAAATAAAATAAGGTGCCGTAGATAGCCTGCGCTCACAGAAGACCTTCGCTGACGACGCTGCAATTTCAGGACACATTGCACAGCTGGGTCCAACCACGACCTGACTTGCGTGTCCTAGACCCAGTCGCGTCCATCTTATTCACAGAGCCGACTGCCGAACTGGGCTGAAACGCCAAAATAAAGAGGCAGAGAGAACGAAGAGGAAGAGCCCATAAAAAGCTAAGAGTGCGGAAAGTCGAAAAACAGAGCGGGTAGAACCAGGAAGAGAGAGCGAAAAAAAAAAAGATGAGAGAGAGAGAGAGAGAGAGAGAGAGAGAGAGAGAGAGAGAGAGAGAGAGAGAGAGGACGCAGCGAGCTGCAAAGTGGCGCAATCGTGACGACTGTGCTCGGTCCGGTTTTGGGCAGCGGCGTTTTTCTTTTCGCGAAGTTTCGGCGGGAATCGTGCTTTTTCCCACGGAAGCAGCACCCAGCAGCGCCAGGAACGTTTCTGTTTTGTTTTCTTTGGTTTTATTTTCGCAGCTAAAGCACCACCGAGAAAAACAGCGATGGCGAGACCATGGAGGCGTGCACGCCGGGTTTCGTCGCTGCCAAAAAAAAGCCGAAATAAAGGACCCCGTCCATTGTGCCTCTTCTGCACTCCCTCCTTCCTGCGTGTATTTTGCACTTCCACTCTCGTTTCAGTTTCTAAAAACTATATTTTTCTCTACGCAAGCGGCAGTCAAAACTCGTCGCAGAGTTTGGCGCGAACCAGGGATTCCACTAGGAAGAAGGACAGTTAGTGTATAAAAAAGAGCGGTGGCGCTATCTCTCTCTACCCATCTCTCTCTCTCTCTCAATGCAATTGCTTCGAGTAGGAAGTTCTATGCAGCACACACAGTAGCCGTCGCGATTAAATGGATTCGTAAATGTCGCTGCAGCCTATTCTTGTTGTGAGTGGGGCTACCCCGCGTTCACTTCAAACCTAAAGTCTTCTCCTTCTTCTTTTCTTTTGCGATGGGAACGGCAGCGCCGTGCGAGTGATGAGGAAAAAAATGACTTGAAACTGAAGTAAATATCTAAAAGTACCACAGCTGGCACGCTATGAGAAAAGGAAGCCGAGACTGAAAGGGAGCAAAAAGGAAACATTGACAGGCGCGATTAAGATATGAGCCCTAACAATTGGTGGGAGTTAAAGTTATGACTAAATAAAGAACAAATGGGCAGAAAATCAGAGGACGAATTCACAAAGCGCTTCATTCGCAAGAACTTGGCTCGAGCCATATCTTACAAAACGCTGGATCTAGCATGTGCGAACTGTGAAGTTTGTAAGCTTGGGCCTTACGAACGTAGAAAGGGAATTGCAGTCTAAGTTTCTTGAAGAGAAACTGAAGTTTGATCAAATTTACGCGTCTTTGCTTTGAAATCAATCACTTATGACATGTTTTCTTTATTTTCAGTACTTTATTTCGCCCATTCTCTCTTTTGTTTTCATCATTCCATTTCTTCGTCGCTGGGGTTTATTTTTGATGTTTGTAGCACCTACAACCCTTCAGTGGCCTATTTTATCAGGCTTCTGTCACTAATGTACAACAACAACAACAACAACAACAACAACAAGCAGCAGCAGCAGCAGCATAGCAGCAGCACTTGTCGATATATCTGCATTTTCTTTCATTAGGATCACAATTAATTGGCGACGAACCAAAAGCAGGCATCATCATGGCCGAACACGTCAAAAGTCCACTTTTTGTACGTGCTATACACTTCGCAGTCACAAAAGCAACAGAAACGATACACGCAATGCACGTCCAGATTATTTTCTTTTCATTTTGTATGCAGACAAATACAAAGGTGGCTTCCTAGAGCCGGCTATGCCGAAATCACGCTATCGTTACTCAGGTCACAAGCCAAACATGGGCAAAGCATCAGAAGTCAGGCGTAACCAAATTAGAAGCAATTAAGAATCGTTCTACGGAATATCCACAAAATATAATGGAAAATGACGAAAGTTACGTTACTCAGCGTTTTATTTTGTTTTTCTCTTTCTTTTTTTTAGCATAGCTCTCATAATCGCATTTCCCATGTCTCAAGATGGCTCAGCGACACCGGGACTACATGTAACACAGCAAGGGGTTAAGAGTCTGCAAGGACACAGATGGACCTAGTAAAGTACTGCGGCAAAAAATTTTACAAATTATTTGCAAGAACGGGCAGAAATTAGATGAGCGCTGGCCAGAAAATTGCTTTTTACTGAAATTAAATACGAGATATGATATGCGCATACCTACCTCTTCATCATTCTCTCTACCTCACCACAGCAGAAAGAATTAAAACGAAAGACAGTTGATAAATAATCTTTAAACATATTGGTACCCGATCTCGTTGTTCAATCCAACAACCTTTCTGAGTTATTTCCGTAACACTTGTGTACTTCTTGCGATCTAATTTGTGGCGTAGAAATGAATGAAAAACTGTAAACAGGGCTAGCACACTCTCAAGTTCAACAAATCGACGCAGAGGGCGAAAAAATTGACCGCGACGTTGCTAATAAAACAAGCATAGCATCCCCCTACTCAAGATATTCCCACGTGAGCCCAATATCTCCCGCTAGAGGGGCCGTAATAAGCGCCTACAAACTTTCTCCCACACTTATCGAAGCGTTTTTAGTACATGAAAAAAAGGAAATTATTATTCCTAATTATACATTGTACTGCTGAGTACTTAATGTATTTTTTCCATAGTAAGCGCAAAATAACATTAAGCATCATCGACCTCCTACGTGACCTTTGGCTTGGATTTAAAATTTTACCTACGTTCGTGCGAACGGCACGCACGGATTGATTGGTTCGTACGGCTGGTTGCTTATTTCGTGTAAAAACCAATTTTTTTGCGCTTCAGTATTTCGCGTTTTATAACTTGGGGAGAAGTGACGTGTTGGTGAGAGGAGATGAAAGTCGGAAAGCTAGGTTTCGATCGTGAGCCGTGCGGAACACGTCTGCGTCGAAACGGGAGCCGGATTCTGCTGCGACTGAGGACGGCAACACCGTTTAGTCGTTTAACATCGCTGACGTAATAGTTATGTAATATTTTTCTCATTAAATTACAGACGGATACAAGTTAACGAACTAGATCCTGCATCACATATCGGTAGTCAGTACCCTCAGTTGCTGTTTCCAAAATAAACCTTTAGGTGCGAGGCCGTCGTTATAAACATATGATCACGAAAGAGAGGGCGATATTGGAACGCTCAGTCCATCTTGTTGCAGCCGTGGCCATGGGTCACTGAATGACTATATATATATATATATATATGTTCCTGCCCGCCGGAATCTTTCGCCCACGAGACTGAATAAGCCTTTGGTAAACTGAAGTGAAAGTGCCGATTTTAATACACTAAACAGTCGCACGCATGGTAATTCACTCTTGTTTCGTACTTGTTTACCTTGTTTCGTACTGTGTTTAAGTTGGTTTGCCTTAAGGTATTGTTCCGACAGTAACTATATGGGCACTCCAAGCGAATTTTTGTCGTCACCGTGAGCTTCCGTATATATTCAGGTATATGCATGCTATATGCCATGACATGCTATGTGACATGCGGTATATGCGGGTTATATTGCCACACCCCTCTATCATTAAGGTTGCTCTTACCAGATCTTACATTCTTGATAAAATTATTCCCCAGAATTTTGAGAATGGCAGCCCGCAAATAAATGTCATAAAACAAAGGACCTACAGCGCATGCCTTTATTATCCTAGTCTTCTCAGACTTAAATATTAAAAATGCGAAACAATAGCAGAGCTCACACCTGAAAATGATATAACTTTGTTGGAGCGACTGGGCACTAACTCCTGGATTGGCCCATGAAAGTGGTTTGAAACACGCCCGATATAAAAAAGTGGTGGTAAAATCGCCAGGAAATACGTCGGCGTTAATTAACAAACATAAATTCTTCGATGGCAGGATTCAAACAGAAGACTCCTCGTTTTCATTTATTATGCGAAGCATATTACTAGAGCTCAACCCAGCTCCTCAGGCGCGGCGGTGTCGCCGTCAAGGCTGACCACGTGACACCGTGACGTCACGACAGAGGAGAAACGGGGCTCCACTCGCGCCGTCGCTCGCGGCGTCGCGGTGGTATATAAGCAGCAGCGCTTGGTTCTATTCTAGGTGGCTTTGGCTCAACTCTTGCAAGATGGGCTGGGTGGGAATCGAACCAGGGTCTCCGGAGTGTGAGACGGAGACGCTACCACTGAGCCACGAGTACGATGCTTCGAAGCGGTACAAAAGCGCCTCTAGTGAATGCGGTGTTGCCTTTTCAGCTTACGTTTACGTCAATCCATGCTGAGACTACAGCGACGAGTCTTACACTTCGCGTATAAATTAGCACCCAAAATATTCTCATTTGTGGTCCTAATAATACTTAAGGAGTTGACATGCACTGTAGATAGGCCGACATCACTGTTATGGACAGTAATATTAATTGAATTCGCGTGCTGCTTAAGCACCCTAGAACAAACAGTGTACATTAACACGAGTTCTGCAGTCACAAGCCATCACAATATGCATATATGTCACAAATTTTTGCATTTCATATTGCAGAATTGTACTTTTTTTAATTTCTGATGCAGTCAAAATTTCTGTTCCCCACATACAGTGAAGAGGATGACACAAGTGTGAAGCAACACACTCCCTGCCCTAAAAAAGAAGCTACTGCCTGCTACAACAAGGCCATTGTGTGGACCATGGATGCTACTATGCAAACAACACCACGTTCCCGAATAAATATGCTTGATATATTCTGTATTGGCTTGCTAGCTTTGAGATTTGCTTCGTTTGTTTGTAGCAGATGATAGTATTGTTTGTTCACATTTACAGTTCAGCATTATTGGTTCAAACATACAAAAAGCATTACATGAGTTTATCTAATCTGTGCCGCATCTCATGTGTTACTGTTCTGTCCCAACAGAGTCGGCACCAAGCACATCTTGGTCCTCATCACAGCAGCCCCATATACACCAACGGGCAGAGGCCGGAGGCCAATTGGCAAGGCTTTTACACCAAAAGCCAATGCTGAAGTAGAGATATCGAGTCTACGTAGGACTCTGTAAAGACTGAAAAAAGCCTGAGCCATCATTCCAACAGTACGGATATTGGCCGAGTCACACAGGTACCAAACAAAGACTTTCTAGAAATTGTTCGTGTTCAGATGCACCTCCAACCTCTGAACAAGCACGGACGACGCTGGCCAAAAGTTCGGTCAGTTTGCCCTTAACCTCTATTTCACTAGCGCAAAAGCGTACAGGTATCTGGCAAAAACGGTGAGTCTTCCAAGAGTAAAAACGTTAAGAACCTGGTTATCGGCAATATCAATCAAACCCGGATTGATGCCAGAGATCCTTCATTTCGTAAAATAAAAAAAAGTTGCAGTTACGCGGAAAAATTGATAGCGATAGCTAATTAGTGGACAGCTAGCTATATGAAGTAAGGGTAGTAGATTTGTCAGCCGTATAAACTTGTAAACATGTAAACTTGTTGGAAAGGAGGTGAAACTAAAATACCGGGTAGGCCATGGCGTTGTGTTGGCTGCGCTAGCAGATGTCTGCGTCAGCTGATTGCTTCACAATGGAAGTTGCTTATCTTCAACGGTGACTGTCGGTGCAAACAGGTGGGTAACGCTGCCCAGTCTGTTTGCGCTGCTGCTAGTGGCTCATGACCGGACCACCATGTGCAAAGACGAAGGTGAGCCATTTACGAGCTCGCGTTAATGATTACAGCGTATCTCGACATACAAACTTTATTTCTTCTCGTGTACGACAAGGTGCACTGCTTGTCTTCTGCCACTAAAGTAGCCCATCCTGTTCACTCACTTGTGGCTTGTTTGCATGGGCGTCAGTAAACGTGCCAAACCACTTCCTGATTATGAGACACGCCGTAGTTGAGGACTCCGGAAATTTTGACTACCTAGGGTCCTTTAACGTGCTCCTAAATAAAAGGACATGGGTGTTTTCCCATTCAGCCTCCATCAAAGTGCGACCGCCGTGGCCGGGATTCGATCTGGCGACCTCGTGCTCAGCAGCCCAACACCATAGCCACTGAGCAACCATGACGGGTTTTTTTCTTGCGATGGAAAATGCTGCTTTGTGTGGCGTTTTTTTTTTTGTATATACTGCTCGTACACCTGCGATCGCTTATGACCACCTAGTGCTCATAATATTGTAAATAGTTCCTGTAGATACATCATTTCATTTAGTGTAATAAATAGCATGTTTGATGAAAAGAAAAAAAAGCAGCTGTGGCGCAATGGTTAACGCACTCGGCTACGGAGCGGTCGCAGTTGCGGTGGTGCAGAGAATCGAATCCTCACCGTGGATGCTTTTTTTTTTTTCTTTAGTTAGATGAAGATGACGTAATTTGGTGTGCCGTTTTTCTGCCACGGCTTTCTGATGACGCTGGGGTCGCACAATGAGCCAAGTAATGTCTCCCATTAATACGGGTGAATAAACGCGGTACAAGGCGTATATTACAAATCATTGCCAGAGAAGTTTCGTGAGGCGTTGCCGACGTACACCTAAGATAATTTTTTTAAGAATATCTCCGTAGTCTCATTAGAACATCTCGCACTATCAAAAACAGAGTTCGTGAAATGCACTACTTGACGCTGCATCAAGTCGAACCGGCAGATGGCTTCGGGAATGTTGTGGACTAGCACAGGCGCTATCCTCCTCTCCATCATCCGCCAGCCTCTGAAGTGCCTTAACATATGCGTTGTGAATTCCGAGACGAGCGAAGATGCACTTCGCCTCATGTGGCGCGGCCCACCTGGACGCCCTGCTTGCAATGCGCGAGTCCAATGAGCTCGTGCTCCGCATGGCTGGTACGGATCTCAGGCGCTTGCGTCTGTATACACAGAGCAAGTGAGCCTATGAATGCTCGTTACCATACTGGAAACCTCAGGACAAAGTATGAGAAATGACCCTCGCAAAGACAGGCCTTAAGACAACGCCTGTTTATCACATATCGAATAACTAACACCTTATTTTGGCCGAGTAAAGTAGAAAAAAGAGAGAGAAGCTCTACGCTTGAAGGCAGAGATTGTTGCCGGCGTGCATATGACCGCGGACATGATACTCTTCATAGCGTAGCACGTAGCAAAAATGGAACCTATTTGCATAGCGTCTAGGCTGCACTACAGTGTATAGGAACATGGCCTTTGAACGTCGCCTTCAAGTAAGCCGGCAGCGGTTGCGGACAGCTTCTGCAGCGGTGCCTTAGACAGTTTTAGTTTAGCGTACGTAACTATAGCGTACGCTATACGCTATTATATAGCGTACGCTAAGCAGCACACGTTTTCTACTATTTTAGTTGGCCGGCGATATCTTCGGATCTCAGAGGCCATATACCGTCGTTGCGGCTATTTCGCGCCTGTAGCGATAGGTGGCGCTGACATCTCGAACGTTTCTTTCGTTAGGCTTCGACTCGTTCGAAACGAGAAGCGATCTCGAAAACACCACGAGGTTATCCATAATACTGTGTCGTCGAAGCGGCCTGAGACTGAGCGAAAGCCGTTTGCACAGTCATTTGCTACGAACGAAGTGCATTTTACAAAAGCAACGCCAAATTCAATTCGAAGCGGGCAGCCGGGACCGCCGCCATGTTTCCCGCAAACTCCGCAAACCCCGCAAAAACGCTAACGCTAACTCGTTTGCGTTGCGTACGCCCGCTATACCCGCTATTTCGTTTAGCGTTCAGCGCATGCGCAGTGACGACCCGCTATTTTTTAGCGTACGCAATGGTATAGCGTACGCTATACTAAAACTGTCTGTGCCTTGTCTCGATGGAAGGAGGCCTCAAAGGTGTTCAGAAAAACGCGCTATGCGTGAGATCGCTGCCGATTCGTTTCCGTTGGCGCTGAGATTACTGCTAGTGCTGCAGAGAACTGCGGCGGGTACGAGACAAGAGATCGTTCCCTTCCAGGGAGGCACGGGCGCTTTAGAGGCCAGAACGCCTGCACTCGTCGGCTCATCATTCGTCACGCCCACCGGAGGTTGAGTAGAAGGCTGCTTCCTTTTCAGCGCCGTGCCGGCTTTCCCAGCATCTTATCGCCCATCTAGCGCAGAGTTTCCCGAAGAGAGA
Organism: Dermacentor variabilis; assembly: GCF_050947875.1. Lineage (NCBI taxonomy): Eukaryota > Metazoa > Arthropoda > Arachnida > Ixodida > Ixodidae > Dermacentor > Dermacentor variabilis. The sequence goes on from NC_134568.1 coordinate 48,091,980, forward strand.
GAAGCCCTGTGGATACGGTCGCCGCACCGCACCGCCCCCGAAGCGAGGATAGAGCCACTCTATACGGCCATGGCGTCAGCGTTGTGCGGGCTTTACGCGCACCGATTTCCTTCGACCAACACATCCAGGATCCGTGCCTGAGACGGTCACATCAGATGTCGCATTGCCGTGTGGGTTATATATATATATATATATATATATATATATATATATATATATATATATATATATATATATATATATATATATATATATATTGCGTGTGGTCGAGTTCTCGATGGGCCGATACGCTATAATCCACGAAAACGTGTGGGTGAAAAACCATCCGCATTGCAAAAACAACAGAAACAGAAATAAAAACTGTTTGCCTGGCAATAACTAAATAACGTTGCTTTTGTAGATTATGTTATTCCGGCAGTGCGTCAACGTGCGTGGTGATCCATCAAGAGAATCCACTGGCGGGAGCCGCGCTGTCACAAGGTTCTATTAGTGTAACCTAACATCCTATTTGCGTAGGTTCCAAAGTTCCGATACGAAGGGAGCGCTACGAAAAGTTAATTTTGCACGACGCACCTCTTTGGCGATTTTCTCCGCCACTGGAAACATCCGCCACAAGAGTGCGCTGACGAGATCATATCCTTGGTGGAATGAAGCAGGGAAGAGGATGATACTACCGCTTCCGTTACAATGTAGCGGTACAAGGTAGATAGAGAAGCTTTGAGGAAGAGCAACAAAGATTAAGGAGATGTGCAGGAACATGGTGGAATGAAAAGTATACGTAGCACACCTGATGAATTAAAGAAGTCTAGGTGACTATTTGTCACCGCCCCGTTTCAAAGGGGATGCCAAAAAGTGATCATCATTATCACCATCATCACCTTGCGCCGTGAGGAGTGTTCGCTATCGAACGAGTGGTGCCTGGCTGGCCGGCTCCAAGAAATGCTCGCAGCTACAAAGGAAACACCAACAATTATCGCCGAAAGAAAGCTTCACAGTTCAACAACAATTCGTTCTGGTCTGCGGGGATCGAACCTGGGAGCAGCGCCTGTCAGGGGAGGATGATTTACCATCCGAGCTAACCAGTACACTAGCAGATTGTATAGCGAAGCCGAATTATTCATCGCACAGGAGCAGAATAATTCGGCCTCGTTTTGTAAATTGCTACCCCCCCCCCCCCCCGGTCACCTCAGGTGTTATAGTGACCGCCCCGGAAGTGCTTTCGTCCCAGGTTGGATCCCCGCGGACCAGGACAATTTTTTTTTCTTCAACTGCGAATATTTGTTCCTAAGAAACCCGCAGTACGAGTTTCCTTTGTAGCTTGAGGCTATACTCAGGACGATGAAAAATTTTCCTTTTTACGGAACTTTGCCCAAAACGATTTGTGATGTTCTGGGTGAGCCAGCTTTCACACTGCTGCTACTGTGGGCGTGACGTCACGCGTAGCGATTGGGCATGCTTTCGGATCGCAGCTTGGCGAATGCTGAAATTCGCCTGGAATGCAGTGGTTTGGTTGATAGCTAGCGACTAGGGAGCCGTGAAGCCAAGAGCGAAGCCAGACGACAGATGGGAAGTGGCTTGTCCATATATCGCAGCTCACGGTAGATGAAATTTGTGTCGTATACTACCAGAGAGTGCCATAGCATTCACGTGGGCGCCGCTCTTGCACTCCAAGTATAAAGGGACTATATTCGTCACATCTTCATCGAGACGGTGCAGTTGATCAACATGCGTCACACCGTCCTGTCTTCCCCACAAAAAAAAGAGAGGATCAAAAGCGTCATGGCGAATTTTTTTCGCAAGCGGCAGCTAAGCGATGCGCTGTTTGCTACCTCACATCGATTAAAATAATTTACATTCGCAGATATTTCATGGATTTCAAAAAATGAACGGGACAACTGCAGTTCCAGGCTTTAGAGTAGCGGTGTTATTGATAACGTGGATTCGCTATGATACTTTCGTTACTCACTTATATTTCTCTTTCTACACATCGAACCAACGCCCCGGAATTATTAAGTGCGGCGTGAACATTCAGCTACACCTTGGGGCTTTTGCGTTCACTGGCGTTCCCCGGAGCGATTAATTGCTTCGTGTTTATCTTTTCCATTTTGCTTTGCTTTAAATAGGGCTTAAGAACCCCAAAGGCCCACCTAAACGTCTGCCGAAGGGAAGGCCAGGCCATCCGATGTTTTTCTTCCAGCGAAGACCTCTCGACCTGTCCCCTCCACACGGAAAACGACTCTCCGAGCGCTCGGCGGCGGCCTCCCATTCGATCGCAGGGCGCTTTCTTGGGAGAAAGCGCGCGCCTTTGCCAGCCAGCGTGGTGCGCCGCATGCGCCTCTGTTGTTCCGGGAGGGGGAGGAAGCGTCTTCCGTCGTTTATTTGTCCCCTGAACCCTTCCCTTTGCTTTCTTGCTGTTCGGCTGCGACCCCGCGCCTTTATTTTTTCTTGGCTCCCCTAGCTTTCTCGCTACCAGCGCCGCCGTCGAGAAAGGCTGCAGCACTGGTGATTTGGAGCCGCCGTGGCGCCGCGAGGAGCTTTTGCGATGCCGGCTCATTTGGAGCGGTTTCGCTCGCGCACCGCTAAGGCTGAATGCAAAAAAGCGAGCAGCAGCAGCAGCAGCAGCAGTCTCGCCGCTGCCTTGCACCACGGCCACTGAGGCTCTCTCCGGAAAACCCGATTTCTCGGCGGCTGCAGTCAGGGTGCGCGCCTCCTCCTTCCCTTACCACCACTTCGGAAACTTTCTCTCTCCTTAAGAAGAAGAAGAAGAAGAGGAAGAAGGAAAGGGGGGGGGGCGGCCTCGGAGACGCCGCAGCACCCATTTCGCCTCGTCGCCCGCGGGCCCAGCGAGCGGATCTCGGTTCGCTGTCCAGACTGCCGCGAGAGAAAGGCCCGAGAGACGGAGCGTTCCTCCTTCCAGTTCAATTCTTTTCTCGCTGCAGCACTACATAAAGATGATTTTCATATCTCGACTGATATCTCTTGTTTGTTGTTGCTGTATTAAGAGCCATTCTTCGTCGATGTGGCACCGAACGTGTATAGAGTTCCTTGGCAGTTTTATCTTCGCTCGTAGAGCTGGCGACGACGTCGGTCGTTTGAATGTGAGAGCGATTCCTTTGTCGACAGCCGCGGATGTCCTGAGAAATGTACTTTCTTGCGTGCGGTCGTACACACGTATAGCTTTTCAACATACTCGCGCGCCATTTGCACGAACCTCGGATCATTGCCAGAAGGAAATTTATTAACAACGGTACGTATTACTCGTGAATTGCGTTTTGCATTGTCTGCTAGCACCGATTGCGACAACTAGAAAAGAGAGAAATGGCACTTCGAGCACCCATTTCGAACTTCTCACCTCGCAGTTTTGTTTCCTCGGCAACACGTTTGTGTTCAAAGAGGACCAAATATATGTACTTCCAGCGAATCCTCCAATATCTCACCCACTCACATAGCACCGTTTCCTCGCCCTTCGTCAGGCACCTCGCTTAGAAAGACACTCACAAAATCTCCCTTCATAGAATGCCTGCGAATTAGCTTTCTTTCTGACATAATGAACGTCACTTTATGTCAGAAAATACAGGGTATTTTTTTTACATGCACCAATTTTTTTAAACATTGCTTATGGCAGGTAACACAATTCTAACCCTTCATCTATATTACTCGATGAGGCGGCAATTACATCTACAAGAAATTAAAGTGTTCAATTAAATAATTAACACAGTTACGCTAATTAACTTTTCATTATTTACTTTGTGCCACATATTTCAATCTACGAATTAAAGCCGCTGAATTCGCAAGGCGTTATTCACTTGGAACGACTTCTCTGGATAGCACCACTTCCGAGATATCAATTTTCAATGTGACCGACGAAATGCACTGGCGTTCCAGCTACTTCTTTAATAAACCGCTGTTTTATGCATTGAAGCACAAAAGTAATTGGAATGCCAATGCATTTAGACGAACACATTGAAAATTCATATCTCGGAACTGGTGCTATCCAGAGAATTCGTTCCAAGTGGATACGCCATGCAAACTCAGCGGCTATAATTCATAGATTGAAATATGTGGCGCAAATTAATTAGTTAAGAAAGTTGATTAGCGTGATTACGTTAAATATTCCATTGAACCTTTTGATTTCTCGTAGACGTAATGGCCGCTTCATCGAGTAATTTAGATAAAGGGTGAGAATTACGCTACTTGCCAAAGGCAATTTTTAAAAGATTTGGTGCAGCTAAAAAAAAAGAACATCCTGTATAGTGAAACCCCAGATCACATTGAAAGCCGTGCAAGGAATGGAAACGCCTACAGCCTAGCGGGTTCCTCTACCGGCTTTCATTTACTCGCACTATTTGTTCTTTCTTCCTTTTCCTCTCTTTCCTTATCGTGTCTTTTTTTTTATTGCACTTGTTTTGCATTTTGCTTTCATTTCATTCCTTATTTCTTTACGAGCTGCGCAGCTCGGCGAACTGGCTACCTTTTTTAGGCTGTGACCAACGTATGGGTATATTTGCAGAAGATTCATTGGCCCAATGCGGTGTTGAAGGCTAGCGCCTACAGCCTTGACGCTCAGACTTCGTACATTTCAATTCCATAACCTTCGGCTTTTTACATTACACTGCTGTAGGGTATACTTTCCAGCCGCTATCATCCGCCTCCTCTTCACCACACCAATCCACAGTATTCCGCCTCCCCAGTCTTTGTCACTCCCCAAAACCCCTTTCCTCAGCGTGCAGTAGCAGGCTAGAGTGGCATCACTCAAGCCGACCTTTCTATTTTTTTCCAATTACGATGTAAAGTTCCTCTCTTTATCTCCCTCACTCCTTCTTGTGCACTGTTTTTCTGCGACCATGATCACTTAGGAGTTCGAAAGTGGGTTCGCTGTGTCAGTTCACCCAGTTACGCCTACATCGGTGGCCGTCGACGTCATCGTCAAGTCGTCGCCAGGCCATCTCCTCACTCGGAGTTTCACCTTCGCCTTCGGGTGCCATAAAAGATTCCAGACAGTTTCCATACCGTTGTCCAGAACTGTCACTGCGAGGAGTCTTCGTTTGCTCGCTCACATAAAAAGGCAAACTTCATGGAACAACCCGAGTGTCTCAAAGTGTCGTCCCGACAGACTTGGCCTTTCGTTGAAGCTGCAAATTCCGACACACATCTGCCGCCGTCAAGCAACTTCAGTGCGCCACCGTTGTTGATGGCTGGCTTATGCGAAAGCCACATCCATCACCGATTCGCGCAACTGTGAAGAGACAATCAAACACATGCTGTGTTTTTGCGATCATTATAACATCGAACGTGGCATTCTTTGGAGGGTGTTAAACTGTTTAGATCATAGACCACATTCAGAAGCAAAGATCCTTGGATCATGGCCGTACGCGTCTCAGACTACACATAACGACGCGGGCATTGCTACTCTTTATGAAATTGACTGGCTTCAGCGACAAGTAGGCGTGAAGGACAGTCACACGTGTCCACATTGCTAGTAGCTTCCTCCCTCCCTCTCCTTTCATCTAGTTGACCTCCCTACCTAACCTACCATTCCTCTCTTTTTCCTCCTCCTTCGCCTTTGGCTGAAGAAGAAGCTTTGCCTACCACTGCAATGCGATTCCAATTGAAGTCACTGCATTAATGTTCACCTATAGGTGCTAGACATGGTCGCTTATTTGCTTAATGCGAATTACATTCTTCGCACTTCAATACGTCGTTCATAACTTGATGGACTACGCACGTAATTAATGCACATGTAAATTTAAGTACACGAGCATTCTTGAATTCCACCCCTGCCGCGGAGGCAACGCGGCACATTTTGAGGCAAGAAATGACTAGGCACGGCGGCAGAGATGGCGAACTAGCCGGTTCAAGGAAACCAGCCGGTGGAAAGGGTCTATAAAGTGAAAAGCCTGAAGAAAACGTGGGAGTTGAGTTCACAGAGTTTTTCGTTCGTCAGAAATCTTTGGCGCAAGCCATCATTCACTCACAGTGCGTTCGCTATCACGATATGCCGTCTCCTGCTTTTGCGAAAGCTTATAGCATACGCGAACTACTCTGAGAAAGCCGGTCTTGAAGTTAAGGCGAAGCCATATCGAAAATATCACTTTGAAGAGAGCGCAAGATGTTCGCATCGCGTTTAAACAGCAACGAATGAATAGCTTGTAATCGGAAGGGAACCAAGACGATGGAAAAGATCTGGGATCTGGGAACTTTCGAAGTACTTCAAAAGGCTTCGTAAATGACTAGATGCGAAGATGTGAGGTCCCGCACAAAGAGAGAAAATAAAACATAAGACGAGGGAAACCTTAAAGCAGGAAAGCTTTCACGTGCGCAAAACTATAGAAAGAAAAGTAAAACAAAAAGAAAGATGTATGACTAAACAAGAATGCATGCACCACTGGTACTGAAGAGCTGGCGGAAGAAACTGTCTTTCAGAGAAGAGATGCGCCGGCGCCGTCGTTGTAAATGTCGGGCGCCAATCTCACAGGATCACAGCTTTCGAAGACAGCGGGCTGTCAAACGTACCGAACGATGAAGACCAGCGGCGTCGCATATATGGCACGTTTACTTTGTTCTGGGCAAGATACGACGTATATCGTCAGAACATTCCTCTCCGCCGTTCCTACTTTCTTAGTCTAACTATTCATGCGAATAATATGCTTTCAGTTCATCCACAGCAAATACCGGTACATTTTTCCCGGGAGGACAGTCAGTAAAAAAAGCCTTTTTTTTAAAGTTCGGGAATATAGGGCAGGCGCTGCCTTGTCTATACAAAATATCGAGCAGAATTATGACATAACAGAGCGAAAAATGACGGGAGACGGTGAGCTTAAGTTACCAAACCAGTCTCCTGCTGCGTGGAGCGTGATGATTGCGTTATACTTTGGACAGTTAAGCAGCTGTTTATTCCATAATGTGTCAGTCGCTTCTTGGCGTGCACGTTTAAGGGCAGCTGCCTTTTTGACTCTTCAAGTCATCCACGTTTTTAAAGTCCTAAAATGTTGAAGGAAGCATTGCGTTCTTGTTGATACAATTCGTCACGGCAGGCCCTGACGAAGGCAAGTCCCTTTGTGGAAACGTTGGTTCCCACTTGAGACATCCCTTCTATCAAACGTGATAACTTATTCATCACTCACTCAGGAAGAATATACTGTATTAGCCATCCTGTTTTCCTTCTTTTGCTATTCACTGGTCCCGTTATTCGCGTTTCTCTGGTCAGGTTATTCGGGACCAGAGAAAGAGAACAGGGAAAGAAAGTGAGGGAAGTCAACGAGACGCATGTCCTGTTTGCTACCCTATGCAAGCGAAAGGAATAGAAAAAAAACAGAAAAAAAGAAAGAATGAAAAGAAGACACTCAGGAATGGTATTCATGGCCAAACACCTTGCCTGGGCCTACAACTATCTTCGTTTAATATATCTGCCCCTACTTCTGCGTATGGCGGTGCGGTGATGTCGGCCTCAGAAGTTTCCCGACCTTTCACCACCGCGAGTGGTGTCCCTCGATACGAGTGAAGCAGAGTTACCAGAACTATAGTAAAGAAAAGAAAAAAAAGCGAATACACAAGTCATGTCTATTACCCAATATACGATATGTTCTCTTGCAGCTGATGTGCCATGCAGGGAGCAAAAAATAAAAAAAAAAGCTCGCAGGAGAAGTGGTAATATAACTTGAATCAACACGGCCAACTTGAAAACGAGGTTATCAAACAACTCAGAGCCTCAAGCAACACAACTAAAGTTATCTCAGTGGTCCGAGGAACGTCCACGGCTTGTGCGAGCTTGCCTCCGGTGATGCGTATGTTCGCGTTAGCCCTCTATCTTCATCAAATGCATACTGCCATGTTCTCAACTTGGCCCCTGCTTAGTTCTCTGCGTATGCCTACAATTTTGATAGTGAAAAAGAAAACAGCCAAAACGGCCAAAATAAATCAGTTGGCATTTGGTGGCCTGCACGGAACAAGATGAATCATAAAGCCGTTCTCGTTATGCTTTAACAGCTATTCCTTCTGAGGAAAGGGAGCTTATGCGAGTTAATGAAACATTTCGATATACTGCTTCTTTCCATGCGCTGACTGCAAGTGCGTTGCTTTTGCCTGTGCGGGATTTGTTTGTCTTTCTTTCTTCTTTTCTCCTTTTTCTCTTTCTTTCTTTCTTTCTTTCTTTCTTTCTTTCTTTCTTTCTTTCTTTGTTCGCACTTTTGAAAGGTACGTTGATCGGAATGATCTTGCATGTTTTATGGATATTGCATTACAGCTTTCAAAAGTATTCAGTTCCTATTTTTATTGACTGATAGCCTAAATGCGCCTTTCTTTCCTATTTCCCGCTAAATTTGGTTGCCCTATAGATAGGATCTTTTATTGCGATAGCAATTATATGGGCACTCCGGGCGCATTTCTGCCGTCGCCGTGTTGTTCCGTATCAAGTGCGATAGCATCGTCGCCGCGCGCCGTATGCTGTGTGTGCGTGCCAGAGCGCGCGAGGGTGAACCGAAGATGGCGCCTTAATCTCACGCGCGGAAGGGAAGAAAGCGGGGAGAACGTGCGCCGTATCTCCGTCGCGAGCAAGGCACCGGGAAGAAGGAAGGGAAGTGGTGGGGGGGGGGGGGGGGGGGGGGGGGGCTTCTACTTCTGTGGCTGCTGCATATGGCGTGGCCACACGCAGTTGCGCACGCCTTATCTTGAGAGCGATCTATGATGAGTACAGATTCTAGGCATGCCACGGGCCCCTAACTTAATTCGCATTGAAGTGCGAGGCAGCACGAAGGTCAATTCGATCATTGTTGCTGCTGCGCTTCCTCATTTCAGCGTTTTGACAGCGAGTTTCTGCGGTCATCGAGTGAGATGTGTTCATATTTGCTTGTGCGCGCATGAACGCTTGCTAATTTCGTTAGTAAGCGAATGCTTACAAGTTTATACAGCCAATAAAACTACTATCCTTAATTCGTATATCTATCTACTAATTCGCTATAGCAATCGATGCTTCTCCTTTCGGGTGAAACAGTGACGTTTCCATGTATTATGTAACCTCACATAACGTCCTGAACACGAGATCCTAGTTAAGCACCAGTATCTGTTCAACGAACGGGATCACGTTCTTGTTTGTTTTTTTCTGCCTCAATACCTGTGTTCAGTAGGTACAATGCACTTTTTTAGCCTCGTGACAGATGCCTGCTTCTTAAGCGGCTTACAATCAACTCCTGTCTTTAAGTGTAAGCGCACACGGTACAGGGGTACATTTTTCCACAGGTATGTTTTTGTCTAATTTTCGCTCACGAGCGTTTCTCCTTTGTTTAAGGAGGCTCGCTGCAGGGACTTCATGCCGGAGACTCATCACGGCTGAACAGTCACTATGTCAGAACAGTATGCAGAACTTAGCCTACCCACAAGTTGTGCATTCTTCGTGGTAAGCTGATAATCGATTTATTTTTAGTTGCAAGACATTTTCTGTTATTCGTATCAACAAGCACCGATGACAAGAAAAAGACACAGAGAATAGCCTTTTCCTTCAGCGCAAATAACTGTACGGGGATATACCTCTGGAGTCCATGCTATAATTTCTAGACCATGCATACATATGTTAACGGGCATGCGGACTCGGCAAAGCGTTTACCACATACATAAATAGGTCACAAATGAATCTGTACAGAGTAGCATTGCGAAAGCTTCCGTAATAAGAAGAGAAGCAGGAAGTGGATGGCGCTGAGTATTGGCGGATTTAGCCTTACAGAGTCCAGGAGCCATAAGTGCAGCGCCCTGGACTTTCTGCTGAAACAGTCCGCATGCTACTAACTGCACATAACCTGCTTTACACGCACAAGAAAAATTCCTCCAGGAACTCTAGTTGTGCACGTTGCGAAAAACTTATTGTTAAGATGCCGGGGAAGCTATAAACCTTGCATCAACGCCATCGCACCGTCACTGGAAACACACTGGCAGCAATTGACAATATATTATACGGGCCACACCCCGATTATCTGAAGAGCACGTATATATCAGACCCAAGCACAACCTACAGATTGCTAATACCTTAAAAATAGCTAATTTTTGAGCGCTCGCAATGGTACCGGTGAGTATAGCCTGAGTTTCCAGGCAACCGCGAATTAGGTGTACATGATCGCCGAAAGTCGCGACGGCGGCACTCTACGTGTTGCCACCCGATCTCACATCGCTTATGAGAAGACGCATAACTCAGCGAGCAAAGTGCCCTAGTCAAGGCTTTTGTTGTTCGCCGGGCACAGAACTAGCGATAAACGGGACGCCAGTAAATGGCCCTCACTGGCGTGGCTACACAGGTTCAGAAGCGACCCTTCTTAATCCCAGCGCCAGCGTGTGATTGCTGTCAACGTGCAACCACGTGTACGTTTAGCGTGTGTGCGTCATCAGAAATTTAATAAAATTATAAAGTAGAACTAATACACCACCTTGACCCAGTGAAGCTCCCCATCTTACCGTCAAGTGATGATAATTCCACTGCGTCCTGCTGCGCCTTCTTGAGAATGTTGTGTATTCCGAGACAGGCACTTCTCACGCGCGGTGCTAGAAGCTTGCTATGGCTACACAGAAAGATTTCTCCGCGCTCTTTTGTGTGCGCGACTACGACTGTTTGTGACAGCATTATGTTCATCGCTGTTAAAAAAAATAAGAATGCCAATAGTTCAGAGGAAACCAGCTCAGGCGCATCCTCGAGGAGTGGAGCTTTACGCATACTACATTTACACCTTTAATTTGGCAACGTGAATTGCATGTGTGACTTACTACAAATAAGTAAATAGCTGCGTTAACATAGAACACAAATGTGTGCACACGCACGCATTCATATGTTCACGCTTGTGGCTACGTAGCTCCGCCTCAAGGTTAGTATTACTGATGTGGAGCGTGATTTACAGGGGCATACGTACTTGGGAACGTCACGTGATTTGTTGACCACGAGGAGGCACACTGTACACAGTCTGAGGGGTCTAGTCTGGGGTACGTCAGAGCTCATACACTCGGAAAAACTTTCCTCGAGGAGAGGATGACGCAGCAGCATGAGTACGTGGTGCTCAGGTGGGTCAATAGCAGAATTTATTACACACGCGCAAAACATAAAATCTGGGGCCCTATAACGTAAAACTATTCCAATATGTTTTTATTCCAATCTGTCGTCAAATTTGCGCAACCGCTGACGTCAAATTTGCGCAACCGCCGACGCAGACATCTGGCGGTCACCCGCAGGGTTGTCTGAACAGACCAATCAAACGCTCTCCTCGTTCATAGGAGGTCACTTTTGTTTGCTTGAAAAACGAATATTTTGCCTACACTGAGCGGCTTGTCTTATCTAATTGGCTGGCAAGAGGGGTGGATCACGCTAAAGGGGAGAAGTATTCGATAGCGCCGAGTAACTACATTTAAGATCGATAACCGGATCAAGAGGGTGGGGCCGGCGCCTATGATTGGCCCGCTTTCCTTTACTTAGCTTGCGGTGGCTGGTCGAAAATCGCGGCGGCATGCAACGGAAGTTTAAGAATGACGCTGAAACGGATTCTCAGCAAAGAAGAGTTGGCAGAACGAGGTCGTAAACGTGAAAAAAGTTCTCGAAAACGTTACACGGCCACGCAAAAGGTTTTATTATACGACAATAAACCCATGCTCTCCGGCAGGTGCGAGTCGCCAGTGCCTGAGCGATCGGCGGCAGTGATGTTTTATTCCTCTCGGAACGGGGCAGCCTGCGGCTATTCAGAAGAAAATTCAGTTCTGTTCGGCATATTAATGCATCTTTAACGCGTACACGTCACATCAACGCGGTGAGTTTTTGCGGTTTTGTGAGGTCGCGTGCAAGGTGCAGCGGCAGCGTAGAGGTAGAACACCCGCCTCGCGTGCAAGAGGTCCGTGGTTCGAATCCCGGTGCCGGCAATTTTCCACCGGATTTAAAAAAAATCCGCGTGTTGATAAAATTGCACAAACAGGCCTGGAGTGTGGCCTGATCCCGCTGACCAGAACCGGTAACGCACTCCCTCACCAGAGCAGGATTGGCCACCCTGGTGCAGTACTTGGCCACAACCTCCTATGAACACAACAATCAAACCCCGGCCCTCAGTCCCTAGCAGCTGCGAAGCAACTGACCACGGCGGCGGTCAAACCTGCGACGCAGCAGAGGGTGCCAAAAATCACTGGCTCCGGACAGGCCGCCATTGGAATATGAACCTGGCAACGTTTAACGCTAGAACTTTATCTAGTGAGGCGAGTCTAGCAGTCCTATTGGAGGAATTAGAGGGCAGTAAATGGGATATAATAGGGCTCAGTGAAGTTAGGAGGCCAAAAGAAGCATATACAGTGCTAAATAGCGGGCACGTCCTGTGCTACCGGGGCTTAGCGGAGAGAAGAGAACTAGGAGTCGGATTCCTGGTTAATAAGAATATAGCTGGTAACATACAGGAATTCTATAGCATTAACGAGAGGGTGGCAGGTCTTGTTGTGAAACTTAATAAGAGGTACAAAATGAAGATTGTACAGGTCTACGCCCCTACATCCAGTCATGATGACCAGGAAGTCGAAAGCTTCTATGAAGACGTGGAATCAGCGATGGGCAGAGTGGAAACTAAATACACTATACTAATGGGCGACTTTAATGCCAAGGTAGGCAAGAAGCGGGCTGGAGACAAGGCAGTGGGTGAATATGGCATAGGCACTAGGAATAGCAGGGGAGAGTTATTAGTAGAGTTTGCGGAACAGAATAATATGAGGATAATGAATACCTTCTTCCGCAAGCGGGATAGCCGAAAGTGGACGTGGAGGAGCCCGAACGGCGAGACTAGAAATGAAATAGACCTCATACTCTGCGCTAACCCTGGCATCATACAAGATGTGGACGTGCTCGGCAAGGTGCGCTGCAGTGACCACAGGATGGTAAGAACTCGAATTAGCCTACAGCTGAGGAGGGAACGGAAGAAACTGGTACATAAGAAGCCGATCAATGAGTTAGCGGTAAGAGGAATAGAGGAATTCCAGATCAAGCTACAGAACAGGTATTCAGCTTTAACTCAGGAAGAGGACCTTAGTGTTGAAGCAATAAACGACAATATTGTGGGCATCATTACAATGGAAGTCGGTGGTAACTCCGTTAGGCAGGATACCAGCAAACTATCGCAGGAGACGAAAGATCTGATCAAGAAACGCCAATGTATGAAAGCATCTAACCCTACAGCTAGAATAGAACTTGCAGAACTTTCGAAGTTAATCAACAAGCGTAAGACAGCTGACATAAGGAAGTATAATATGGATAGAATTGAACATGCTCTCAGGAACGGAGGAAGCCTAAAAACAGTGAAGAACAAACTAGGAATTGGCAAGAATCAGATGTATGCGTTAAGAGACAAAGCTGGCAATATCATTACTAATATGGATGAGATAGTTCAAGTGGCTGAGGAGTTCTATAGAGATTTATACAGTACCAGTGGCATCCATGACGATGATGGAAGAGAAAATAGTCTAGAGGAATTCGAAATCCCGAAGGTAACGCCGGAAGAAGTAAAGAAAGCCTTAGGAGATATGCAAAGGGGGAAGGTAGCTGGGGAGGATCAGGTAACAGCAGATTTGTTGAAGGATGGTGGACAGATTGTTCTAGAGAAATTGGCCACCCTGTATACGCAATGCCTCATGACCTCGAGCGTACCGGAATCTTGGAAGAACGCTAACATAATCCTAATCCATAAGAAAGGGGACGCCAAAGACTTGAAAAATTATAGACCGATCAGCTTACTGTCCGTTGCCTACAAAGTATTTACTAAGGTAATTGCAAATAGAATCAGGAACACCTTAGACTTCTGTCAACCAAAGGACCAGGCAGGATTCCGTAAAGGCTACTCAACAATAGACCATATTCACACTATCAATCAAGTGATAGAGAAATGTGCAGAATATAACCAACCCTTATATATAGCTTTCATTGATTACGATAAAGCGTTTGATTCAGTCGAAACCTCAGCAGTCATGGAGGCATTACGGAATCAGGGTGTAGATGAGCCATATGTAAAAATACTGGAAGATATCTATAGCGGCTCCACAGCCACCGTAGTCCTCCATAAAGCAAGCAACAAAATCCCAATAAAGAAAGGCGTCAGGCAGGGAGATACGATATCTCCAATGCTATTCACAGCGTGTTTACAGGAGGTATTCAGAGACCTGGATTGGGAAGAATTGGGGATAAAAGTTAATGGAGAATACCTTAGTAACTTGCGATTCGCTGATGATATTGCCTTGCTTAGTAACTCAGGGGACCAATTGCAGTGCATGCTCACTGACCTGGAGAGGCAAAGCAGAAGAGTGGGTCTAAAAATTAATCTGCAGAAAACTAAAGTAATGTTTAACAGTCTCGGGAGAGAACAGCAATTTACAATAGGCAGCGAGGCACTGGAAGTGGTAAGGGAATACATCTACTTAGGGCTGGTAGTGACGGCGGATCCGGATCCTGAGACGGAAATAATCAGAAGAATAAGAATGGGCTGGGGTGCGTTGGCAGGCATTCTCAGATCATGAACAGCAGGTTGCCATTATCTCTCAAGAGAAAAGTTTATAACAGCTGTGTCTTACCAGTACTCACCTACGGGGCAGAAACCTGGAGGCTTACTAAAAGGGTTCTACTCAAATTGAGGACGACACAACGAGCTATGGAAAGAAGAATGATAGGTGTAACGTTAAGGGATAAGAAAAGAGCAGATTGGGTGAGGGAACAAACGCGAGTTAATGACATCTTAGTTGAAATCAAGAAAAAGAAATGGGCATGGGCAGGACATGTAATGAGGAGGGAAGATAACCGATGGTCATTAATGGTTACGGACTGGATCCCAAGGGAAGGGAAGCGTAGCAGGGGGCGGCAGAAAGTTAGGTGGGCGGATGAGATTAAGAAGTTTGCAGGGACGGCATGGCCACAATTAGTGCATGACCGGGGTTGTTGGAGAAGTATGGGAGAGGCCTTTGCCCTGCAGTGGGCGTAACCAGGCTGATGATGATGATGATGATGATGATGATGACGTCGCGTGACAGGCAGGTGAAGTAGGTGCGGCTCGAAAACTTTCGACCAATAGCCGAGCGCTAATGGCGAAAAGGCGTCGAATCAGAAATAACTATTTTTCTTTTGTTCAGCCAAGTCATGTATTATCAGTGTGTACACGTCATATAATATGGGCAGCTATCACAGTTTTCATGACGTCGCATGACAGACAGGTGAAGTGGGGGTGGTCCAAAAAAATTTTGATCAATCGCGGAGGGCTGATGGCAGAATTGGAATAGAAAAGTTTGGAATAGTTGTACGTTATAGCGCCCTAGATAACCGAATGAGGAAGGTGGTGCCGGCGCCTACATGTCAAGGGCCAATGTAAATTCATTCAGCATCAACTTCCTTTCTTATTAATTTGAGTAAAATACTAACTTCTCTGTTCACTCCAAAAAATAGTAATGTTTACAGGAAATTACCACAAATCATTCGATTTCTAAATTATGTTATGTGTAATGCATTATTTATCCGGCATATTGCGGGGAACGAACACGTCACCGACGTTGTTAAAGAGCTTTTCTTATTCATACCTCCGCATATTTTGCAGAAAAATTGACAGTCACTTTAGCATACGAAAAAGAGGGTGAAGGCGCAAGCTGGCGCGCTCAAAATACATTCATCAAATTACTCGGTATTCTTATGTAAATGCGTTGTTACTTCTTGTTAATTATTTTCTCCAACCAAAGGTTGTGGGTTCGACTGCCTTAATTGGAGCTGCTGTAATTACATTTGCCTTAATTATTTTCGCCCTAATTAACACCCGAACTCGTGGGCTCGACTCCATTCAAAGGTAGAAGGTGCGACTCACACAAAAGGTCGTGGGTTCGAGTGCCTTAGTAACTCTATATTAATTAACTGTACCTTAATAAGCTTTTTTCAGCCGCCGTGGTTGTTCAGTGGCTATGGTGTTGGGCTGCTGAGCACGAGGTCGCGGGATCGAATCCCGGCCACGGCGGCCGCATTTCGATGGGGGCGAAATGCGAAAACACCCGTGTGCTTAGATTTAGGTGCACGTTAAAGAACCCCAGGTGGTCAAAATTTCCGGAGTCCTCCACTACGGCGTGCCTCATAATCAGAAAGTGGTTTTGGCAAGTAAAACCCCAAATATTATTATTATTAATAAGCTTCGTCTTAACACCAAAGGTCGTGGTTTCGACTCCCACACAAGCTAGAGGATTCGACTCTTGCCGAAGGTCGTGGGTTCGAGTGCCTGAATTAACTCTATCTTAATTTGCCTTTTTCTTTTTTGGTTTGATGAGCGGCATCGGAGCCATTTGTGTAAAGGTACGTCCTCACTTGCGGAAATAAGCGCCCGCAAGGCGGCGCGCTTAAAAACGCGAGCAGTGAAAGGCGCTTTCGCGGTAAGAAATCTCTGCCACGCGAGGATGGGTCCCGAAAGAATTTTTTCGTGGCGCTGCATTTCCCCAAAGAGAGCTTTAGTTTAGGGGACGCAAGGCGTTGGGGCCCATAGCGCTTGGGTGCATTTGCGTTTGCGTACGCAAGCAGAAACACGTTATATGTTAGCGGCCCCAAACGCAAGCCGCAGTGAGGTCGCATGCGCTCGCAGCGCCATCAACGCCTGATCTTTGATGTGTTATCATTTTTTAAAATGCGAAATCAAGCATATGAAATAGAACACATAAAATTATTCTTATTAAAAGCAGTTAATAGCTAGAGGTTTAGCGTGTCCGTTATTCAGGTAAACGCTGCGTTGGGGCGGAGCCGTAAACGGAAGCGGCCTGCATGGTGCAGCCACCTGGTCGCGCAAAGCTCAAACAGACAAACACAGCTAATATTACAGTAACCAAGTGTATTTTACTTTGCTGCGGGTGTAAAGTTGTGACAGCAACACGATTACGCCAGTGAAAAAAATTTACGCTAGCATCGAAGCAGAATAGACTTGGTTACAGCAATATTAGCTGTTTTTGTCCAGTTGAGCTTTGCGCCACCAGGGGAGGCATTCTGTAAGAGTCCACCTAGTGGACTTGTCCATTTCGTCTGCCGTTGAAGTTCTGATTGGCTAGGCTGGACTGCGCGTCCACAGCAGCCAGGCGCCACAGCCAATCAGCACTTCGGCAGCAGACGAAATGGACATGATGTCCACTAGGTGGACTCTTACAGAATGCCTCCCCAGGTGTATGCACCATGCAGGCCACTCCCGTTTACTCCTCCGCCCCGCATCCACTTGCGTTTACCCGACCGCCGGACACGCTAAACCGCTCTAATATATACAAAAACGACGTCTGTCGACACTTGGCGAAACATTTATAAGATTATCTACCCGCTAGCTACTCGTAAGTTCTCGTACACCACGAGAGTCACGTGGGTAACGCGACCGCTTAGGGGCAGAGATGTTTTCGGCTGCCCCAACAACCCAAGGGTGCAAGTAGACGTAGCGGTCTGCACATGCGCAGTACCGTCGCCCCTAGTTCTTGCGTACACAAGCCGCTTGCGTCCCCTAAACTAAAACTCTCTAATCACGGGCGCCGAAGTCGTCACGTGGGCGGTGAGGTCAATGCTGTCGCCGGCGAGCCCGACCGGCGCGCGCGCCGTGTCCCAGCAGCCGGGGAGGAACAAGGACTGAAACGCGCGAGAATTCTCGCGGGTTCCCGAGACATCTCGAGAGAGGTCGAGAACTCTCGCCTGCCCGCCGTTCTCCGCGACCGCGAAGGCGCAGTAGTGTGGCTTTCGGAACGCGGCGCGCGTTTCTAAGTGCGCCGCCTTACGCTCGTTTATTTCCGCAGGTGAGGACGTATCTTAAGAAGATGACGACAAGCGCGCGAGCATTCGTACGAGCGTGTGTCTGGGCGAGGCGAGCTCACAAGACTTTGCGTACTGCATACAGTGTTTTCCAGACCATTGGGGGTATGACCCACTTAAGGCTTTCGCGTTAACAATCTCAAGCCTTTCATATATAACACACTCGCGAAACCACTCCCGGGCATAACAAGTCGATGCAATATGAATAACCCAAAAATTCCGCAAGGGACGCCAACTGCCGTAGGTTTGGGCACTCAACATCATAGTTGTTTTGCCTCTTTCTTCAAAGAGATAAATTTAATCCGTGAGTGTAACCCACTTGAAATGCTACTAATCAAAGACAACGTCAGAAAAATTAACTACATCTTTGATGGTATATTAAGTTTGATTGAGAAAGTACAATAGGTGCTCGTTCCGGCATTCCAATTTCAGAAGTTCGTTCAATTTTCAAACATTCTCTGTCATGTTATGTTTTCTTTCATAGCTGAACAAAGTGGATATTTTATAAGACTCTTTCACTTGAAAACCGAATGTGTTACTGATGCTATTTTTTATTGTGTATTATGTGATTGGTGTTAGCAGCCGAAAACATGGATGATTGTCTCATCATGAGCGGTCAGTTTCTGTTCACTTGTTGTGGACTGCAATGTACTATGAGGAACTGTGGCTCAGTGAACCAAGTCTGAGTCTATTAGTCAATGGTGCTCAGCTCTCGTAATTTTAGGTTGTATATGATTGAACTGAAATTCGCATGCGACATTACAGAGCAAAAATTAAGAAGAAAGCTCGGCTGACAAAGTTCATGACTTTTTCCCTTGCACGCACGCACGCACCCAAGCTAACGCCCATGCATGTGCACGAGCTCCGCGTTATGAAACAAAGCAAGCGCTATGAAACAAAGCAAGCAACGCTGGGTCAGCATCTTTCCTCCCATTGCGAGCGACGTTTAGATGGTGTTTGAGGCTGGCCCGACACTTTTCTATACGTGAATTGTAAAGAATAACAGATGTGCAAGCACGGGGAGGGCGGCATCCCTTCGGCATCTCACTTCTTTACATTAGGGAATGCGCTCTTCGTGTGTGCTGAAAAAGGAAACTAGGCAAGAAAACAAGAATAAACGCGCAGTTAAGAAGAGTACCATGCCTGCTGACCACTACGTGCCAAGGTTTGCTTCTGTCTGCTGCAGCGTTGAGTCAAGGAGCGTATAACGGAAACACCCAACTGAACTACAACGGCGACGCCAACAACAACAAAAACAACAACGAATGGGAGGAGACGAGCGAATGGCAACTGACCCGCGCGCTACGATGTCCCGGTAAATATTAAACAACGCGGAGCCCAAGTTGTACGGCTTTCCGGCATGTTGCTTGCTCCTGCAAACGGCCGCACATTCCTTTTCGACGGCAGCCATTTCACAATTCGAGAGTCGAATACCTTTTCTCCCGGGCGGTAATTTTTTATTCCGGCCCCCACGTTGCTGTCGTTCCCAAACGCGAACGCCTCATTTGTTACACCTCTTTTTGCAATTCTAGTTTGCTCGTGGGGCGCCTGCTTGCATGCCAGATTTGGACTTTGTGTGTGTGCGCGTGTACGCGTACGTGCGTGTGCCTGCGCGTGCGTGTGTGTGCGCGTGCATATGCGTGTGCGTGTTTTTCCGGAATTACGAAAACAAAGCGAGCACTGGAGACAGGAATGCCGATCTTGAAAAATCGAAAGAAAGCTGGGTTGCACCTGTGTTTTATTCACGGGTAGGAAGATAATATTGCGGGGAAGCTCTTTCGTGCCTCTTTTCTCCGTGCATCGCACCCCTTTGTGGACTCAGGCGAAGTGGCGTGCGAAGTTGTGCTTTCAGGGAAGAAAATAAAGCTCTCCTTTCTGGATCACTGCGACTCTGAGGAAAACATTTGCGGACCAGCAATAGTTCATTTTCTTCGTTTGTGCGCATGTGGGTGACTGTAAGGGGAAAACTCAAATATAAGCTCGTCGAACGGGCGGATGCTATTCACGTGAAACTAATCTGTGAAGTGTTAGGTGGTCCCAGAATGAGGGCTTTGGGTTTTGCCGTTTATTTTACCCTTTTTCTACTACTAAGATGATGCCTATAGGTATCAATATGATGCCGACAGGTAGCAAATTCAAAAATATGGGTCATGAAGACGACGATGGCGATGATGATCATGATGATGATGATACATAGCGGCATCCCCTTTGAATTAGGCTGGCGGAAAACACTTACCTAGCCTGTGAGGCACTCATGTGCTACCAAATCGTAATCTAGCCTTATGCCTATTTCTGCGTCATCTCGTTAAGTCACCTATGCCTGTGACTATCCTGACTCCATCTCTTGCCTGCTTTTTTGCCGCAAATACTCTAATCACCCTTTGTTCATCTCTACTGCTGGCCAGTCAATGCACCCATCAATATACAGTAAAATCAATAGAGCGCAGAAAGGGACATCGACAAGACAGAAAACACAAGCGCTCAATCTAGGAAACACGAGTGCTTGTGTTGTTATGTCTTGACCATGTCCTTTATTCAACTATTTTAATTTTACTATATACCATAAACCAACTAGCGCGGCAGCAAGGCTTCTTAAGCACCCATCAGCTTTGAACTTTAGCGCTTTTGGAAGGTCGACTTTCCCTACGGTTCTTATTGGGTGGATATCTCCAGATTCCGTTAGAATCTGTTGAGTCGTCTCCGGATCTCCGGACTCTGTTGCGGCCTAGCAGACCATATTGCGAATACTTGCTCAATAACAAAGGAGTAAAAGCAATATTGTGATCACTATAGTTGAATGCTGCTGTTGCAGTGAACGAATTCACAGCCGATGGAATCGCTTGTTCATTGTTTTTCTTGAATTCTTGTTTACCGTCTTTATAAAACGCTATGCAATGTTCCTTTCCTTCTTTTTGGAGTCCTTGCATCGAACTTGTCGTCTCTGCTTCTCTCAATTTCTTTCTGATCCTTCCGGGTTGTCTATTTGGCTGCCAGCTTTCTCGGCCTCTTTCTTCATTCCGTGTCCGCGCATTTGTGGCTCCGATATCTGTCCATTTTTCTGCTGCCCATTTCCTGTCATGCATGTTCCTGAGTCTTTCAGGAAAAACTGACATTGCTCTGCGCTTCCCTGACTTGAAAAGTGACCAAACCCTTGTCACGCTGCACTGCCCTCATTTGGGGTTTTACCGTGGCCGCCTAATAGCTAGCAATCTTCCCGCCACCATTTCGGTAACTTCCAGCAGTGACGTGATACTCGATTTTATGCGCAGAACTTTAGCAGTGGTACAATTACTTGCTTATGAACCACTAGCGCAATCTGTTGGCAACGAGTCTGAGCGCGCGCAATGGCAGCGTCCATTTGACTACAGTGCAGCGCGTCCTCAGTGGACGAATCCGCTTTAACTACACTTACACGACGGATCAAATTCTGCGGATCAGCATAGCGTAGTTCAGTGCAGCCCATTCACTCCACTCACAAAGACGCCGCAGACGTCCTGTTCAGGCACACCATGCTCGTCTGGGGACTGAAACAGCAGCGATCCAGCTTTCGGTGCAAATGCAACTTTAGTGAAAGGATTTTTTAAAAAAAGGCAGATTCTAGTGTAATGCGTGAAGTAGAGTTCTAATTTAAGGGTTGGTTGAATTTTATTAGGCATTTTTTTAAAGAATATCAGTAAGCGCAGCAAAACGTTTTCGATGGGATCTGCAATGTTTTACGCAAAAGCAGAGCTTTGATTACTTTTCCACTTTTCAACGCAGTCCTTCTGTGTTCGTCAGTGAACACGCACTCGATAAGTCGCGCTCGAGAGAGTGCGTAGCCCGCGACACTCGGTCGCCTGTTGGGTGGCTGTGCTGCGAGTTTCACTTTCGACAATAAACACGTGACCCTGATCTGCTCACCCATTCATTCAGACGCACTGCCAGCGGCTTCCGCGTTTAACAAAGGGATAAGGTGCATTCTGACGCCATACGAGGGCAGGAGTGAAGAAATTTTGAGGCAACGGAAAAGGCGAACAGGGTTGTTACACAGACCCTCTAGTCATTCGTTGCAGTGCAAAGTGTTATTCCTGGCTCGTATCTATAGGCACTGAAAATATTCTGAAAATCTTAAACCGATCCATTCTCTGTCGCGAGGCTGGAAGTCTAAGACATGTTTTTTTTTCATTTAGTTTCAGCTCAAGTGAGTGCGCTCGTTTCGAGCGCGAAACCCCACAACGCGCCATTGTGGCGAAGCAGGCTGAACTAAACCAGAGCACCCGGACTTCCTGTTCACCGAAGGCCTATGTGTTGCAAGTAGCGTCCGTTCTGCGGCGGCAGCTGCGTTAGGTGCTGTAGGTGACGCTAAAATATCTGTTATGAGTCAGTTTATGCCGAAATGAAATACGGCGGGAGGCTAGGGAGTGATATGCTTACCTGGGCCTTTGGCGCCTCCTTGGACGAGACGACCTAATCTGAAGATGACCGCCCTCTCGTACTCCTGCACAATCTGTGAAGTCAAAAAGAAAGACGCAGTGAGAAAAAGGCTTGTGGTAATGCTAAGACGGCTTTTCCGACCACTACGAAGTAATAAGATAAAGCAAACGTTAAGAAACTGCATTCTATTATAATCGGCTTTGAGTTAACGACACCTTCCCCTTGGGAAGAAATAATAAATATAATTTTAACAACAACGACAACAACAACAACACTTCTTGGCAAATGCACGTTTTGTTTCATGATGAACTCATTTCTTCTGTTTTATATGCTTCGTTACTCATATAAAATACAGTTAGCAACACGCTGCAAGTTCACTCTCATAATTGTTGTGGGTCCAATCGCTTGGTCCCGTAAATACGGCATACGGCTCACGCGAAGATAAGAGCCAGTGACTGAGAGCTGGTGTTAGTAGTGATAACATGACCTCATAACTCATACAAGCTCAATTAGAATACATCGTAGTGATTCAGCAGTAAGCAATAAAAAGAAGACCAAATGGACGCATTTGTCGTTGACGCCTTTGTAGTTTTGCAGAAATGTTACCAGTGTTATTTAATTAATTGCTTCGTAACAACACCAACAATGAACACGCCACACGTGTGAGGACTGTTGGCGACGTTGTACGGAATCGTGGTGTCGGAATCGTGGTGTCGTCGTCTTTCTGGTGTGTGTTGTTTTTTTGGCGCAAAATCTTTTCAATATGCAAGATCACCAACTAGCCCAGCAGTTAACTCTTCTAATGTACGGAATCGCTCCTGTTAAATTGGTGATTCGTCTTCCTCTTCGTTTTCAAAGTCTTTCAGACCTTTCAAACGTTTTCAAACCTCTTCGTATTCATAACTACTGGAGCAAGCTCTCTTATGGTGACCACGTCATAAATAGCGATAAGTAGCTATAACTGCACGATTTAGCGAGGTGGTGGACAGCCCGGTCGGGCATCCCCTCGCTACACCACTTTTAAGAACATGTTGACCTTGTGCTGTACGTGAGCAGCAGTGACGTTTGGGTGAGTTGCCTTGATTTAAGATGCTTCTCTAGTGCAATTAAAACTGTTGATAACAGCTTTGTTGGGCTAAAACCTTCGTAGTCTCGCAGTTGAGCCATCAACCATGGTCCAAGTATTTCGTGTACAGTAAACAGGAGTCTGTCCAGTCGCCATAGTTTATTCGCTAATGTTTTTCCTGCGAAGTTATCTTTTTCTTTTCTTCTTTTTTTTGGTGGGGGAAGAGGGGGAGGGGCTCTTGTACGACGTGGTAAACCATCTCGATTTCAGCACCGCATTATCACATTTCAGTTTTTACTCATCGCCGATAAGTCGCTCAAGATGTGAAGCATTCAACCTAAACGACCACAAAGAGTGAGGTGCCGAGCAAGTGCGAAATTCCGGATAGAGCAGTTTTTCTCTCTGTCGTATATGACATTATTCCGTCAGTAAAGCCACAATTGGGGCAGTTGGATATATAGAGCTGTTGATAAACGCGCTGCTTTGGAGAAAAACAGGAGTGACTTCTAAACGGGACGGGACACGCACCACACATAGCGAGAAATATTAAATTGTGTTTGTTCGCATTATGTGTCATGTGTATACCATACCGACCAGCCTTTATCAAATTCCTGATAAAAACCGCAACGTAAAAATACATTTCATATGATTTGCAACGTTGACTTCCTCAAATACCGATACAGTCGCCAGAAACGCTAAAGCTCTCTCTCTCTCTCTCTCTCTCTCTCTCTCTATGTGTATATATATATATATATATATATATATATATATATATATATATATATATATATATATATATATATATATATATATATATATATATATATGGCATGGTTTTCGACATCGCTAGCACAAACAATATGAAGCGGGGGCAAAACACAGAAACACTCGAATTATTTTCCGAGGGAACGTCTGGACCATTGTATGAAAGCCCCTATCAATATTCACCCTGCTGATACCGCCTCGTCATTTATAGTTGGTCGAGGTTACTTCAGCGTGTGAACCAGTGAGCCACGTGAAATGAGTACTTCGCGTTGATAACATCGATTCCCGTACAGCATCTTCATGGAAAGCAGGCTAACTCATTTAGCTGCATGGAATAAGTAAGGTCACTGTGGTGTTAATTTTGAATGAACTCGACGCGGGAAAACAAATACGGATATTTCGCTGCAGAGCAGCTAACTACAATGGGGTTACGTCAATCCAGTGCTTCTGGCGAAGCCGCTTTTCGTAGCCCGGGGGGCTGCTTTCGGACACAAAACTCCGTTAATGTGATTGCGGCGCGTTCGCTGGCGTGCGGTCACCCTGATTAGTGGTGTTGTTAAAGCTATTTGGTTGCGTTGTCTGTTGACTGGAGCTAATCAGCCATACGATGAGGAAGAAAAAGACAACATTATAAGAAAAACACTGAGATCCAAAGAGAGAATCGCACTGCATAATATAAGCACCTACCAATCCCTTATGCATTAACTGAATCACCGTCTCATGTTCTAGCTAACTTGTTCGCTGGCATTAGTTTTAGGTACCGCATTTGACAGTGTAAAAATACCCCGCACACAAAAATTATCTGAACTGTTAGACCGCACCACTTTAATAGTTTATATATATATATATATATATATATATATATATATATATATATATATATATATATATATATATATAGATAGATAGATAGATAGATAGATATATAGATAGATAGATAGATAGATAGATAGATAGATAGATAGATAGATAGATACGTACGTATACATACATACATACAAACATACAAACATACAAACAACGTGAGCGCCTGATACTCGCGTCAACCCACAAACAAGTTTTCTGCACTATGAACAAAGGAGTGGTGACGCAATATTTAAAAGAAGCGACTTTTTGAAAACTCCGCGTAGTAGACAATAAAATACATTTAATTAACGTGCAGCATGAAGTACTGTATGCAGTGTGTAAAAAATACAAAAAAACATTAATTATGGAAAGCACGAAAACTACAATGATGATGATGATGATCGTTATTGGATGTTATTGGTGCAAGGGCCAGCTGTGGTCAAAGAGCGCTAAGAAAAACAACCACAAAAAATAAAAAATAAGGGGGTATTTAGAATATATACACATGCTCCTATTGATTGGGGAAGCTTGGTTTCGGTCATGTACGAGTGGCAAGGTACACCTGAAGCGCATATGCAAATCGTTAACTGCTCAAGATGAAACAAAGGTGACAAGATGGCCGTGAAAGATGGCCGTGAAACAAAGATTACAAACAATTATCGTATTGTTAGCTCCACTAGCTCCTATGTACCTCGCACAAAACCGGAAACGACAAGCTGTCTTTTAACAACTTGTCAATAGCTTTTCTTGCTCTCTTTGTGCGAAATCTGCACCTCTAATCAGATTCCTGTCAGAATCGGTAACGGAAGATAGGCCGTGACTGGCAAGCCACTGAATCAGTTGGAAACATCTTACTGAAATGGCTTGGCAAGGTGAAGCTGCCATCTTTTCAAGTCGCGTTCCAACTTGTCTGCTGATGCGGCTAAGCAAAGTTTTGCAAACCCTGCCCTTTTCCCTCTTGCGCTATTTTACCACATGCCTCGCATTTTCGCTGAGTTGCTTTCCAGTAATCTTGCTTTTAACCCCGTGTAATACTAGCAATGTTCAACTACCTTGAAATAAAGCAGAGTGATTACGTGAAGAGAGTTCTACAACATAGCAGTTAAGGTAATTAAGTCTCACCGTGCGGAAGGAGGCATTCACAAAAGATTCCATGGGCCAATTAGGCGCCGTTGGGCTTAAACTTATTTCTCACATTGACAAGGGTCGCCTCCTGGGTACGCTTTGTGTAGGTGTTTTCCGTTCACACTTCGCGTAATTGGTCATAGCAAAGTTCTACCCATCAGCCCTTCATTGCCTTGTTGACCTGCTTACACAACCGAGCTCTTTTATAAGAACAAATACTATTTTTTCCTCTACGAAGCAAGTTCATTGGGAGTAAGTACAAAATTATTCTGGCGCAAATGCTAAACATAGCAGTGTTGGCACACAGTACTAGCCACTTTTTTTTATATACAAGAACAGCCAAACAAAACTTACATTCTCAGCAAGAACTCGGTCACTAGCGGCGTGTTGAGTTTTTCGCATCTGATTTTCTGACTATTCACTCAGACTGAATAGAAATCCTCGTATCGAGAGACCCCATGTTCTCGATGGGCAGAACTATGTTAATTTTTCTTTTCTTTTTCTTTTTCAGCGGAACAGAGGAACACGGAGCACTGGCTCTATAGGCCATCGCCACGTACGCGGTGCACGAACAAGACACGCGAACAAGATGGGCGTAAAATATGAATGAAAGGCACCAGTAGCAGTAAAAAAAAGGAAGACACAGCCGTTAAAGCTGAAATAAGATGTTGACAAATGTACGTGCAAAAAAAAAAACGACAATAGCGGACAACGATCCAAGCAGCCTAACAAAAGTTCCACGTGCAGTGGAACGCGTTAGGTACCATAGCATAAAAATCCTTAGAAGAGTACCTGGGCTATTATATTATGCAGGAAATTTATTCTCATTTACTTTAAGAAAAACATTCTTGTGTGCACTTTTATGATAAAACTGACATCGTTGATGAGTAACCTTGAATAAAGATAACATAATTATGAACTACGATTAGGTATTCACTTTTCACTCAACCGATGTTTTTGTGCCAGGCAAAGATGGTGATATTATCTACGTGTTTCACTGGTATGACAGATCAGCAAGCGTGAAAACAATGGGGAGTGGCTGCGATTGTCTCCACTTCGTCCTTCTGCATGACTTCGAACGTCTTTGTGACGTCTTATATTAGCGTTATTAAAGCCCATTTCCTTTCGCGAATCTGTTGTAAGCAAAAATTTCGCCCCAAAATAATACCATTCAATTGTTTTTGAGAACGACACAGAGAAAAGTATAATTGGAACAGTAGTAGAATTCGGCAGCTTACGCTTACTATTCAACTCTGGGTATTCATTTGAGCCTGCAGAGTTCTGGATCGTTCTGAATCATTAGTGCTCCGCACTTGTTTGGTCATCCGTAGTTGTGATATATTTATCACTTTCCCTGTTAGGAACACTTTGTTTGAAATGCGTTAAAACTTTATACCTGGGCGTTTGAGTCAAAGTATATGGACAAGTGTAGCTCTCGCTACAACGCGACAATATCAACATTCGCGGCTAATGCTGGGCCCGTAATTACAAAGCTTCTTTTACCTAAGTTGCCTTTGCGATTAGCCATCGCAAATGACCTCGATTTCGCGCTCCAGCTACCAGTTGGATCTATTTGTGGGTGTGTTCTTTCTGTCCATATTCACTATAAGTTAAATATTCACGTTAGGCACATGTGTCCAACATTTGTGCACATTCCAGGCGTCATCGACTGCCATGTTTCAAATACAGGCTGATACGCTGGGTCCGCTTCTAGACTTTTGAAGAAGTGTTACACGCTGGTGTAACTGGCGACACGGACAACGCTGGTATAACTTCCTAGGGATACAGGAAAAGCTACCGCGGCTCCCACTCTACAGAAAGAAGTCCAGGTTAGAAACAAAAGAAACTACGTTGCGGTTCGTGTGGAAAGCGTGCGCATTGGGAATGCTGGTCTTTAGAGGAAGGAAAATGCGGCGGCCGAAATGTTATATCTTGGGAGAGAGTTAGTTCGCCAGAGGTGGGCTGTGTAATGTGCTGGCCAGACGGACTTCCGCTGTTCAGGAAATTATCGTGCTGCCCGAAACCTGCACGAAACAGCATTCTCGATTTCGCACGCCTTATCGGGACGCCAACTTCTGCATTATGAAAGCTGAAGCTATTGCTAGAATAATAGCCAATGTTCACTTGTGCGTTCTAATCTATTGTTGAATTGAATTGAATTCTGGGGCTTTACCTGCGAGAGCTGCGGTCTGATTACGAGGCACGCTGTAGTGGAGGGTTCCACACTCCTTATCCCACTTCGCCACTTCCTGAAAACCTGCGTTGCCACAAATTGGTCCTCCAGTTCGAGCAATACTGAGCCATCCGTCGACCCCTGACTCGCCTACTGCCTTCCTCACATTAAAGCAAAGATTAAGTGAGATTGAGTACGACGAGTTCCCCAGTTTCGTTTGTGAAAAATCCGTCGTCTCTATAAGGTAACGTTGAACTTGTAATCTCGAAGAACTCCCCAGCGTAGATTGCGTATGGATTGCTGCCGTACCTAGCCATCGAAGCAGAACGAAATCGCCTATAGAACATCGAGCTAATGCCACCCTGCTACTGCTGCATGATAGCTCGGAAAATTGTAAATTTATTTTTCCGTACATCCAGAAAACCATTTAAAAAAAGAGAAAAAAGGAAAGATAACGACACCACCGGGAATCGTATCATTTTTACCAAAAAGCCGACGCGCTACGGTATTCATGTTTATATGTGCGGAACTCGGAACTCCGAACGTAGGTAACGACCTTAAGCAGCTACGTCCCCCCCCCCCCCCCGAAGGTTTCCCTGCAAACTTTGCGCTAAAGATTTTTTTTTCTTGCTCATTATAAATAATCACGTCTAATCCACGGCCGTGCAAGGAACTCGAGTTGCTCCCCACTGTGTCCTCGGTAGAAAGTTTCCTTCGATCGCAACCACCGGCGTAAAATAGGCCACGCGGCGAACGGTTCGGACATTCAAAAGAAGCTTTAAAAGCGAATCTGCTTGGAAAAGGGAGGCAGCCCCTTGACCCCGGAGCGAACGTTGCGCCCTCTCCCTTCACTCCCGAAGCCTGCGCATTTATACGTACGCCATAAATGCGGGCCGGGCGCCGGCGCCGGCCTCCACGACTTCCTGCACCGGGCTATGCGTACTCGCTGAACGTGCTCACGCAAAGCGAGAGCCTCTAACCGCCCCAGTCGCCCTCGACCCACGCGGGATTGCAACGTACTGCATATTCTCCAACATTGCAGGCCCTTATTGGATATCTCGTAAATGAGGTACCATATGGCTTTCTTTTAATTATTTTCTAGTAATTGAAAATAGAAAAAGCAATGATTCTTGCCATCTAGCTTAGGAGCGTTAGCCCGAAGAACTGTCATTATAGGTGAGCTATAACGCCACCGTCTATGAACGCCAGATTGCAGATGCAGTGAGAAGACAGTTCGCTTTTTTTAATTTTTTTAATGCGGAAGCATTACATGCCCCGTTGCGCGAAAATTCTCTGTTTTAGTCGCCGGCATGACCGAAGCATAGCACCAAAAACGGCCGACAGTAAAGAGTAAAACCACAGTAAGATAAATACCCGAATCGACGTGAAATTTCCCAGCTAGGTTCCTGCAAACAGAGAAAATTAGTGTCTTCGAGAACAATATCAGGTAAATTTCGGTCTTGGTGGGCATCTAACCGGGGCTTCTGCGGTGCGAGGCGAGCCCGCTTCCCCGACGCCACGACGGATCCGCTGTTCTGCTTGACTGAATGTGTGCCGACTGCGCGCGTCATTGCGCACGCCACGTCGCAGCCACCTGGCTGACTAAACGCGTGTCCTATTGCGTGCCTCGTTGTGCACGTGACGGTGCAGCCAATGGGCACGAGGTGGCGCCACGTCACGAGCGTATAAAATGAGCGTGTAGATTAGAAAAGCATTATAGCTCAATTGAACGCCGCTGCGCGGTCCTTCGAGTTATGAACTCCTCGCGGGCAAGCGAGCGCGCTTAGACGCTTGGCGCGTTTTGATTTGGCCTTACCGAGGCTCAGTCAACACGCAAGCGAGAGCTTGCGCAGACAAGGAACGCGCAGAAAAAAAAAATACGTTTCACCAAAGCGTCTATAGTGCTTTCGCATTCGCCCACGTAAGCAGTGTCAAGTGTCTATGCCGAATTTTTTTTTTCTCTTTCTTCAAGATGCCCTGTAAGTCATGTGACAGGCGATAGCTGCTGTAGCAACTTCCAAGCTTCGTGAGGTAGGCGCACTGAGTCGCCGTAGGATAATAAGGCAAATAAACTTAAATGTTTTCAAAATACACACACGCACACACACAAAGAAAAACAGACGACTTAACTACTGTCGAACCCGGGACCTTTACTGCCGCAAATTTGTGCTTCAGCCAACTGCACCGCCAGGACATTTGTATACTTGGAGATCTAAGAACATCATCATGAAATGAGGCAATGGTTGCGGTACGCACTACTTGCACGACGCAATAATAAGCTAGCACTCAGTTGAGAAAAAAAAAAGAAAGGTAAGCAATGTCGGCGAAAGAAGGGCAAGAGAGTTTATGTAAGACAAAGGATGTAGCTAGGAACCATTACTACGACATTTATGGAAGCAGGAGTGTTTCTTGTATCGGGACTGTCTCTACTCCTTTCAGGATGGTTTCTTTTCTTGGTGCGCGAGGTACTGCGGCATGGTCTCACTGAGCACAAAGTCGCTAGTTCGTGCAGCTGGTGGAGGCGATGTCGCCATGTAAATTTCGATGGAGTAGAATTGCAGAGAGCACCATGTTGCCAAGGCTTGAGTAAACCCGAAAGAACCTCTATCGTTATAACTGATCCGGCGCCCTCCTTTATGCCATCCATCTTTGCCGATAGGTGCAACGTTTGACGAGAAACCGTGTCTGTTTATCGCCATGCCTTATGAACCTGGTTGGACCGAGTAATATTGCGCACGGCTGGGCACGCCTGACCTTCGCGATACCCTTAATAATCAACCAGTCATGTGCGTAACCACATTGCTCCTTCTTCTAAAAGTTCGCCGATGCGTTGTGTTCTATACTCGTTTGCACGACAGACCCCCCAAAAATTCTGTCTCTCGTCGTCATTGGTGCCCTGTGGTTCTCGTTCACATTGAAGTGCTGAAAGAGTGCAAAGTACAAGTGGTCCAAATACAGTAATAATCATAGGCACTTTGCGCTGTGCTCGAAAATCCACGCGCGCCTCAAACGATTACGTAGAAGTACGTAGACGGCACCTAATGTGAGGTATACGCTTCAGAGTGAGCTATTTGCAGGCGTTCCATAGAGCCCTTAACGCTGGCAGTAACACTAAACTAGACAACGAACACACACACACACACACACACACACACACACACACACACACACACACACACACACACACACACACACACACACACACACACACACACACACACACACACACACACACACACACACACACACACACACACACACACACACACACACACACACATCTCTAACTTTGGGTAAATGGGGCACATGGATCAGCGCTGCGGCCGTCTTCTCGAAACCGCCTTTCCCAGCCAGTGATGTACTCGTAGAATGCGAATAGAGGGGATGCAGGGCGATTTGGAGTCACTTTAAGAAGAGAACAAACAAAATGATCCCCAGGAGCCAATAACCAAAGGGATGTGTGGAACATCGCTGCGCGCGCGCTCAGCGTGCTGCCACGCGCCAAAGCAGCCTCCGTTGGCTTTTCAAATCGATAAAATGTCCGTTGCTGCCACCTTTCTTTTTTCTCGTCCGCTTTTCCTTAGCGCCCTCCACACGCATATTCACTATACTCCCCGTAAAAGCATACCACGCGTGTGGAGCGACGCCTCTGCGACGCTCCCAGAAAAGGAATCGCCGGCTGTCTTTTCTATAGGCGCCTCTTTTGGAATCCTTTGGATCTCAACAAAATTGGAGGCAAGCTCCGGATGGAGCACTGCTGCTGCTATATAGTTTGGTACGCATTTTTCTTACTTGGGCAGGATCCCGCTTCTTCCCTTCGTCACACTTAGAAACCAGTTGGTGCCGCTTGCATTCACCCCAAAAGCTGGAAGGCCCTATTCGTTTTGAGCCGCTGCAGACCCCCTACCCACGGTTTACGCGTACCACGCGCGACTCTGATGGCGCGCGCAGTGAATAGCTCGAAAGCCAAACAGAGTTTCTGCCAACATTCGGAAGGGCGGAGCCGCACTAACAAGCTCAACCTAAGTTACGGTATGTCAAGAGAGAATATGTATGCAAAAACACAACACTAACTGCAAGAGCAACAACAAGAAGAAAAACTAAAGGAGTGAACAAATGTCCTACCCCTTACCAAACAGCCTCGCATCCCAGCTCTAAGTATACTTCTCACAAAAATAGAATAGTAATAAGGAACTTACTGAGATGTAAGCGGCAAGACAAAACTATTTAGGCGAGGTAGCTGCTGAGGGCTCTCTCTTCAGCTGAAACATCTCACATGTGATAACAATGTAGTAGAAACATGTATGTACAGTGGCGACATGCGATGGGTCAACGTACAGAAACAGAAAATTAATAAATGCATTAATTTATTTTCGTACTTTCAAGGTCAATAGGCACTACAGAGAATCACAGAGAGGGACTTCGCTGGAATGATAACAGCACATGCTGAACTAGCATATTTAACAGAACCGTCAATGTAATCCTGTTGAAAATAATGCGAGAAACGAACGAGATACACAAAACACGAGTGTTGACTATCAATAGGAGGTTTATCGGATGAGCGGAAACATATACATGGAAAAAGGCGGGACGCAAGGAAGATAGCCAACGTCGAAAAAAACAACTAAAAACTCCTAAGGCTATGACATTATCACCCACTAAGAGAGCTACGGCCAGCCGGCAACTAACGTAACCTGCATGATCAGTATAAATACGGAGTCGGTTGCTGCGTACCTCGTATAGAAATTTTAGCATTGCTTATTTTAACAATACAAATGGCATTCCAATTTGTCTTTTGAAATCAAGATCAATATATGCTGCGTGATGGGTTCTACGGGAACGGACCTTTCTGCACTTCGAGTAGCACTCGAATTTATTCTTCAGGAGCCACCTTGTGGCTGAATAATTTTTATCTGTGACTCGAAAGCAGCTCTTCAAGGTATTCAAAGTTGCATGCATCGCGGATCTCATCAACAACTTGTGTCAGATGTAAGAAATTTACACCATCGAGCAACAAAAATGGGGACACGATATACTTTATCAGTGGTTGCCAGCACACTGTGGTGTCAGCGAAAACAATTGCGCCGACCAATCCGCCAATTCTGCGCATGAAAGTGGCAGATATGTGTTAGTTCCACACGCAGTAACTGAAGCAGCAACAACTCTTCGTCCCATGGCGCTAGATAGTGTGGAATTCGACAAGTTCCTTGAAGAGTCGCTTACATTCACTGGCTGCTTACTTGAAGATCGGCTATACGCCTGGGCTACCAAAGTGAGAAAAAAACCCTGCTGTGTTTGCTGTGTCTGCTGTGTCTGCTGTGGCATCATCGTTTATAAGTGGATGGGCCAATAAGCCTACTTCTGACATCTGGCTCTGAAAAACAATATCACATCTTCTGTGCGACTGTCCACGTTATAGTACGGAGAGGCAAGTGTTATGCACTTCGTTAGATACACTGAACAACGGGACACTACAAAGCAAAAAAATACTCGGACTATGGTCACAACGGACGTGCGCTTCAAAGGCAGCAGGGAGCTTGTTCGCTTCTTGCCATCTACAGGCCGGCGGGATGGACTGTGATAGTGACGTGTGCTGACTCATAATTTTGTGCGCCGATTTCTGTATCGATATCCATCTTTCTCCCTTCATATTTCTTTAACTCCCTTTCCCCGTGCAAGGTAACAAAACAGACTTTTTCTGGCTAACCTCCCTGCCGTTCCTTCGTTTCTCTCTCTGTGTATGCAGAGAGGGAGTGATACCATACTCTATCAGCAATATAATTTTAATTGGCTTTTTTGCCTGCTGTACCTTTTGGCGGTGCGGGCTTCCCCATTTTATTTTAATTTATTTTTGTTGTTCGGGGACCTACAAAAGCAATAGAACTCTTGCAGGCGGCAACATTTGTGGCAGCAGCGATATACAGGCGCGAATGTACATGGTTTCAGTCAGTGCTTGCTAGGCGATAAAATAACTTAATATAGACAAATTCTAAGACCGACTTGGAAGTGATGACTATGCAAGATGAAACAGAATTCGGTGGAAGGAAAAGCTACTCTCCTAAAACTGGATTTGTCGGAAACGATTTCATGGAGCATGTAGAAATGAGAACATTGACGGCACAACGATAAGCTAGGTAAACCAAGGTTGGCATTCAGTGAAGAAGCGCTGGCGGAAAGCTATTATTTAGACAGTATAAAACAAACAGGCCACTTTTATATAGCTTGGTGAGCGTGGGCTATCACCGCATTTGTAGAATCCCCAACAGACCGCGCGTACTTATTAGCTTGGAACGAACAAGTGACCTGCAAAGTCAAAGATTCTGACTGAATGGAAAAGAAGGAAAATGATACTGCGGATAAAATCATATGCGTGGAAAGTAAGAAACCAAGACTTTCACCACTAATCCGCAAAGGACGCGGGGCATGATCTAAATGGGGAAAAGACTCGTTAAAAGTGTTGCTGTTAATCATGCAAACTGTCCAGAACAGGTTTGCTCTAAGGACATCCAGCCCTGCTTCCGAAAGCGGGCAGCGTTGATCGTAACTTGACTGCGTACTGTCTAGAACAAGGAGGACTATTTTGAATGAACTATGGAGAAAAAGTAGTTCACGAACGAAATAAGCGGCTCCGCGTCAAGAACCGAAAAGAAATGTCTTTCTTTCATGCCATGTTTGGGTAGCAGTCTGTTAGGGTACGGACACAAACCTTCCACAAAAGAATACCCTCGATTAAGTCCCATAATGGCAAACTGACGCTATAGCGCATTGCAATTTGATTGGAAATACCGTGCGGGCGCACGAGTTGATACTCCAGCTCCTCCTGACATGGGCGTCGATGCTGTGTGAACAGAGCCTGTGACGCTTTCGCGACGATCGGGGAGAGCGGGACGCAAGCTCGCGCGGAAGCAGGTAAGAATTGACCAACCTGAGGACTATGAGTGATGACCCAGGGTGAACGCATTTCACAAGTCGTTGTTACAGTATCTGCATGAGAAGGACCTCCATGCTTATTTATAATTTCGGTTCCACGTTAGGCTACGTGGCAAGCCACGCGGAAAATATGAAAGAAATATGTAAGTACAGGACCCACCGAAAATTAGTGTCCAAAGTAAGTGAATAGCTTAAACGGACCGTATAGAAACTAAATGAACAATCTAGCGTTATTATAGAAGTGTACTAAATACAGCCGTCGAAAAGAGTGCTTTATGGTGGCGGCAAAAATCATCGTTCACGTGTTCTCGAACACGAGATGACAGCGTAATGACGATGGTGCATCGACGATGGAGCGACAGCGATGGAGACAAGGACGGCGCAACGGCGATGACAGCATAACCGAGTCAGCATGACGAGACAGAAAGAATCGCGACAGCATGGCGACGATGACACAACGGCTGCGCACCTATATGTTCTTCTCCGCAAGTTTACTGAACGCATGTAAGGCCACATATAGTACTCACACCATTCGCTTTAAAACTGTGCGGACCCCACGTTCTGAGGGAGTCGATTTGCGCGAAAAGTGTGGTGAGTCGGCAAGGCGAAAACGGCGCACCTCGACAAGAGGCGCACAGCGCACTTTGGCAACGAATGCGTCCCGCGACCGTCAGCGAAGAAAAGCGACACAGAGCCACCACCGATCACAATATCTAAACCTTCGGGTGCCATAAAGCCCCCGGACACCAGAAAGTGCGTCTCGAAGTGCTAGTTGGCGTTAAGAGATGAACGCGCTCCGTTTGTTCGGCGTTGATAGCTCTCGTGCAAGAGGACGAGAAGCAGCCTCTCCGACCTCCAGCACTGCAGCAAGCATTCCTTCTCGTCCTCCTCCGTACGGCGCCAATCTCACTCAAAGGCGGGAAACCCGGCCGCAAACCAACCAAGAAACTGACAGGGTGGCCAAAGAAAACTATTCGCTTTAGAACGCAGCAGGCCGGCTGCCGCGCTGATCCCCTGCTAAAGTCGAATGTCCAATATTTCGTTGAATCTACGCTATTAATTCGAACGGAAAATCTCCCTCTTGACTTATCGTTCTCTACCATGGCTTATCGCGTGTAGGATGCGACGTAAAGTGAGGAAAAAGGGAATAACTGGTGTGACTGCGCAGGAAATGGCTCAAAGCGCTTAGCCCCCTTTAATCAGCGCAATTCGGGGCCTTATAGAGGGATTAGCCTCAATCTGTCGCAGTATGCCCGTGCCCGTGCACGTTGGCTGTTTGAAATATCACAGTGATGTCACGGTGTTAAATTGGTGATACCATAGTGCCATGAATTCGCTCCTCGTCTGTTCTTATCTTGTCGCGCTATAGATAAAGCTGATATGATAACATTGTGATTTCATTTCGATGCCACGCAACAACCCGCCACGTTTAGCACATATCCACAACTTGATGATGCTTTCTATCCCTCGGGATATTAGAACCCATACTGGTCACTATAAAACATGGTGCAAATAATTATTCGTCGTGCCTATAGGAAAATATTGGGTTCATTTAGCGAGTGAACGTCTACTGAACGCAGTAGAAAAAGAAAACCACCAACTTTTCCGCAAGCGGGAGGGCAAACTGCAGCGTTTGGCGAGACGATAAAACGGAAGTTTCCACAGTGCCGATTCAGCGGTGATAGTAGCGCAACGTGCGACGGCTACTCATTCATGCTGATTTGGCGACAACGTTTCCGTGAAAGAACACTTGAACACTATCATGATCGACAGGTGCAACACGTAGGTGGCAGAGACGAAAACGTAATCGAAATTGTCGGCATCAAAGCGCGTCATGCAGTCATTGCCAAATTTGGGTAAAGTGGGAACATTTGTGGTGCGTAAATGACAATGGAAATCAGTTCTCCGCGAACAATATTCGAACCCGCCGTGGTTGCTCAGTAGCTATGGGCTGCTGAGGTGTTGGGCTGCTGAGCACGAGGTCGCGGGACCGAATCCCGTCCACGGCGGCCGCATTTTGGTGGGGGCGAAATGCGAAAACAGCCATGCACTTATATTTAAGTACACGACTCAAGTACAGGTGGTCGAAATTTCCGGAGTCCTCCACTACGGCGTGCCTCATAATCAGAAATGGGTTTTGGCACGTAAAACCCCATACTTTAATTTAATTGTAACAATATTCGAAACTTCATGAAAGGAAACGGAGTTGAACAATTGACGATATCGGTCAAAGCAAACTCGAGATCTGGAATGACATGGGAACTGCATGCGGTGAGTGCACTTACGTGCCAGCCAAACCTATGTGACGCAATCATCAAATACATTAAGAAAGCAAATCCCTGGTATAGACCCATACTATACAGAAGAACTGTACGTTTGTACACAGTGACTGCGCACCCCTCCTTCACCGGCACGTTGTCGGCGTACTTGTCAATACAGCTGCGCTCGAAAAAAACATCGGCAGTTTTCACTCGAGTGACTAGTACATGTTATATGCAAATGCAAGCGTATATTCGTTGTTTTGGAAGTCAGATGTCACGGGGGATTTGCCAAGGGGTCAGAATCAATCTGTAACATGGCTAGTGTTTAAGACACTTGCCACGTAAGTGCACTTGTCACGAGCGCATTGCAGCTGAGCATGTGCGTCATTGCTTTCTCCTTTCGCTTGCCATGGTATGGTTCTTCCCGCCCTCCCTTTCCGCATACGTGCGTGCATGCGTGCTATTCCCATTTACATCCGATAACCGCCCCTCCCGTAACTGCCAAGCCACCGATCTCGAAAGGCTTTGCGGCCCTTTACTGGCCCACCGGTCACCCTTTCACACACGCGGAGCGTGTAGTAATGACGTATGAGGTGTCTGTCTATGGCTCTTCGTAGAAATATTGGCTGTACAGAAGTCTCGAGCGTTGTTTCAATCTTCCACCTGGAGAATAATCGGGCGCGAAATTGCGGTTGCTGCTATTGTAGTTACTTGCGGTTAAATGCATGCCTGCAGTTCTAATATGTGGGTTATCGATGCTATATTTTTTTTTGCAATAGATCAATGTGCGAAGGTCTCCGGGATTGTATCAGCGGGAGATATATGCGTCCTACTATTCTCATTGCTCACTATTGCTTTTTGCCAGCTATTTCTTTTCCTTCCGTTTTGCTGAACATCTGGGGCCGAGTTCCGAAAGTTTTTTGTTCGTGAATGATCTTTGCTATTGACCAGCCGTCTTCGCTAATACCATATCCAGCATCAGGATTGGTTGGCATTTGTTCTTATGAAAAATTCTAGCGTAACAGTCCTTTTTTTTTTTTTAATACAGGATTTTAATCTCGACTGCAACTAGGCGAGCAGGCCCTGCCAGGACGCAGAGATGCTCGTTTCGCTTCTCGCTTTGAGCATTCCTGCAATGTGCGAAAAAAAAAGAAGAATGTGCGTAGCTTTAATGAGTGGGCGCAAAGACACACGCACATGTAGCCTGGAACAATCTCTGTATCACCCCTATTTCACTCCCATTATTGCCTGAGCACCGCGTGCGTGCGCGAGCTCACCGCAGCTTTCCTCCCCCCTCCCCTCCCTCTCTCTATCTTATTTTTGTATTCCCTCTTTCCCGTACCCCACAGCGGCCTAGCCAACCAGAGGCATTTCTGGTGAACATCCCCTTCTCTATTTATTTCCTCCTCTTCCTCCTCTTCCCAACCTGTTATGTTAAGCACTTTTTGTACCATACGAGAGATTTTGTACACACGACTTTAAGTAAATTCAGAAAAAAAATCAGACGGGCAGACGGAAAGGTTAACCATAGTAGCATTCGGTAAGAAATTATATACAAAGATAAGACGACGAAGGTATTGAAAGGTAAAAAAAATTCACCGACGGTCGCGATACTCCCTAATGCGAAATTTGAGCGCAGGTCTATACGTGTTTTCATTTCGCGATATATTGGCTGGCGCGGACAGTCTGTCTCGTACCGCACGTTTCAGGCGTAAAAATGTGTGGCACGACAGCCTCGCTAATCTGGATATCGCGAGATCCAGCGCGTGGGTGACGCGTGGGCGCGATTCACAGCAGCCGCCGCCTACAGACCTCCCACACGACGCGCGCTTCTGTGGCGCCATCTCGTAGCCATCGTCGCCGACGCCCACGCTCGCCGCAGGAACGGACGCCTAAGAGCTGCGTTCTAAAAAAGAAAGGTAATCAACTTCTTGATTTATTTTCTAAAAGGTCAAGTGCACAACGACAATTTTTTTTTTGTCTATGTACCTTTCTTTTCTGAATCTATTAAATTTTATCTGAACGGACTCAGCGTTTTCCACGAACTGAAAATATAGGTGAACTTTGAATTACGCACATGAAATTAGACACCTCAGGGATCTGAGTAAACCCTAATGAGGTCGGTGTAAGTATACCACCTTTGTATGCGTTTCCCCTGATGCATTAATGCTCAAGCCCGACAGACATCCATGGGTTATCATATGTCCCTGCTTCAAAGGAACATTTTTCTTTGCGGTGGCTTCGAATAACTTCTTTGTATTGATTATACTAATATTTAGTAAAGCAGAGCAAGAGCCTCGGCTCGTGACTCGCGTTTTCTTCTGCCTCACAGATTAAAGGAAAGGCATGTTTGCGCGCCCTTAGAGGTAAGCAATCTTATTCCGTATGGTAGCTGCGGTTGTGTATACCTTCCGTTTCTTTGAACAACAGCCCAGTGCTCCCTGAGCTTGTGCAGAGCGGAATGCCTTTTCTTAGTCACCCATGCGTCCCTAATGAGGGCAACATTTTTTAAGCAGGACCTGGCTTCCACTTTGATTGTTTCTTCTGTTTATTCCTTTTTCCTAAACTTCGATCTTCATTTCGTGCTCGTCCGGGTAGCTTCGTTGGGTGATGAAACTCTCTGTGACGCAGCCTGCAGTGCGTCGCACGTTCTAAAGCAGCTACTTCACAAGAAGTATTTCGCAAATGACACGTACATGCTGCAGCATTCCTGATGAAGTGCATCAATCAGAAACCGTATAATTATTTTTTTACGGTCCGTTTGTTCCCATCGTTCGAAAAATGTCGACAGCCATCGAGACTTTCAGCGCCCAAGTTCGATAAAAGAAGGAAGTTAGAAACGTGTCCGTGCTCTGTTCACCAGTTAAAAAAGCAAGTTATGCACGCAAACACCGTTACTTCATGCCAAGCGACGTCAGCGACACACGAGTTTTCTCAGCAACCCATCCCTTCAAAAAGCACGTAATAAAGATTCGACACTCACCCGCCATGGTTGCTTAGTGGCTATGGCGTTGGGCTGTCTGTCCTATCTGGCTCGTTCCTTTCTCTCTTGTCTTTGTTTGTCTTCGACCCATAACCGCCTTCCCACTGCGTAGGGTAACAGGCCGAACGTGCGTCTGGTTTACCTCCATACCTTCTCTCTCTCTCTCATCAACCCCATTATGCTAATTATCATCATCTTCATCATTACCAGGTGCATCTGCTTTGTATTGGTGTCCTTATGCTACAATCCATTTTCCCCGACAATTACGCAGGTAAACTGCGCTGCGCCGAAATACGCACCAGAATAAATCATTTGCTTCAATAGAGAAGTTTATGTAGTTACATTCACGTAGGAGGTACTCTCTATTTTTTTTTTTTTTTGTCTGCACACAAGTATCTGACCGCGGGTTTACTCAAGCGAGCATTTCCTAGCTCTCGCAATCATCTGTCAGCGAATTTAAGCCACCCACGTCCTTTCAGAAGGTTCGTTTTAGAATTCCATCTATAGTTTTCGTTTCCTTCACTTCGTCACTTGCAGATTTCTTTTTCGTGTACTTTTTCAAATTGCCCTTTTCTTCTTCTTTATTTTTTCGGCAGGCGAAAGAGTGGAATGACTAATAAGCAGAGTAACAATTGTACTCTGCTTCATCGATTCAGTTTGTTGCATACTGAATAAGCAAGAAATACGACAGTGGGTTGCCTTGGAAACGGCTATCTGTAATTCATTACTATAATTGCACGCCGCACGCGGAATTTAAAAAGGAATGGGGAAAAAAGGAAATGAAAAATTCATAGTGTGCACAGCGCACTCTGCCAGGTACTTCGCGGTAGCTTGGCTCGCGTCCTCTTGTGCGAATCGGTGGTTCTCCACTAATTAAGGCCGGTACTATAGTCCATTCCATAGATCCTTAAAGAGACGCGAAGTATTAAACGAAAATATCTCCTGAGATATCCTGACCGTCCGGTTGTCCCCATCTGCGTCATCACTGGGTACAGCCAGTATAGTGGCGTGGTATATATACAGGGTGTTTTACGTAACTTGAACCAAGCATTCTATAAAAGTGATTAACCGCAGCTGAGTGAAACCAACGGCATATGGTTTCTGGTCATGTCGCGCTCTTTAGAGTATTTTTTATATTACGCCTAATTAGGCAGTTACCTGAGATGAATTTAGCAAAAATTTAAATTCTCAGTTTAGGGCCAAGTGGGTTTCGTTGCGTTGTAGAGGGGATTCAAAAACAACCGACCCAATTTTTTTTTTTCGGCAACGTACGTGGCGATTTTGTTCGGCGTGAAAGGAAAGCCTTTGAAATATGAAATAAACCACGTGACTGCGCTCGTGCGCTACCGTATTGCAGCGCTCTCAACCGTGCGTCGAGCCTATCGCTTATCAAAGACGGCGGCCTGTATTTTCCGTGTGCCACCGTCAAAGATGCTGACGCACTCTGAAACCGATGCCTAGAGCCGCGGCCGCTTCACTTTGCCATCACTCTAAAAACAGTTGGTCCCCTTCGGGGTGTATATTTGCCATACAACGACAATCGTCATCTGTCTTGCCCGCATTTCCTTTCTTTAACGCAGCGAACCCGGTACTTCCAAGTCACAAACGGCATGCACGTTATAAGCATGACAGAGCATTCTCGGCAGGGAAATCTCTGACAGGAGAGTTTCATATCTCTTCTTTCGAAATTTTCTAGTTGGTTATTTCTGTACGCCCGAGGCTGTCAGAATGATTACATAGCTTCAACTACGTCTTTTGTCATCGTACGACTAGCTAGAGCTCTGTTGTTGGCCTCTATACATTTTGTAAAGCTCTAACGGTGAGGGTGTTACCAGTACCAGAAGAAAACACCCTTGAGACTGTAAACATTTTTATAGTGCACGGTCCGCGCACAAGGTTCTTTCGCAAGAATCGCGGTTGGGAGCACTGCGACACGATAGCACATGGGCGCCGTCACGTGATTTTATTTCATATTTTGCTGGTTTTCTTTAAGTTCCGACAAAAAATCAACACGCAGCATGTATATTGCCACAAAAAATTGGATCGGCCGTTTCTGAAGTCACTCTACAAGGTAAGGAAACGAACGCATTTGGCCCTAAAGGGAATATTAGACATTTTGCATAATTCATCTCAGTCAATTAACTAGCTAAGCACAATATAAAAAATACTTCTAGGGAGCACCACATGACGGCAAAGCATATGCCATTGGTTTCATTCAGCTGCGGCT
Source organism: Dermacentor variabilis (assembly GCF_050947875.1). Taxonomy (NCBI): domain Eukaryota; kingdom Metazoa; phylum Arthropoda; class Arachnida; order Ixodida; family Ixodidae; genus Dermacentor; species Dermacentor variabilis. The sequence goes on from NC_134568.1 coordinate 48,134,548, forward strand.
GAATGCAACCGACAAAACCGACAAAAGGTATAATGTAAACCGGTGGCGAAGCTTCCGTAGAAGCTTACATGTCAAGGAAATGGCGACTTTTTGAAACCGTCGCCGTCTACGTATCGGGGGACAGCTAAGAGCAAGTAGAACATTTAAAAAAATTGAAAGTGACGTCCCAACCGGAAATGGCAGTGACGTCAAGATATTATGCTGGTTCACGCGAATGTTTGAATTTCTTTAGCGTCCGGCACTTCGGACGCTACGCCAGCAGTTGATTTTTTTTTTCTTTTGAGGCTGAGGCTAGCTTGCGACTCGCCTCAGCTCAAGCGCCAGTGCATTATTAAACTACAGGAGTAGCGTATGTCTTAACGTGAACATAATTAGGCTGTTATGGACGGCAATTGCTCCAGTAGGTTCCTTAGGAAGGTGAATGAATACAACGGAAATAAATGACACTGCCACAGAGGTTTCAAAAGCAACTTCATTTTTATTCGTCCAGAATAACGTAACCTATATAACTGACCAAACAAAACATGCATCAATGGATGAAAAGTGCTATGGCAAGCGCACAGTCGTAATGTATAGCAACATACGCGAAACCTTTTCATATTGTCATTCGCGATCCCGTGTGACACCATGTGCACATATAGAACCGTTATCAGACAACATTGTTCTACATTATCATTTAGAAAACATTCAACTTACTAATTTTGCTGCCCGTCGGGCACTCGGAGCCTGCGTTACGGAGAATGAACAAACAAAGCGCGACGTTTCTTCGCGGAGCGTTCGGCATTTATCGTCACGACGAGACACAGAGCGTCGGACGTCGCAGCATGAACTTGCAAAATAACAAAAAGCCTCCCCACACGCCTTTCACCAATGAATGCCGTGTGCTAGGTCACACAAAATTTGAAGTAAAGCGCGCGCCACACTTTCACCAAGCATGCAAGAAAATAAAGAAAAACTCGGATGAGACCGCCTCTCGCCGCGCCTATGTGAGCAACGCCATTCCGCACGATATAATAGCTGGTTTGCACAGTCTTGCCAAGTTTTGCGCCAGAATCGCTGGTTGGTAGGAGTAACCAAGAACCACCTAATAAATTGTGAAATAGAAAAATATTGACAATTGTTGTTTTAGTACAGCAAACGTATTTGAAACGGAATATTTACTCGCGTGACAGAATGCTGATTAAAAATTTGGTAACATTTTTTTTTTCACATCGGTTTTTTTTTTAGTTTCAGCTTGCATATGGTCTGACCTTAAGTTTCGCGTTGTGCCAGACTAGTTGAGTGTTCAAAAGAAGTCGAAATTAGCGAGATCCGACGGCTACAGCAGCGATAAGCAGGGTGGCCAAAGTGTAACTCCTACGCGGGCGGCTGCGGCGGAGCGTGAGCAGACGATAGCCGGCTTCTTCCCGAAGGGCGTAATTCCTATCGCAATTCAAAACGCAGATTTTCGCTTACTTCAGCCTCTTTATTAAACTGAGTCAATAAATGTATACAGTAACAGTAGGAAGAAACTCACTGATCCAAACACCCTTATTGATTGATTTCCGGCTTCTATATGACGACATATAGCAGCCGTAAAAGAGTGAGGAGGAGGCTGTTGTTGAAAACAGAGTGTTTGAGAAAAAGGTGACTTCGAGCTCCGCTTGTGAGCTCCACGCGCGGCGTGCGACTGCAAACATTTTCCTGTGTTTCTGTGTTCCTGTGTTCCTGCGACTGTGTTTCTTCACCAAGCCTCAGGGGTGGATCAGTGCCCCTTTAAGTTATCGAAAGCCAAGGACACGGAGTGTAACCAGGGACTAATAGAAATAAGAGTGACCCGCCGTGGTTGCTCAGTGGCTATGGTGTTGGGCTGCTGAGCACGAGGTCGCGGGATCGAATCCCGGCCACGGCGGCCGCATTTCGATGGGGGCGCAATGCGAAAACACCCGTGTGCTTAGATTTAGGTGCACGTTAAAGAGCCCCAGGTGGTCAAAATTTCCGGAGTCCTCCACTACGGCGTGCCTCATAATCAGAAAGTGGTTTTGGCACGTAAAACCCCAAATATTATTAGAAATAAGAGTGAGATCGAGTACGGATTCTTCGAAGCAAGGCTCTTGCAGTGGTGGACTGACTCAAACGAAGTAGTTTTGTCAGTAGGGCTCGAGAGTCTTGATGGCAAAGGGGGAGATACTGCGCTTCATTTACTGCTTTTATGGTTGATGCTGATTTGGGAATCCTTACATACAAGCGAACACTTCTGCTGTGGATAACTTGCAAGCTTTGGTATTGGGTTTCCGGTGGGGACATTAGTAGTAGTTGGTGTAGGACCCGGCATACAACGAGTGCGTGGTGCAGCTTCAGTACAGAGGCGGGATGTCTACGCCAGTGGACGCCAACGATGCACGTTTAGCGCATTCAGCCTTTCTAATGACGATGCTGCAAGGTATTCCCGATTATTCGGAACCTCGCTGTTCCTCGGCTACATTATAAATGACCTGTTCCTTTTAAGTAGGCTCGCGTTCACTGGTGCTGGAAGATTGAGAAGCAACGTATATATAGCAGGACCACCTACAAGTTTATGCGGATGGGGTCGATCAGCACAAATTCAGATAGTTGGGCTGCTGCATTCTCGCTTCAGTCGCTCGGCTCTGGCTGGGTTGGACAGCTACACAGCTTAGTTGCGTCGACAGTCGCCAAGGAAGCCGCTGTAATTGTTACAATGTGGAAACTAAAGTGATATTGTGCCCAAAATGTAGTCCTTCTTGCCGACCCAAAGTGAACACGTCTTTAATTATCGCGTGGCCTGCCGTCAAACTAATTCTGTCGACAACCTCTAGACCTTTTGAAAGACTTGAAAAAGAAGGGATTTGCGATCAAATTTCAGTAGAAACATTCACATGTTGGTTTTTCCGGAAAATATAAAAGATGATTCTATCGCACGTGCAGCGCTGTGAAGACCCCCACAAGTGAAAGTACCTAAATATTTCTAACTAATCGTAACTGAGGAGGCCATTCGCTGTCATTTTCGAAAGCTTCGGATAGCGCCGTGCGTGTCCTGTGAGATCTGAAGGCTAACCCGTCCAGAGGCCCCACTAAGTTTTTTAATGAGAACGGGTTGAGCGTACAAGCCAGCTTGGTCATTTAAGACAGGGAGTGCGTATTCCCCTCTCTGTGCAGACTGCGGCAAATTGGGCGTTGTGGAGCCCTTCTTATATAGTCCTGCCGGCGTTATATTGCGGAGCGAGACGTACTACTTGATGCCATCAGGAGAAAAGGAATTCCGCACGATTCAATGCAACATCTGGGGTTTTCAGAAGGCCACCAGATCATCGAAGATAAATATGTCACCTTCTTTTTACGCTTCTTCGAGACAGTGGACTTACACACGGTTGGTCGCAAACTATATACCCTGAAAGAAGTGGTACAAGCAGAGCTATTGCTGGCCTCGACTTCCAGGATAAGCTAGCCTAGTGCAACGTAAAAAAAAAAAAACACCGCCACCACCACCCCTAGTATACGGGCCCTCAAGTACAAGGCCAGGCAGTCACTGGACATTAAGGAGTGGCGAAGTTGTCGTACACGTTCTTTGTTTCTTCGGTCACTAAGCCGCTGTATAGTTTTGAGAGATCGACGCGAATGAAAGGAATGAAATCAGGGTCAGTATTCAAAAAGCAGTTCTTGCGCTTGAACAGTTCTATAGGAAAAGGCGTCGGCCAATCATGATTGCGAGCGTACTATTTACGCTATTTTTTTCTGATGAAAAAAATTGTATTTTAGCACAGTGCTATCGCTCTCCATCCTTACGGCTACAACCTTCACCACCTGCTAGCTCTGTGGCGCCGCGCATGCAACTGCTATAGTGGCAGCACATCTTAGCTATCGCGTTCTAGGAATGCAGCTGGTCGGTACGACAACAGCAAGCTGTAGAGGTGTGGTAAAACTGCCTAATACATTTTTACTACGCATTGAAGCACGCTCTTATATTGAGTTCGTCGGTGGGAAAAGTTTTTTTCTCCACAAAGCTTACGAAATTAACAAAAGCAGAAACAAAAAATCGGCAAATCCCAAGTGTGAAAATCGTTATGTCTTATAGCAAATGTGGAAATTGGTTATAAGGGAAGTTTTCTTCTATGTTTACTGAAATTTTGTTGTTGAGGTCTGACATGGCTCACAATACTGATGATGATAATGGTGTACCTTCATAACATGGGTAGGCACCCACTATAGAGAATGGACCATGAATCGGTTGGTTGTGCGCACAGCTAATGAATTAAGAAAAATGACCTTGAAAAGGTAAAACTGTGAATAAAAGAGTAATACGTAACTGAGAAGGGAGACCAAACGAATGGACAAATATATTTTTAGAAAAAGTTTAAAAGAAATATTTATTGAAGAGTTTTGAATGGAAGGAACTTAGAAAAAGTTTAATAGGAAGAGTAAGAAAAGTGATATATGTTTTGTTACTTGAATAAAATCACACACAGCATCAAACACTTTCCTGCGGCTAAAGCTCAGTGCCGAGGTCCCAAGGAAAAGTAATACTCCAGCACTTAAATTCACGTTTAGATTACTAAGCGGCGTTTAGAGAAGCGACAAAAGCGCTGCTGCGATTTCTAAAAGCTACTGGGCTGAGTGACCGTTTGTGATCCGGACTCCTCCATATCACTGACAGTGATATGGAGGAGATAACTGTGACCACGTCGGCGATATCCACAGTGGACCTTATGTTCTTCTCTTAATATTTTGCTCCCCTTTTCCCTTCCGCCAGTGTAGGGTAGCCAACCGGGCTCAGTCCTGGTTAATCTCCCTGCCTTTAATTTATCATTCTCTCCATCTCTGTCTCTGTAGAGAAGTATTTTATTTATATTGTAAACGAGGGACAGGTTTAAAAATAATGATAAATAGATTCAATTTCCTGTCAGTATTGGCACAAGTGCGGTATCCCCAGACGATACCTGTGTAAATACGGGTTTAGTGAACGAATATGGAATCGTAATCTAGTAATCATAGCCTCCGTTAGCCTCCGGATGGGCACTTCTAATTTTTTTCAGAAAAACACGAGATGTCGGAATTCTGTCATGGATGTTATTGATGATTCGATAGGATCTCCACGTGGGGAAAAGTTTCGGTACCTAATCGCTGTGATGAACGCCAATACTAGGAGAACACAAACTATTGGTCCAGTCAGGGATGCTCACGCGCTAACCAATCAGTATTTCGCACTGTTTTTTCTTCTGGCAGTGCTGCGTTGAAAGGAAAAAATTAAGTGCATCGCTAATCCCCCCTTTTTTGCAGAACACTGTCGAGCACCACCTCTTTCAATTTGTGCTAGCTCAAAAACTAGCCCGATCAACCAGAATTCTGCGAGTATCCGAGGTCGTCAATAATTTCAGGAACCGACCGCTGCTGGCCTTATCAACTGGGATGGCGAGGCAGTGCTCGTCGGACTTTGCTTTCTGTTCAACGGCTAAAACACCGCTCCACCTGGGGCTGCCTTCATTCAGCAGTTCTTGTTAGTGCAACGATGCAGTCTTCGAAAGACCCTGTGGAAATAAATCGTTTCGTTACTAATTCGTGTCATCCGTTATGTTTGCGTACAAGCCACGTACAGTGCACAGTAAATGTTGTGGCATACCCCTTTTAGTCCTTTTTTGGCTTAGAACCTATACCCGTTTTCCTCTGATACGGCGTACATGGCCGTTTAAAAGGAAGGAGAGGTTTGTTGTTGTCGTGCATAGCGCGTTAACTACCGCGTGATGATATCTCACTGACGTCCTTACTTAGGGTATTTTTTCTTAGCTTTTTTTTTAATTCACCGGTTGCAGATGGCACAATTCTAACCTTTGAGCTAAATTGCTCGATGAAGTGATCATTAGTTCTACGAGAAATGAGAATACCTAATTGAATAAATAATATAATTACACTAATTACCCTTGTCATTAATTTTTTATTACACATATTTCAATACACGTATTGTAGCTAGTGATCAAGCAAGACATATGCACTTGGAACGAATTTTGAGGACGGGATCGGTTTCGAGACATTCGCCGTCAAAGTTGCGGTAAAAACGCGCCTTTGTCCCACTTACTTTTTGACAAAAACACTGTTTCATGCATTGAAGCACGAAAGTAACTGGACCGTTAATGTATTTCATCGGACACCTTGAAAATTATTGTCTGGAAAATGGTGTAGGTCTGAGAGAGAGAGAGAGAGAGAGAGAGAGAGAGAGAGAGAGAGAGAGAGAGAGAGAGAGAGGGGAGCGAGGAGCGGAAAGGCAGGGAGGTCAACCAGACGAGCGGCTAGTTTGCTACCCTACACTGGGGGTTATGGAAAGGGGAAATAGAAAGAGGTCTGAGAATTCGTTCTATGTTGTTAGGCCCTGGGAGCTCACCGGCTACAATTCGTAAATTGAGATATGCGCCGTAACGTAACTAATTAAATTAAGCATTTTGAATTCGCGTGTAAGTATAATGACCGCCTCAAAGAATAATTTAGCTCAAGGGTTACTAAAATTGTGCTATCTGTCGCAGGCAATTCTTTTTAAATTTGGTGCAGCTAAAAGAAAAAGAAAGAAATGACACCGGGTATAACAATGCGTGGTATCGGGTGGCATGCCGGTGCGTGGCAGTGGAAATACTTGCGTTTCAAGTTTTAAAAGAACAGAACTGTGACCACTATGTTCTGATCATTAATCATCCGTTACCCCGGAGTCTATACACAATGTCGACGCGATAACAAGAAGAAAAAAAAAGAAAAAGAAAGTATATGCCCTATGTTCACTGAATTACAAGGTGGGCACTGCGGAATTTTCGAAAGTGACAGCATATATTATTCAAGAGTGAAAAACGGGCGAGTTGGTATGGAAGCATGGCTAAGTTCAGAGCGCGAACTACTGGGACACAAGCTAACGCACAAGCAAAGGCAGGACTCGGCGCAGGAGAGCCGTGTCCCACCTTTTCTTGTGCATTAGCTCGTGTCCCACTAGTTCGCGCTCGGAACTTAGCAAATATTAGCCGCACCGCGAAGACATTTATGAAGTTCGAACCTGGGCGCGTAGCTCTGTGACGAAGCCAGGAAGTTTGTACTCTGCACCCGCTTTCCCCATGCGGCCATATCAAAGAGCCGTCTGGAGATTTTTCAGAGGCTTTAGTGACGCAGCTACTGGCCGGTAATTCCATGTCATGAGCTGTCTCAATAATCCAGGTTATTGCAAAGAAGAGCGTTTTTCTTTCTGCTTCTTTCTGTGTCTCTTCTGTTCCCATTTTTAGGAGATTAATCTGCCGCGCTCGCTCAGCGGATATGCCCCTCTTTTGCAGAGTACCAGGCCGTTTGGCCGGATCACCGACCGCGGTATAACCGCGTTCCCGCGGAGATGGAATGCAATGATGCTCGTGCATTAAGGCTTGGGTGTCCATCAGAGAATCCCAGGCAGTCAAAAATGTTAATCGAAAGTCGTCTGCAGCAGCCTCTCTCCTGTGTTGTATCCGAACATTCAACGCTATAGAACTCAATACTACGTTCACACCCACTATTGGTGAGGTGAGACTTTGAAAGGTGGTATGGAACAATTGCAATCAGAGGAGCCTTGAACCTTGTTAGGCTTATTAAATTATCTACTTGGTATTAGTCATAGTTTGGATGTCAATGAAAGCAAAAATTTAAAAAAAGCAAATTTTAGTCTTGTTATTTTCGTTCTTGATTTTTCACAAATGTATTTTTCTTTTTCAAAAGTATTAGTCGCGGAGCTTTCATATCTTTCGCAAAGAAGGACATCGGTATCATGCACATTCTTAATTAGAACTATGTAGATATATGAAGAAACTGAGGCCGATATTTCTTTCTCTTTAGTCCCATTACAACTGTAATTTGACATGCTTTTTATTTGTTTACTAAACTAAAATTTGCGGGCGGCTACTCATTTAGTTCCAAAGTTGCACGATTGACTAACTGGATTGGTCAGAGAATCTTATTGCCGTACACCCGGCATATTTTTTCGCGTAAAAGCTACAAAACATAAACTCTCGTTCTCAGAAAAATGCGAGGAAAGTGGTGTAAGACTGCTTGATCTATCAAAACATCCTAACATTATGGTCTTTCCAATAGTCAACATTATAGTTAATCCTTTCTGTCTGTTTCTTCAGTACTTCTTTTGCTGTTTAGCTTCGGCTTTAAATTTCAAGTAACTTCCGTCACTTTTTGTATCCGCCCTGAGTACATGTGGAAACCGGCCACAGGTCCAGAAGTGATACCTGGGTGCGTCAGCACACTTTTACTGTGGCGGTTGCCATAAAACCTGCATTTTCTCGTCTGCCTCGGAGTTATCACCCTCAGCAACGCCGAAAAATGCCCGAAATAGGTCTTTAACAGGCGAGAGGCACTTTCAGAACAGCGTATTCTACCACCAACTCAAACAAGAGCTACGAGAGCTACCCGAGATCCCTATAATGACTGTAATAATAATAATAATAATATTTGAGGTTTTACGTGCCAAAACCACTTTCTGATTATGAGGCACGCCGTAGTGGAGGACTCGGGAAATTTTGACCACCTGGGGTTCTTTAACGTGCACCTAAATCTAAGTACACGGGTGTTTTCGCATTTCGCCCCCATCGAAATGCGGCCGCCGTGGCCGGGATTCGATCCCGCGACCTCGTGCTCAGCAGCCCAACACCATAGCCACTGAGCAACCACGGCGGGTATAATGACTAGGTGCACCACATTGAAAAAAAAAATCGCAAGACCCAAATCGAAACTTGTGTCGAACCATAGTTCTGTTTATACGATAAAACAGTCACAAACAGTCACAACTACCAGCACTGCAACTACACGAAATCGAGGCTTGACGCAGGACGACGTGATAACTGAAAGGAAGGAAATGCGTATTTTAGAAGTCGCGCATACCCAAGCGTTATATACTTTTCGAAAGCTACTGACTTACGCTATCAAAAGAACACAGATTCGATAAATCAATATTTTGGACCACACCAAGTTTCACCACGCACTTTTTCCACTTTTCTCTTTGCGCCGCCGTAACTGATGCACCAGCAACAACATGGTTGCTTTCTTATTATATTATGTTGCAAAGTATACTGGCTGATTGTCTGACTTTCATTAGCCCTGTCGCCGGTGTGATTCCATCCCAAGTGTAGCGAAAAAATAAAAGGAGTTCTAAAACAGAATTCAAGCGCCCTCATTCATGCATAACGCCTCCTCCTACTTGGTCGTACGCAAAGAATCCAGCAGGTGTGCCTTGATACTTACGCCTCCTCGCCATAATGGCATCTTCTATAAGTGCATCTGCCTGAGCTCCCCCCCCCCCCACCCCCACACTCTACCCCTTTCCCCTATCTGAAGCGTTTGAATTGAGTAAAAAAAAAAACCAGCTTCTGTAAAGCAATGTTTGCTAGAATAAATAAGGTCTAACAACTGCAACCCTAAATTTCGCACGAAGTCGAGTCCACGTCCCTGCTTTTTGCATACTGCACTCGCCCGTTGCATCCCCGCCCCGTCAGGTGGAGCTGATTTGGGTTCCTGCGCACTGCGGGAATCGTATAGGTGAGCGCATGGCTTTGCAAATGCACATTGGTAACTGCTTCGCACGCCGTTGAAGTTCACATGGTAAAAAAAAAAAAATTGTTTCCCAGGTAGCGCATTTAGGCACACTTCAGCAAAGTCGAGCAACGACTGGCAACGGAATTTTACATCACCAGAAAAGTGATTTCGAAGCTCAGTGGAAGCAACAATCAAGCAATGACGTCACTCGTGGAGCCACTCGCTGTAGACTGCATCTGAGGGTTTATTTTGCGTAATATTGCGTAATATTTTGCGTAACATTTGCGTAATATTCTTATACTTCTGCAGCCACCTATCAAAGAGTAGGCCCATATGCATGCGCGTGTGTAAGAATAGGGGATAAGCTAGCGGGAAAAGTGGCAGAACCAACTTGCAAAGCGTTGAATAATAAGGCGCACAGTGAATACAACCCCACAACCAACTTTCACAGGAAAGACCTGGGGGCCCGGGTCCAAGACGAGTGAATTTAGCGCGTACACGTTCCTATGTCCACTATTGTTCTCGCGTCGCGCTATGTAGAACTTTGGTCTCTGACTTCGTTAGGGCGAAACAACTTCGTATACCGCGCATGCGCGTAAAATAATTAATGAAATGACAGTGTGTGGCATAATTCATTGGGAAATATGCTACGTTTTTCTATAAGGAAGGTACCGTAAGCACGAGGTGGATATTTGACTGCAACGTACGTATAAGCGTTCGTCACCAATACCCTACGTGAGTCTGCCAAACTGCCGACGCCAAAGTCTGCTTGTTGTCTAAGCAGTGTTATCAGTTTAATAGCCCGCATTTGTGACCCGTGCGCACAGGTAGAAAAAAACGGAGTGAACCTGCTCGTTCCAGCTGTTATTTTTTAAATGATCAGAACCGTAGAAAAATAGCTGGAGAGCAACGTATAATACATAGCAATGCATTGAGGCGGCTGAGTAAAAAAATCTTATGGCGCCTATTATTTATGCAACGCGCGCATACTGCAAAGGTCCCTGAACCATGCAGAGAAGTCATTTCACAAGGCCTTTTCAGCAGTGCAAAACATCTATTGCAATGTCAGAGCAAGGCAAAACACAGGGAAGGCGGGAGATGGGTATTGAATACGATGAGCAAAACAAGAACAAGGTAAAAGCAGGAGCCAACGTTTCGACAAGTGAACTTGTCTTTCTCAAGGACCTCTCTCTCTCTCTCTCTTTCTTTCTTTCTTTCTTTCTTTCTTTCTTTCTTTCTTTCTCTCGTTTTTTTTAAGCCTATGTCGCTTTGAAAAAAAGAAGTCCACCTGTCGAAATGTTCGCTCCCGCTTTTACCTCGTTCTCGTTTTGCTCAATGTTAGAACAAGAAACTTCTGAGTGTGAGCGAAACTGCCATAACACAATCACAACATGGACGCATGTGTAGTGAAGCTTGCTTTCTAAAACACAAGAGGAGGTAGGAATTATGAATTAAATACAAGCTTGGCCCAAGTCAGGGCCTTCTTCCTAGGCTGGTGCCATTTTAACTAATGCGCTGTGCTCATGTGGACGCTAGAAACGAGAATTATACAAAAAACATTCGAATCGTAAAAGAAGATTGCTTTAAAGCAGCATAAAGCGGAGGACACACACATGTGACGTTGGGAATATATTGGTCAGTTTAGGTTAGGTATATATCATATTGTGTCCGCATCGCCGAATAATACGGCTGCATTAATTTGCCTTTCGTAAACGCTGAACCTTGTTGAAATTCTGCTTATAAATTCACGGCATATTTTCGATTTCTACCCGCCTATTGATGAAGCCGACCCACATAGATGAGATACTCGAAATGTGATAACATATTTACGCTCCCTGCAACATTGTTTATTGGCTTCAATAAGGCCGAGATAGCTAACTACAGCTCTGCTAACGTCTCCTTCACTATACGACTCTTCTGTTCTGGCTGTCCTCGTTACACATCTAAACGGTTCTGCGCACTTATGTATTGCCTAATTCATTGTCACATTTTAATTCGAAGCTTTCAGAGATGGCATATATTATTTTTCCTACCCCAGTACAGGACTACATGCTACGCATTCCAAAGCCTTTTCCTATTAAAATATTATGATACTCCGTGACATAATAATCAGTGACAATATGGACTTGCGGCAAACTCACGGAATCTACCCTTCCTGTAAATTCACTGGATTTACTTACGTATGCACCTGTCGTTCACCTATTTTATCGGTACACCCTTAACGCTACGGCTACACAGACGACGACACCAGCGCGGTTGGTGGCAGGCGCTGTGTTCTCCTAGAGCGCATATAACCCTTTTTGCACTGGACGACTACGTCCGGCATCTTTAGCTACTGCTCTAAATGCATCGCTGTTAAAAACTGAAATAGCGCTAGACACGGGGCAGCGGAAAGACGGGAACCCAGAAAAGCTAAATTGTAAGTGAACAATTTTTTAACAATTCAAACAGCCGCTCTCTACACCATGTACGCGTGCTCGAAAGTTCTCCACAGCGAAATTATGTTCATGAGCGTGTTCTCTCTTTTTCCTTCGTGGAAGGAGCCGTAACGCAGAGTGTTTCGAACTCATGCGGTTCAAAGGCTATCAAAAGCTGGCGCCACTATAGCGCTGCTCTCCCCCATTGCATTTACGACATTCCATGAACGCTAGTGAGTCAACATCGCGATGAAGTCTCTGCGGTGTTGTTCGAGAATGGGGAATAAGTTTGCGGACAATGTTTTTATGCACGACTTTATATGGGAGCCTGTACGGGGACAGACGCGTCAGTGCGCGAGAACTGCTGTTTACGGGGCCACATAATGCGCTTTGTTGCGTGGCCTGCCTCATTTGCTACACCAGAACCTAGATATAAACGTGCCGTTCTTCATTCTCAAGGGGCGTTTTCATTTCATGGGTGGCAGCCCGCTGCTGACAGAGTATACAGTTCGTGTACGCTAAATAAGGTGCCTTTGCTCTGTTTATCTGTCATTTAATTTACTTTCACCCGATGTCTCTCCATTTATTAGAGTGTCTGAATACCTGGAGCCTTTCTTAGCATTGCATCGTTCGCTCTTATTTGCTTTCAGAAAAGCTTGCTGTGCTTTACACGTTTCGTTCGGCATGTTCCTCTGAACTGATAAAGCGCAGCCTTTAAAATATTGCGGATGACTTGGTCGTTAGCAAGCACCACTCTACCATGTATGTGTGAAAGCCACTCGAGTCCAGTGGATCGAATGGTGCCGCTGGGGAACTCATATGCATGCGCAATTTTTCTTTATATCAGGAACTGCCTCAAAGTCTGCGATGGTTTCTGACTAAAATAGGAAGGCACAAAACCGACATTATCAACTAAGAAAAATGCCTCAAGTAAAAAAGAAATCAAACTCTCATAACCCAATCAGATCTACTAGACTATGTATGCGCAATCACCGGAAACTGGATCCCGAAGAAACATTAGTAATATTCAGGACGATGAGCAAAACGAGAACAAGGTGAAGCCAGGAGCCAACGTTTCGACAAGTAGATTTGTCTTCTTCAAGGCGACATATGTATACATACAGGGTGTATACATATGTATACAGTAAACAGGATGTCCCACGTAACTTGAAGAGAGAGAGAGAGAGAGAGAGACAGAGAGATACAAATGAGAGAGAGGCAGGGAGGCTAACCAGAGTTAAAGCCTCCCGTTTGCTACCCTGCACTAGGGAAAGAGAAAGGGGAAGTAAAGATGGAAAGAAAAGTGGTGACAAAAGACTAACGTAACTTGACTAATATAATATAATTTATTGATAGGAAAGACAGAGAGGTCGACCTGAGCTAGTGCGCTCTAGTCTGCTACTCAGCACAGGGGAAGAGGAAAGGGAGTGAAAGTACTGGGATGGATGATGATGATAAGAGAAGTGGTGAGTGCTTATGTACATGAGACAGTTGCCTTGCTAGAGCCGCTCGTCGAAATTGGTGTCCTGCAGAAACTTCAAAAACACTTTAGTTGTACGCACTGAAGTTGCAGTGCCAGGCCATGGGCCGAGGATAGCTTCCTCCGACAGTGGTTGCCTGCCAACGCTGGCTAGGAAACTTTCTAACGCCCTTCGCTCCAGCATATATGTTGGGCAACCGCACAGTATGTGTTCCAGTCTTTTAGGCATCTGGCAGTGTTCACAATCAGGGCTGTTCGATTGGCCGATGAGGTGCGCGTAGCGACGGGTGAAAGCAACGGCCAGCCGAATCCTGTGTAGCAATGACGTTTTGCTCCGCGTTAGCTTCGGCGGCAAACAGAATTTACCGTCTGGGTCGATCATATGTAGGCGTCTGTGAATGTTGTCATCGTGGGCTGTGTATGCCTTTGTAAGGTCCTGCATGAGTGCCTTGATCATGGAGTTGGTGTCAGGTCGCGAGTAGGCAATCCGTACTTCATCAGAGGAAGAGAAGGGCGATCTTGCCTCACTGTCAGCGAGTTCATTGCCAATCACACCACGATGACTAGGCAAACATTGATAAGCGATCATGTGGCCACTTAATTTGGCACTGTGATGAAGTTCGGTGATTTCCAGCACGAGCAGGTAGTATGGTCCTTTCTTTAAAAAGCATTTTAGCGCCTGTAGCGCTGATTTGGCACCACAGAATACCGTCCGTTTATGAGGTGTCTACGTTCTCATAAAACGGATAGCCTCCCGTATTCCCGAACTTGAGTCAAACATTAAATATATGCAAATGCCACGTAGCTGGTTACAGAACCAAGGTAATGTTCTTTGCCGCCGCTTGGAGATACTCAGATAATTTTTTTGATACCAACTAATTAGATAATTAGCCTTAATTAATCAACTTATTAAATATTAGAAATAGATGAAAAGTGTGAATGAGAGAATTGTAGAGCAACATGAAAAACTCCCGATACAGCTTTCTGCTGATCGATACGTGCTACATAAAAGTGTTTTTCCAAGCGTGAAAGAACCCCGCGAAAACACGCAAAATTGCCGCGCGACTGGCTGCTCGAGGCGCGTTGCGTGTATTCGCGGGGCTTCTTTCACGCTCGTAAAACCACTTTTATGTAGCACGTATCGATCAGCAGAAAGCTGCATCGGGAGTTTTTCATGTTGCTCTACAATTTTCTGGTGGACACTTTCCTCTAATTATAATATTTGCGAAGTTGTTTAATTAATTAAGAATAATTATCTAATTTGGCGATATGAAAAAAAAATATTCAATCTATGAGCGGCGGCAGACAAGATTACCTTGGTTCTGTCCAGCTCGTGGCATTTGCAAATTTTTAATGTTTGGCTCAAGTTACGTGGGACACTGTACATATGAGCTAAAGCAGCGAAGAGAAAGTAAGCAAATCTGGGCAGCGTGTATATGCGTGCTACTCAAGCGCTGAACTCCCGGCAACTCATGTTAAGCGCGCTGACTTAAGTATATATATCAACACCGTTACAGCAGGCAGAGAAATATACTAAAGAAAGCTCACCTTATTACCGGGCTGACAACGAACTTGTAGACGCCGGGGAGAGTCTTATGCATTCAAACGCCCGCTCCTTTACCCAAACTTCCTCATCAACGGCGAAACGAGCCACGAGGGACGCGAGGAACGCGGCTCTCGTCCAAACGAAGCCGCAGCGTCGTGTGCAGCACGGTCCTAATTAGCTGGCTATAACGCGCATGCCTTGCTGTCTGCCTGCGGCATCTTAGTTAACGAGCCAAGCAGGGGTGCTCTCACCCACCCGCACGCGCTGCCGAGCAACAAGTGCTGCCTGGGTGACGGGCGCTACACGAGTGCACAGTATAAGGAAGAGAACAGCATATCCAGGGGGCGACGAACACATGTCGCTGGCGCACTTGACAAGCTCACATCCACCCCTTCACAGAAAAAAAAAGAAAGAAATAAGACGCCCAGACCTCGTACCTGATCTTCTTTGCGCGCATTATCATCATCGACATCTTCCACAAAGGCTGGGTCCTGACCCCTCCCTCAATACACTCCCGCGTGACGTGGTCAGACCCGCCTTGATGGCGTATAGTAGCTCTGGCGCTGCGCCGCTAAGCCCGGGGGGTATGGGATCGAATGCCGGCCATGGCGGTCGCATTTCGATGAAGTGGACATGCAAAAAAAAAAAAAGAAAGAAACGCCCGTGTACCGTGCGTTGGGTCCACGCTAAGATAACCTAAGGTGGTCAAAATTAACCCCGAGTCCCCCGCTATAATGCGCGCCTCGTGATCATATCTTTGTTTCGACAAGTAAAACGCCAGAATTTAATTTTGCGACGTGGCCAGGTATAATCGAGACATATTGCTTTCACATTGTTCGATACGCTTCTTGTTTTCGTTTGGTACACATCTGTACAGCGCAGCAGTAAACCGTCCAAGCGTACAAGCGCAATGCTTATTACCTGAGGACACCGGAGCAGAGGCCCGCACGTCGTTGCTGCTGCCACGTGCGCTCATTACGAGCGCGCGCAGCACTCTCGTTTCGTCGCTCGCAGGCTTTTACTTCTCAGAGAACCAAATCTGCTTGGAAGAACGCGCCTAGATAGACGCAAGCGAGAAGATAAACGAAAGTAAAAACACCTCATTCTTCAATGCGCGCTCTCCGCGCGTCTCAATATGACGCGTCATGTACTTTGCTTCCACCGTTCACGACCATATACGCATCGGCAAGCGTAGCGTCGAGCGCTATTCAGCGCGTGTGCATGTCTCCGCGTGAAGAGCCTGTTCAGGTACTGATGGCGTGAAAGCAAACAGTGCGCGTTCAATAGATGCGTATATGGGCCTGTCTGTGACCGCTCGCATGTGTATTCTCCCTGAGAGACGCAAAAAGGAAAATCTCTCACGTCGACGAGGCCGTGGCTGCAGGAACGTTAGCCTTAATGAAACCCCCGTCTTCAATTTTGTCTTCTTCTGGGGCTGTCGGAAGGGCGTAGAGAAAGAGAGCAGCCGTCAGCACCGTTAAGCCCTGGTGCGATGGGAAAGTTGTAGCGATGGGCCCAAGCTCAAATGAAAGAAGCAGATACATATATATGATAAGTGCAACAACGCGCCCGGTGCCTATACGTAATGCTGCATGGTAGCATTACCATGCAGGAGTATATCAAGGGCCCGTGGCCTCGTGCGTCTGCTATGTGAAAGGCAACAAAGGCATTGGTGCGTTTCTTGAAATTCACCAGCCTGTATGACTGCCTGTGACTGACTCAGGGGTGCACGCTTGTGTGCGTAACAGTGGAGACTGTGTCCTTCTTTCTTCCTTCACCTCTTTCAATCCCCTTTCTCGCTTCTGCAGTGCAGGGTAGCCTACCGGGCTCAGCCTGGTTAACCTCCGTACCTTTCGCTTATGACTTATCTGTCTCTCTCTGTCTTGCATGGTAGCAACATCACAACGTTGGTACGGGAACCCTAACGCACGATTTCATTTGTGTATGAAAGGTCTTCTTTGAAAAGCGCAGCAAGTGTACTGTAGAAGGGCTTGGTTATCATCCTTTTACCTTGTTCAGTCGTTTGGTCGTCGGGTTGGCGATTGATTCAGCACATCAAAGCTTTGAAAATCCGCAAATTGGTGGGCGTTTCATTATACTATGGTGTTGTCATTCACCCGAAAGTAGCAGAAAGCTGCAGAAAAGATCTAGATGGGTTTCAGAGAAAGATAGCCTGGCAGTTGAAGAAAAGTTCATGTTGATCCAGGTATCAAACCCGAGATCTTCAAAAGGCGGTCGTTCTGCCATTTCAGCAGACTAGAAGACCGCAAACTGAGGCCGAAATAGCCGGCAGTTCAAGCCGTACGAGCTACTGTTACGGGGCTTCGAAATCAAGTGAAGGAATTGAGGACATGGACAACCAGCTCCACTAGCGGCTGCGATCTGGAAAGATGCGTGGCAACAAACACGTTCGTGCATATTTTAGGGAAGCGTATGCAAATCGATTAACTTCAGATTTACGATTTACGAAAAAAGTACTATATTGACTAGAACAGTTCCAGGGTTTTTATATCGTGAAGGAATTCCTCTGAGCTCATTGCAACAGCGTCTCTTGAAACCTAAAAAAGTCTCCCGTAATTACCGTCTTCATAACATAGTCACAAAATCAAAAGCGAACTTATGGATCAACCCGCTGATGAGCTGACGCGTTGGCGTGAGAGTGATTTCGATGAACGGCGTTTAAGATCGATAAGGCGAACGCGAGTTGCTGGTTCGGATTCGGCGCTCAATGCGTTGTTTTCTCCCTGTAGTTTGGCTCAGTCCACTTACTGAGCGCGCATGGTGAGCGACGTTACCGCTTGCGTCCTCTCACTGCACACCCCAGACGTGTAGCGGCTAAACTCAGCACATATGTTTCTATGGGTATGCGCCGATTAAATACACCTCGCATTGCCATCTACTAGCCTCGTGTTGAGCTCAGATGGTCGAGTACGAGACACGCACTCGTCCAGGGAGCGATTCCCGAACCAGGGCAAGTGTTTCTTCCAATGAGAAACTTTTTTCCTTAGAAACCACTTATTTTGCTTCGCCATTCCATGTACTACGTTCGGGTGAAGGGCAATTTTTCATGTCTCTTTACGATGACAGTGCATACACTTTTAACGCGACAGCGTTAAGGAGCTCGTGCCGCAGAAAAGCCGGTGTTGTCGATGTCGGTGTCGGCGGCGTTGGCCGTGAGTGAAAAATCCCGGAAGGCAATTCCCAAACATAAACAATTTACAAGATGGGCTGCGTGGGAATCGAACCAGGGTCTCCGGAGTGTGAGGCGGAGACGCTACCACTCAGCCATGAGTTCGTTTGTTCAGAGTGGGACAAAAACGCCTCTAGTGAATGCGGTGTTGCCTTACAAACGTGCCGTAGAAAGCTATACTGCTGTGTATATCGGTAATTATGAGCATGTAAATTACAGAAGTCGCAGTTAAACGCGTAGCGAAGTACGTTTCCGCTACATTTCTCCTGCGCTTTCCGCACACGCAGAGCCATCTTGCGGCGAACGCAGAAGGCTCCCTCCTCTCAATGTACGGCGCTGCCCCGACAGGTGGCGCGCCACGCGCGCATTGGGGCTGTGCGGGGACCGGTGCGAGGCGCGTCGCGGCCCAGACTCCCTCTCCCCTGACGACGCTTCGCCGTGCTCTCTCACGGGTTGCAGAATCAAGCGTCCTTCCTTTCTTTAGATCACTATTTATCTATCTCCCTGCCCGTGCCGATCACGACGTTTGGCTGGCGTAGATCGTTTCCCCCTCCGAAACACCCAGTTCTTTGGTTTGTTCCGCTTGCTCAGGCGTACGTTTTGTTGCCGCGCCGAACGCTGCGTTGCTCGACGCTCACCGCGTGATTGTTGGGTGCAAAGTCCGATGCGGGGCACCTCGTAAGTGATCGCTGCGCCATAGCGCATTGTCTTACACCCCTTGGCGGGTTGACGGGAACGCTGTCGCGTTCCACTCTTGAAGGCGAAGCTTAAGCGTCCTCCAATTTTTTCTTTCGTGTACGTCGCCCAAGTCAGCATTCATGTAGTTTCGGCCAATAGCTCAACTTGTATACCGGGCGAGTCTTGCCCGGTATGCAGTAGCTTTGTGTCTAAGCGCAAGCTAATAAAAACAAAAGAGAGAATGGTACCTTTGGTTCCAACTACAGAGTGAATATCGGCCTGGAGTAAGGGCTTCCTCAGCCACCTAGAGATGAAACATTCACGCAAAGGTGGCAGATTGGACAATTTGGGTGAGATTCATTCTCACAGAGATAACCAGCGCAAACAAAATAGATACCAAGCTGTGAAAAACTCTGTTTGCACGAACAAATAAAATCATTGGGCTTATGGTCCCAAAAGTGCACAGAGGGTCATGAGGAACGCCGTAGTGGATGGGCCCGGAATTATTTTGCATGCACCTGCATCTAACCAGGTGAGTGTTTTTTGCATTTCGTTCCAACTGAAATCTGGCCGCCGTGGCTGGTTATTAAAACAGCGACCTCGTACTCAGCAGCAGGACGCTAAAAGCACTGAACTGTGGTGGTTTTCGGATCAACAAATAAGGTAAAAATAAAGTTACAAAAAAACGAAAGAATGGACAAACATTTGCATAGCGTACTCAGGGGTGGACGTACTGCTCTCACTATGAAAGCAGAATACAGATTGTCCGAGCCAGCCAATATATTGCGAAATGAAAACTGGCCTCGGAAATTCCGCCGCTTCGGTGGCAGTAGAGTTACTGTATATGCTACCAAAGGTAGCAGTAACTCTAGGTGGCAGAGGCAATTGGCGCCATCCATCAGGAGGGCAGGAAAGCAATTCCGCTTCCCTTGCACAACCTCCTAGATCGGCGCGCACGGGCACGCGCCGATCCAGGAGTCCGTGCCCTTTCGCCCCTCCTCTTTATTCCTCTCCCCTTGCCCTCTCTCGCAACTCCCTCACTTTCGACTGTCTCCAATGGCGCCAGTGAAGTTTCATATTTCGTTATCTGCTGTTATCGGGAATCGTGCGCTGCTGTGCGTTGACCGGCGTGGCCAGTTTCGTCAGTTTCGCGGTCCTCGATAGCTGTGTGCTTGCGTGCCGCTATGTTTCACCCGTTTCACGACTCTCACCGCTCGTGCATCGTGCAGTAGTGGACAAATACCTCAAAAACAAGCCCACCAAAGTTATCCCAGGTGCCTAAAGACAACAGGTGAGCGCGCAGACCCGAGGACACAAGAAGGCGCATGTACACGAACACGGCCCTGTGCATGCGTGTGCTCCATGAGTCTCCGGACGTAGTCGCGCCTTGATTGTGCTACATGTCCCTCTTAACAGTAAAGAAAGCTGACAAATAGATGTGCCTCCTCATTGTCACCTGGTCTATGACTTGTTCTTTTTTTTTTTTTTGACAATTCTCCATTCTCCAACTTCAGTAACTCGCCCAGCTTTCCATTCCGTCCTCAGTGCTTTTTCTGTCTGTCACCGTTCAAGAAACGTACTAACAGCTGAAAAATTACTGTTAGTGTTTATGTATTATCTCAGTAATTGCCGATGGGAAAACCGCGCGAACAACCTTCATGTGTAGGCATGACACACTTTTTTTTTCTGGAAAGCAGGAGCATTGCAAGTGTCCTATATGCAGATTTTGGCCGTTCGTGTTTATTAGACAAATAGTGCCCAGTAGGTATGACTTAGCGCCTTAAGTGAGGTAATTTTACTGCTAAGCATTGCATTCGTGGTGATAGAAAAGTCGTGTTGTTGGCTCATTTCACCTGGTCTTTGATTGAATAGGCCTTTCTGCGAATGTTTTCTATGTGCTGCTGCAAAAGCTGACTACCTCCTGCTCCCCCTCGCCGCTGTTACTCAAGTTGTGGCCAAGTGCAAAATAATGTGATAATGTTTGTTTCCGTTTTTAGTACAATGTTATTTTTGTTCTGCCATTTCTTTTTCGTTTTGTTCAGTAGTAATGAACATCACACCCATTTCATATAGTTTTGTGCAGGTTTATAAGTAAGTTCTTGTTTTTTTCTTTGTATGGCTGTCAATAAAACAATCTTAGCATCTTATTCTATTTTTTAGGTATGTTGCGTGTCATTGTTCTTCCATTAGCAGTGAATTTTCCCTTTCTTTAGTTGTCATCACTATCATACACATCGTCCAGTTTTTTGCAATATTTCAGTGAGTATATCAGAAGCTCTCAGTGCGCATATCAGAAGTTCTTCTACACGTTGGTCTTTAGGGCGTTATATAAAAATCTTTTATATGTGCGTACATGAAACGGCCTTCGCGTTTTCTTGAGTTTTATTTTTTGGGTATTTCACTGTCTGAACTTTTGTGTTGTTTACAAGTCATGTAGAGGTCATGAAATTTTCACTTTTGTTTATTTTCTGAACGTGTATCATACCAAGTTATGCGAAAATATTTCTTTTCGAAACGGAAGTCAATAAAACGAGGCCAAAGATCTGCTGTGCTTGAAGTGGAATGTATATATGTTCTGGCATATGGTAGCTGCGTGCGTGTAAACACGCAAAGAACCCAGGACGCACCACGCGCCAGTTCGCAAACATTGCCTGGAATAACGCACGCGCGCGATAAAAAAAAAAAAGATATGCGGCGTGGACAGGAAAAAAGATAGCAAAAGTGAAGGTGCGCGGGGCATCGGGAGGGGTGGAGAGGGAGGGGAGCGGTCTTCATAATATAAACGAAAAGAAAAACAAAGAGCGCAAGGGTGAGGAGGCGCCGCGCGGCTGCTGTTCGTGTTGCCATGACAACGTAAACAATCGTGTGCGCCGCCATTTTGCCAAAGTATCGCCCTTCTGCTAGGGCCGTAACTGAAGGTCCGGGAACTTGGCGCTAGCGTCGAAAGAGCGTCTGCTTAAAAACAGCCAAAGGCAGCCATGCGGAAATTCACCCCTGGGATTTTGAAAACACGTATATAGCTTGAGGACAGTGTGTTGGGTGGCTAGTTGGTAAGAAATATTTTGTGAACTTAAACTGCGCTAGGGACGAGACACCGAGATAGATGAAGACTGGACGAATCAGACTAACAAATGGTTTATTGAAATCACAATACTGCTTCTTCGAACTATGCGCATGCCCAAGCCAGATCATAACCGTGTGACCATGGAACACACCCTCAGCAAGCCCTTATCTACACCAAAAAATTAAGCTCTTTCCTGAAAAGATACACTGACGGTTCGCTGACGCACCTATCTGGAGCATGTCTTGCTATCAAAGAATCTTCCAAGGTTTCATGTGCCCTTTGGTCCTAACACCTTCGTTTTGTCAAACGTCGGCTTGCACTTCTTCGCAAATGACCTACAATGAACTGGCAGGTGCTTTCTGCTGCTATCTTTTAATGAGTTAGAGTGCTCCATTAAACGATTGTTAATGCATCTTCCGGTTTGCCCCACATAGAACGTTCCACAGGTCAGCGGAAACTCGTACACCATTGCTGTTCTACATGGTACATACGTGCGTCTGTTTTATGCCTCAACCATCGCTCTTGGGTTTTTCCAAGTTAGAAAGGGCACATAAACGCAACAACTTGCAGGGCGCTGAAAAAATCACATCAACACCGAATTTTCCGGTCATTCTCTTCACCCCATGCGAAACTTTATCGACATATGGCATTACCCCAAACTTTCGCCTCTCTCGCTTTTCTCCTAACTCAACCGCAGTGGCGGTGGTATGGTGGCATATGGCCTTCAACAGCGACTCAGCTATGGCCTGGAGTAGGGCCTGCGGAAAACATGCATTACGGAGACGTTTCACTTGGTAGGAAAAACTAGCTTGGACCTTATAGTGACATGACTTGGCAAGAGATGACCTCAAGCATGACACCGCAATGCCCCTTTTGACCAGCTTAGTGACATGAATCGAATGACAGAAGTGCCTTATTTGAACGAGCCGTGTACCTCCAACATAGGTGATCCTTATGATCAAAGAACAGCCATATGTCTAAAAAATGCAAAGAAGTATTCTCGAGCAATTCAAAGGTAAAATTCAACTTGGTGGCTGTGGATTTGAAAGACTTAAATATGTGTTTTGCTACCTCTTCAAGGTCACCTTCAGAGTTAGTATTTAACAGGAATAAAAAGTCGTCCACGTATCTAAAGACACGAACTATGCGGTCGTCAGCAATCAAACGCGACAACGAGCAATCTAATTCGGCTAAAAAGATCTCAGTGAGTGCCGGTGCAACACTTGATCCAATACGTATACCTCGTTTTTGTACATAAAAGTTATTGTGAAACCTCACGATAGTTGAGGTAAGGTACATTTCCAACAACTCTAGGACCCCCCCACGGAGACACCACTCGCATTTTGGAACGCTACCGCTCCCTAGCGTTCATTTCAATCGCGAACCGCCTGGAACAAGTCCTTTGGGGAATCGAGCTATAGTTGTTAGTCTGCGTTCGTCTTGCTTCATCCACCTCGATATCTCGTCCCTAGTGCAGTTTAAGTTCACGCACAACAAAAAAACGTATATTGCTTGCTCTCAAATTTCGCATTGGCGACTATCGTAATCCCCGGTAAATTTTTTGTCAGTAGTTTCACTATAATATGGCTTTTGCCACGATTTTACACAATTTATTCTCTTATGGAAGTAACCTTTACTCTGTTTCTGACTGTAGCTTTCACGGGGTATGAAATGGTCCAATGCTGGAGCGCGGTCATATAGATCATATACCAGGTGTTTCAGCGAACACTTTCAAAAATGTTTAAAGGTTGCCTCTGGCAGATAGCATAATTCTAGTCCGTGAGCTGGTCTAGTCAAGAGGCGGACATTACTAGAAAAAAAAAGAAATTCAAAATCGCCTAATTACTAAAAATTCACTAATTACATTTTACTAATTACCTTATGGCCCATATTGCAATTTATAAATTCTAGCCGTGAGGTTGGAAAGGCCGATCCACTTGCAACACATCTTCAGGATGGCGCCAGTGTCGAGATATTAATTCCCGAACTTTGGGGAGAAATGCATAGGCGTTCCACTTACATTTGCGATTTAATGCATAAAACGACGTTTTCTTAAGAAAGTAAGTTGAACGACAGTGTATTTTTATCGCATGTTTGACGGCGCATATCTCGTAAATGACGTCATCCCCACAATTCTTTTCAAGTGGATATTCCTTGCAGTCTCACCCGCTAGACTTTGTAAATCGCAATATGTGGTCGTAAGGCACTTCATTGAAATATTAATTAGGACACTTTTGTAAATTAGCCGATTATGCATTTCAAATTTTGCGCAAATAATGTCGGCCTATTCAAGTAGGCCAGCTCTAGGATTGGAGTTGTGCTATCTACTACAGGCAATTTTAAAAATTTCTAAAGGTGTTCGCTGAAACAACCTGTATGTGTTAACTTTACCAGTTATGCATTTATTTTCCATATCTAAGCATTACGGGACCGACAGATTTTACTGGCGTACTCGCGAAAGAATACTTACGCATTACTGTAGGACTGTAGGAAACTTAGGAAATGGAGAGAAACCTCGTAATGTCATTTCTACTTGAACGGTGGGGGGGTTATGTAAACTGAGGCCAAAACAACTTTCACTCCCCTGAATGTAATGTAGCTCGCACAGACATCTGCCTACCACACTGTGATCCATAGTCCAAATCCCGACCAGAAACTTTTCTTTAGCGCTAGCAATCATCTATTATTACACTATTACAACAATTACATGTGTTAACATGACCAATTATGCATTTATTTTGCAAATATAAGGCGTCACAGGACGGATAGATTTTGCTAGCGCACTCGTCAAATAATGCTTACGCATTAAAATGCCAAGGCATACCAAATACCGATCGACTCGCCTCCGTAGCGTGCCAAAAACCGCACGTTCGCGATGCCCTCGCCGACACTCGTCTGCAGCAAGGCTGGACGTTAATTTTCCTGCCGGCGAGGACCGGCGAGTGGAGCTGCAAATTTAAAAAGATTGCACGTTCTGGTGACCCCAGAGGCAGCCGTTACACTTTTTATAAACACTTTACAGAGGGCGACAAAGCGGGCAGTACCTAAGCCAAGTAACGCGATGATGAGCGAGGACGAATTGCTGCCATCTTTAAAAAGCCTATACCACGTTATGTAAGTAGTTTATTGCCATTTTTAGGCTCTGTGACTGTATATGCTGTTTGTTGGGAATATGCGATCTCTGTACGTGCCATAATTATTCCCCAGCTCCTGCAATTCGCATAGCAGGTGATCAGCCAGGTTTACCATCTCAAACATATAAGTAAAGTTTGTAACTCTCTCTAGTTTTTTTATTCTTTTCAAATATAATACACCTTGCCAATATTTGAAAACACTAAAAATAACGTTGAGAATAAAGCAATTTTGGCGTTATTCCTCTGTCCCTGCCTTACCTCTTTCTATATAAAGGTTTCCTTTTTTTTGTATCCTAAAATCTTAGTTTGCACATATTCTGTATTTCGAGGGGGTGCTACGCGAAAATTGCCGCATCGTTGTCTTCTGCTGGCTTTATTTTATGGTGCATTGGGACTAGCCAAGCTGCCGTAACGCAGCTTTTATCCATTAGCCTTTTGCACTTATTACAGCTTTTTTTCCACAAAAAATATACGAGCTACTGCGCACCTTCAACGTTGTTCGGTTGTACGGTGCGGTCTCCTTGGCGCTCCTTGCACTCCAGACCTCTATAAGTTGGGTTCGAGATTTTGTTTTCATCCCCTCGTGAGTTGTAACTTATGGCACACCAAATGAACTTCCTTAACCAGCCTGTAGACAGCCTAGCGGTCGCAGGCCACACAGCCCGTATACTTTCGACAAAGACTGCAAATTATGGTATCCACTGATGCGGAGAAATAAATCTATTCAACCAGCGTCTCGCGCGATAAACGCGGCTTTAGTCGCAAACACATGGGGTATACGTAAACTGCGAGCCACGCAATTTCAAGTGTACAGTGGACTTCAGCGCAGGAAAGCCGGCTCGTCATCGCAGAGAACTGTTTCACGGCCCCCAATTTTAATATCATTTATTTTTGTCGGCGGCGCGCGTCCAGTTCGCGTTTACTTCCAGTGAGGGGGGTCCACCGCTATTCCTCCTCCGGCAGCGCGTTCCCCCTTTTATCATTTACTAAAATGTCCGGCACGTATTTCTTTTTTTGTCGTAAACTAAATAGTGTAATACATCGATGGCCAAACCCAAAATGCTTATTGGCACGTATACCTACGGCTGTAAACGCTGCCGCCTCGACGGGTCTAAAGGCGGCCGCCACTTGCAAGCAACAAAGGAATCAAAAGCCCGCTTCCATCATCCACATCCGCTCTACCTTGGGCTCCAGAGAGCAATCCATCATCAGAACGACGCTCTCCGCCACCGTGCCCCATTTCTCGTCAACTTCACGCGAAAGAAAAGAACACGCAGGACACAGTTCCAGTCCGCCTCCGATAATTCTGTGCAACTACTCGCAGGTTGTACCGGGACTTGGGAGACGCTTTTGCTTCTAAACGCGATAAAAGCGTAATACGCCCGGAATGAGGAAGCGCAAACCACTGCTCTTTGCTTCGTCCTGCGTA
Organism: Dermacentor variabilis; assembly: GCF_050947875.1. Lineage (NCBI taxonomy): Eukaryota > Metazoa > Arthropoda > Arachnida > Ixodida > Ixodidae > Dermacentor > Dermacentor variabilis. Next base: position 48,161,017 of record NC_134568.1, read on the forward strand.
ACAAACGCTGGGCTAAGCGCCTATATACTTATGTAAAAGTACACCCTCAAAAACAGATTATACGCCCATAAGCAGCATTAGAAGACAAGAACACTAAAAGAGGCAGTACAACCAATATAGCGTTCCTAAGAGCCACAAGCAACGCCGAGTCGCATCCACATGTGCTGTGTTGCACCGAAATAGCGAGACCATGAGCGCGCTAAGCGCGTCGCGGTGTAGCCGTGCGCGTGCTCTCACGCACTCACGAACGCACAGACGCTTTTAGCGACAGCCTGCAATCTCGGCGGAGTGACGAGAGCTGATGCGACCGTCGTTGGCTATGCGCTGCAGCTGCCGTTACGCGAGCCTCTCACCACTGGCCAAGCGACGGGGGGCTCAAACGGTCCACTGACGAAAGAAAGAAAACGCGCGAGCCGAGAAACGCTAAAGCGACGTACCCACATACGCGAGACGCTCCGATGCAAGGAGCCGGCGGCTTCGGAGAGCAGCAAATAACGCCAAAATAAAGTAAATCACCGCCGAGGAGACGTTGTGAAATAGGAGGGGGCGGGAGCGAAAGACCAGCGACTAGTTTACGCTAATGACCGCGCACCCTGTGAGTGCCACGACGCCATCGGAGCCTCTCCGGGTGTGCGCACACACGTACGCGGTGCCCCAGCGCCGACGCAAAGTCGGTGCTGAAACTTTTCGCTAGAACACATAAACGACGAGTCGCGCTGCCTCGATCACCGCTCTCTCCTTTGATGAGCGAGAAGTATGCGGTGGAGGGAAGAGGGGTGAGACGAGAAGAAAACAAGACGCGCCAGAGGCCGCGTCAAATTCTCGTTCGTGATAATCTTGTTTCAGGCAGAACACGTGCGCATGGTATACTGCATAGCGCCGGCTCGAAGACAGACGTTCGGGCCGGTTTCCCAAAAAGCTTCGCTAATGCGTATTGCCATGCTCCAACTGCTATGGTTAGTGTTTCTCGCAGAACAATTATAGCGGAATGTTGATCTTTACGGCCTGACTAAACACGGGTGCCCGGACAAATGTTGTTTAGTAGCAGACCTGTTTGGGACTAGCTGTGTAGCGATGCGCGGTGAGCGCTCTGAAAACCGCGGGGTTCTGTCGAGCTCACCAGTTCGAGCGCGTCGATTTTTCTACGCTTTGCAGCGAGCATATAGCACTCAACTCTTGACAAGGAACAAAAATTAGGAACATAAATATCGAGATGCACGAAAAAAAAAAGACATGCTGCAGAGAAAGACGGTTGCAGTATCCGTCTGCCGTGTCTTTTCTTGCGGGTAAGCTCCTTTCTCCCTGTCGCTCTCTGTCTCTACTGAGACAGAAACAGAAGAACACGCACATGTGTGCGCGCGTGTGTTTGTGTGCGGCGAGGCATGCGGCAAGCTTTACCGACGCATGGCTACTTTATATATACATATATATTTGCCACATATGCAAGAACATTACGAAAATGTAGAAGGTCTAAAATGCAGCCTTATTTCTAGTAAACTTGTTCTAGCGACACTATAATATAATCTACGCGCTTAAAAGTAAATACCGGTGTAAATCTGTCTATAACTCGCACCCTGACACCCTTCTTGGGTGTAAAGGTGTGAGATATAGATTGATTTACACCTACACTCACTTTAATTGGAGTAAATTACTTTACGGTGGACGTACTAATTTTATACGCTTTGTTTTTTTTAATGTTTATTGTTACTGATCTATATATGTAAGGTCTGCCACACTGATATAGCCACTTTAACTCGCTTGCGCTCGAACTGTAACAAAAAACCGCACGTTGCCAACTCCGGAACACTTCCGCCGCGCTGGGCCGCTGCCTTGCCAGCCCCAGCCCCGGCGACCAACTCTGGGCCGTCCAGCAGGCCCGCGAGGCGACGGCGAGGCAACACCTCGACGTGCCCACGTGGGAGACCTAAGCCCCCGCCGGCGAAAACTCTGCAGGACTATAAGTAAAGTTGTTAACGACCAACCAACTGCTCTATAGCACGCGCCGAGTCGCGCACGAAGGCGGCGTATTTCGACCTGGGCTCGTATCCGCAAACAACATTGCGATGAACCACCCCATATTCAAAGAAATTCATTACGAACCATCATGATTTTAAAGCTTTTGTCAGGGCTACTTTTCTGCACTGCTTTGCAGACCCACGAGTTCTCGCGCCGCCTGTTGCTCCAACGCCAGTTTGATGAAGTTTCCTTACGCTTCCTTTTGACAGCTCATTTGGATCCAACCTGCAGCTCATACACGATGTATTAAAAATTAAATTATGGGGTTCTACGTATCGGAACCCCGATGTGGTTATGAGGCACGCCGTAGCGTGGGACTCCG